>NC_086337.1:45686285-46427819 GCF_032445375.1 Bacillus rossius redtenbacheri | reverse complement strand
GCACAGGAGAAGCCTAAGATGTACATCAAGTTCTGTCCCTGCCCGAACACGCCCGAATATTCACCTTCGGCCAACCTCGGGATTTGTTTTATTTTTGCGCAGGAAAAATGAATTCAAATATTAAAAGTGGGTCGGTTAGCTACATTAAAACACTTTAAAACACTATGGACGGTTAGTTAGGTTAGTATAGCTACATTAAAATAAACAGAGAAATATAAATTATATATATATAAATAAACCCGAGGTTGGCCGAAAGTGAATATTCGGGCGTGTTCGGGCAAGGACAGAACTTGATGTACATCTTAGGATTCCCGTTCGCACAGCGTCATCCGCAGCGAACGAGTCCCATAACCATCAACAAACACGATCCATTTTTTTTTTATCCACCCTTACAGAACTAGATTCTCCGGTAAGGGGCAAATATTCCTCGCGAAAAAAAAAAAAAAAAATCTGAACGCCGACGGTACGTTATGTCCGCGCAAGCTGTTTCTCCCTGTGTGATTGGCGGCCGTCTGCAATGAGAAGCCATTGACTTATTTGACCGGTGCCATTCTGGCTTGTTGGCTTCCGCACCGACTTATCGTGATCGGAGTGCTGACAGCAAATATGCGCCTAAAAGAAACCTGACCAATCACGAAACACAGACGATGCTACAGTATTTTAACTTTCACATACTCTCGAAAAATGCATGTACCTCATACGAGGTATGGCTATTAAATAACCGGACTGAAGTCATAACACGTTTTATACGTCAGCAATTACAGCAATTGTTTTATCGCCTTCAATGTATCAATGTACTCCCCTTGGCAATCCCTACACCGCTCCATACGACGTTTCCATTGTTGACAGCAGTGCTGGAAGTCCTCTTCTGTCAACTGGTTGAAAAACTCCGTCGCTTTCAAATCTTTTGTCCCCTTCAGCGACAACTCGACCTTGGGAAATAGAAAAAAAAGTCACAGGGTGCAAGGTCGGGCGAGTACGGTATATGTTCCAACACGGTGATGCCCGTATTTTGCGAGGAACGCACAGACAATGCAGAATGGGCTGGTGCACTGTCTTGGCGAAGGATCCAGGACTTGGTCTTCCACAAATCGGGTCTTCCGTCTTCTCACACGCTCACGTACCTCAGAACCTCAGAACCTCGATGTAGAAATGTTGATAGACCTTATGACCCTCGGGTTCCCAGTGAGCGTAGACAATGCAACGAATGTCGAAAAAGACTATCACCATTGCTTTGAATTTGAATTTGCTCATCCTTTTTTTTTTTTTTGCCTTAGCGATCATGGATTGCCTCTATGTTTCGGAATCGTAAGTAGAAAACCAAGATTCATCACAAGTAATCAACTTGTCTAATAAATCTGGATTAGTGGCGATGTTGTTTAGGATGTCAGTACAAATGTTCTGTCTTGATTCCTTTTGCTCGCAAACCTTCCGCTTGTTAAATGATTCATGCAAAATCTGTCTAACACCTTTTTTGTCGGTTCCTGTCATTTCATCAATCCCTCGGATGCTCAGACGACGATCGGCGTAGATTAATTAACCAATTTTGTTCAATGTTTCCGTGCGTTTTTGACGTTTGAGGGCCGTCCTGGGCGCCGATCGTCTTCGGTCGTTTCACGCCCTTCTTTTAACCGTTCACACCACTCAAAAACTCGTGTGCGGGATAAACATTCATTCCCGCAGACTTCTTTCAACATTGCATAAGCTTCTGTGGCAGTTTTCCCTAGTTCAACAAGAAACTTGACGTTAACCCGTTGCTCCGTCTGACCATTTGCCATTTTTCTGAAGCGTCACTAGTGCGCAGACTAATTCAATCAACTGCTACAGTCAAAATGGGCGACCTGCTGGCTTGTCTAGCGAGCTCAGGGTGGGAGACGGACCATCAGACACGGTCATGTTCGAACATGTCGCGGCACGCTCGCAGTTTGCTGGGAGCAACATCAGTCCGGTTGTTTAATAGCCACACCTCGTATACCTACAACATCAACACAAATTCAGAAGAACGCTGGTTACAAATTATCCAGGAATCATCACAAATTCATCGTAATCTTGGTAAATTTACGGGTAAAAAGTTCACTTACCTTTGTACAGAAACCCACAAGAATAATCTTGATATACCTACAAGTGAAAATTTTCAGAACTTGTTAAGACTCATGCAAAAATGAACACGCTTATTTCTTCCACGCGTGCGTTTACGCTGTTTATACTGAAAACCCCAATCCAAAAGTAAAAAAAAAAAAAGCGTAGTCACGGAGAACTTTTTGTTTTGAAGTCCGTAAATTTACTGTAATTGCTAACAGTGCATGCAAACGAATATGAACTCAAGTCGGCAATTCACCTGCAAACCCGGCAGACAGCACAACTGCAACTGCTTCAATTTTTTAAAGAATTCTACGTTTTAATTCGTGTCTGAGTTTCGTTTTTACAGGCTTTATATTAGCTTCACCTGTATGTTTGTATGTTTTTAACCGACTCCTTTGGGTGCGATTTTGACCCACTTTAAACGGCCAGATTTCATTCAAACTTTGTAGATTTATCGAGGACCGATGACAATACAACTAATTTGATAAGATTATTTTTCAGTGTATTTTCAAAATGAAAACACGTGCATTTATTGGCTCGTTACCGAGGTTATATGTTACGTATCTCTAGCCAGTAATGAAAAAAAAAAAACTATCCACAGAAGTGAGCAATGTAAGTGGACTGTGTTGTTTCTAGCGTGTGACCTAGATGTCAGCACACGCGACACAAGGAATGCGCGCACGAGGCGTCACTGACACAGCTCGTGACAGTTTCCACGACGGTGGTGCTGCTCTCCGGGCGAAAGTAACCGCGACGGGCGGCGACGGTTAGCGCCTCGCCTGTTCGGCCCGGTGCCCCTAACGCCCGCCACAGCACAACGACGAGCCTGTACGCGCGCGTCAGGCGGCAACGGCGCAACTCTAACTGGCGCTTGCTAAACACGGAGGTGAGAAGTCAGGGAATGTGGTGCAAGTATGTGCGGTATTTGCCATGTTCGTGAAGGCATGTAACTTAGGTTCACACCTCATAATTAATCAATACTGTACTCCCCCAGGCATATCATCCCGTTAGGGCGTTATCCTGGTTAGGGGTCGTCCATTAATCACGTGATGTTTTTTTTTTTTTAGCAAATATTTAACCCCCCCTCCCCCCTAGTGATTTGTAGTGAGGTTTCAGATGACAAACACCCCCCCCCCCCCCCAATAAATCACGTGTATTTTTTGGTGCAAAATATTTTTAAAAATTTCGGAATATTATCTTTAAATATATGTATAATCTAATTTAATTCTGGAAAATTAAGCACAGTGATAAAAATGTCCAGACACACATTTAGGTTGCAGGTTTATTCTCACTGGCATAAAAATAATAAAGGAAAGGCTTATATGTGATTTACGCATGTATTCGGCGCCAAAATCACAGTCTTACTGGCGACTGGCAAGCCGAGCCGGGTGGTTCATGTTGCGGCGGGCGCGGGGAATATTTTTGCCTGGCTACGGCGAGTCAAGGTCACGCGTCGCTTTTCGGTTTAGTAGAAATTTCACGAAAAAATAAATACATGTGATATCTCTGTACACCCCCCTCCCCTCCTTGTGATATTTCGTGATTTTTCCCGACACCCCCCCTCCCCCCTTTCGAGCCACACGTGATTAATGGACGATCCCTTAGGAGAAAGATGGGTCTTTTACATGCCTGACACTGTTACCAGTGCCAAAAATTGGTTCCGAGAACCGGGAAACAAGATTCGCCATTTCCAATCGCGGCATGTTACTGGAGAGCGCCCGGCTAGGTCGAGAGGTTGAGGAGACCGGTACCTTTGAATATATATACTGTATAGAAGTCGCGAGTGGATAGGATTTACTCTACGTTTTTCAGAAGCGTATGATGAGCAGCTTGGGAACTTCACCGCAGCAGGGCGCTGCCGTAACGCCCTGTATCGTCTTAGTTGTTATTTACACGTTAGAGCGCAGCTCTGTCGCCCGCTGTCATTCCCCCGCATCCCCCCCCCCCCCACGCAACCAACATTCACTGCAGCTCAAGGTTGTTCAGCGGGAGAGGGAAGGGGTGTTTGAAGAGTTCGACAGTTGTCCGCTAGGGACCACCACAAGTCGATGCCCTAGAGATGGTGGCGATTGCGGCGGTGAATTAACCAACTACCTCAAAACCGTATTAGAAATTTTAACCTGGGCTGGCGACTTCTATACAGTATATATATTCAAAGGCCCCACCGACCCGCCCCCAGCTCCGCCGTAAACCCCCAGACCTCCTACAGACCCTTGTGTGGAATCTGAGTAGAACTGTGACAGCAGTACATATTGTTACCTCCTGCGGCTGGTTCATGGTTGAGGAATGAGAAATACGTGTCAGCAATCTTAGATTATGATGTCACGGCCGGCATTATGTTTTCTAGAAAATCCTAGCTATGCTATTTTGAATTATTACATCAAGTCAGTCATATTGAAAATCCGTAAATATCATCCAAAAATTAGGGGGAAATAAAATTTACATAAATATTATTTTACAGCAATTTTAGCAAATTTTTAATAAAAATGGATTTGTAAGTTAGCCCAATTAATTTTATACAGTTTTATTTGCTACTAATATTTAAATTATTAATTAAAACACCACGACGATTTTATACTGTTGGCAATCTTACTGGAACTAACTGGAGTGGCTGTGACGTGTCGCCGACCCGGCGTCCGAAGCATCCAGAACAGCGGCGGTTATTCACGCCACTCCACGCGGTGGCGTCAGTAAGGCCGCGGAATTCCCTGGTCGCTAGGGGATGGATAACATCACCGTGGATGGATGTTGCAAAGAGCAAGGGGGGATGGTGAGGTCCTACCGCCCTAATCCCTCAACGGTATGCGCGTGACGTCAGTGGCGCCATGCGGGGACCCCCCCCCCCCCCCACGGGGCCAGACAATCGCAGGAAGGCCCGCTCAGGTACCTGGCACGCCTCACGGCCCTGCTTCCCAGGTAATACTATGTATTATATTACCCTTAAGTCAATATCCGTTGAAAAAGTGTCATAATCTACGGAAATGGCCATCGAAAAACCAAAGAGAAAACCAAAAATTAAAAAAATATATATATATCAACGTACCACACAAAAAGATCATTTACTGTTGCTTGTTGCTTCTCTCAGGCGTAGGTTAGAATGTGTAACGGGGCACAGGCAGGCAGGCAGGCAGGCAGGCAGGCATACCTGTGCGAGGGGGAATTCCAAAATCCGGAGCAGAGAGAGACTCAATAGCGGGGGACAATGACGGATGATGTAGGTTGTAAAACTGGAGGTAGAAGCAGTTTGTGGTGTAAGGGAGGGGGTGGAAGGGAGTAAGAGAGGGAGGAGGAGGAGGAGGTGGCAGACAGATGATAACGCGATACGCGACCCCGGCGCGCGACGGTGGCAATTTACCGCATTCCTCGGCCGTGAGCCGGTAAGCGTCCAGCGCCAGGCTGGCATTCCGGGGGCGCCGCGCCTGAACCACCCGGGGATCCGGAACCACTCTCTCCAGTCTCTCCAGCCTCTCCTCTCCAGTCCAGGGCCGCCGCCGAGCGCGTCAGGCGGGCGGACACTCTGCATTAACGTCCCGCGACTCAACGTCGGGTCGTTACCACAACGCCGAAATACCACATCGCCGAATTTCAAAATTGACCACAACGCCGACAGCTCCACAACGCCTAAATACCATATCGCCGAATGTCAAAATTGACCACAACGCCGACAGCTAGAAAACTGCTGTGTACCACAACGCCGAAATAACAACTGAATGAATTTGGGTGTGTTTCTTAAATTTACCTTAACGCCGAAATACCACAATCAAACCTAACCTTACCTTACCTAACCTAGCGTAATATAACCTAACCTAACCTAACTTAACCTAGCCTATCCTAGCCTAGCCTTACCTAACCTAGTCTAACCTAACCTAGTCTAACCTAACCTAACCTTTGTGCCAGTCCTGCAATGACATTTTTCGGCGTTGTGGTGCGTCCCCCTCAATGTCGAGCCGACAACAGTCGACAGGCCAATTCAATGCCTTTAAGGGGCTGCCTCCCATTTCAAGTCATGAATTTATATTTATACTAATTACAGATCAACTTTTAGACGTTTTCAATTGTTTAACTTTCACGAAATGAAAGATGTATACAGCGCATACTTTTTGTATGATTAGCTGCCAAAGTTACATTTATAACGTTTTTGGGTTGTACAAATAAAGAGAATTTAATTTATTGCAGAACTGAAACTATGTAGGTGTAACTGCAATGCCACTGGCTACTTCATGCAATATATGGTTTGCATTTCTATCACAAAAACTCATTTAATGTTTCTTGGCTGTAAAAATCGTAACAAATTTTGAGAATTTTGAAATGCCAGGTAAAATTAATTAATATATTCTGAAAGAAATTCAAACCATTTCTTGAAGTAGCCAGTGGCATTGCAGTGAAACCTACAACGTTTAATTTTTTAAATAAATCAAGATATCCGAGTGGGGTCTGCTTACTAAAAGCATTTAAGAATCCGCCGAGGACCAAAAGTACTTTTGATTTCGGATGAAGTTTTTAAACTGTACTTGTAGAAGAGTTAAAACGGCAAAAACGCATGTTTTCGGAGTAATTTTTAGGCGTTAAAAGAAAACCAGTACAGATTCTTGAAATCACTTAAGGAACTTGCATTACACCTTTATCTTCATTTCTCGGTCATATAATGTTTTACGGTCACCGTTCAAATTTCACAGTTATCCTGTGACGACGAGAAGACTGCACGCCAGTTCAGAGCCTTACGGTTAGAGGATATACCGCGCTAAAAATATCATTGAGCTTCTTATGCGTTTAGCTTTTGACACCTGCTGATTTTTAGCTTTTCTTGGCGCTTGCGTATTTGTCTATTTTGTCTGTTATTAAGGTTTCTCTACGACATACAGTGCAATCAGCAATGTATAAAAGAAAATTTTAAAATACTCAAGACTATTGCAAACCCCTCCCATCCCCCCCTCCCCCACACCAAGGCTACTTCCGTGGTAGTAGTCACTATACAAAACCACAACCTTGACAACAAAAATGAACAGCAGTTTTGTCACGCTTTTATGATTCGATAAACTCATGGTTAAGTCAATAAAGGAGGTGTAATTTATTAATAAATAATGTTTCTAAATACTAGCCTTATATGTGGGAGGGCAATAAATAATTAAATCATGTATCAGATCTATACAGAAAAACTAGGATTTTTTTTTGTCAGATATAGTTAGCATTAGATAATGGTCTTACTTCAATAATTAAGCCGACCACCTCGTAACAGCCGTCAATTGAAGCACAGGATTTATTCTTAAATTAATTGAACAGTAACCGAACGAGTAGTCTGTCCACATGCAACTTTTTTTTCCCTCAGGTAGACGAGAAAAATACAGGAATAATTTAAAATCATCTGTAGCCCACATACAACAAAGGTTCGTTCTTAAAATGTTTACATACAGATAATGTAGTTTTTTTATTTTATTTTAGTGGGACTTACGATAATAAAGATTTATTTGATGGCTTAAATAAAATGTAGAGTTTTGTATTTTTTGTGAAACTAAGGATTAGAAAGCTTTATTTGATAGAATATTTATTCACAGTAATAACTTAATTTCGGTGGGTTTTCATTGGGATTATTTATTTAAAGTTGTATTTGCACTTTTAGCCAAACACAAAATTTAAAAAATTCAGTTCTTGTATGCGGATTTGAATTTATTTTTTTATATTCTGCTCATAATTTTTCAAAGTCCCGGAAACAAAGTACTTCTAGATATATCTTCATTTGAAAATACCGTCAGAAATATTTCGTAATGCTTTAAGAAACTTTTTTTTTCCAGATGCACTCCATCACGACAGTATAAAGAAATTAGTTTTTGGAAATCACGTCGGGTGTAGTTAGTGTAATTAGTATTTGGAAATGGAATCGGGTAGAGTCGCCCAAAATTTTCCCCGAAACCACGGAGGTCTACGGTAACCAAAATGAGGCATTTCCGGGCACTTGATTCACACGGTAATTTTTTCTCGTCACGGATTAAGGAACTTGCCTCTAAGCCAGGTCTCATATTATTCCATTTTTTAGAACAGTTTTTCCTAGAAAAAACTGTTAAAGGCGTCTACGAAGGCATTTCCGGGCGTCTTGTTTACAATGTGTCTATTTTTCTCCTTTTTTCTACAGTTTGATAAGAAAAAAACACAGGATCATTATCAAAGTGCAGTAGTATAACGTAACATCATTTAAATTCGACAAAAAAAAGGGTTCTAAAATATATCTGTGGAAATCTAATTCAACAGCGAATTTAGACGCATACGGGATCTGGAAACACTATTTTCAATATGTGACATGTTTCAAAGATTAGCTATAAGAAAAAAGGAAGACACTAAAACACCGAGATAAATACCTGATAAATGAATTAGGTGGAAATTCGTTCTATTCAACCCACGGGGAATAAAAAATTAATGAAGACGTCATCTGTGGCATACTAATAAAAACTGTTATTGTAAAATAACTACTGTAAAAAATAAAAGCCAAGAACAAATAAAAGAGACAGAAGTACACAGCAGTACACCATTGAGGTAAATATTAAATAAAAGATGAAAAAACAAATCTAAAGCTAAGAAAAACGACGAAAGGAGGGAACTGGGTTCTATGAAACAAATTGGTGGTTACTATTCTATTACGTTAGTCTTGACTAAGAAAAGCAAATTATTGCCTCCACGATAATACTAATAATACTGTCAGTTAAAAATATCAAAAATTTTGTTCGTTACCAAGATTAAAATTTCTACATCAAGATAAGTGTGCCTTACGACACCGTCTCATACGCCATGATTATTTTTTCTTCGTTTTTTTGTCATTACTTTTTTTTAAGGACTATTTCCACAATTTTAAACACTATACCTCCGTTGTATTTTTTTTTGCTTTGCACCAAATATTTCCAAAATATATTTACTTAGTGTAATATCATAGGTGTAAATAGTTGCGCAAATAATAATTGCAAAGACTATAATTTCTAAATGAATGGCTACCTAAAATTACATGAAGGCTACCCAAACCAAGAAAACACAAAACCCCCAAACCATGAGAACACTGAAGTCATAACCAAGAACACTAAAAATATTTGTCCCACAAAAATACACGACGTGTCGAGAGGTCTAGGTATGGTGATTCCTTGATAAGGACCCAAAACCCATTCGTTCTCATTTTTTTTTTTTTTTTTTTTTTCAGCCTTCTGAACCCACGGTTTTATCTTGGAAAAATCTACAGCGTCCTGACCTTCCAGGCAGCGATGGGAACAGCTTACCAGCTTATTTCCTAGTCAGCCTGGAGTCATTCATTATGCACGCTGCTTAATTCAGTGAGGGCAACCTCGTGTCACGAAGCCTGGCCCACGCATGCCCAGGTAGCTGGCAGCGCTTTCCTTGCGAGACCTTGCCAGTTCCACTTGGAATAAACTATAAAAAAATCGTAGCGTTAAAAAAAAAAATTGGTTGTCTGTAAAGTCGGTTTACGGACGATAGTTTAACGTGACGTCATAACAAAACATTGACGAAATGATTGCATACTTGTATGAATAAAATTGAATCATTTTTATTTTAATAATAAAAAGAATAAATACTTGAAATTATACTAGTAATCATATTTTTAAAATGCAAGAATAATTAACCTTTATTGCCAAAATTGTTGTAATAAGCATTGAAAAACACATCAACTTTTCATTTCACTTTATAAACAGTCGAGTGGAAGAGAGATAGATGCGGCGCAAGCGTCCAATAAGCGTAACGGGACACAGCGTAACGGAAAAATGTGCGTAAAGGGACACTTTTTCGTGCGTGCAGCCGGCGTTCATCGATTTATTAGACGTTGTCACGTCAAAAGAAATTATTATTTGTGAACTAGCTACCAAGATGTTTCCTTGTAAATCTACAAATGTACTTTTGGAAATGTTGAAGTACTTTCGTATGGAAATTCATTACTAATGATTTTACCTATAAAAAAACCATCATCATAATATCGAAAATAATATAAAAGAACCCCCCCCCCCCTTTTTCAGAAGTTGACTGCTCGCTCGTGCAACCTCGCGGTCGGAATGACTTTTTTTTTTTAATTTGCGAGATTTCATAAGAAAATTTCAAGATATTAAAGTACTTTGAAATTCCGTTGGCATAACCGTACCAACCTTTACATTTTTGTTGCGCATCACCTTGGACGTGCGAGAAAAAAGAGAACGAACAAAAACAAAATCCGAATATGAATGACCGCAGACAGGGCCGGAACTAGGAGATTCGTTAGGGGGAGCAAAGCTTAATTTGCCGCCCCCTCCTTACCAACATTATAAAATACCCTTTTTCGTTAGAAGCGGTGGTTGAAATGATACCATTCACTTATACATAATTGAGAACTTTTATTTATCAAGTACACTAATTGGAAAACTAATATAATTACATTTTTTATTATAATGAAGTAGACTGTTATCAAACTATTGTTTATTGTTTGCACAACAGTAAAATTAATGTCTTACCAATAAGTTTAATAAGTACTAAAATTACATAAGGAACATGTGATTCTGAATTAAGTATAATATTGTATTGATAACCATACAAAGAAATTCAGTTCAAAATTTAATTTTTCGAGCATGATTAGCTGCAAAAGTGTTAATAATATCATCAAAATTGATCAAAGCAGATCGTTTGTGTTCAATAGATATAATACTTAGATTTGTTAATCTCTGCTGGCCCATCGTGCTTCTCAAATAGCTTTTAATAAGTTTAAGTTTATTAAAACTTCTTTCACCTGACGCAATTGTAACTGGAAGGGTGAAAAACATTCTCAGAGCAGTAGTAATGTTAGGATGTGCCTACTCCAGTTTATTTTTGTAGATAAGGCTCAACATTGTTGATTCTGCAGCATCTTTTAATTCATAGTCCACTGTTAATGCATGGTGCTTAAAACTTTCAATTTCAAATACGAATTCTTCTTTGTTAAGATCGGCACTGTTTTTCCTAATTCTGCTGTTTTGACTTTTAATCTTCTACTTCCATTTTATGAATTTGAACACCCCTAAAAAAATCCAAACTTATTGTTAATGTTCTCCAAAGCCTTAAACCTGTTACTCAGTTCCATAATTAACATTACTTGATGTAAGTTTTTTTTGGACATACGCCATTGCTAAGCACTTTTTCTGTAGAATAAAACTAAAAAATAAAATAAATGAATAAGTAAAAACAACCAAAAGACAAAAAAGCACAAATTAAGCAAAAAATTGCTATTGTCAACAGAATATAAACACCACAAAATATTCCGTAACAGGAATCTGGTCAACAAACAAAGAAAAACAAAAAAAATGTACTAAGAGAACGAAAAAAAAAACACAAATCAAGATGACACAAAAATATTGAACCCAAAAAAAATTCAGCACAATGGTTGAAACGAGACAAAAACACGACAAAACGAAAAGACGAAACAAACACAATAGTTTTCCAAAACAGAATAGAACGATAAAAACCCCACAAATGATGACAGCACAAAAATATTGAACCCAAAATAATTCAGCACAACAGTTGAAACGAGACAATAACACGACAAAACGAAAAGACGAAACAAACACAATAGTTTTTCCAAAACAGAAACAAGCGACGTTTCGGGAACTGATATCTGCTCCCGTCCTCAGGCAGAAACGCACATGGTACGAAAACACAGGAGCGACTGAGTAGGGGCTGGAAAAATGAGGGTATTTATCAGAGAAAGGGCTACATCTTGCTCAGCCAAGTTATCACCCGCGCAACGGGTCCTTTGAGATACCAGCTCTCATCGCAGTGGTTTTACTCACTTCAGACCACGAATTATGGTAATACTTGTTTCTTAGAGTGAAGTAACGCATTTGAAGTACGAATATATTTACAAATTATGCATAATCAAGTTAAATAGAATTTCTTAATTTCTTGGCTAACTTATTGGTTGCGATATGTACACTTTCAAAACTTTTTTTAATGACTAGTTTCAACTTGTTTTAGTGAACCACTTTCCATATTTTGCCGTCCCCTGATATTTGTCGCCCGGGGCACATGCCCCCCATGCCCCCCCTTAGTTCCGGCCCTGACCGCAGATCATCGTAGCGTCCGACTCGGGTCCAATGAATAGTAAGTTTCGCCAAATACAGCACACATTTTCGATGTAGGTGTTGTAACACATAACGTATAAGAAAATGTACAATATTTTATTTGTAGCATTACAAAAAAATATATATATATATTGGCTAACACCATCCTTGTAAAAAAAAAAGTACTCAACCGTTTTTTACTGTGTACCGGTACCTATACGTTAAAGGAAAATAAAATTCGAACATCCAAGGCCATCAACTCTGAGCGGGTGTGTAATTAAACAAGCGTTATAACTAGCGGCGTAAAGACGCGCAAGCAACAGTTGGTCCAAGCTGTATCAGCGACACTGACGTGACGTTGAGCGTCAAAAGGGAACCGGTTGCGCGCACGCACCAACGCCCGCGAATTTTCCATGATGTCCAAAAATAAAATTTCCCTGACTTTTCCCTCACCATAAATGTCCAAAAGTCCCTGAAGATAACTATATATTTTTTAATTGTTCACATATTATGCAATTTTCTGAAAGAAATAAACAAAATCCAGTCTCCACGACATTCCAGATTGCTGGAATAGTTCTCTCTTCACTTTATTTTACGTCAAACAGAACATTGCAAATACGCAATTTTATTGTATGACTAAGCGCTGAAACTAAATCTGATACGCGGAAACCTTTTTCATGGTCTGGATTGTGGCAGACTGGAGCATGATATTTTCGCCTCGAATTACTATCACTGAGAAATTCCCTTTACTTTTCCAGAATTTAAAGTACATTTCCTTACTTGCCTTGACCACTTTCAATCTACCCGACTTTTCCTGACTTTCTAGAATGCGGACACCCTGATTTGAAATTTATCAACGTGCAACCCCTCGAAAAAAAAAAAATTGAGCGATTCTTTCAGTTCTCGCCAGTGATGTGTAACATCTAACCTCGGTAACGAACAAATTCATGAATGGCACCCCAGCCTTAAACCTTGGCGCAGTATCGGCCAAAACATACTACTGCGTCTCAAAAATCAAATTACGGTCCAAAATTTAAGTTAACACGTCCCTTTCAATACGTAGCAAGATAATCTACGACCTGAAGAAGTTGTTTGTGATTTGATACAACCAAATAAAAATAAAGAAGTTTAATTAAGCTGGTATTCTCCTTAGATACCAATGAGAGTTTTAAGCTTGAGGTATTTGAGAATTGTAGATTTTTTTGTTTTGTTTTGAAGTGTTCTGCTGGTTCGTTAAACTCTCCGTTCAGACCACCCGTCACGATCGATGTACGCGCGAACCAGTCCTAAATTTCAACGTGACTTCCTGGCTGGAAGTAAGAATATACTTTGTGTGTGTGTCTTCTAGGGAAATAGCTTTAAGCCCCCTTAGTGGAGGTGACCAGTGATCAAGACAATTACTGGCTGCCAGAAACTGTCAGTCTACTTATACCGCGTCCATTTCCACACCAACTTTCATTTGACAGCCGGTAAAATAAAATAAAAATGTTTGAATTTTACTGGCTCGTGAGACGGACTGTAGTGGTCACGTGATCTACTGGCGGCCTCGTACTTTCCTGTCTGAACATGAACTTGCCAGCAACCAAGGACAGTGATTTCCCATCACTTAGTCGTTCGTAGCCGGTATGGATAGTGGTTACTTGAAATTCAACATGAGTTATAATAGGAATGAAACTTCTATAAAAGATACAAGGAAGCAGAAAGCTGTGAAATGGAGCTCTGACCGCATAGTGGTCTTTTCGGAAGCGTTCCAGAACAAAGAACTTCTTGTGTAATAATTGTCACAGTGACTATGTAAACGAAAAATAAGCGAGGATCTTATTGCCGTAATCTATTGCTCGAACTAGTATTTAATAATCAATCGCATAGATAAAATTCAAAGAAAAAAAATACTATACCTGGCTATACATGTCTGTATCAAAGGCGCCCATGCCCGAGAGGCAATTGACCCTCCCCACTTTTTTTCCCACTCTCAGGGAAAGGAAAAAATATACCTAGTGTAGTCAAGTGTTTTTCTTTTGAGAAAATGATAAGTCGGTAGGCCTATTAAGTAAAGTGTTTAAACACTAAAATATTGCGTTTTTTTTAATATATAATATTTAAAAGTCACCATTCATCTTCCAAACTATTAAAAATACTCCATAACCCCAGTTATAACACCATCCCCCCACCCTCCGCTTCAAACTATAATATGGGCGCCCTTTGTCTGAAAGTGTGTGTGTATGTATATAATATAAAATGATAACTTCCGAGTACAACGCCAAAGGCTGAAAATTACTCTAAAAATTAAGATATATACAAAATATTTGTACTAGAACAAATAAAATGAACGTACGCTTACCGTTTCTGCATGTTAATATTGAACTTGTAAAAAGAATGTGGTTCAAACGGAGCTTTTACAACATAATATTTCCACTTCAGTATGTACAAGTCCTTGAATATTTAGCGAACAGACCATTTAACCATGAGATGGGAGTGTACAAGACGGGTCATTTTCTTGCCCACAAAACGATGTCCGTGTAAACCAGGCTTTTGACTTTTCTGTTTACAGGAATGTAGGCTACACTTGCTGAAGACGCCGGCAGGAATTTTGTTTGTGGCGCACAGCTGTAGTCGACTCTACGTCGCAGCAAACATGTTCTTCTGTGGAAATGAATCACCTGCAAATCAGTAATTTTACGGGGGGTGCTTTTGAAATACTAACAAAAACTAATCACTACGCATTACTAAGAATTCATAAACGCTTATACATAAATTATTAAGTAAGTACCTGAATATTACAAAAAAAATTTCAATTACTAGTTTTTTTTAACATACCACGTTAAAATTTTTTATCTTATTCTTGTAAATATTAAAAAAAAAAAAAAAAACACCATTCATTTTACAAAAATCGTATAAATTTTTCCGAAAATGGGCGATTGTGAATTTTTAATAGCTACGATAATACTGGTAATTTACATGATTTAGGTTATGTTTTTCGTTTTAATTTGTGTTCACGGTTTTCACGTTTTCTTTCACTTTCTCTTCATTTTCTTGCAGGGTCATCCAATCCTGAGCTATGTTCAAAATTTCTAATCTATAACTCATCACGAAGGTGGTTAAGATTCAATTACAAAATTCCAACCAACGGACATTGCCCAGAGCGATCTAATAAAAACGTAGTAAAAAAATAGTACTAATTTATTATTATTATTATTATTATTATTATTATTACATTGAACCCTGTATCAATTGCGATTTTTTTTACAGATAGCCTAGATATTTTTAAAAATATAAAAAAAAAGAGTTTAAAACACTATATACACAACCATATTTATAGTATTATTCGGCACATTTAATTTGCATGTTATGATACTCATGGGAAAAAAAATCGTTAACATTTATTAATCCCGAAGTTTTTCAAGGAAAAACATTTTTTGGTTAAGACGTAAATCGACAGGGCTCGTAAATTTACATTTTTCTTATCACGCTTCAATTCAATGCTGTATCTTTCTTTTGTGGAGGAGTCTTTTACGAACAGTGGTAAACACAAGTTAGAAATATTTTTATTTTTTTTTATTTTGCAAAATATCAGTGAAGGCAGTAGTAGCAATGTTATTTTGGAAGATGGAATGTGGGCTGTTACAAAACATGCGATCTCAACCCTGTGAGAAACCGCGTCACCTACGGCTACTTGCGTATGCTCATACGTCAGTGCGTTAGTGTCAAAAGTAAGTATTGTAATTTCTTTTTGAATACACATATTCTTATTGTAATTTTTTTTTTACTCCTTCTCTCCCGAATTTTTTTTTTCCTGTATCCGCCACTGGCTAAGATCATCCAACATGGATCTCAGAGCGAGAAAAGGAGTCCCGGATAGAGTAGAAGCAGGGTAGACTGGACAGGCGGAACTAAGCTGGAAACAAGAGCTATGCAGTTTGGGGAGGGGGACGCAGCAAAGGAAAGGAGAGAAATAAAAAGAGGGGAGGTGGGAGATACGAGCAGACAATGGTATGTAACGAGCTCACAACAGAGATGACGCAACCGGCCGACAAGGCAACAAACCCCGGACGGAGAACAGGGCGTGTGGCAATCGACCAGGACAAGCGCCGCCGGCTTCGCTCCGGAGAACTCGACATTCCATTCGGTCTACTCGGGGACGCACCACAACGCCGAAATACCACAACGCCGATCGCCGAACGTACAATAACGCCGAAAACCATAACGCCGAATGCCAAATTGACTACAACGCCGACAGTTAGAAAACTGCTGTGTACCACAACGCCGAATTACCACTACGCCGATCGCGGAACGTACAATAACGCCGAAAACCATAACGCCGAATGCCAAATTGACTACAACGCCGACAGCTAGAAAACTGCTGTGTACCACAACGCCGAAAAACATTAACGCCAAAAATGTCATTGCAGGACTGCCACAAATGTTAGGTTAGGTAAGGTTAACACACGAATTCATTCAGTTGTTTTTCATTTTGCTCCTGTGCCCCCCCCCCCCCCCCCTTCCCCGCAGCAACATTTTTCGGCGTTACTGTATTTCGGCGTTGTGGTACACAGCAGTTTTCTAGCTGTCGACGTTACGGTCAATTTGGCATTCGGCGTTATGGTATTCAGCGTTATTATACATTCGGCGTTGTGGTATCTCGGCGTTATTATACATTCGGCGTTGTGGTAACGACCCGGTCTACTCCATGCGTTCCACAAGGGTCGCTTCTAGCGTAGACTAATGATGTAGTGTACTCCGGTCTTTCAGTGATTCTTGCAACACTGTAAATATTTTTTTTCTAAACGGAACAGAAATATTCATGTAAAATTACAGATATTTGTACATTCACACGAAAACAACTGTATCGCTACAAAATAGTGTTCGCAGTAATACTTGGTTCGGATTCTTAAAGTCTTCGTTAAAGTTTTTTTTTTTTCCCCAACCGTTCCATGAATAGCTTTCTAGTATTAACTGCGCACATTAATAATCATCTTTTCCATGATTTAAATATATATATATATATATGTATGCTTGAATGAAACATCAATTTAAATATAAAATCATGCGCCAATTTTAATAAGAAATGCTCAGTATGCTTGTTCTCCAAGCATTTATGTATTCATGTTTTTTTTGTCCATTCTTGAAGTTTTTCTATAAATATAAGAATAAACCAGCAATGAGGACGTCTACTGAATTATTTACATCGGTGTAATGTACTCTGATTATTGGCTTATATGTCGCTATTCGCTTACGATTTGTAGGGACAGGTATTATTGGCAAAAAAAAGACCAATAGACTGCAATTTTGTATGCCAACGCTAGTGGTTTCTTCCTTGTGATTGACGGCCGTATGCAAGAGAAGCCATTGCCTTATTTGGCCGGGCCATTCAGGACACGTTTACTTCCGCACCACATGGCTGTGATTGGTGTGCTGACAGAGTACAGTGTTTTGAATCACTGCTAGTCTGGAAATCGTTCCGTGAAAAATAGATGCCACTAACGTCTTGCCACCAGATATGCTAATGTAAGTCGTTGTAAACATTGAACCATCCATTTGTTTGTAAATGATAGACCGACAAACACGTGCTTTTATTTAAACAAAACTTAGTACTTGTGTTTATTTTGTTTTTTACGTAAGAAACTGAGATTACTACAGAGTACTAAGTCTATGATAATACTACGGAGGACTAAGTCTAAGATAAAAATAAAAGAGCCGTTCGGACCAGCAATTTCACTCTTTTAGCGGTTGTACCGGTAGTTCGATGATAATACTACATGTAAGTTAAATTATCTTTCTGTAATGCTTATAACCTTGTAAAAAATATATGTTGCGACATCAATCGTTTTGAGAACAAATACGAATGTGGACTTAAATAAATTAGGGCCTAAAGGAAACTAAAGCATGCAAAGTCTACAAAAAAATTAAATTAAAATTATCTTACACCCGTAGATCACCTACAGTTTGTACTATGCAAATCTAGTGTAGTTTTGGTAAAGTTTGGTTAGATTACGCTTTAACCATATATATATATATATATATATGTGTGTGTGTGTGTGTGTGTGTGTGTGTGTGTGTGTGTGTGTGTGTGTATGTATAGGTGTGTGTGTGTTAAACCGATACCATTCAGTCCGAACAAAAAATTACAATAAATTAATATGTACAATACTGCAATATTGTTTACAATAATTTATAAACTGTAAAGTAAAATAATGAGCATGCAGTGTGTAAAACCATAAAAAATTAATTTTATCTTAAAACTTCATATTACATACTGACTAAACTTACATGAAAAAAAAAAGCTATATAGGTCCTAATGCATGGAATGAACTAAACTAAATTAGAAGAGCAAGACCATTTACACAGATTTCTTGACATCAACCATTTTAATCACGAATCCAAGTCAATACACTATTTTTTTTTATTTCTCTTCTTTACTGGTAGCGAAGCTAAGGCGATACGCCATGTTTTACACATAACCACATTAAAAGATTCTCTAACACTGAATATTTGAGGGGGGGGGGGGGGGGAATTATAAAGTATAGTTAATAGATTTGATCATAAAGAACAAAACGTGAACCTTCATAGATAAAGGTTAAAAACATGAAACTACTTTACATGTAATATCTGCTTCAATGTAATAAATGCTTAAAAGTCATTGTAGTTGCCTATCATATATATAGTTACGCTCATCACTTGACTCTGAATCTATAATGAACAAGCGTATATGAAGAACAAATATCCTACTCCATAGCGATGTTTATAAAATATAAAATGGAAGTGTAACATTTAAAATACCGCTACATAAGTGGAACAAGCCTTAGTTATTATACTAAAGTGTTTTTTATATTCATCATTTTTCAAAGGCGCTTTACGACTTCATAACTATGCTTATAATTACTAAAAAAAAAAAACTTATATCTCAGAAAGTTTAGCTCTAAAGGTAAAGTGATAATTTCTTCCTTTTTGTAAATCTGTAAGTTTGCGTCACTGGAAATCTCTTGGTGATATTTTGAATTTTGTGCTTAAGCCCTTTCGAAAATCCTTGTTTTTATTTTTTTTAAAAGCTTACTTATTTTAACTTTATAATTTTATTTAAAAACATTTGGTATTTAAGTATTTTATTTATATATACAGTATGTATGTTTGTTTGTCCGAAAGATTTATTTTGGCAGATTTGGTTTTTGTTTGTAGATACGCCCTTTTGAATTTTTGTTTTATATTCTTCTTTTGTGGTTACTTAATTTCTTGCTGCTAAAAAAAACTATCTGTTAAAATGGCACTCTTAAAAGTATTTGTTATATTCATCCATTTTTTCAACGGACACCTTACAACTAACTAGTATGAGAGAGACCATTACATTGTTGCCAGTCACAACACGCATTCACGCACGCGCCTCAGCAGGTCGCATGTTTTGTCAACTAAACAAGCACACACGCATGGTCACCAACTGCGAAGAACGTGACCTTGTAACCTGGATACAAGGACCCCCGCTTCCCCTCCTTTTCTTTTCCTACTTGCGTTCTCCTTCTCATTGCCCTCTCCTCTTCCCACATTTTCCTTTTCACTCGTCGGACAACCTTGCGTCAGAAAAAAAAAAAAAGCCAGCCTGCTTGCTGCCAATGCGAATTTCAAGTTCACAGCTAAGAGCCTGCACGCAAACATACGATTGATCCGACAAACCTAACCACAGTACAAAAATTACATGTATCTTGGGAGTACGCAAGTCGCCATTAAACCTGACATATTTTCAAGGCGTCACAAACTTTATGAATGAGAAGCTGATACTATCCATGGGAAAGTGATGAGGCGATTAAACTTACTATCTACAAACTGTTCAAAAAAAAATTACTCTCATTAAAATAAAAGGCTTCAATCTACGTTCTTTAAAACAGAAGACAATAGCTTAAGAGTTTTCAATTGCATCAGTCGAATAAATATGTTTATTTGTTTAGTTTGACGTTTTCACTTATGTTGAACACGTTGCCAGACGTAGGGCTTTCCCAAAAAAAATCATTTTCCTTTCTTTATTTTTCTCTTCAAAACAAGAAGCAAGATGTTTTTATTTTATATAAAATAGTTTAAAACAAAAATCAAAACAAGATGTCTGGCAACGAAGATGCCAAACTACTTTCCCGGATAATCTCGATCGCTCGAGAGATTTCAAAGATGCATTCTTGCGAGGACGCCTTCATGACGAAAGCAACGCCACGCAAACAAAAGGCAGACGGCTGCCCTTGAACAGGCCGCTGGCAGGTGCAATGTAACCTTTAGTCAAACGACGGGAAGGGGGAGTTTAGGGGGAAGAAAGAGAGGAATGTTTGGGGGTGCTCACCTGTTGCTCTGGAGGGGCGCCTTCCACCATCCGAGGCTCCCTATCCATGGCTCTTCCGCCGAACACAAACAGGCACATCAACTCCCGGACGCCCGGTCGCGCATCCGACACTAATTTTTTTTTTTTTTTATATCACTTCCCTTTCGACGAAGATCTTTCCCCCCGACGAACGAAGAAATTTCTGTAAGTCACGTATAAACTACGCCAGCGTCGCACTCGTCGAACACTCAGCAAGCAACACACGCGCAGGCGCGGGCGCGCGCGAACCTGGCGGAGGAAGAAGGTGAAATAACCTCTTCCCGCGGCGGTCGAACATCAACTCGACGTGTGTCCGCGGCGGAGACACGGCACGGAAAAACCTTCTTTCCCCCCCGCGCGAGTGCACGGGGCTCACAAGATGGCGCGCTTCGCCAGCAGCGGCAGCAACAACACACATACACACACGCACACTTTCTCGCCGACTCCGCCGGGCCACAAACTTGAAGTTCTCTTGTTACTTTTTCTTTTCCCCTTTTTCCCCCCTCCCCTCAACCCAAGACTCTGGGCACGCGGCGGAAAGAGAGGAGGAAGAAAGAATTAGAAGTTGTTGAAGGAGAGGGGGAAGGAGATGAGTTCCGACTCCCCAAGGCGAGCTAGTTCGGCGTTCGCTCGCTAGGAAGCGCTGCCGGACGCGGGCAAAACAAATCTCACCGGCGCGGCGCGGCGCGGCGTCGCGTGTGCAGGGAAAAGGAAAGGCAGGCGCACCAACCATCGAGGCGACGGCCACTGTTTTCTGCGGCGTCCCTCGGCGGTTTCTGGTCAACCGCCACCACACCGTTCGAGTTTTGTATTTATTTATTTTTTTTTTTTTCTTCCCCGTTCCCGCCAGTCTCGCGAGGGAGAAAGTCTCGAAGATGGCGGGGGTCTTGCCCTGCACCTGCGACGTTGCCAAGCGTTGCAGCGCCTCGGAGGAAAACTTTGCAGACAGTAATATCTAGGACCATGCATCTTTTTTTTTTTTCCCGCAAAATAGATTTTCCGACCAGCTGTGTGTTAAAAATTTGTAGCACTGTATGTGTTCCGTGCAGGGGCTTAGCCAGGGGGGGGGGGGATAGGGGTTCGAACCCCCCCCCCCCCTCTAGCACCAAATCTTTAATTAATTTCTTATTCATCACTCAAAGAAATTTCATATTAAAATTAATAAAAATTTTACCATTACAATATTTAAATTTAAGAACCGAAAACTGCTAAAATAGCACTATTTTACACCTTAAAATCCTAATTTTCCAGGGGCCCGCTTTAATATAGGGGGGGGGGGGCGGCATGGGTCTTAACACCCCCCATACACAAATCCTGGCTACGCCACTGGTTCCGTGGTTGGCTTGGTTTATGACAGCACATGAATCACAGCCATCCAGCGCGGAATCAAACGCGTCCTGAATGGCCCGGCCAAACAGGGCAATGGATTCTCTTGCAGACGGCCGCCAATTAAAAGGAAACAATAGTTAGCGCTTTCATATCTTATTGCAGCCTAATGAGAGATCAGATATATATTTTTTTTTTTTCGTGAAAGGTACATGCCCCTAGCTAATGTACCAGCTCCTAAAATGGTAGAAATTTTTCTGTCCAGCCCAACTCATCCTCCGGATCATCCTCTTTTGTACTGCACCAGTGCACCTTGCATGACTGTCTGCGATCACGTGTTTTCCCAGTGTCTATGTAGGTTTTACTTGGGCCCAACCTAATTAGTTATAATTCAGAGTTAAGATTGGGGAGTTAGTCAAAGCGTCAATCAATGTCTTGCCATGACTAGTCAGTCACCTATCGAAGCACTCAATGCATGCTTAGAGGACTATACAGGAGGAGGAGGGGGGGGGGGTAAATATGTGGAATATATCTCTTCCTCTTCCCCCTTCCCCCTGAAATCCTAAAAATGTCCTAAAAATCTATTATTTGCACCAACAAAAGGAAATAATTTGAAAGCAAATAGCAGGTAAATAAGTTCTAACCTCTTAACCCCCCCCCCCCCCCAACCTTTTTTTCCCCGCAGTAATTAAATTATGCTATCCTTCCTGCATGGTTGAAATCTCGCATGACTGGGCGTGCAGACTTCAGTCTGAGACGCATTAGATTCTTCCCTAACTCAGATATATCTCTTCTTAATTATTAAGAATAAGTTGGGTAAGAGGAAAAAAATCGTCAGACTCAGGTATAGTTAAAATTAAAATAGTTGTGTACATAGGTCGCACAATAAAATCGATATAGCCTACTTTCGTCGCTACTGTAACGTTTCCGTGAATGTACAATAGATTTCTGTAAAATGTTCGGTAAATTTACGGATATAATTCCACCTTAAAACCTTTCTCCTTTCTCAAGGTAATTTATGAAACGAACCCCCCTAGTGTAGTTGTATTCACGTCACACCTGCTATCCGTGGGAGGGGTTCTGGATTCGAATCCTGGATAAGGGAGTGGGTGTGAACTTTTACTGTCTAAAAATTGTCTCAAATATATTACCATAAAAAACCGCCAATTAAAACAATATATGTAAATAACAAGTTAGGTATTAAATATTTTGTGGGGCAGGGGGAGAGAGCTCGTTGGTGACGAAATATTACCAACAAGCAAAAGTTTGAAAAAGTAAAAACAAAAGTGGTAATGTCACTCACCAACGTGACGTACCACATTCCCTGACGTGACAGGTTTCCTCGGGGTACTCCCATTTGCTCCATTAAATTATTCCGATAATGCTCCATTCTCATCTCACCACCGCTGATCGTCTCTAATGGCCTCGATGTCGTTGTGCAATATTTCGATCAAATAATCTTCAATTCTTCAATGGTTAAAATTAAATTATTTATGAATATAGGTTGTCCAAAATATTTAATACAGCCTTGTCAACTAACGCTACCGATATGTGTGACACTATGTAGTTGTGTATGTCAGTTACCGAGAATTGTTTTTATAAGTGAAATAAATTTTATGTCAGTATTATTAACGAACAGGTATGATCGAAAATTAGCTAAAACGGTTGATGACCTCAAACCAAATATAAAAAGCATTTATTTGTAACACAGACCTAATCACACTCTTACATTCTGGTACTAAACCATTATTAAAAGCAAACCATAAAAAAATGTTATTCATACGACTAAATGTGCATGGAATAATTCTTACAACAGTATCCGAAAATCTCTGGTATATATATATTTTTAATATCTAAGTTATTACGATTATGAATATTGTTACGAGGAAGCTAGAGACTGGGCAGGCCTTTGTTGCGAAGCTGCTGGAAAGGAGGGAGGTCAGTCAGCCCGGCGCACCGGCCAGCGAGGAGGTCCAGGGGTAGCCCCCCCCCCCCCCCCACCACCCGCACAGGCAGCGCCTGTCACTGCGCTGCGTGGTAATCCGATTAGCATCGCTCCTTCTCGACTGTTCGACACGTCCCGCAGGGGGCCCTGTCCGCGTGAAGTGGAGTAACTATAACGCCATTGTTCTCGAAGCTTCGGGGGTGTTGTTAAGTTTCGACTGACGACGCGCGACACTTCCGAGGGCTTCGAGACCTTTCCAGAGCGGGGACTTTCCCAGGTGCATGAGATGACGACGACCACCTCCGGCGAGAAAGTGACAAGAGGCTGGTGGCGATACAGGCGAATCCTCGAGGAGTGAAGTGAAGACGTTGAGAGACCCCTTGGCGAGCGGTAGCGGGCGACGAGAAACGCGCTTCGTGTGCGAAGATCAGAGTCGCGGCTCGGCCCGCGGCGAACGAACGAGCAGTGCGAAGCAGTGTGTCTAGACAGAGGTGCGCGGTAAGTGACGAGCAGTATAGAGAGCCACTGTCCAGCCGAGCTCCAGTGGGGAGAATAAATAGTTGTTTTATTGTAAGCGTGATTAATTTTGTGGACATACGTTTAGATTGTTGCAATTTAAGCAATAGTGTAGCTGTTGGCAAATTAATAAAAACTATGTTTAATAAATAAGGCAATCCTTCGTGACCTCTGTTTTTCCACACATGTAACAATTTAAAGTCTTAGAACGACGTTTGGATATCAAATACCTCAACAGATAACACTGTGGTACCAAACGAGCGTTAATAAAATTAATGTTACCAGATGCCGCTGGGTTTGTGTAAAACTATCGCCCCCCCCCCCTGCCTCACCAAATTAAGACCCTTAGCAACCAAGGTCACTGAGGAACGCCTTCTTAAGGTGTCACCGAGGTGTGAAACGCAAACATTACGCAAGCGATAATCAGAGCTTCTGGGCAAACACATGTTGAATACATACTGTATGTTGAACGTTTTGAAATCACTCGGTAAACTATCTTAACGCTTTGGTCAACAAACTCATGCCAGGAGGTCGTCGCGACTTGCGAAAACTACCGCTGAAATAATGTGATACCCACAGATGTCCCTTTGAAATTCTGGCACGGCGAAGACTTGGAGACAACGACCAGTAAATCATATACCCAGCTTGCCACCACAAACTTGAGGCATCCATGACTTATATAGTTTCAAACACATTTACAGCTGAAGTTACATGAATACCTGGAGTAAAAATGTGCGAAAACACTTCATGCTGAAATGCGAATGATGCTTCTTTAAACAATTTTGTTTTGTAACAACACGAAAGGTTAAACTGAGGCACTTTAGGAAAATGTCCTGTAATCATCTGATTACATTACTTGGCAAACAAGGAAATCATCATCAAAGTATACTGTTTGTGTCTTATGACGGGATCAGATGTCAGTTTCATAGAAAAACTACTGTGTTCATCCATGCTGTAGTTGTGTTGTCATCGTTTTGTTCTTGTTTCAACTGTCTCGTCATTCCAGTTTTGCAGTCGTCTAGAAGTGTTAAATAAATATAATTTTTTCTAGGTAACATAGGCTTCCTGAATGGAGTTGTTTTGTGAGTTAAAATTATTTTGAGGTATAGTGTTTTCTAGACAATACAGCAAAGACAAATAGTATTGATTGATTATAATATTAAAATGTATTATCCTAATTCACTTTTCACTGTGGTAAAATTTCGGTTTCGCCACAAAGCATTCCTATTACTTCAGCTACGTACTGTGTTATTTTTAGGGTGTAGTGAATCTTGATCATGTTGACTCGGTTTTAATGTTTGGATGATTCTAAAATCACAAATAAAATTATTGTAACAACTTCATTAAGCTTATAAATAGAACATTTCATCCAGCATGTAGCTGTACATGGTCATACGAAATATTTGCACTTTAATGAAAACCCTTGAGTAGTTGTTTACTATGCACTCGTAAATTTTTTCGGGGTGTAGAAGGGTTGAGGGTGGGGGGGGGGGGGGAGTATAAATAAAAAAAAACGGGGTTTCTTAGACTGGTTATGCTAAGGAATTATTATGCGTGATGTAACACTGAACAGTTTATCCGCCGCATCTCCACCCAGCTTCTGTAACAGGGCAATTATAACAGTAATATGTAAAACGCAGACGAAGGCAGGACCTGCTCGGGTTTGGTAATTTCTCCCGGTGCGTGCCGAGTGCAACAGCGACTCTTTTGGACGATCACGCGTGCGTTTCACGTCACCCGGCGATATCACGCTCGCTATCGCTTGCGTTCCTCCGGATTGTGTTCCGTGTGTAGATAACAACAGTGTGTAGATAACAACAGCGTGTGTGTTAGAGAGAGGAGGGGTAAGCGTGGCTGAAGAGGGTGGACGGGGGTACACTGTTAAAAAAAAAATTACCTTCCATTCACGAATAAAACTGGTTACAAATTATATTCAAAAACTGGTTAAGTCTACAGAAAAAAAACACTCTTCTCTATCCACGTGTGTGTTTACATTTGTTTAAAACGAAACGTGCAAACTCGGGAGTCGAAATACGGCTTAGTTTATACAAAGATTAAGTTATTTGAAATTAAAAAAAACTCTTTGTTTGTTTGAGTTAAATTCTTCGTTCAAAAGTTTGTAAATTTACTGTAATTTATAACGCTGTAGGTGATAACATCTCCTGAGCCCGATGTTATTTTTGGAGGTCTGTGTATGTTCACTTAAATACTTAAATCTCGTGTTGAACTTTTATTTCATTAAAATCCTATGAAACTATTAAAGTTCAGTATTTGGGTCCATGAATTGGTAACTATTACAAGGCCATTATCTGACTTAATGTCGTGTTTTGCAGCTGCAGCCTCTCCCTACCATACTTTCTGGAGCCGCCACTGGTAGGGGGTGAATTCGAGATGCGGCCAGATCATGCCAAACAAGCATACAGCCGAAGTAACAGATGGGAACAAAACATCAATGGCATAATTTCAAGAGAGCTCCAGATGGAAATTACTCTACAACTCTACTGTGAGTCATCACAAGTCTCCATACAAATGGTGATAGCTGTGATAAAATTTCTATTTTATTCGTACGAATGGTATCATATGAAACATACAAAATATTGTCAATCCGGTCTTCCTTCATATGCGGCATTTTTTTTTTTTTTCAAATTGGATCGTCTACCTGAAAACGAAAAATAGTTTACACTTTCACCATTTGTGTGGAGACTTATGACACCTCTTGTATCATCTTACTGACATTCTCATTTCACACTGAATTTTAATATAGTTTTAAGATAATAAAGTACAAAGATATTTAACAGTAGGTTCTAAGAAAAAAACATTTTCTGTAAATTTATAGAAGATTCCTTTGGAAACAAGTTGCCAAGAAATAGTTTGTAATATTACAATAACGAAATTGAGATGTTGTACTACACATGGCTATGGTTATTTTTGCATACAATATAAAAAATACATTTTTTTGAGATAATACTAAGTACGTCTTACAAAAATTGGCACATAATTTTATATTTTGATGTTTCATTCAAACACAATTTAAAAAAAACACGTAAAATTTAATCAAATATTCAATCCTTTGAGTTTGTTTGGTTTTATTATGTTAATTAATGTGCGCAGTTTATACTGGAGAGATATTCAGGGAACGGTTTACAAATAAATTTAACTATTGGAGGTACTGGGACAACACAAAGCATAAATGCTTGGGTAATAATACGAACCAAGAATTACTGTGGACACAGTTTTGTAGTGATACAAATGTTTTCATGTAAATGTATAAATTTCACATGTATCTGTAAGTTTACACAAATATTTCTGGTCCATTTACAAAAAATAAATTACAGTGTACATGCTTCTGCATTAATTTGTTGGTCGCGTTTTCAGTAGTTTCCTTAGCTGGTGGAAAAGAAAAGTTCATTTGTGACTTCATCAAATAGTAACTATGCAGAGAGTGAAATAAAAAAAAATTAATGAAATTATTAATACCTATAATTAATTTCCATTTCCATCAAAGAATTTTAAAATGAATTTCCATCATATTCGTTTGTATTCGCTCTATTTGTATTAACATGAACACAAAATATAAACGGACATCCAATAATTTCTTGGTACTGGAATCCACAATCTTGTAACCTGACGGCAACGCTGTAAACGACCCCAACAACTTATACGCATCAACTTCATTTTTCTCGGTTATACAGTATCATTAATCCGTAAAACTATAAACTAGGTAAAGTGGTCTTGCAAAAAAAAGTTCGCTTTAATAATAACCCCCCCTTCGCCGTAGTTTTGTGCAAACTTAATGATGCGGGAAATTCTGTCTGCATGGTTGGGGACAGCGCGAACACATCGAGTTCCTGAACCTGTAGTTGCGGGAATATTACGGGGGAAAAAAATTGGCAATCTGAGTAGTTCCGTAAGTGTTTCGGAAGACTGTAATCAGAAAGATGGCTGCAAAATATCTTGCTTCCCTGCCATTTTCTCCTGCTACTGTTAATCGAACACTTTGTTAACTGCTACCCATATTCAGAAACAGTTTAACTAATATCAGTAGGTCCATACTTGGAGAAAATTTTCACAACGGCAGAAAATATATATTGCTAAATTTATATCACAAATACACGGATGTTTCCCACGATAAAGACAAGGCCACCCTGTATAATTAAAGACCAGAAACTTTCGGGGCTTCATTTCGCGATAGGTTAATTCCAACAATCTTACCATAAAGATGCTTAATTACGATTGGTCCACCGTTTGTGTTGAGGGATATAGTACAATGGGAATTCCTAAACCAAAGAAGTATCGAAAACCCACTTTAAAAGCTCTTAGAGGTCGTTGAACCTTTTTTTCCCCCGTCATTTCCTATAATTTATACTTCTTAAAGCGACTATATGTGGTTCATAAACTGTGCTGAGGGCTACGACACAATATTGAGAATTCCAATACGGCAAGTATATCGCGCCAGTCACCCAATTATTTTATTTTTTTGGGAAGAGGGGGGGGGGGGGAGGATTACAAATATTTTTTTTTAGTCAACACAGAAAATTTAGTCAGGATTGTGGTGCCTAAAGTTGTTATTCCCCCCCCCCCCCACCCCTCTTTTTTTTCAGTGTATAATTCTGTTGCAATGACGAAGATACAGCCTCAAAAGAGAGTCGCCATCATTTTCACACGCGTCCCTTACCACCTCCTCCCCCCCTTCCACAGGGGCCCTAACTCGCGGGTCGGAAGAGTTCGGCGGCTTTCTCCCGACACACCTGCAGAGGCGAGGAACCTCGCCTGGTCGTCGCCCCAGGCCAGAGAAAGTGCGTGCCCCCCGAGGGTTGATGTGTGTTTGTGACCTTGATCATCGCTACTGCATTCCCCACAAAATGCCGAGAGAGAGATCGCTTTCCATCCCAAAACTGAGGAAACCAGTAGCGAATCCAAGCGTGACCTGGGGACTGAGTCTTCCAATTTATCCTATCACAGATTACACTATACTGAATCCACTTCTCCTATCACAGATTACAATATACTGAATCCACTTCTCCTATCACAGATTACACTATACTGAATCCACTTCTCCTATCACAGATTACACTATACTGAATCCACTTCTCCTATCACAGATTACAATATACTGAATCCACTTCTCCTATCACAGATTACAATATACTGAATCCACTTCTCCTATCACAGATTACAATATACTGAATCCACTTCTCCTATCACAGATTACACTATACTGAATCCACTTCTCCTATCACAGATAACACTACACTGAATCCACTTCTCCTATCGCAGATTACAATATACTGAATCCACTTCTCCTATCACAGATTACAATATACTGAATCCACTTCTCCTATCACAGATTACAATATACTGAATCCACTTCTCCTATCACAGATTACACTATACTGAATCCACTTCTCCTATCACAGATAACACTACACTGAATCCACTTCTCCTATCGCAGATTACAATATACTGAATCCACTTCTCCTATCACAGATTACACTATACTGAATCCACTTCTCCTATCACAGATAACACTACACTGAATCCACTTCTCCTATCGCAGATTACACTTTACTGAATCCACTTCTCCTATCACAGATTACAATATACTGAATCCACTTCTCCTATCACAGATTACACTATACTGAATCCACTTCTCCTATCACAGATAACACTACACTGAATCCACTTCTCCTATCGCAGATTACAATTTACTGAATCCACTTCTCCTATCACAGATTACAATATACTGAATCCACTTCTCCTATCACAGATTACAATATACTGAATCCACTTCTCCTATCACAGATTACACTATACTGAATCCACTTCTCCTATCACAGATAACACTACACTGAATCCACTTCTCCTATCGCAGATTACAATATACTGAATCCACTTCTCCTATCACAGATTACACTATACTGAATCCACTTCTCCTATCACAGATAACACTACACTGAATCCACTTCTCCTATCGCAGATTACACTTTACTGAATCCACTTCTCCTATCACAGATTACACTATACTGAATCCACTTCTCCTATCACAGATTACACTATACTGAATCCACTTCTCCTATCACAGATTACAATATACTGAATCCACTTCTCCTATCACAGATTACACTATACTGAATCCACTTCTCCTATCACAGATTACAATATACTGAATCCACTTCTCCTATCACAGATTACAATATACTGAATCCACTTCTCCTATCACAGATTACACTATACTGAATCCACTTCTCCTATCACAGATAACACTACACTGAATCCACTTCTCCTATCACAGATTACAATATACTGAATCCACTTCTCCTATCACAGATTACAATATACTGAATCCACTTCTCCTATCACAGATTACACTATACTGAATCCACTTCTCCTATCACAGATTACAATATACTGAATCCACTTCTCCTATCACAGATTACACTATACTGAATCCACTTCTCCTATCACAGATAACACTACACTGAATCCACTTCTCCTATCGCAGATTACACTTTACTGAATCCACTTCTCCTATCACAGATTACACTATACTGAATCCACTTCTCCTATCACAGATTACACTATACTGAATCCACTTCTCCTATCACAGATAACACTGCACTGAATCCACTTCTCCTATCGCAGATTACACTTTACTGAATCCACTTCTCCTATCACAGATTACACTTTACTGAATACACTTCTCCTATCACAGATTACACTATACTGAATCCACTTCTCCTATCACAGATTACACTACACTGATACACTTCCCTTATCACAGATTACACTATACTGAACCCACTTCTATCACAGATTAAACTATACTGAATCCACTTCTATCACAGATTACACTATACTGAATTGACTTCTCCTATCACAAATTACACTAGACTGAATACAACTGAGAGAAGCATTAGTTATTGAACACATTCAAGTGCCTAAGTGGTATTGACAGCCACAATCTTGGATTCTTCCACATTTTTGATACAATTATAATTTTTAACTAATCACCCCAATTTCGGGAATGTCAAGATATAAATCATATCTCCCAAACCTTCTATACCTTGTTGCAACCACTTATTACCAAATTGTTATTATATTTACCGGAAATACAAGTATTGTGATAATCAAACCAGTTTCCAAGTTGTGACTTCGACAAATAGCCAAAGCTAAGTCCTATGCCATGTCAAACCAAAATAAAAATTATCATGGAAGCTTTACTGCAAGCAGTAACAAAATTTTTGAAATTGCAAGATGGCGAAGTTTAACCCCCATTAAGGTCCCGCTTCCTGGGTACACGTACGGCGTGAAGAGTTTCAGAAAAAGTCACGTGTTTTGAAATCTTCTCAAGATAACTTTTAATAATACGTTGTATGTGGATGGTTATTTATGTTTCCGTATTTATTTTTACACGTTGTTTTTAGGAGAGTGAAAAGGACTAAACGCGGGCTTTCAGAATAATTTTCAGGCGTGAAACACCCGGTACAGATTCTTGAAAGTATTCAAGGGATTTTCATTACACATTCATATTAATTTCTCCGGCGAAAATACGGCGCGCTAGTCCTAAACATTGCGCTTAGAGGCGATACCGCGCTAGAAACACCAGCGAACGTCGTACTTAACATCCCGCCTCACTAACACAGCCAACACCCGCCATTGGAGCTCGTGGACATTAAGATGTGCGTTTTTAAAAATGCTTCTTGATGTGCGATCAGAGCTGAAAATAAACACGTCTCCAGAAATCCCTCATCCGCGGATTCATTTCGCGATAGGCTAGCATCAAAACAACTATACTTTCGTACCGCTTCTGCGATTGGCCCACATTTTATCCGGGGAACTGTGAGCCAATGGGAAACACTAAACCAAGAAAGTGCCGAATTACGGACAGCCTAGTTGAGACGTCTCACGCGTCAGTAGCCAACGAACAGGTGTCATTTCCGCGAGTATTTAAAGGACTGTGGAGTTTATCCTAGAGGTCAATGAATCCGGGAATTTTGCAGGTCTCTACGTCATGTGTTATGAGTAGAGACCCGGAAAATTCGCGGGTTCATTTCGTATTATGCTAAAATTCAAATAATTATACCTTAGTGCTGCTTCTGTCATTGGTTCACTGTTAATCTGGAGGAGTGAGGGCCAATTAGAGACCCTCACTCATAGACGTGTCGAATCACAGGCCACCCAATCGAGACGACTCACAAGTCAGCAGCCAATGAACAGTTGGCATTTGCCCGAGTGTGTAGAGGATATTGGAGTCTATCCTGGAGGTCATTGAACCCGCGAATTTTCCGGGTCTCTAGTGATGAGGCTGGCTGTGGCTATGGTCGGCGAGAGGTGTTTTCCCGCACATGACGGGGCCAATGGGAACGTGAATACCGTACTGCTGCACGCACACGATTCGCCATCACTCTTAAGAAAAAGCTACAGTGTTTTGTGACATACCTTGACACGAAATGTATTCGCTAAATACAGGTGTCCCTAGTTATGAGATTTGGCAACAACGCGCGCCCCACGCCGAGCTCTCGCTCTGAGAATGAGACGGTGTATGGAACTGTGCTGAGTGTAAGTGATCCTGCTGTAAGGGATATCTCCGGAAGCGCGCCACCAGCGCCAACACGAGACGGTCGTCAAGGTCTCGGAAGGAAACCGAGTCGCGTAAAGGTTCTTCTTCCGAAAGAGTTCACGGCCGTTCGCGATCCTAACACTTCGGGGATGGCGATCGTCCCGAACGAACTTTTCGGTATCGGGCACTCGGAACAGGGTTTCCAAGACACTATTACTAGACACCTGTAAAATTCGCGGATTCATTTCGCGATAGGATAGAGTCCAAATACTTTTGACATTATTTTGCTTCAGTGATTGGGCCACAGTTTATATGAAGGACGCTGGGCCAATGAAAAATCTTTAACAGAAAAATTAGCGAATCACGATCATTCCAGTCAACAGGTGTTACGAGTCGGTAACCAATCAGCAGATGTAATTTAGACCAGTGCATAGAGGATCATGGCAGTCTATCCTTTAGGGATTTGAAATCGCGAATTTTACATGTCTCTAACTATTACGCAGGGGTGCCCACAAGGGGGGCTACGACGCAGACTGCGTCATTAAAATTTCAGGGGGGGGGGGGTGGTTAAAAGACGAGAAAAATGTATATATTATTTACATAATTATAGCTTCTAATGTGAAAATACATTTCTGGTGCTTTGATAATTGAAAGGGATCTTGTAAATCAAATTGGCAACCCCGCACTTTCCTCAACAAAAGCAGTCTGGCATCTGTCCGTTCAGGATGGAAATATTACCTGATATGACCAAAATTATTATTAGAAAATCAGTTTTAATTAATGCAATATGTGATAAAATACAATACTAAAAAAGTATAATATTATAAAATAATTGAGTAAATCATTGAGAAAATGGCAGAAAAAATTTCGGGGGGGGGGGGCACATCATTTGTTTAGGGGGGGGGGGGTGAGTCATAGTGTTTGGGGGGGGGGGGCACCTCGGTATTACGCGTCGTACTAGCGGGCTGTGAAGCATGAGTGTTCTACCAGGATTTCGGTGGTGGGGAAAAAAACGTGTGCTACTCTTTGATCACTCGCCAGCGATGTGTTAACATCTAACCTCGGTAACGAGCACATTCATGTTTTCCCATGTTGTAAACACACTTATAATACGAAACTCGGACACAAATTTCAACACAGAATTTTTTAAACTAATGCCGAGCGTGATAAATGTACCTATACGAAAAATAGTGTTTTCAACTACATTTCTGGACGCGAATCACACGTAGTTTCCGCACCTGCCGCTAGAATTCGCTGCCGGAGTAGCTACGTCGAATATTGAATAATTTGAATAGCAGATCGAAAATTTGAAATATAGAATGAGAAGGCTACGATAAAATCAAAAAGACTTGTAAAAATACTAAACCCCAAATTGGATATTATTTTTCGACAAGGAATTTTATTGAAATACTGGCCATTTTGTTGAATTTCATGAAACAATTAATACTATGAAGTTTCTCTTTGGCTTTGAGAGCTTTGGTTCGGGACATTCGTCACTGATGACAGAACCGTGGTTACACATTTCCGTTTCAAGAGACGTTCCTTTCACGAAATTACTCCTGTCAAATGCCGTATACCGAGAGCTAAGATATTACACATAAAAAAATCTGTAATGTTGAATGGAAAAAAAAAAGTACAAAATGCCAATTTAATTTCAGTACAACTCGTCACTGTATTGAATTTAGTGCTTTACAATGTCATAAAAAATGTATTTTTTAAATCGATTCGGAACGCTGAAAAAAGAATTAAAAATAAGAATAACTTCGGGACCTTTACATAGACTTATCAGGGCAGTAATGGTATTGAATCTTAACTTGACATACATGTATGTGGGTTTGCAACGATTTTAATTTACAATAAATGTATCGGAAGTCAATAAATGATGTGTTATCCACAAAATATATGTTTAAATATTATCTTTTGTTGTATATATACAATTAATAGTCAAAAAGTATACGAAATATGTATGAGGAAAATAGGTTTTTTTTTGTTAGTTTGTAGCGTAGTAAAGAGCCCTGCTATTTTTTTCCCTAGGGCTTTGTAACATTTTATATGAAGACGGGAGAGTGAAGAAAAACGCATCAATGTTAGTTTTCTGACTTTGTAGTATATAACAGACACATAACATATCCATTCACTTAAATATCACATTCTTTGCAGCTAGCACTCAGATCACTTCCACGACATGTTGTCTTCGTTTCGCCACAAGGTTCAACATTGCAACACGTGATAAAATTTTTATGAAAGTTCTGTTTCTCATATTGAAAAGTAGTAACTATTTGAGAGTTTCATTTTTTTTTAATAAATAAAACACTCGATGTTTTAAATGTCAGTATGTAAAATTCAATAGTTTGTAAGTATCGCTGAGCTATTAGAACATTTATCGCTGAGATCTTTGAAAATTTATCGCTGAGCTATTAGAAAATGTATCTCTGAGATATTAGAAAATGTATCTCTGGGCTATTAGAAAATTTATCGCTGAGCTATTAGAAAATCAGGCTCACGGCTGCCTACAGAGTATCCATCGCCGTGAACAGAATCAGGGTCACAGACGAGTGACATGAAGGGCTATGAGTTGTGGCTGTCCACGCGGTGCCTACAAGGAGGGGGGGGGAGGGGGTAGGGGAATGAAGCCAAAGGTAAGTGCGTGTCTTCCGTGCAACCTTCGTGGCTTCACGCTCCGATGAAACTAAAACACCTTCTAATACCCTTTCCCCCACCCCTTTCCCTCTTTTTTACTCATTCTCCGGCATGAGCTTAGTGTCCGGGAAATCCCTCGAAGAATGTTAAACTCATGTTCGTTTTTTATTAACCCACTCTTTGGGTACAAAGAGCCTCTTTATTCGATAGATTCTTATTGCTCGCCATGTTAAGTCTTATCACGACTTTCCAACAGCTGCGACTTTACCGCAAGAGGCGAAAGGATTATAAACGTTCACTGTAATAATACTTGAACGTTAATCTGATAACATTTGAAATAATACTCCGTAAAAAAATAGTAGGTGAATATAACTTTCGTGAGTTCTTATAAATCCAGCCGAATAGGCAACAAATAGGATAAAAATCAGACGTACTTTTTTTTTCTTCAAAAATTCCTCCCGTTAAAAAACGTTTTTTTTGGGGGGTCTCTACAAATTTCTTTTGTCACCGCCATTCATTTTCTGGGGGTGAAATTATCCTCTCCCCGCCACAAAAAAAAATTGTCAGTGTCAAATTCCATAAAATATTTTTTGTAGCAGACGCAAGAGTTATTTTTGTGCACGAATTTTTGAATGCTGGTTCTTAAACGGTGTTTTTATTTTTTTTCTTACTGATTGAATGAAAGAAAAAAAGCCATTATAGTACGCCGATTTTCAAAAGCTTCAACCATTTTTTTTTTCCATTATGCATTTTATTTCACGTATTGCATAAAAGGAGAATTTATTCCAGAAAAAAAATTTAAGAAACTTTTATTTTAGAAAATTATTAAAATATCATTCCTGGTTAAATTTGTGCCCAGCAAAGATTTCCGCGTTAAGTTTTCCGAAACATTGAAGTACGCAGTTATACTTGAAAAGTTTATTTTTTTTTTCCAGCTAAACAAACAACTTTTTTTTTGAGTTAGGAAGAAACTCATGCAATTAATGGACTTTTTGACGGCGATGTTATCAGTTGGGTTAAGTAAGTCATTAACGGTCTTCCTGTTGGTTCGCAGGACGTTGATAAAGCTTGGACAGCCGACAATTTATCTGCGTTCAAGATGTAAGGACATTAAGATGAAGGCAACTCATTTCCCACTCGTAGTGTATAAGAAATTACTTACTTCCTGCGATTCGTCATTTTTTTTATTTCCCCCCGCTATTGCTTAGACACACCTCTGACAAGAAAAGAGACCGCAAGAAAATAACAGATTTTTCTTTAAGAAGGCATCAAAATTTTATGCTACACCTTTTAAGAGTACCCTTTCTCAAAAAGGAATCTAAACTTCTTTTTTTAATGTTGGTAAGTTTCTTTCTGCGTTTGAACTTATAATCGAAAGGTAACGTTTGTGCCCGAGGTATACAAAACACATCCTGAGGAACAAAATATGATCCGAGTTAAGGGGCCCGCCTACATGCAGTGCAAAGTGAGCTGCAGAGGTTTAACAATTAGTTGTTTTTATCGAAACTATTTGACATGCGATTACCGATTTCGGATATAAAAGAGATTAAGGTACCGGGCATGATCCTAAAGTTGTTTAAGATGTCTCAGACATATAGTCGATTAGTAAATGCATGCTGAATAAGCCTAATTAGCGTATTTTCAGAGGCACGCCAAGCTCACAGTTTTCATTACTATTGCGTAAAACCACTTTTGGATCGTGCACCAATCCTTTCTCTTTCGCTGCGTATATAATTTGCACTAGGTCACAACGGAAAATTTTGAGAAAAACCGTGATTTCTACGACGTGTGCTGCGCGAATGTTCTTCCCGGTATGTGGCGCCGCCACGGCCGCTTGACCTTGGATGACGAGGCAGGATGAAGGGGGGTCTCCGCGCTGCCTTTCTTCCTGTCCTCTTTCAGTTGTGCTTCGCTTGCCCGGACTGAATACTCACCCCGGCTAGGGCGGGCCTGTGGACACCAGACCGGGCTGAGTACACGCGTATTCCACAGTTAGTTGTGTTGAGGCCGAACGACATTAGAATTCAGCGTGACTGCAGGCGGGGTCATAAGGCAAGGTTACGACAGAATGCACCTCGGAAGAAGAACAAAACCATTAAAGGAAGTAAACGCCAAATCGTTGGGCATAAGTAATATTTCATTATACAAGTGATATATTCAAATCGATTTTATATGGCTTTGTTAGTTACGTATTTATTAATTTTATTTTATATGTGGCCATTAATATTTTTAATGGTATAAATTTATATGCAATCAACACTTTTAACCAAAATATGCATTTAACCATTTTAAAAACGCCAAGTTGAAATAAAGAATTTCACGTAACATTTAAAAAAGTATTTTTTTTTAACTTCAATTGTGAATGAACGTAAGAATAAGAAGAGCCTTTTTTTTGGAGGGGGGGGGGGGGTTCTTATTTGGTAAGCAGAATTTGGTGCCCAAAGCAATTAGCTACAAACTGTTCGGTGTGTGCAAACATGCATAAATATTGCAGTATTTCAGACAGTGTAAGTTTAATTTGGACATAGAAGCTTGTCATTATAGTCACAATTAAAACAAATAGTATTTTGCCGGCTGTCCATGGCTGACTGTGATAGTTTGTAGTGGGAACACCTCTACACATTTGAAAATTTTTATACAGAAAACAAGAATAATAAGTCATAAATAGCATTTGTTGCATGTTATTAATGGCCGTACGATTAGTACACACTTCTATGTTTTTTTCCGGTGATTCAAACCATAAACGTCGGAGTCTAGCAACATACGTGCGGTTCTGGAAGTTGGAAGTGTATGCGTTCGGAGACGTACACGTGTCAATCTCGCTAAGCTCAGACTCACAGTTGACAAACGGAACTCCGTGAGAGCGGTTCAAAAAAAGTATCATATTGCATTATCGCCGCTGCTAATTGTAAAACCTTGACGAATTCCACAGGTTACTAAGAGACGTGTAATGTGTAGCCGCCGCTAAAATAAGAAAAAAAAACGACGCTGTGTTTATACTAATATCTCGTGTCACTTAAACCTCTCTGTGCGCTGGCGTGTTACGCATTGCGGAAAAAAGTTATCGTCTGTGCACATACCGTTCCACTCGTCTCACGTCACATTCTCATCAAGCACCCGAGCCCGGCAGTCGGACTGCATGCCTGACATTATAGCCCGCAGAATAAAACCATTTGGATATAAATGTTCAATTTTTAGTTTCTTTTGCTTACGAAGAGGCGACGCCGGACGTTTCGGCATCTAGGACCTTATTCACAATGCGCAGTCCGCAGTTTGACAACTTGCAACCGGCAGGCGGCAGTCGGAGATAAACTGTTCCACAGACAGCAGTCCAGCAGTCGCCAGTCGAGCAGTGGGATATCATCTAACTTCATTTCGGACTGCCAGACCGTCCCGGAGCAATGGCATACAAGAGATCCCACGCGGAATGACTGAAGAGTTTTAACATCAGCCGTCGTGTTTAAAATCTGCATGGATGCAACTGACAAAGTATTTTATAAAATTGACAAAGCTATATTCTGGCTGCAGGCACGGCGGCTCAAACAGAATGGATAAGTTGTTTCTGGTTGAGGCAAACGAATGGTGTTTAACCATTCAAAAACATGGCATATGAACATCCGAGGCCAAACATTCTGATGCCATTAAGACCAGGTGACATCAGGATGAAAGAAGAAAAGTTAGTGCTCCTGGAATACCCTCACGGGTTCAGTCCTAGGAGGTGGAGGTGGTGAGGCTAGGCCGGGCTTCGGCCCGAAACAACTTGCCAGACCGCCAGCTGCCAAAATATTTTCACCTATCAGAAAATCTTTCGCGATGATGTGGTTTAATCAAATACTCCCTTGGTCATGTTATGTAATTTTGACTGGCGACTCCGGACTGCTGACTATGAACTACGTGTTGCCTACCGATGCTACGCTAACTGCAATCCTAAATTTTGCTTTGGAATTATACAAAAAAACATTTACCACCTAAAACCCTGCAATGAAAATATTTAGCAAATATCTCAAATTTTAAAATTGATTTTTTTATGTTACCTTCTTTAATATCGATATTAATGATAATAACAATTTTAAAGCTTTAATAAAACCGGCCCGTTGTCGTATATCAGGTTTTTTCTATTTACGAAATTCATGAACACTGTCGTTTTTACATGTTTTATGTAGGTATAACGTATTATATATAACTAATATTAAACAATCGAAGGATTATCAGCATTTGTTGTGAAACTTTCCTATAATGTAATAATAACACGTGTAGGGCCTATTGACGAAACAATCGTTCGTTAAATTTTTGTAATACGTATATATGTAAATTTGAGGCAACATTCCTTTTAAACTTGCTGTGCTTATTCAAAGGAAACGTGCAATTAAAAATAATGCATCATTAGAAATGAAATTATTTTAGGAATGTGTATCTGATGAAAGACGATCCAAGGATGAATCTTTCGCACACACTGTATGCTGATGTAGAATGTAACGCCGACCCTAGTTGTTTCATGGTACGGAAAACTTAAAATTTTGTAATGAAAATTTTTGAACTGTAAATGGACCTTTCTTTTCCATCTACAACGACGCGTCTTCACAAAAAAAAATATTTTTGTCAAAAATATTTAGTTAATATTTTTTCCTTAAAATATTCTCATCAATACTAATATTATAAATGCGAAAGTAACTCTGTCTGTCTGTCTGTCTGTCTGTCTGTTTGTTTGTTACCTTTTCCCGGCTGAACGGCTGAACGGATCGTAATGAAATTTGGCAAGGAGATAGATTATATCCTGGGGATGGACATAGGCTATATTTTGTCTAAAAAAAAAAAAATAATAATAATAATTAAACTTGTTAAAAAAATATATCTTAATTTTATGTAATGTGTGTCATAGATATACAAACTGTTAGTGTCATTCCTCTATGCCTGCCGTGCAATAGCTTTCAAGCCATTACGTTACGTTTTTCTATTGTAAGGAACTAAGTAGAGAGTAAGAAAAAAATAAAGATCTTGACAGTTTGTAGTGTCACCATATTTGTTTCAATTTTCAATACCGTTTTTGTATATTACAATTTAAATTGCAGAAAAAAATCATGTTTCATAAACACATAAATAGTGAGTGTGTGTCATTTCTCTATGTCCACGAGGTCTTGCCGCGTCAATTTTCTCCTTCGGGCGAACCCGTCCGCTTAGTTAAATAAACAGCTTTTATCGTTGAATGATTTCATGATTTATTTCATGAAAATCTGCTCTCATAAAAAAGTAAGTTTTATAGTCATTCAATATGTATCTCTTTCTCTCTCTCTCTCTCTCTCTCTCTCTCTCTCTCTCTCTGAAGATCAATCTATGAATCGTTACACATTTATTTCCTTTATTTTTTTATTTTGATTTGATACAATATGATTTCACTAAAAATCTATTTCTACCCCTTCCTATTTTCATTTCCACATTACGATGTTTCACTTCTTCCGCGCGGAGGGACTCCACGCAATATTTTTGCATGCAATTAAAAACTATTTTTTAATGATGCCAAAGAAGTATAACTTCTCATGCGCGTACCTAAGTACACGCACCCATTTATTAAATTTAATTTCTTCTATATTTTTTCTCCCTACCTAGGGCACTCATAATTCTTTTAAATTTCACGTGTATGTTTTCAATGTCATTCGAGTTGTACAATTTTTTTTGTCAAATTGGTCATTATTTATACTTTGTTTTATTTTGGAAACATACGTATTTTAGGTATTATGACAAATAAAAAAAAAATAATTACACTAATATTCTTAGGTTTTTATTGTGTGGATAGGTTGAAGTTTAATATTAAGTAGGTATATAAATTCGTAAACTTATAAATTTCTTCGAAATTTATTCATAGGTTGGTAGGGCCTACTAATATTTATATTTGTATAGTTTGAAGTTTAATATTATGTATGTACGTAAATTCTTAAACATAGAGTTATTTATTAATTTATTTAGAAAATTATTAATAGGTAGGTAATAAGTTTTTCTATTTGTCAATATTGTTATTATGGTAGATAGGAGTACAGTAAATGCCTACATTCTTATATTCCTTTATATCTCTTTCGTTTTGGAGTGTTCCCGAGCCATTCGGGGTCCTCAACATCACCCCCCCCCCCCCCCCCCAGGTGGTTAAAGCCCCAAAATTTCGAAAGTTTAAATTTTTTAAAAAATCTTTTTTTTTTTTTTAGATTTTAAGTGTTTTCGAGTCATTCAGGGTCCTCGAACACCCCGCCCCCCCCTCTAGGAAAAAGCCCCAAAATTTCGATAATTTTAGGAATTTCAAATATCTATTCTTTCGAGATGGAGTGCTTCGAAACATTCGAGGTCTTGAACCTCCACCCACCCCCCCCCCCCCCCTCTCCCTTCCACAAAAGTGAAAGCCACAAAATTTCGAAAAATTGGAGGAAATTGTATTAAAATTAAGTCATTACGAACTAAAGTGTCCGGGGCATGGTGGAACTTTTACCCAAAGTCGACTTCCCACCCAATTTTGAGGGAGGGGGGGGGGATGCAAAACCCCAAAATTTCGAAATATTTCTTAAATTTAAGAATACTTTTTTACTATTTGGAGTGTTTCCAAGCCATTCGGGGTCCTCAAACTACCCTCCCCCCACAAGGAGTCAAAGACCCAATAATTAAAAAATTTCGGAAAATTTCCAAAAGCCTATTCTCTTTCGATTTGGAGTGTTTACGAGCCATTCGTGGTCCTCAACAACACACCCACCCCCCTCAGGGGTCAAAACCCCAAAATTTAAAAAAATTCAAATATCATTCTCTTTCGATTTTTATTGTTTCTCAGCCATTCAGGGTCCTCAAAATCACCACTCCCCCTCTGGGGACAAAGCCCCAAAATTTCGAAAATTTCAGGAATTTCAAATATCATTTCTTTCGAGATGGAGTGTTCCAAACCATTCGAGGTCCTGAACATCCACTTTCCGCAAAAGTGAAAGCCCTAAAATTTCGAAATATAAGAATATATATAATTGGATGTTGGCATGTATGACGTCGATAAACTCTTACACCGTTTGACCGATCGCCATGAAATTTGGCACATCGAAGTGTTTTTATCATGAAGAAGGTTTTTATGCTATCCATTTTTTTTGTAACTCGCCGCTAGATGGCGCTGTAGCGCATCAACTTCTAAACCTTTCAACCGATCGCCATGGGTAAACAGAAAATCATAGGTCACAGATACACAAACAGTAATTATGTATCATTTCTTAATGTCCAACACACTGGACATATCGCTATCCATTTTGCTGTAACTCGCGGACAATATATCACCCGGTGTTCAGCCCGGGCAAAGCCGGCTACTGCAGCTAGTAAATATATAACCCTTATAATATCGTCGAATTGCATTCTTATTTCCATTATTTTTTTCACTTATTGTGACATAGTAGGCTATTCAAAAAATATGACGAAGTTGCATACAAATATATCGGGGCTCCTTGCGCTGCCTAATGTTTCAAAATGCTCTCGCTGAAAATAATATAATGACTTCATCTAACTTAAGAGCATTTATTCAACTTCTAAAAATCGTAAAAATCGTACTTTATTCATAAGAAAATAAACATTAATGTTTATATTTAAAAAAATGTATTTCACTGGGTGCTTCATTCTGTATATTATTTTTGTTTTTATCTTCTGCCAGCCATTTTACAAAACAGATAATGCGCGTTAGATATTTTGACCTTGAGTGCTTTGCCCTGTGTCGTGCATCTCTGCGCCCGGCGAGCCGAGCCAGTCGCTCGGGGAGAGTGTTTATTAGGCTAACGCTATGTCACGTAAGTTAATACTGTGAAATGTTTTGTAATTTAGATTCTGAATTATTATTTTATTGTTTCCAAGTAAATCTGTCTATATGCCGAGTTTGATGTGCTCTTAATAATTAGGTACAGGCTGAGAATCTCGAACTATGCTATCTTACACCTCTGTCGTGAGGCACCTCTATCAAGAAGTGTGTGACTGAGTGGTATGTTTTGTGATCGAGTTGTAATTTTTGATGTTTAACATCTTGGCTCTCTGTATAAATGGATTGTCCGCAACCGAAATTGCTTTACATATTGTTACAGTAAAAAACTATGCCTGTAAGTACCATGAAGAAATTCAGTCAGTGTATGTTGGAGGATTGCGTAAGCAAGTAACTTTGCATACAGCAATATTGAACTACTTTAATTCTGAATAGGAAAAGCTTAAGTAAGTTTTAATATGACAGTGACACACAAGTTCCTTTCCTTTTGATTCGGGCTAAAGCATACGAAATAATTACAATTTATCTAGCGTAACCACATATTATATTTGTCGTTGTAGCAGTTAGAACCATACAGAAATGGGACCTGTAGAGTGTCAAATATGTAGTAAACAACAAAACAATACTGCCACATACATTATGAAACATAAATTTGGGCAAAGCATGAATCATAAAAATGAGATATGCCATGACTGATTTCCTACTGTTTATGACGTAAATTAGAGGTGTAGTAAATCTAAGTGAGTGATACTTTGGTCTAAATTTGGTAGATTTAAATTTAATTTGAACTTATTGTACTGTAAGGTCCCTTGTTTAAAATCACTGGTTTTTAACCAACTCCACAGTTGTACAATACATGTGAAAAAAAATTAACAATAAGAAATCTAGTTTTATATGCACACACACTTTATATGTATATATGTAAATGCATACACATATTTACATATCAAATGTATATATATACATTTATGATTGCGACCACTACGATGCCCATTCCCTTAGCAGTTTCCATAAAAATTTTCTGTTAGCGCGCCTGCTCCCGTGTGGGTAGCATTTCAGCAACCTTTCAAGGGGTTTGTAACTGGGAATAAAGGTTTTCATACCGAAAATATTAGCTAAAACCGTACTAGAACGTGTTCGATTTTTTCTGCTTTACCCACGAGCCAATGTTGCCAAGATGATTGACCCGCGTGTAAGAACATAAACCTGTATATATTAACTTATGCAAACATTAGGAAACGTATTAGTTTCCCAAATTAAATTTTATGGTATTGGAGTATTCTGAAATATATTTGGTAAACTAAAATAGTTACAGCATTGCTCTACTGATAATACATAATCTCCTACAAAAGTTCCCATTGACTTTGTTGTGCGTCTATAAAGCGCGCTATTTTTCAACTTAGGTAATGGAATATAATTTTTTTTCGATAAAATATTACTGATTCAAAAAATATGCTTACAGCAAATACCTACTAAAACATTTTATTTGTTTATCCTATTGTTATAATAACATTAAATTTATAGCTTAGTCATTTGGTTTGATTGTTTAATACAAGTAGTTTTAACAAATAATTAATTATCTAAATTTATTAGGAAATTATTCTCCATATATTATTACTGAATAAACTTAGCAAATCATAGAAACCCCACACCTGTTAGTCTAAACGAAAATGCGATGGTTTTCCTTCACTTCAGATTTCAGTTTACTATGCGAACTACTACATTAAACTGAGCGTGTTTATTTGTCTCACTTGTTAACGAAAATTGTTAATTACAATTTCTTTTAAGTAGTAGAATAAGTTAGTAACCAATCAGTATGTACGTACGTATAAAATATGTGAATCGGGACCATTTGGAATTAGTACAATACAAATAGCACATTTAATATTGTGAATTAGTTGAATGAGCTGTCTTATTTATGTTATCTTATGAATATATAATAAATAAACTACATTTGAGCAAACTTCATTAATTTTACAATTGCTCGGTTTTTTTTAATACCGCACAAATTTGTTTTATTTTTTGCAAGTGAAGTCAGGAAGATTAAATACCAAGTTCATCCACCAGGTTACATTATTTTTAAATACACCGTGAGATTTTTTATATATTTTCAGTAATTGGTTGAATGGACAATAACATGTCTATCCTAGCCCAAAAAGCATGATTTGTCGGCAAATGCGTTGTTAGGTTTTCTGTTAGTATTCTAGGTATCGTGTGAATGGAGTAACTAATTATTTCTTCTCTTCTGCTAGATAAACTTTTGCTCATTTTTATCCCCATGGGTATAATTGAAGGTATAGCATAAATTTGGCAGCTGTGTAATGGGCTTAATTTAAATGAAGAATATGCGGTCCTAACCTTCACAAACAATAACTGGAGGATTAAATTCTGAAGTGTAAGAAGTTGAAACGCCAACGTACGAAACATACGTTCCAGATTAGGTTATCAACTAAATTAAAAAAAAAAATGCTTTCTTCAAAGTCATTTAAAAACCAATTCCAAAAATTCTTTTTCATCAGAAATTATGTTTACCTTTTTTACTTGCACATACTCCCCTTTAGAACAAGGTTTTTTTTAAACCGATATAAGTTAAATCTACGCTAAAGTTTAATGACAGGAAAATGTATTAAACTGGGCATGTTTATTGGTTCAAGCAGAGCTAGAAAATTTTATCATTCAGTTACCAGTAATTTAATAGGTCTGTACTTTTAGGTAATGTTATATCGATCTTAAAAATTGCAAGACTTGTGTTTCTATAATAAGCAGATAGAGCATTATAATTTGGGAAACTGTTGGCGTAATATAGGCTTATACTGTGCGTCTTGTACGGGATAGCCTAGCGTGTGGATTATTCAGGACACAAATATGCATTGCTGTGGACAGGGAAGCGAGCGGTCGCCAGCTACACGTTCCTTATCACCACGGCCTGCTATCATTCTCTCATTCTCTGCGTCTGTCTTTTCCCCTCCTCCCGCGTTGCGTTCAAGGTCGCGTCAAGGAAGAAGGGAAGAGGAAGGTGGCCGGAGCTGTGTCCCCCCCACTCCCCAGCTGCCCTCCTCCCTGCTCAGTGTTTCTTCGACTCGCCACCCTGCTTGGAGGAAAAACTACAACTCTTGAGCCCGAGCGGTGAAAAAATCGGCCACGAGGCGGGCCCCTTAATATTTAGGGCAACCCCGTACTTAGGTCCTTACAGGGGTTACCGGAAGCTGGGCAAATGTTGTAATAATAGGACACCCCTTTTATAAGACATTTTTGTTTAAAATGTTTTAAGAATCAAGCCCTGAGTGGCGGTAACTTCTCGTGCATAAACCTGTATACACACACTCCTGCAAAACATGGATCTGTTATAAACAATAAATTAGAATGTTCCATATACCGCTGTCCTGAACCTATTCAAGGCCCTTTCACACCATCACCATATTTGACAACAGAGTTGGAACGGGAAATACTGGAAGGAATACAGCTTCTGATTTTCTCCATCAAAAACATTTTGACAGTTAACTTTAAACATGTTATAAATCAGTCATTTGACTGATCAGTCGCACCTGTGTTTTCGTTGCTGTCATCATTTGTGTTTTTTTTTTCGTTCTGTTAGTCCGATTTTCTTTGTTTTTCTTTGTTTGTTGACCATATTCCTGTTATGGAATATTATGTGGTGTTTATATCCTGTTGACACCAGCAATTTTTTTGCTTAATTTGTGTTTTAGTCTTTTGTGTTTTTTTTTGTAGTTTTCTTCTACAGACATACATGTGCTTAGCAATGACGTTTTCCCAAAAGCTTACATCAAGTCATGCACTCCTATTGCACAAATCTTTCAAAGATAATGTTATAAATCATGTCACACTATAAAAGTTTATTTTTGAACAGACCTAACTCAAGCTGTTAACATTATTTTAATTTATTTCCCATTTACTCGACGTATTCTCGTTGAAATAAAAAAAAAAACATGCTGTTGTGTCCCCGACACAGCCTACCCTAATGTTTGTGTGTGTGTGTGTGTGTGTGTTGAAGACGTGTTTGTGACGCATGACCCCAGCTTCCTGCACGGTGGTGCCTCGTCTCCGACGCGTCGAGGTAAAAATAAATAGGGTCGCGAGGAAGAAATAGTCCCTTTCGCGGCCAGACGCCGGTGTCTGCTGTTCGCGGAGGGGCGGTGGGAAGATGAAGCCGGGCCGAGACGGAAATATTCCAGGACGAGAACTCCTTCAGCTGTAGGGGAGGGGGAAGGTGCATTGTCCCACCTCCCAGAGAGCTTCCTCACCAAATCCCCCCCCCCCCCCCCACGGCTCCAAAACACCGCAGGGGTGTACACACACAGGGGCGCAACAACAGGGGGGGGGGCAAGGGTATTTTGCCCCCCCCCCCTTCTGAAACCTTGAAGTGGGGCAAACGGGGGCAAAGAAAGTGCTGTGTAATCAATTTTTAGATAATAAAACTTCTTAAATAGCACCATTTTCCACCTTGAAATACAAATATTTCCGGGGGATCGATGATTATTTATAAAAAGGTATATTGCTCCCCCTTTGGAAATTTAGTTGTTGCGCCCCTGCATACACACACACACACACACATACATACGTCTACGCACACGCACAAACCTACATCTCGATACATCTCTTTCCTTTTTTGTTGTTTACTGCCTCGAACATATTTTCAAACAGATATTCAATCAGTGTAATGTCACTGGTGAGATAAAGGAGCACAAGTCTTTCGTAATTATCATCACGCGCGCGACCTTTTAAACACATTACATTGTTACGGAAATCTGCGGGGTGGTAGAAAACTGGATAGCCCCAATTAATTAAATACAGTTATACTTATTACTAATGTCTACACCAGTGGTTTCCCAACGTTTTCAGCTAGCAACTCACCTTTCCTTATAGGAATACCTCCACGGTATATCGGTACCTACATGGTGGAGTAAAAAACCTTATTTGTACCGTATCCCTTCCTTATGTATATATAATTTACCATCAGATATTGCAAATATATACATATATATGCTTCTTTTTAAGATACCGATTGATTATTGATAAACAATTTGTGTTAAAATTTGAAAATAGTTGACAAAATATAAGCACTTTGTAGCAAAACAGTTATTTATTTAACAATAGATATGTGTTTGCACAAAATTCGATTTGTTTCAATTTTTCTTATATTTTCTGATGGTTTGTTCGATGGTTTCTGATAGTTTTAGGAACGAGTCGCGACCCAACGTTTGGGAACCACTGGTTCTACACTATAATTTGATAAGGTACCGCAGATTACATATTGCGACCTTACGGTCGGCATTCTCACATTCCCCTCCCAGATATGCGCCCTAATAGGGTAAGGTGGGAGTAGCATTCTAGTTCGTTTTATACAAATTCTAGAGCTTATTTAAAACAAAACTTTTAGGGATCGCTCCCTTTTGTTTGATCGGTAAGATATTAGAGCTTCGGCAATGACCAGCGGCTCGGCGGAAATAAGGAACCACAGTCCAATCTCTGTCCGCAGCAATGAGTCTTACACTGGAACCTGGCTCGTCGGTGGCTGGATCTTCCTTCAGTCCAGTGGCGGATCCAAGGGGGGGGGGGGAATGCACCACGGGCAAGTGTCCCCCTCCCCCCTCTCCGAAAAAACCAGTAGTCTGCTACATTAATATTGCCGACAAAAAATGATTGTTTCTGAAACCAATAAAATATTTAAATATAATTGATGAAAATCTTGTAGAATCATAAAATCTGGTGTTTGGATGTTATGTGTAGTGTGAGTGGATTAAATATCAAATTTTAGTAATTTTAAGACATTTTTTTTTTTCTATTTTCTCTGGCTATTCTGAAATACCTAGAGTGCCCCCCCCCCCCCTCCGAGGTGAACCTCTGGATCCGCCACTGCTTCAGTCTGTCCACCCGCCGCGGTCCTCGACAACTGCCCCGCACCACTCTCACCCACACGTCGCGCCGCAACACCGCCCCTTTGACTGTCGCCCTCAGCGGTGTCGCCACGCAGGCGTCGCTGGTACCTTTGAACATACATACTGTATAGAAGTCGCGAGTGGATAGGATTTACTCGACGTTTTTCAGGCGCGTATGATGAGCAGCTTGGGAACTTGACCGCTGCAGGGCGCTGCCGTGACGCCCTGTATCGTCTTAAGCTGGGGTTTACGATTGATTAACTCAAGAATTATAACTTAACACGGAGCACACGATTAAGTCAAAACTACATTTTCCAGTTTATGATTGACATAGAAGTCGTTAATTCCAACCAATCACAGCACAAAACACATGGTCGGCCATTGTTTGAAATGAAGTAGGTTTGAAATAGGTTATTGACAAATGGGATATCTATTTTTCGAAATGGATGATGATTACAAATTACAAATAAACGAATTCTAACCAAAAAATACTGCCTCGCTCGGTACAATACCAAGACATAAACTTCCGGCTGAAAGGTTCCGGTTTGTTGTGATTGGTCGCTTCCCTTAAGTCTTAACGAAAAATATAAAATATAACCATTTCTGTTAAGTCTTAAGTCATCATATGGTTCGCACACGACCCGTCAAAATTCACACACGGCAATCATAAACCATTCCACTAGTTTACATAGAGTCATATGGTAAGTACACGACTAAGTCTTAATTCTTAATTCTTAATTTTCAATCGTAAACCCACCTTTAGGTTGTTATTTACACGTTAGAGCGCAGCACTGTCGCCCGCTGTCATTTCCCCGCACCCCCCTTCACCCATCATTCACTGCAGCTCAAGGTCGTTCAACGGGAGGGGGAAGGGGTGTTTGAAGAGTTCGACACTTGTCCGCTAGGGACCACCACGAGTCGATGCCCTAGCGATGGTGGCGATTGCGGCGGTGAATCAACCAACTACCTCAAAACCGTATTAGAAATTTTAACCTGGGCTGGCGACTTCTATACAGAATATATATATATATATATTCAAAGTTGGTACCACCGTTCCCCCCCGGGTGCAAGAGGGGCCGGCCAGCCCTCGAGCTCTCGGTGGTCAGCGCGGGTGTCGCCAGAGGGAAGCCTTCTTTTCAAAGACGAGAGAGCCAAACGTCCGATCGTGCATCTTCGGTTTTTTTTTGTTTGTTCATTGTAAGTAAATATGGCGGTGTTGATAAAAGGATACTAAAATGGTCGATTAGGTTAGGTTAGCAACATTATAAACACTTTTAAAAAACATTGTGGACGGTTGATTTGGTTAGGATAGGGGTCGTCCATTAATCACGTGATGTTTTTTTTAGCAAATTTTTTAAACCCACCCCCCCCCACCCCCATCCCCCCTAGTGATTTGTGGTGAGGTATCAGACTACCCCCCCCCCCCCCCCTTTTCTCAATAAATCACGTGTATTTTTTTGGTACAAAATATTTTTCAAATAATTGGAATATTATCTTTAAATATAGGTATAATCTAATTTAATTCTGGAAAATTAAGCACAGTGATAAAAATGTCCAGACACACATTAAGGTTGCAGGTTTATTCTCACTGGCATAAAAATAATAAAGGAAAGGCTTATATGTGATATACGCATGTATTCGGCGCCAAAATCACAGTCTTACCGGCGATTGGCGAGCCGAGCCGGGTGGTTCATGTTGCGGCGGGCGGGGATATTGTTGCCAGGCTACGGCGAGTCAAGGTCACGCGTCGCTTTAAGGTTTAGTAGAAATCGCGCGAAAAAATAAATACACGTGATATCTCTCTACACACACCCCCCCCTCCCACATTGTGATATTTCGTGATTTTTTTTTCCCGACAAACACCCCCCCCCCCCCCCCCCCATCTATTTTCGAGCCTCACGTGATTAATGGACGATCCCATAGCTACATTAAAGATACGAAAAAAAAAAAAAAAATGAACTTCGGGTTTTGGCTCTCTCATCCGTGAAAAAAAAAGGCTTCCCGTCGCCAGTAGCCCTCCCCACTCTGCTCTGCGCTGCCTGGCTTCTTCGGAGATCCGGGCGCGGAAACACCCAGAGGCCGCGTCAGGACGTCGCGTCCCAGGCCTCGCCCATTCCCCCCCCCAGAGGCGACGACCCCAGAACTCTCCAGACACCTCGGCGGCGGCAGCGGCAGCGTGTTGGTACCGCGCTCCGGGGCTCCAGCAGGGTGTGTGTGTGTGTGTGTGTGTGTGTGTGTGTGGAAGGGGGGGGGGGTGAGGAGGCCGTGTCTTAAAGGCCGTTCAATGGCCGGCGACACACACCCCTCCCTCGCGGGAAGCCTTAAGATGCACATAAAGTTCTTCCATTCCCGATTACACCCGAACAATTCACCTTCGGCCAACCTAGGGTTTATTAATATATGTATACTTATATTTCTATGTTTATTTTAATGTAGCTTAACTAACCTAACTAACCGTCCATAGTGTTTTAAAGTGTTTTAATGTAGCTAACCTAACCGACCACTTTTAATATTTGAATTCATTTTTTCCTGCGCAAAAATAAAACAAATCCCGAAGTTGGCCGAAGGTGAATTGTTCGGGTGTGATCGGGAATGGCAGAACTTTATGTGCATCTTAGGTCTCCCCTCCCTCGCCAGGGGGTGGGAAGGGTACGTGACCTCCCGGAATCCGAACCAGCCGGCGGCCAGCGTACCAATATTATACTAAGGGAAATATCTGTTTTAAAATACTTTTTTTTTTTGTTGAGGCGGAACAACAAATTCACGGGAGTTATCGAGTTAGAATGTTAGAAATAGTCCTTAAAAAAAGTAATGGCGAAATAAAAAAAGAACATGGCGTGGAAGACTCAACAGGACAGCTCTCTTGCTGATTGTGTTTCGTCTCAAGTATCTTCCAACAGATATTTTCTAAAGATGATCTAATAGTGATAAAAAAAAGTTTCACCAGAATTAATTAAATTTATGATTATTCGCGTGACCTTCAACAGATGGAAAATAACTACAAGTAAATGTCTGGCGGGAAAATTTGTGAACTAATGACAAATTCAGCGAGCTATCGAAATAAATTCACAGGAGAGTAACTTAATTGATGTTAATGAAAAGAAAATGCATATAACGAAAGAATAAAACAACTCGGAATTGTGTGACCGCACCTCAAGACACGTTCACACTGTCAAATTTTCGTCTCTAACTTTATTTGACAACAAAAATATGAGGGGTAAGATTGGAATAAATTCTAATGTCAATTTTCTACATCAAACAAAGTTGGACAGAAAACCTCAACTAGGTTTTATCCTGTAACACTACCAAAGTTTACTGTTGGACACGATATTCAGGGCTATTACGGCGGAACATTGAAAGTGAATGTCCTATATGAGGTTGCAAAACGCAATCACCCAACATAACCCTCACAAACAATTTTTTAAAGGTATTCGCCCAGCCATTAATTTTTGGTAACAACAATTTATTTGTGTCTGCAAAACGATTTATATTTGTGTTAAATGGCCACACAATTTTGCTGTCACTAATAAATCGCTTTGTAGTTACTACAATACTTCCCCCCTTACCACATCCTTCCAAGAGAAAGCTGAATAGGTAGTAAATATATCAATCCGCGTGGCTGAGTGCTTTGCAAAGCTAACTTGCGAAATCGAAGTCCTCTGACATCAACTCTATTTTAAAAATATGTTTTCATACTTTCGCATCCGGGAAGTAAGTGGTTGATATTCGCCATTATTTCTTAACGGGTCATTTTATCTGTTTTCCCCCCCATCGGAATGGGGAGATAATGTGCGGAAGAGAGGAGACATAGCAAGGTCAAACGCGTGATTCTATAGCTATTCTCACGCTTAGGAATGCATAACGGAGTAAATGTTGAACCACTGTTGTCTGATTGATACTACCCGTCTGGTTAACATTTACCATTTAATTTTGTATCCCACCTTTACTTATAATAAGCTTAAATATACATATTTTTTTAATTTTTCACAGACAAAGGATTTTGACATTAATATTACATTTTGACAAACAATTCAATGCTAAACAAAAATTATGTACTATGCTCAAAAGATCAAAATGTTTATTTATTAAATTATATAAAAAAATGTTGACAAAAACATTAGAAACAAATATGGTGTTTATAAATCCTGATTCCGTAGAAGTAAAAAAAAAATAATATCATCACAATGATGCTCTTGATGAAATACAACACATAAACGTATTTCCAAAATCATTATCCCGAATTTTAGTTTACAAAACACAATGTTTCAAGCATATCAATTTTTTTTTCATTACATTAAAAAAAATGGATGTGTTTAAACCTTTTGTTCCCAGTGGTATTTTCTTGGCAAAACAGAGCACACCGAAAGAAGGAGAGCGGTAATGGCAGAAATAGTGAATTGGAAAGAGAGTGATAACTGTCCATTAAATTCTCACTGCAAACTAAAGACGAGACGCGCTATAGAAAGATCCACCAACTTCTTTCGCCTGCCTCGCTTGCTCGCAGGGTCTACATACCGAAGATGCCGCGCGGCATCTCGGAAGCTGTACTCCCCTGCCGCGCAGAGGCTGTGTCAACGGGAGGAAGGCGAGGAACCAGAAAATTGCCCGAGACGCGAACAAAGGGGAAGCAGCAAATCGATACACGCTCGTAAAATACCGAAAATATCGGCAACCCTGCGGCGAACGGTGCAGGTCGTGTGTGCATGCAGACGGTTGACATTTCGAGATCCCCCAAAATCGGGCACTGGATTCCGACGTGTGAAGTTTGACAATTTTAGACTGTTACTACAAGCTTGAAAATACAATCGTATCAATGTAGTTTTTGTATAAAAAGTTTAAAATGTAAATAAATTGGGTTTATCATCATTCACGATCATGAGAGTATGCAGAATTTCATTACGGGGGAGGAGGTGTAGAGAACCAATTTTTCTTTTGTTTTCTTCCAAATCCTTTCCACTTGTTGGTGAGAATACAATATATTGTTACGAGTATACTGGAGGCGGGGTCAAGGGGTGGGCCACCGGCCTGGCTAGCCTACAGCTGGCACTGTACATTACTGTCACGCGCCTAATCGGATTAGCAAGAGCGCCTCGTTCCCCCCTTCCACCAATTCACCATTCCTCGGCGCCTGTGGAGGTTTCGACACGTTCCCAGAACCCCACCTGCGTGAAGTGGTGTAACTAGGACGGTGCTGTTCTGGTGACTTCGGGTGCCAAAGTCGACCCTGATGACGCCACACTCCGAGACCATTCCAGAAGAGGACTGAGGGGCATAAAACAACGTCGACGCAAGCCTCCGAGGCAGTGAAGTGAAGAGGGCGAGTGACTGCTTGGCGAGCGATAACGGGACGACGAGCGACGGGCTTCGTGTGCGGAGACTGATGCATTGGGGACTGTGTTGTGTGCGTATGACCAGTGCGAGGCAGTGCGTCTGGTCAGAGGTGCGCGGTAAGGGACGAGCAGTAGAGAGAGAGAGCCTCCGTCGAGCCGAGCTCCAGTGGGGAAGATAAATTTTGTACTTTTTAAAAGAATGATTAGCTTGGTCAGATATTTAAATTGTTTTTTTTTTTTTTTTTTTTTAATTTATAGTGTTATTAATAGCTTATAAATAAAACTGTAGTTCGTTAATTGGGCTAACCTTTCCGGACCTCATTTTCCTTCTTGTAACAATAAGTTAGGCTAAAAAAATGGCCAACTCTACAGTTCGGACAAAAAAAAATCAAAGAACCTTTCAAGGCTCTCTAGTAAGTATGAATGCCAGTTTTCTTAGGTATTTTAAAACTTGAGATAATTTTTTTACTATAACTATTTTAGTTTACCGAATATATTCTGGGGTTGTTTCATTTGACGTATCAATACATTTGGTTCGTCCCCTAACATTGACTAAAGTGACTATAATCGGGTTTATGTTGCTACACGTGTGTTCGCTATCTTTGTGTCACATTTCCGTCCATCGACTTCCCTTCCATTTTCACTAAATTACCAAATGCTGTATACCGAGAGGTGAAATGTTCCAAATATCAAAAAAAAAAAAAAAAAAAAATGTGTAAAGTAATTGCAGAATGCAAAAAAAAAAAAAAAAACCAATGAAAGTCAGGCCATACAGTAGACAAAATTTACACACTATCTTCAACACTCTGCACAATCACTTAGTTCAGAACTGAGCTATTGCAAGATAGACTTTCCCATCGCGGTGAAATGGTAAAGGTGAATCTCACGACCCATGGCTATTCACATGGCTTAAAGTCGGGTTCCGAACCACTTGGTTCGCCGACTCAGTGTCATGTCGGGGGAGTGTGGGATCGAACTCGCGACTCTTGCCCTCAAAATTCAATATAAATTTGTTTTTAAATTATTTATTAAGTAACTGCAGTGTCATTAACTTTTTAACAACAATACTTGAGAAAGTAAAGTGAGATGCCGGATGGATAAAACTGGAAAACGATCTCAGCTACGATTAGGGACATAGAATATTGGAACACTGCAGGGAGGATAGATGTTTTTGGCCTGAGCGAAATGAAGTGGAGAGGTAGTGGGCAAATGGGACTGAGGGATGGTTATAAGCTGTACTGGATGGGAAATGACGGGTAAAGGAGAAATGGACTACTATTGTCATTTTGGCCGAAGGATATTTCGCGTGAGGTTAACCGACAAGTCATATAGGAATAGGGTGCTTGTATGTTGTATTCTTGCCTTCTTTAAAAAATCTCAATTTCCTCATACGTTGTAATTACTTTAGGACATTTCATCCTTAGATTGCAGTGTGGCTTTAAATGGGCGTTTACTTTCTCTTTCCAATGCACGATATCTGCCATTGACGCTGTCGTTGTTTCCGTCCGCTCTGTTGCCAGATATACGCAATAGAGCGCAAACGTTTCAGACAAAACTTTGTAATGTAATGGAAATTTGTTTAATGTATCGGAACAATTGTATTTTGTATGGTAACATTTTGGATTGACAATTGTGGAAATACATTTTCCTGGTGTGTTTCATTTAGAGCATTATCTGATAATTTCCATGATTTATTTATGAAGAAATAAAATTGGAAGACGCCATCTTGGTTTCAACCGTTTTTGTTAATGTTTGGTTTAATACATTTAATTTTAAGAAATATTGCACATACTTTCATGGAATGCTTATTTTTTTTTTATTAAAATAGTAACTGACAGTTACCAATATATTCTCCTGTGAAATAGTAGTTAATGTTTAGCTTTTAATAATTTTTTCTCCTGTCAGATTGAATACAACTATAATAATACTGTCAGTGTACACCATTTTGTGGTCCTAAAATTAAGAAATAGTATATTAAAAATATATATACTAAAACTTATGATTAATGATGGTATACAAAATATTAATTGTAATTTTAACAACTCGGGTAGTATAAAGTAGTAGCTTGGATTCTGGGTTGTAGCCGCGTCCTTGGCGAATAATTCACCAACGTTTCGGTCGACATTGCAGTCGTACTGGTACTGGTAACTGGTAGGTAACTGCTCCCTGATGGTGGCGACTGCAATGTCGACCGGAAACGTCGGCGAATTATTCGCCGAGAACGCGGCTACAACCCAGAAGCCAAGCAACTTCAGACAATGGCCGTGAAAGCCTGCGAACATTAGGTAGGATCAGTTTGGCAACAGTGTTCTCCATTTACTTTGATCTTCAATTACCCGTGAAACAGACTATAGGTAAAGACAGCAGAGCAGCATATGGTTTCGCAACTATTATCATTGGCCGTAAAGAGTGGATCATAAAATAATTCCCAGTGTTTTTTTTAAATTCCAAAGTGAGAGGAACCCTTGAATTCCCCCCCCCCCCCTCCCCAGCAAAAATTAAATGAATTAATTTTCACTGATGTGTTTGCCTGATAGTAGCGTAGGTATGCATAACTTCTCGCAATAAAGCTACGTTAGCGGTATATAATGAAAGCTGCTATCTAGCGGACGGGTGTAGAACTACTCGAGGGAACTGGGGTCTCGTGTCGGCGCACGGGACTCACCCTCTGGCGGCGCCGCCTCCGCTCGCTGGCGGCGTCCTGGCTGAGGCGGCCGGAGCGCAAGGAGCGCCGCCGCCTGCCGCCCCCTTGGGGGCGGTGCTGCGCCGCCGGCCGGGCCGCCCCCGGCGCCGGGAACAGCCTCCGCAGCACCTTCATGGGGGCTCGGCGCGCTGTCGCGGGGAGAGTGCAGCGACCGCGGGGAATACGCCCTCTGCGGCGCCACCGATAAGCTATCCCCCCTCCTGTCTGTCTGTCTCTCTCTCCCCCCCTCACTCTTCACCACTGCCTCCGAGGGGTGGCTGTCGTATCGTCGTGGGGCCGCGCAAGTCGCCGATAAAAAAAACTAAAACAAAGGGTAAAGGGTTCCGAGTTAGGCAGGAGGATTGGATAAGGTACTCCATAGCAAAATGCAAAGAGTCCCTGGGCGATACTCAATAGAGTATTATGTTCGGGGCTCAATGCAAACAAATAATAAAAAAAAAATGGTCCGAGTCGTCACTACCGTCTTCCTGCTGACGAAGACGTCTACGTGTGCTCCAGAGTGAACTAAACTTGCCTGTACGAACTCAACCCGAGGGCTCATACAGGACTGTCCTCTAAGAACCGAGAGTTTGGAATACCCCTTCCCAAATAAAATTAAAAAAAAAAAAATGGGATGAATATCTAGATACTGATAACTTGGTTCCACAGATTAGACACAGAACAAGTTATTACTAATTTTACATCCTTCTCTGACTTATATTTAAAGTAGCCGAAAATAAGTCATTGTATCCCGTTTATCGGATGCTTCATTTTTTTTTTACTCTATAGGGTTCGTACAGGCTGGGCTATGTCTCACATGCAATGTTATTTGATTGTATTATCATAACTACTAATTTACGGCTTTTTCTATAAAATTTGCATTTTACATCTGCTCTGAAATTTTCTCAACATATATGTGTTGGCTAATAGCGGTAAAAAGTCGCACAAGTGTACATTCATAATTATCTCTTGCGTGACTTTTAATAGCTCGAAATTAAAGTTTGGTAAAAATCCAGCAAAGAAACATGCGACCAAACAGCAGACGTAAGAGATCTATCGGAATATATTCATTGGGAAAAATCCCTTAGTTAATAGTAATGACATGAAAGTGATGTAACTGACTGAAAATATTTTGCTTCTAATATTTCGTCTTTTTGCCCATGATTTTTAATAAATTCATAAAACAACCATATTAATTTTTTTTATAAATTTTCTTTTTTTAAACAAGTTCTTTTTTTAATGATTTTATGAACTTTATGGCACATGATTATGTTAATCCTAGCATGTACTGAAAGCTTATAATCATGGGTTATACAGCTTCGGCTTATCCGTTCGTATGTAACCTTCGTCTTAAAACTATTTTAGTGTATCATTCATAAATCAATAAATAATAGTTTCCCTCAAAACTCTGAATAACTCAGATTTCTAATTGATTTTGAAAAATATATTTTTATTTTTTTATTTTACAAATGATATATTAGAAATAAAGAGTTTGAAGACAAAAGCTAAAACGAACGGTTAATACAAAACTGTATGCCACATGATTTAATGCTTTCAAGTACTTGCTAGGACTGACATAAAAAAATTGCCACGAAGTTCTTAAAAACTATTAAATTTGGACTTGTTTAGTAGAGAAAAGAAGATTTATAAACAAATAATTATATTTTTATATAAGAATTAATTAGAAATAATATTTAAAAAATTTAATAAGAGAAACAAAATATTTTAGAATGTATGTTCCAATCCAGGTCATAATTTTACATTTACGTTCCACACGGCGTAACTTGCCGACTTTTTAAGTGGCTTAACTTCCACTTAACGAAAAATATATTTATACGTATTGCAAACTTTTTGCGTTACTAGTTTGCAAAGTTGCATTTTTAACGTTTTTGTGGTAAGGATAAGGAGAATGGAATTAAAAATAAAATTGGAACTTTTGAGGTTTGAAGACAAATTGTACTGAATGTTATATGATATGATTTCATTTCTTTTAAAAAAAAATATATATAATTTTACCTGGTCTTTAAAAAATCATCAGGATTTTGACGATTACAAAAGGCTAAATAAAATCAAATAAAAATTTTTTCTGAAGATGTTTTAAAACTGTACCACCAGCATTGCCTTTAAACCCAAAATTTTAATCAATTCATTCCATTTTGGTTATCCTTATCCATACTATAAAAAAAATGTTTAAAAAAATTGAACTGTCTCAGCTAATATTGCAAAAAAAAAAAAATATTTTTCATTTTGTTGAAGTTAGACCACTCGAAATGTTACATGTTCATCCGTGTTAAAAAATAAATATGAAGTAATGACCTCGAACGGGACACACGCCCTTGAAAAGAAGCTTCCGTACTAAAAACAGAACCGTCCTTGGAAAAAAAATTTGGATTCTGACGGGGAGGAGGACTCACCCCCCGGAAACTTGGCAACGGCGTAGCGACGCTTCTTCGAGCGCGGTCCCCGGCCGGCGTCGACTACGGCGAGCGTAACCGTTGCGGAGGGTTGAAGCAGAAGGCCGATGGGGGGTGAGGGGGAGGGTACAAGAAAACCAAACAAACGAGCAGCGACTTGCGCGCCACGGTTCGAGCGCGCCGCGTGGGACGACGGGAAGATCGAGTGACGCGAAACGCATGGGGGAGGATTAGGAAGCCCTTGAAGTGCCGTCACTCGCTTCCCCCCCCCTCCCTTCTCATTCCTCACCCAAACCCTTCAGGACACGACCAACGAGAGCGCGTCGCGATTGAGGCTATGTATACCCTCGCACATTCCTCGTTGCGAACAAAAAAAAATTTTTTCTTCTAAGTTATACTTCTTTAGCGCGTTATGAAAAAGAAATGGATGAGAGTGAAATTTTTTTTCTTAAGATGCGCGCGCACCAAGCAACGAAACTTTCACAGGATGAAAAAAAAATGGCTACATACAAATAAAAATTTATATACGTGCTTTTAAATATTATACTTCAGTGATTGATATTGAACACTGGTTCATATAGTTAAAAACAAAAATTTATTGTTTATATTAGTGGTAGAGATTATGTTTATAAACATTTTCAAGTGTATATATTGTTCCCGTATGCATAATTTAATTGCATTATAAATTAAAATTTATCTCGATTATTTTTACTAAATTAAACAATTTATTTTATACATTGTTTATATTAATATCGGATACTGAGTAATTATCTAATATTTTTAAAATTTCATTGAATTTATTCTGTTCAACCGTATTTAACGCGCGTACATAAGTACACGCATCCATTCTTTTGTACTTTTTCAAAAAAAAAAAATCCCTTAGGAAACCAGTTTGCCAAGAAATAATTTGTAATACTACAAGAAATATAATCTAAATTTGTTCAAACAACACATTAACTATGGTAATGTTTACATATATAAAAAAAAGTTTTTTCGAGATAGTACGGAGTATTTATTGCAAAAATTGGCGCAATTTTTTTAATATTTTAATTGACGTTTAATTTAAAGTGTAAATAAAAAAAACATAGAAACGTTAATCGAATAGTAAATAACTGGACTATATATATAATGCTGATCATGTGCGCAGTTAATACACGAAAGATATTCAAGGGAACGATTTCCAAATAACTTTTAACAATCGGAGGTACTGCGACAACACAAAGCGTAAACGCCCGGGTACGAACACTATTTTTTAGTGATACAGATGCTTTTCGTGTGCAGGTAAAAAAATTTTTTTACAGATATCTGTGAGTTTGTATGAATAATTCTGTTCCATATAAAAAAAAATACAGGGTGGCGGAGAGAGATAGTGGTATCTGGTCAGTGGGCGGTGCCACGCAGACTGCTTCACGATACCCAACCAGGGCGATAGTGCCCTTCCCCCTCCCTCCTCCACACCCCCCTTGTCATGGTTCGCGCCTGGTGGCGAGCTCTCTGGACCAGCTGGGTTCGATAAACCACGTGCCATGTTGCTGCCATGCCGCTAAAACCCCGAGCAGACAAGCGACCGTACAGAAGTGCAGCAAATGCCCGGATGATGAAACTACCCGCCTACCCGGGCACATAGAGTGCCAAGAAAAAACAACGCGATCTCAAAACTACTCAAGATATCCGAGTGGGGGGCCTGTTTACGAAAAGCGTTTAAGAGTTCGCCGAGGGCCGAAAAGTACTCTTTATTTCGGATAAGTTTTTAAACTGTATTTTTTATAAGAGTTAAAATTGCTAAAAAGCATGTTTTTCAGAGTAATTTTTAGGCGTAAAACAACCAGTACAGATTCTTGAAAGCACTTAAGGGACTTGCATTACACCTTTATCGTCTTTTCTCGGCCATATAATTCTACAGTCACCGCTCAAATTTCAGTTATCCTGTGACGACGAGGAGAATGCGCGTCAGTTCAGAGCCTTGCGCTTAGAGGCGACACCGCGCTAGAAATACCAGCGAGCGTCGCGCTTATCATCCCTCACATTTACACCCCTGACGTCCCAACGACGCTAAACCCAACCGACCAGGCGCGGAAAAATCTGTATGCAATCGCAAGGCCAACACCCCCCTCCCCCCTCGGAAATTCGCACGGGCGGGGAAAAGGCGTGGCCTGAGAGTTTTTGCAACACACGTCATCCCTAGACAAGGTGCTTGTATGTGTTGTATCCAGTCCATACGTTTTTGGCCTACACGCGTGGGACAACCAGAAAAACTTTTAAAATATACACAGAATGTTTTCTTTTTCTGCCATAAAAAATAGTTTTGACGTATAGGTTTATCAACACCCGTGTCACAGTCAGTGGCGTAGCCAGGATTTGTGTATGGGGGGTGTTAAGAAGCATGCCCCCCCTCCCCCCGTATTAAAGTGGGGGGGTCCGGGGGTCCTCCCCCGGGAAAATTTGGATTTTAAGGTGTAAAATAGTGCTATTTTAGCAGTTTTCGGTACTTAAATTTAAATATTGTAATGGTAAAATTAATATTAATTTTAATATGACATTTGTTTGAGTGATGAATAATAAATTATTTATAGATTTGGGGCTAAGGGGGGGGGGGGTTGAACCCCTACCCCCCCCCCCCTGCTACGCCACAGGTCAGAGTCAGGATTTTGCAAACGCAAGCGTGCCCCCACAGCCAGAGGCTTCTAATTCCGGGAGAAGGGGTCACCCCCACCCCGGGGATCTACCCCCCCCCCCTCCCCGTGCGAAAAGCAAGAAAATTACGGGTGTTTATAAAACACGTGAGTCGCATGCCTTCATGAACCTTACAACTTGGTAACTGTAAAATTGTAGAAAACGAATTTCATCCATTGGCTTATTTTGTTAAATTATTTTGCTCATTAGAAACTATTAAATTGTCAATAATTTACTTAAAAAGCGTTACTTTCTTTCACTGTTCCAAACTTTAACAAGTGGAAAAGTCACGTTTATAATAAAAAACAAAATCGCGGCCTCCACTTCAAATATGATGCGTTGCGTTTTTACGTGTGCGTAGTTTATAGGTAAACGAGATTTTGAAACTCGTTGTTGAACATTATACGTTTTGCGTTACTTGCGTGGTTTATAAACTCAAGCTTCAGAGATTGTATTGAATCCTATGATTCACTTAATCCCGATCCATCCAGAACATATCCGATAGTTCGGTACTCGGAATAAAAAAAATAGATCTCACCATTTTCCATGATTTGAATATATAGGTATATTAAAGCCTCAGATCCTAACCAAAACAACCTTTTTATTTCAGTTACGATCACCTAAACGTGCGAAAACCGTATCTCTCGAAAAAAAATAAAGAATACATTTTCGCAACAATTTTACTTATGAAACATAACCTAAACTAACTTTTACTTTTATCATATATATATATATATATATATATATATATATATATATATATAAATATATAAAATTCAAACAAGCTAATTCCCTATTGGCTCGTGCAGTTTAAAGGAAATGCTCCTGGTCAATCAGAAACGCTGAATTAAAGAAATACCGAACTGAGACGTCTCACCAGTCAACAAAAACCAATGAAGAGGTGGGTGGCATTTGCCCGGGTACACAAGGCATCCTATTAATATTATATACTATGGTCAAATGGAGTGTACATAGAACCATAGAACCTCTTTCTCTCTCTCTCTCTTTATATATATATATAAAGAATACATTTTTTCAACAATTTTACTTATGAAACAGAAACTAAACTAACATTTACTTTTATTATATATATATATATATATATATATATATATATATATAGAGAGAGAGAGAGAGAGAGAGAGAGACTAAAATCATGAACTCTCTCGGAGCCAGGGCGATTCGATTAAGATTCGAGACACATTTTAACGCATGGTTTTATGTACACTCCATTTGACCATAGTATATAATTAATAGGATGCCTGTGTACTCGGGAAAATGCCACCCACCTCTTCATTGGTTTTTGTTGACTGGTGAGACGTCTCAGTTCGGTATTTCTTTAATTCAGCGTTTCTGATTGACCAGGAGCATTTCCTTTAAACTGCGCGAGCCAATAGGGAATTAGCTTGTTTGAATTTTACCCGATAGCTAAAGACCGGAAAAATTCGTGGGTTCAATGACCTTCAGTATAGACTCCAATATCCTCGGGCAAATGCCACCTGTACATTGGCTGCTGACTTGTGAGTCGTCTCGACTGGGTGGCCTGTCATGCAGCACTAAGGTATAATTATTTGAATTTTAGCATAACACGTTATGAATTCGCGAATTTTTCAGGTCTCTACCTATCGCTAAATGAAACCGCGGAATTTTCCGGTTTATAGTCGCGCATTCCGCGGCGCTGATGATTGCACGATGGCTGAGACGTCGCATAGGCATCTTGACTCTTAGGGGCGTAAATCCTGCATCGGTCGGGGCGCGACGTTTCACAAACGTTTCTTCCCCCGGCTCCAGCGGTCTTAATACTAGCTCGTCGCTCCACGTCACGTTGTTCAAAACTCCCCCCGCCGCCATTAATCACAACTCGCGAACGCCCTTCTCTGCCGCACCCGCGGAAACTCGCGTCGCGAGACGCACGTCATTTGTTCGCCTAAAATTTTAATCCATTTCGCCGGCAACGCCCACGAGCTTAGCAAACAGAGCGTTAATTAATTAATTTCCGCTTATCAAATTGAAGGAACAGCAACGCTAAAGAATGGTCCGAGGACCGAGTAGCAGGGAAACTAATGCTGTGAACTCGATGGCGCGACGGACGCGACGCGAATAAAAAAAAAGTTCACAGCCAGTAACGTTCTACACATCTGTGATTTCAGTGCGGTCGAAATTCGCGGGCACGTCAGAATTTCTGATTATAAACATATTTTTTTATTTCCTTCGTGTTTTGGGTGCTGTATTAACAAAATGAGCGCCAGAACTCTGAATTTAGTTTTGGAATGATGGTTAGGCGTAGTGGCAGATACAGGAAATTTTTCTTGGTAGGTGTAGGAATTTTTTAAAGAAAAAAAAAGGAATTTTAACGAGCATTACAATTTTTTTTATTACTATTGTTACTATGCACTGACATATATGAAGGTCTACAGTAGTAGCCTTAGGCGACGTGGCTTATCACACAGTAACATACATTCTTAACTGATATTTTGCAAATTTTATCATAACATGAGGATGGTTGTACATATCCCCCCCCCCCCTTCCGTGCGGACGTTATTAGAGTCAGGGCCATTTTAAAACTATTATTATTATTGTATATTTAAAGATTTCGTTACCAAATTTTTCGGTGGGATATCTTTAAATTGTGTTTGAGCAGTGTGATTTTTTTTTTCTGAATGAACGCCGAATTTGAATCAGACGTTTGACGTGTTAATCTTTGTCGCGCGGATGAAAACTGCATGTTCACAACAATGCGACATTTGTCTGTCGCATCGCGTCTTTCGCGTCGCGCCATCGCGCTGTTTGGTCCCCGGCGTAATGCGCCTCGGCGGGATTCGAGAGATTTCCGACTTCCACACGAGCTTTGGAAGTTGTGATACGAACTCAAATTTCGGAGAGCACAATTTAAAAAAAATGAAGTTTAATTAAAAAAATTTCTTTAGTCCCTTATTGGGTGAAGTAAACACAGCGTTTCACTATGTTTGATATTGGGAATACATAATTTTTTTTCCCGCTTATGTAGCAAATAGTATTTTTAAAACTATCCTTTAAGTTTTTTTAGTACGGTAATGGTAAACATTACATTATTGTGACAAAAGAGAATGAAAAATATTTGAAAATAAAACATAGCATAATATAGAACAGTGATAAAAACGGATATGGTGACTGCACCGAATTCAGTTCAGTTTACAGAAGACTACCACCAGTAAGTTTCGTCAGTTGACAGAATACGTTTGGTAAGTTTCGTCAGTCCACAGAAAATTATCGAAATTTTTCTCAGTTTACAGGAACTAGCAGTAAGTATCATACGTTTACAGAAAACAATCGGTAAGTTGCATCCGTTTACAGAATACTATTGACAATTTCGTCAGTTTACAGAAAAAAATATCGGCAAGTTTCGTGCGAGGACGCTAGCCGAGGCGTTTCATTCTCAAACTGCTTTGACCTTAAACCCCCTTCCTTTCTCCATCTTTTTGAAAACACGCAAAGCACCCATTCAAATTTGTTTGCGCTGGTTCCATTTCCTCGCCTACTGCCTAGGGTAACGTAGAATAAACACAGGAAGCACAGTTGAAACAAACAGTATGGCTTTGAAGTCGACGAACGTCGAGATAAACTTGAGACTAATTTATGTTCCTGCTTTCATTCCAATTTTCTCTTCAGATTTACAATTAATAATTTAATGGCTGAAGCTCTTATAAACTCTTCCGTTAGAATATGCGTCCCTAGGATTTTTCACTTTATGCATGTTTATCTCCGTATGGTATAGTAATATGGTATTATAACTTATCTCGTAGCGTGGGGAAAAGTCTGGGAAGAAATGCACATGATTTTAACCTTTCGGAAAAATTCAGCACGGACACGTCATTACTGGTACGTGGGGAAAAAAAGAAGAGAAAAATGGGCATGCTGTCAGAATTGGACAGCAGAGGCCAGGAGGCAATATTTTTTTACAATTAAAGTACATACATATACGGGGGTGCAATGGCGTACTTGAATAAATTAAACCTCTGACAGAGTTTCAATATCGGAGCATTAACATAAAGTCCCGCGGGGGTGGATCAAAGTATTTATTAAACAGAAAGTAAAAAAAAAAAAAGGAGAGAGGAAATTTAATATCACATGGTCATATAGGTATTAAACATATTTATTTTGCCTGTGTACATAAAAATTCATACCAATGATATTTCATTTGTCTTTATTGTCCTGATTAGCGAATCAATAATTTAAAAATGATTAAATCCAGTCTAAATTAAATTATGGAACAAAAAAAACTTCTCTAACAAATTTTTTTTTTGGGGGGGGGGGGGGGGGTTGGGAAGCCATAAGCGACGTGAAAGGTGTTGAAATGGTAATGGAGAATGGACGGGATTCTGGGGAAGGGGAAAGTGCCCCACCGACAAACCGAAAACGTCCGTCATGTTTCCCACTTGAATCAGTGAGGGCAAGTAGGCCGTTGTATACACGTAGCCGAGTTATCTATTGCTACACCCACACACCTATGCTGTATAATTTTGCTACTCTTCGCTGGGGAAAAAAAAAGAAGTTATTTTCCAAACAGCGAAGGAAGTGGATTATATACGATACAAGATGGCCTGGAGGAGCTTCCCGAACACGATTTCTACAATTTCTCTTTCCGCGCTTTCTCTAGGCCATCCCCCCCCCCTTCCCAAAAAGTTCTTTTGAGCGAGCCGCCCCGTTCTTCGTATGTTTATTCAACCCTTACGCCATACCACGGCACACAGAAGATTTTCCTCCAGTTTACCCGGCTCAATTGGCTGCTTCTGTTTTTCTTTCTCTGTACTTACAAACTTCCTGTCGTCCGAAGCAGCAAAAGGCTGCCCTCCACGGCGGAAAGTTCAGAGCCGTCTCGGCTCTGATGTATAGAAGCCATATTTCCACTGACAATAGTTACACTATACAGCGTGAGTATCAATTCGGTCTACAAACTTTGGCTGCAGTTTCATCACGGCAAAATAAGTTGAAAACCTTTATATGACTTATAGTTTTACTTGTAAATAATAGAGACAGCCTTCAAGATGAATCACTGAACGCCTGAGTTATTATTAATTGAATGATGTTTTGCAACCGCTACGAATATCGTGGCTGTAGGAAAAATATATTTCATTGAAATAATTCCGGGCAGTTACACGTCACAATACATGCAAGATAAAGTGGTTCTTCTAATTAGTCGAAAGAAGTAATTTTGCTACAGCCACAAAATTCGCGCTGGCTGTTTAACATTATTCAATGAAACATAATTCATACGCTCATTGTACCATATCATAATATTTTCTGTTATTACTAACGATAAAAAATGTTGTTCAGCCACAACTTCAAATACGTACCTATACCAGAATTGGAAAGCATTTTAGACCCAACAGAGGTTTTGAAATTATCTTGTCGCGATAAAGCTGCAGCCGACATTTGTCGGTACAAATACATGCATACGTTATACATACATAGATACATTCATATACAACACGTGGTAAAGGGAATTTTGTAGATAATTATTGAATTTTACTAAAAAAAAAAAAAAAAACTTTTACAGACACAGGTGATGTAATCCAAGCCAAGTTGAAATGCAGTATTGTGTGTGCGTGTGTGTGTGCGCGCGCGCGCACGTTCGTTTGTGCGTATGTGTATATACAACTTAGATATTTACGTCATACCATAAGGTATCTAACAAATGCCATGTACATTGTTTCTTTCAAGAATTTTTTTTTATCTTTTGATTTTTTTTGTATTTAATATTGTGCACGATGTTCAAAATAAACATTGTAAGTTGAAAAACAACTAAGAAACTTGGGCAATAAAAGTTTGATATTATTTTACTACAAGCTGTTTCTTTTTTATTTGAAAGAAAATTATTTTTTAACGTGTGTGTTGATTGCCCGAACGCATTCTAATTGAATTTTAAAATACGCATCCGGGTCAAATTGCAAATTGAGATCCAAAGTTATGGAAAGTAGTGGTATAAATTATATAGAATGAGGCAGTTTAAAATTGTAACTTGGTTGTTTAATAAATAATATTTAATCTATATTGGTGCCACAAAAATTCGTATCCACTAGCTTTTTTCCGAAAGGTGAAGGAAGCGTCACGCGATCTCAACGCCATCTGTGAACGCCGGAGAGAACTACATGCGCGCGCCCGACGGGCGGCGGCGGCGGCGACGCGAACTATTCTCCCCGGGTCGCGAGCCGCCGCGTGCTGCCATCTGCCGGGCGCGCCGCGAGACTCACCGGCTCCTCCACAGGCTCCTCCAGCAGCTCGGTGATGCTCGGCAGCAGGTGGGCGGAGCTGACGGACGAGCGTCGCGACGACAGCGGCGTGAGCGTCGCGACGCCGGGCGCCAGCAGCTCGGCCTCCCTGCAACACGCGCCGTCCAGCTTTACCACCACATGGAAATAATTGTTCCAACTCACTCAAAGAGACGTTGAAAGTTTGTCCTGTCGGTACAAAAACGTACATACGGTATACATACATACATACATACATACATACATACATACATACATACATACATACATACATTCATTCATTCATTCAGAAAGTGGTAAAGGGAATTTTGTAGATAATTAATTTTACTAAAATAAAACAAATTGGTTGCCTGTAAAGTCGGTTTACGGACGATAGTTTAACGTGACAACGTCATAACAAAACATAGATGAAATGATTGCATACTTTTATGAATAAAATTGAATAATTTTTATTGAATTATCACTATTTTGTATGGATACAAAGGAGTGAAATTAAATCTGCAATTTAATTGATAAATTTACTTTTATTTGCACTCATTAATTCAAATATGTTTATTTCTTTAACGAACATATTATTTTAACTAAAAATTTTATACATGTTTTTTATTTAACTTCTTCCAATCTGTGTTATTCTGTTAAGGACAGGACGATGATAGGAAAAGTAGGAAACGAATGGGAGTGTTTCAAGTTTAATGTGCCTCGAAAAAGTCAAATCGATGGTTGTTCCAATCGAGCGGAAGAGAGATAAATGCGGCGAAAGCGTACAGTGAGCGTAACGGGACACAGCGCAACGGGACAATGTGCGCAACGGGACACTTTTTAGTGCGTGCAGCCGGCGTTCATCGATTTATCAGACGTCACGTCAAAAACATTTACAGACACAGGTGATGTAATCCTAACCAAGTTGAAATGCAGTATCGCTCGTGCGTGCGTGCGTGCGTGTGTGTGTGTGTGTGTGTGCGATTTCAAATATCTTAATTCTGCTTGCAATTGAGCGTCGGTATTATTATTATTATTTTTGGTTTGAAACGGCATAGGACTTAGCTTTGGCTAAGGTGGAAGTAAAACTCATGAATTGGCATGATTATCATTACAGCTGTAGTGGACCACGTTAAATAATAAGTAATTTACTCACGACGTTTGCAGGCTAGAGACTTTTAGTAAGTACCTATGTGTTTGCAACAAGACATAGAATGTCTGTGAAATATCATTTATGCCTTGACATGCATACAATCGGGATGAATAGATCAAAATTTTAATTATAACAAAAAAGATCGAAAAATTCAAGACGGCAGGGCAATGAAAAAAAAAAAAAAAACCTAGCTAATTTCAAAACACAGGCTGAAATTTTTTTATATAATACCTACATAACATGATCACTTTGCGGCTTACTTACTGCTTGAATCTGTGTAGGATTGTGTGAGTGACTGGTTTTAATGTAGTACTAATTATCATTTTCTTGTTTTGGCAACGCGGGATTATCTAACCGTTAACTATATTCCAGCACGTGTATGCCTATGTTTAATTTTTAGTTACCTGTAAATTAGCTCTTTGGTTAAATTTTGTAATGGTTACCTCTTATTCTTGAACATTTAGTTAGAGCTTAATTCTGATTTTTTATCTTATTAACAATTTTATCATCAGTTATTTGTATGTTATGCTTAGTTTTTTAAATTTTAATGTATGATGCAAAAGCATAAAATGTGCTTAAGTGTAAGATAAGACGATTCGCCTTAACTTCACCACCAATTTAGACGTTTAACAAAAAAAATACATAGCACGGACGTACATGTTTATTTGTTTTTGTTAATTCTGAGATAGACAACCTGCAGCAACCCAGTTAAGTGAATCACTTAATACGAAGTAATAAAAATACAAAGAACCAATCATTGAATAGATACATGTGAGTGCATGATGTGTCACGTGAAATTTAAAGGAAAATATTAGATATCTAAATTGAATAACTAGTAAGGAAACTTATAGTTGCTTCCTTTTCCATACTTTAAAATACCTTTATTATTTGGGAAGGAGATGGGGGAGATATATTGCAGAAAATAAATGAGTAAAAATTACTCTAAATATCAAACGCAGTTGTTAAGCACGGAAACAATGTGGAACACACATTTGTGACGTCAAATACGTCTACTATATTATGTATTACATCATTAAAAAGAGTATACTACTATATTGATTTTAATTGGCTCTTACCCTACAGTGACAAACCAATTTTGAGTATACAAGAAATTCGAGAAATTAATGAATATGGTATTTCATAATTAACTATACATCTTAGTAATACGCAACTTTCTACCGAGTGGGTGGGAACAATTAAGTGAATATTAGGGTCGAATGTTGGGATGCCGAATCCAAAGGATTAAAGGATTAAACACGTTATGCTGACAGCTCTGTCGGAAAATCACAAGCTAATGAAGGCAAAAACGTAAAATACGAAAATCAAACCCGCTATTTATTGGTGTATGGCGTGCCACTCATTGGCTTACGATTTTACCCTTCAAATCATGTGTCGTAAACAATAATGCATGCGTTTTTTTACATTTGATATTTTTCAACGCACCATTGCTATTTGCTAATTGATACACAACACAATTTAATGAACATACATATCTTGTGCACTTGACCCACGTTGTGTATCCACAAAAATGTACATAATTATGAACACTTCCGTGAGCTTTTACAGCTATAAAATAACGCTCGAAAAATAATCTGATGAGAAAATGTGTAACCCAACTTACAGGGAAGATTTTTTAAAAATAAATAGTAATTATATAACAAAATAACCAATTCAGTGTGTTAGATCGAACATTTAGCCTATTTGTTAAAAGGTCACAAAACTGTGTTGTTTTTCTGTATGAACTCTTGCAATTTTTTTTTCAAAACGTGTCACTAATAATTAGTAACCGGAAAAATTCGCGGGTTCAATAACCTTCAGGATAGACTCCAATATCCTCTACACACTCGGGCAAATGCCAACTGTTCATTGGCTGCTGACTTGTGAGTAGTCTCGACTGGGTGGCCTGTGAATCGACACTTCTATGAGTGAGGGTCTCTAATTGGCCCTCAGTCCTCCAGATTAACAGTGAACCAATGGCAGAAGCAGCTCTAAGGTATAATTATTTGAATTTTAGCATAACACGAAATGAATCCGCGAATTTTTCAGGTCTCTACTAATAATGAATTGCCTCTGTAGTTATCCATTCGGAAAAATTTTGTCCCGCGTGTGAAACTGTCACCCACTCTCTTTGCCCGCATTCACTCGGGTAGGCCCTTGCTTTCCCTGCGCCTAGGCCCGACGCGACGGGAAAACTTCCACACGGGCAGGCCTCAGCTGCGCCGAGGGAATTTTCGTGTTTGCCGAGCTCAGCGGAGCGCGTGGCCATTCCGTGTTTGCACTGCACTCTGGGAGCTCCCTTGGTCTGCCTCCGTGTCACGTGCCACGGTAACACGGGAGCGGAGACGGATCTCACGGCCAGGGATGCCAACTTAGGGGGTTTCCCCCCAAATTTAGGGGGAACCAAGATGTAATGGTTTTTTTTTTAGGGAGGGTACATTTATTTAGGAGAATTCTTTAGGGGGATTTTTTTTTTTTTTTTTAGCGGGTGCATTATTTAAGAAATTTTTTTGAGAGCGTGAAATTAAAGTGTAGGTATATCTTTAAAACAAAGCGGAAAAAAAAACAGCAACACCAGTAGCGCTGGTATGCTAAATTTCGCACTACGACCAACAACAACTTGCTTGTCAAGAGAATTCCGTTGTTTTACTTTTACCGTTCAACGCTTTTTCGCGTTGTAAGTTGTCTGGTTGAGGTTGTGTCCGTTTGTTTGTTTGTGTACTCGCGAGTTTTATTGGATTGGGAAGTAAGTCGTTTATGTTTTTCTGTGGTGCCAAGTAATAAAAGAAACAAGAATAATAATTAATTAATCTTGGTCAAATCTTTTCCAGAATGCAAAAAAAAAAAAAAAAAAAAAATTACGACAAAAATATACGAAGTGTTGGGAGACCGATCTAGAACTTCAAGGTTAGTAAACATGTATTCTTTAAACCGCAATTAAATTCGTACATATATAAAATTGTAGATACTGAATGTTATTTTTCAAAATTATTATGTTCTGTTTGTGCAGAAAAATAAGGAAATGTAAGGTTCAAGAGAATTTTTTTTTGCACTCAAACAGGGTGTACAATGAAAATTGTAGAGGTTTTTAATCGAAATCTAGGGGGATTTGAAGTTGGTCCTAGGGGGAACACTCTGTAGGAGTTGGCATCACTGCTCACAGCACAGAGTTCTATAACAGCACACAGACGGAAACGGACCCGCACGCATTAGCTCGGCAATGCTGAGCTCTTCCGTTTGCGTTGCTCCGTGCGACCAATAGAAGCAGAGTACTTGGCGGCGGTGGTAGCTATGTTTGTTTGAGTTCTAAATACGTTAAAACTTGTTTCACGTTCAAGAATATCCAGATTTATATTATTACTCTATGTTTTATTTTTATTACGTAATTAATTTCTGAACGTGCTATAATCCCGAAGCATAATAATTTTTAAAAAAATTAAATTAATATTTTGTAACCTTGAAATGCAATCCCAGTGGGTGCCATTTTGTTATCTCATCGTGCATCGTGGAAGAGTAAGAGACGCGACAGTGAAATGTTCCGGAAGCGGAGACGGATCACGTAAACGGAGACGGATCTCACGTAACGGAGTGCCTACAACGGCACACATGCGTACTTTGGGAGCGTACGGATTAGCTAGGTAATGAACAGCTATTTATTTTTCATGAACGGTGGTAGCCATGCTTGTTTGCAATTTAATTACCAGAAATTTTTTTTTTCAAGTGCAAGAATATATGTTTTTTTAGCATTACGTTATGGTTTATTTTTTTTATTAACTGTGACAGTATTTTTGCTCTCGGATATTAAAAAGATTTTTTTAAAGAAATTAATTTTTTGTAACGGTTAAATTCAGACTCATTGGTGGCCATTTATTACGTTTCCGAACACTGTGGGAGTGGAAGGCGGATAGTGAAACGTAAATATCTTGCGGAAATGAATCCGCTGAGCTCGGCAAACACGAAAATTCCCTCCACCCAGCTGAGGCCTGCACATGTGGAAGTTTTCCCGTCACGTCGGGCCTAGGCGCAGGAAAAACAAGGGCCTACCCGAGTGAATGCGGGCGAAGAGAGTGGGTGACAGTTTCACAGGTGGGGCAAAATTTTCCGAACGGTTAACTACAGAGGCAATTCATTATTAGCGACACTTTAAAAAAAATTGCAAGAGTTTATACAGAATAACAGCGCAGTTTTGTGACCTTTTACAAATAGGCTAAATGTTCGTTTTAAGACACTGAGTTGTTTTTTTTTATATAATTACTATTTATTCAAATCATGTTTCATTTAAGCATTTTTTTAAACCCTGGAAATGATAATCGAATAGTCAATTTTTTGACTTTATTTTGTTTTATTATGTCTTTAAATGCGCGCAGTTAATACTGGAAACATTTTCAGGGAACGGTTTACGTAATATAACTTTAACTATTAGAGATATTGGGACAACACAAATCATAAATGCCCGGGTAAGAATCCGAACCCAGTATTACTGCGAACACTATTTTGTTGTGATACAGTTTTTTTTCCATGTAAATGTGCAAATTTACAAATACATGTAATTTGATATGAATGTTTCTCTTTCATTTACAAAAAAAATATAGTGACCCTGTTCCCGTAATGAATATTTTGTAGGCATGGTACGCAAACGTGCTGCTATCTGTACAGCGTTTCTCCCGAAGCTAGCAGCAGCCGAGAAACATACGGAGTTGGTTATACAAACACGGTTGGTTAGCTGACATAACAGATGTGCTGTATGGTTACACAGTGAATGTAGTACCTTTGTGTGACATCAACTATTGGTTGAAAACAACGAAAACATCGTTCGACGTGCCCATTAAAACACTGAATCCCTAATTAAATATTTTAGTAAAGAATTATACCCTGTACGTTAAGTTCCAAGCACTGTTAATACAAAGCCCCATTCCGCAATATGTTTAGCATATCCTATGCTTGAAATATTCCAAAATAGCATTTTTTTTACTCAAAACACGAAACACGATCCATTGAAACCGTGTTTGAATGTGATTGAGTGTATTTATGTATGAAGTATTTTTTTTTCCCCTTGCGTTCTGAGGTTAACCTTTTTCTTAAACAAAAATTTATACACCTAAAAAATTCTAATTCCCATTAATTCGTCTTAAAAATATTTTCGTCAGCGTACTGACGCAAGAGCGCCCAATCAAAAAAAAAAAGTTTAACGTGACAGAACACCAGTTCCCGCTAATTTCCTTTGAGTCTCGGCAATTCGTGTCCCGTAATTATTTAATTTATCAGGCACTTGACCCGGTGATCTGCTTCAAGCACCACGACAATTACGCGCGTGGGTTTAGGCTAGCAGCGTAACAAATGATATCTCTGAGTCAGCGACCCTAACGCTATCCAGGAAGTTTCAGCGGCGCTACGCTGACATTCTTTAAAAAAAAATCAGTCCTAATATCTACTTATAATTAGTTATCCCGAAGGAATTTTTTTTAGCAGACCTGCTAAATACCAGCTTTCTGTTCTTTGCTTAGTAGACTCCTACACAACACGTCGAAAAATCGAATTTATGTTGTATCAGTGAATTGCGTCAATGCATGTGACGTAGTATTCAAAAATATTTTAAGACAATTTTTCAGAAAATAGGATAGGCACTTATATATAACACATTTATATAATATCACTTTGAGAATTAAAAAATAATTTCTATTAAATTTAAATATTATATGTATTTTGCTTAAAAAGCAATACATTTTGAAGAAAATACATTCGATGCATTTCAATGACTTCAAAGACATTAAATGTGGGACAAGAACAAAATTTGTTGAAAAAAATAATTCGAATTAAATTTTTAGTAAGTGAGCTTTTTTAGCATACAAAAATTATATGAAAAGCTAATTTTCGGACTGTTTAAATTCCTTAAATAACATATCCAATGCACATTAGTTGTTGCCAAATCGAATAAAACGTTTTTTTTTAATGAAGCATGTATTTACAGATTTCATTGATTTAAACAAGGCTTTACGAGAGAGATTTTTCCTTAAATATACATTAACTACGCGTTTACCAAACAATAAATAATAGGGAAACTGTTTGAGACTCTAGCACCCACTTACGACCACGACCGACTAGTCTTTGTTGTGTGCCTAAGTCATCCATAGATGTGCTAGTCGCCTGAATGAAACTAAATCGAAAACAATAGGGTAGCGGCATTAGCCACACTCACGCTACGTTCGTTCGGTATAGGCCTACACAAAAAACGGGAGACCTAAGATGTACATCAAGTTCTGTCCCTGCCCGAACACGCCCGAATATTCACCTTCGGCCAACTTCGTGATTTGTTTTATTTTGTTTATTTAGGAAAAATGATTTCAAATATTAAAAGTGGTCGGTTAGGTTAGCTACATTAAAACACTTTAAAACACTATGGACGGTTAGTTAGGTTAGTATAGCTACATTGAAATAAACAGAGAAGTATAAATATATATAAATAAACCCGAGGTTGGCCGAAGGTGAATATTCGGGCGTGTTCGGGCAGGGACAGAACTTGATGTACATCTTAGGCTTCCCACACAAAAACTAGTTTCGTTGAAGTGTTCAGACTAGGGCGCTTACACTCCGAAACCAAAAGCACCAGGGAGCGCCGCACTTAACATCCCGCCTCGCCGACACAGATACGCCCCTGACAAGACGGGTGGGAGGGTACCTCGCACGAACTGCGGCCGCAGAGATAACGCCCCTAGAGCAGACGACAGAACTAGAGGTAGTAGAGCAATGATACGATACAGTTGCATATCTCTCGCTCGCGATCGCAACCATACTTGCCTTCACTGGCGCGAGTGACCGTCGAAATGACTCTGACGTCACGAATGCATCGCGGCGTTTCCACAAGCACACACGATGCTTCAGTGAAGAAATTGTTCCACTTCTTCATCACTGATGAATGTTTACCCCATTTTTGCGGTCAAATTTACTGAAAAAATGGGGGGGGGGGGGGAAAGAATATAAGTATATTATTACTCTCGTTAATCGGTAACCTCCTGCTTGATTACCAATCCCCACCCCCACGGAGATTTGTTTAGTTATTTAGAAAAAAACTAACCCTCTATTCACCACCTTTTGCAGGCAAATAAAATAAATAAATAAAACATACCACGTGTCTATATTTTTATGTTATCAATACTGAGTTACGTACCAAAATTCCAGTAGACACGAAGAAATGAATTCTTCTTAATAAAAAATACCTACCTTTTTTTAAAAACCTTAAGGGTGGAATTCATGAAAATGGTCAAAAGGAATTGGTAGTTTTTGTTCGTTTACCATTAATACTTAATATACCAAATTTCGATTCATATTATTTTTACAATAAACTTTATTTACACCTTTTCAACCCCTTAGGGCTGGAATTTATTAATAATAAAAAATTTAAACTACCGAAATATCTTACTAAAAATATTTTTTCATTGATTTCAGTTGAGTAATTTTTGATTAATACCGTGAAAAAAAAATTAAAAATTTTATATTTGTGTTTCAAATAATGTATGTTACTGTTTTCAACAATTTGTTTTTTCATAAATCCATGCACTGCATGGATTTTTTTTTAAAACTCTGAATAGTTTTGTATGGATGCATAAACGGTAAAATTGAGAAAATTTTCACTGGGTAAAATCAAATAATCAAAATTAAAAAAAAAAACACTTTTCTATTTGAAAAAAAAATCTGAAGACGTCACAGCAGAGGAGGGAGTTTCCTTTCTTGAAAAAAAAAACGCTATTATTTTCTGATAATTTTTTTCCCCATCGATCTGCATGCGGACGGGCTCAGGTATTCGTCACGGACTCCCCTCTCACCCCCCCCCCCCCCCTCCACCCGGGGCGAGGTCTGCGATTCAGCCGGGGAAAGGGCCAGGCCGCATCATTATACGTCAACTGTTCGTTAGCAAGTTCCTCTCCCGACCTCCGCTATCCCCACCCCCCTCCCCCGCCAAGCCACCAACTAACCGCACCGGGGGCCTAATGAACTGCAACCAGAGACCGGGCGGTCTCGAACCGCCGGCTTCCCGCGGAAGTCGTGGTTATTGCTGTTTTTATTTTTATTTTTTTAATTGGGGCCTTAAGGGCTTGAAGTCCGTAGGCCAGCAAAGTCAGCGAGTTACGATGCTGATAACTACAAAAAAAAAAGATATATAATAATTTGTGGCCTGTGTGATTCAAACTGAAACAATTTCTTCATTACCGTGGTAAAATTTTCGACAAGAGATTTCTAGTCATTATTATTCCTTTTTTTTATTACTTCCTCTTATAAATGTACATATACTTCAGGAACATAATTTTCACGTCTGTTTTAACATTAATTTTATAATGACTTTTAGTGCTGCTGATCTGAATTATTTTGAGGAATTCTTCGTAAATGATAAAAACTTTTAATTCTGAAATTGATACATAATGGTGAGAATCTTGCATGTAAAAGTGCTTTACTCTGTATTCAGACAAAGTAAAGGGAGAAATGATTTATTCTTCCTGGGAATGAAACGGACGCCTTGCGATAGGCATAACGGAATTCGAGTTCGCAATGCGCGTAGTCTAAGCACAGGCGCTTAGTAAACATGTCCGGAAACGTTTTAGCAAATCCCCGTACTCGAGTCGAAAAAAATATGGCTACCGTGTTTTGGGACAGAAAGGTTGGTTGATATGAAACATGGTTCAACAATTACAACAAACATTAGAAAATTACAATAGTAAACTGGTTTAATTTACAGGTCGGCGAACTTATATGCAATGGGGTTAAGAAACTAGTGCAGGTTAGGAAAGCTGAATGAAGATTATGTGAGCATATGAAGTAGGTACGTAGTAAACTAAAACTGCCAGTATTTTTTTCTTCTCAAAACCTATTTTTTAATGTCCAAACGGACTTTACTTTAAGAATATCTTTCGTAAATATGTATTTTTTTGGCAAAATCTTCCTAGTCAATGACCATTTGGAGCTGGTATGAACGATAGGTTGTTTAGTTTCGGGTGTGAAAATAGGCTTATGTCTAACCTTCAAACCGATCAACAAAACTGTTACTTTGGCATTTCTCCTGATCATGTTCGCTCGTACGTTTTCGCGCGGGGAATTAAAGAACGTTTCCGTGTTTCCGCCGTGCATTTAGGGTAGCTTCATATGGATGAGACGCACACCCGAACAGTTACGAAGCTCTCCGAAGTTTGGCCGATCGCTCGTGGAAAAAAAACAACACCGTATTGGAATTTTTTAAAAATATTTTACAGTCATAGAGTAGTTTAAATAAAGCTAACCTTACCTAACCAACCTTTTATTTTAGTTACGAGGACCAAACCTCACTTAACCTATTATCCCGGAAGAAAAATGCTATTATTTATTACACTGACCTGACATAACCTAACTTTTTACTTCGGTAAACTTCGGAACTGTTCGGCTTTCGTCCTGTGAGCTGTAGGCTACCCCGTGCTTGATGCAGGCGAACAGCCCAAGGCACCGCGCGTGGTCTATGCGGAAATTACGAGGATTACTGGCTGTTTCATGTACGCTCTCTCGCGGCGGTTAATCCCGCAGGGGCTTAAGAGGCCGTGTCAGTAAATTTTTATTTCCAATATTCTGGTCTAGAAGTTCTCTCTTTTAACAGTGAGATTTAGTGGCTTATTCAACCGAAGTAACTGTAACCGCAGCGCGTGATAAAACTACTATACCGCCAGATTACTCGACGAAAAATGTATCTGGTTCCTCGACAATCTGAGAGGATGACAATCTGACCGGCGGCTCACTAGGAAATTGCGGATGCAGGGATTCAGAATCAAGAAACCTCACATTTACAACTGTAGTATGAGTCGTATCTAAAAATTTTAATACTTTAAATGTATCGGAATACAATTAATCTTCAAACATGTGGTAATTATTCTTTATCTGGATGTAATATTCCGTGAAAAATAATGGTAGTTGACATTAAAAAGTATACGAAATTCATAGTGTAACGTTTTAAAAGGATAATAACATAAATTCTTATGCTTAGATATTGCATATGCATTACACACAATCTAATTACAATCTCACTTAAGTCAGACTACCTAATTTTTTTACAATGCACCATCATACAGTTTAACAGAGGTAGGAGAACCTCTTATCGATGTTGTTTCAAAGAATCTAAATTTACAAATATTACTATTTATCTTATTATGATATGTATCTTTATGAATAAGAATTTACAAAAAAAAATGAATTGATTACATTACACTTTAACATTACAAAAGACTAAAACACTAACAAAACTTAGTTTTATATATTGCTGTAGCATATTAGAAGACGAAATAACTCACTAGACTAACATTAAGAGGGCTGTATCACAAATTTACTTTACAGAGGAGAAAATATCTTTTAAAGATATTTAATTACCTCATTGATTACATAATACTGCCGTTGATGTGATCGTAGATATAAAGTATTGAAAAATTAGATTTCATTATGTTTATGTAAATATTTAGAAAACGTTATTGCTTATAGATGCTCATTATTTAAATAATAAAGAATCTTTTACTTTTATGTACTGGACAAACAAAATACTTATAAGTTAATAAGCTTAGTTGAATAACATCTTCAATTTGTATTGAATTCAATGTACAAATTGAAAATCATGTACAATGAATGCAACTGATTGAATTCAATAAATATTTGATCTTGTGAAACGGCCATAATGGTGATGTAGATAATTATAGATACTCACATGCATTTTGAGAGTCCTTATAAAGCCTATTACAATTCTATAAGTATACATTAAAATGATTTTAAAATAGACATGTGTAATATAATTAAAACTTGTTTAAATAAGATCATAACAAAAAAAAAAATGAAAATCCTTCAACAGTAAGTTATGTTTTATAAGATTTTAACAAAACACACATACCATAAGAGAATATTAATCATGCCACATAATTCAACACAAAATATTCATTCCAATAGGCGCTACGTAAAAATAACTTCTATTTTTATGCTGATAACTTTGCATTGTTTTATATATATCATTATTTCTAACTTTTAATATTCTCCACACATTAACTGAAATTAAGTATTTTCAGAGCCTTAGCAAGTGTTGGTCTGTACCACATACAGTTCGTACGATATCTCTACGTGAAACACATACAGTTCATTATTTGTAATTTTAATTATATTTCCATGAACATAATGAAATTAGTATAGGGCCTAGGTTGTTCACTGTTGAGTACTTCTGAAGTATTTTCATTGTGAGTTAACATACATACCAAATGCCATTCTTCCAGTAAAGTTACAAAGAAGACAACAAGATAATATATGTATAATATATATAATATGTATAATATATAATATATATAATATATATAATATGTATGTAGTACCATATTTTAAACCCCTATTAAATGAATAATAACTCAATCTCTTTTCTGGACTATTAAGTAATAGTTTTTGATTACTGTTATTTGTAACTTAAATAAAATGACAACTAACAAATTAGTAAAATATATAATTACGTGCGATATAGTGACAGTTTTACTTGGACGGCAAACGAATATAATAAAATGTCTATGACAATGTTAACTTTACTCATTATTATGGAAAGAAACAAAATGGGCAGATAAGCATATTCTACGCTGACATTTAAAAATGCTCAATTCAAAATGAACATTTCTTCCCGATGACAAACAAAAAAGTTGTATGGTCGCGAATAATACATTCGTATGGCGTCACATCAGCGGAATATTCCCTTGGCATAAATGTGTGAAGTCTGTGACACAAAAACAAATGAACGAACAGCTTTTTTTTTATCGGATGTGCAATCGGAGACCCTTGGGGTGGTTGAAGAGTGTCAGGTCGGTCGCCAGACCAGATAGTGAAAGCTCAGGGGCTTAGGATAGAAAAGGCCTATCTCCAAATTATTAAGTATAAATGTTGTCATGAAATAGTTAAAGACTTGATTACAACCAGGTTTTTAAACCCATCATGATCATGAAGACACTGATCGGAAGGTAATGTACAATACATTTCAATGGCCTTTTCAGTTTTTGCTAAATAATTATAAATATAAGCAAAATTCCACTGTATCTGGACAAATCAAAATATTGATTATATTTTTTTCATCACAGAAATAATATATGATATGATAACTAAATTTGAAAAAAGCGGTTATGTTAAATGTATTGTATACTTTCAGTAGGCAAAATTTCTGGCCCCTACCTGTTATAGACTTTGAGAAAAACTGCCTTTTAAAATAACATTGATATAGATAGGAGCGCAAATTTGTGACACGGCCTCTTAACGGCCGTATCCAGCTCGGCTTTTCTGCGCGTCCCGCCACATTCGAGGACCGTGGTCTCGAGTTTCGAACAAAAGAAAACTCGAAAACGTGTTCGCGCGGCAATCCGTAATGTCGAGTACACGGGTTCGAACTTCGATACAGGAACATTGTCTTGAAATCAACATTTTTTTTTGTTAAAACTTAAAATTTCAAATAGTAAATAATTTAAGACAATTTCTCAATTTTAAAGTTTGCTTCGAACCACATTACATATATTTTTTATTGAATTACTCTCTTTGAAATTCACGTAACGTCACTAGTACGTAATATTCACGGAAATGAATTGACTTTTTCATTTACATACATTACAGAAGGTAGTTTTTTTGGACATGTTCTATCTAAATTTTCTTGAACGAATTTTTCATCGATGGTATAAAGTTTGTCAATATTTAATGAATGTTTTATGAACACGATATAAATAATTTACAGTTTTGTGTGTAGCCTTTGACATGTATTACTCAATTTTTTTTGTATATGGTTCATAAATCAATAAAAGATTGGTTTCCTCGTAACCCTAAAAATCTAGTAAATACAGTTGTACCGGGAAGAACGTAATATTGACTCGTATAGTAGAAAGATAGTAATTGAACTTGTGTAGCGGGTTGACTACCCAGATGGTCTCAGGAGGCACTGCACTCGAACTGAGCATGATAGAGGTCTCCGGTTCGAAGCTAGAGAAAGTGGGAGCATCAAGCGAACGAAGCTTTGCAGGGCAGATCAGCGCGGAGGTAACAAATAGCTTGTGTGTGTGGAACAAAAACAAGCGTGGACTAGTTTTGTGAGTACAGCTCACGACTTTTCCAGACCAAGGGCAGATCATCAACCGACAAGTGCGAAGGTCCAGAGATCTTAATTCCGCCCACCACGATCTCCCCAATCTCACCCCCTTACTTCCAGATTTTAATATGGCGGTTTCAAACATAAGAGTAGTCCCCCATCTAAATAAGACCCGAAACTGGTATATTATTTGGTATAGCTAATACAAGGTGATATTTAATAATTTTTTTAAACCTTTGTGTTTGAAAAATTTAAAAAAATATATATGTTTTGTTTGGAAATATGTCAATCATATTAATACTTGTAACTTGATATGTCGTACAAAATATACAGGATGACCCATAACCACCGTCAGCCGGGCGACAGTTGATCGGCCAATTAATTTCGGTTGCTTAATTGAGCGATATTTACAAATAACTTGCTTCATCATAGTAATTTTTTTTTAGCATGAATGGTCAAAGTTACTGGGGTAAACATTTTTGCAGCATAAATAACGCAAATAATTATTTCCCCTAAAAATAAAGTAGGTTAGATTTAATTGTGAATATTTATCAATTGTAGAGTATTAATTATTGCGTAGCCAAAAAAAAATTGTGGTCACATTTTCTAATAATTTGGAGCAGAGTGGGAATTTATAACTTTTGAAAAAAAAAATGCCTACAACACTAAAACTTCGACACTATTTTAATCTTGGTTCATAGATTCAGAAATGGAATTAACGGGCATGTGAACTGTCCTCGGCTTGACTTTTGAGTACTGGGACATCTTGTAGATATTTGTGCAGACAGCGTAGATGACTAATTCGTTTTTAAATTATCAAACGATATATTTTCTGGATTTCCTGCGAGTTTAAAAAGAAGATTTTAAAGTATTTAAAAAAAAAGAAATCATGACTTGGGAGTAGCAGAAAAGTGTCGGCTCTGTTTCGCAAAAAAAAAAAAAAAAAAAAAAACATTTTCGAAAAGAATAAACTTAGCCATAACTGCACTGCCGTGACCAGGATTCGAACCTGGGTTATTGCGGCCACAACGCAATGTACTAACCACTATACGATCACGGCTACGGCTGCTGCTTGGCGAAAGAAGGCCTCCAAGCCGGTGACTTAGAGGGGGAACCGTTCCAGTCTCCCGAGCATGGCTGCAACGCTCCAGCAATCTCTAATGAAAATTCTTGGCGAGCGCCGCTCGGCAGTAACGCCGCTGTCTTGAGTCGACATTCGTTAATCCTCCAGGGGAAGTAACCAGGCGAAGGCTGCTTCATTTAGTTGTCTGGACCTCAGCGTAGACGGAGAACTGGCGCAGTCTTTTTTTTTTATGATATCCTTTAAATTAAAACGAGCGAAAATTATTTGTTGTTGCCCAAGGCCTGTTTTCTTTAATAAACTACACTATAAGGCCCGTGCTACAACGGGAGCCTAAGATGTACATCAAGTTCTGTTTCTGCCCGAACACGCCCGAATATTCACCTTCGGCCAGCCTCGGGTTTATTTATATATATATATATTTATATTTCTCTGTTTATTTTAATGTAGCTATACTAACCTAACTAACCGTAACCTAACCAACCACTTTTAATATTTGAATTAATTTGTCCTGCGCAAAAATAAAACAAATCCCGAGGTTGGCCGAAGGTGAAGAGCTGGATGTACATCTTAGGTTTCCCGTGCTACAATGGCACAGAAACGGAGCCGGATCTCCCGAGAACATTTCACTATCGCGTCGGCTGCTTCCCGAAATGCACGGAAAAAATAACAAACGGCAACCAATGAGATTTGCATTTAAAAGGTTACGGAAATTTAATTTAATTAAAAAACGGGGGTTGTCTGTAATGTCGGTTTACGGACAATAATTTTAAGTGATAACGTCATAAGAAAACATTGATGAAAAATAATTGCATACTTTTTAATTTTCAAATATTATTTACGGTTTTTGCAAAACTTAATTTAAATAATTTGTTCAAATATAATCACGAACAATTAGTTAAAAAGCCCGCCTTAACCTGTTTGATATTATAGAAGATTTTCTCGCACGGTGGTTGGCCGGTTCTTGCAACGCTCGGCTCAGGCGGAACGTGACAATTTTTCGTGCCAGCAGCCGGCGTTCATCGATTTATAAGACGTTATCACGTCAAAAAAATAATTATGCTTCAAAATCGTATTACGTGAAGAATTAACATACACAATAAAAATAAACGGACAAAGTAATAATATAACACTAGATATTTTTGTATTTCAAACAATTTTTTTGACTTATTTAAGAACATAAACAAACGTGGCCGAGTACTCGGCTTCTATTGGTCGCACGGAGCAAACGTAAACGGAAGAGCTCAGCATTGCCGAGCTTATTTCAAAAAACCAATCAAAACTCGGTGATGGCAAAGGAGTAACGATAAAAAAAAATTGAGAACGGTCTTCATGTTTACTCACTGGACCAAAGCGAGCAGTGACTCGACTATAACTCACCGAGTTTACACTGGGCTAGTCATTTTTTTTTTTTTAATTTTTATCCCGCACAAGAAGTGGTACGTTCATTGTGGTCACGATGTGTAGCGTCTCGGAATCTGGTGTTAGCGGTTCCGCCTACCCGGGCACACACACGGTGCTTAGAGCTTCAGGAAAAACAACGCGATTTCAAAACCACTCAAGATATCCGAGCGGGGTCTGCTTACGAAAAGCATTTAAGAGTTTGCTGAGGGCCGAAAAGTACTTTTGATTTCGGATTAAGTTTTTAAATTGTATTTTTAGAAGAGTTAAAATGGCTAAAACGCATGTTTTGAGAGTAAATTTTAAGCGTAAAACAACCGGTACAGATTTATCTTCATTTCTCCGCAATATAATGTTACGGTCACCGCTAAAATTTCACAGTTATCCTGTGACGACGAGAAGACTGCGCGCCAGTTCAGAGACTAGCGCTTAGAGGAGACACCGCGCTAGAAGCACCAGCGAGCGTCGCGCTTATCATCCCGCCTCACTAACACACATACACCCCTTAAACGACTTGATGAGTCGTGCATGAAGTCTGCCAGCGATGGCGATTGCAGTGTTAACGGCAAAGTTTGTAAAAAAAAAAAAAAAAAAAATCGCTGGCTCGCCAAAGGAAGGCGGGAACGCAGGCAATGAACTTTTTAAAAAAAATATACTTTTCATTCGGACACAGAAGACAGACTCCACACAGACAGCAGCACAGCAAGTGATCTCGCCCGATGTAATTGGAGCTGAGGAGGACGACAAGGGTGGAGGAACGCCGGGAAGGAAGGCCTAACGTACAGGACATTTGAAATTTAATCAGGAGAAGACACGCCGCACTTCTTCCTCTCACTTAAGTCTCTCGCGGGCAGCCACCCCTCTCCCCTCTCCTGGCCCGACGCTCGCATACATTAGGCCCTCCGTCTTCTAGCATAATTTGCAAGGCATGTTTTTTTTTTTCCAATTCGAGGCGGGTCTTTAGAGAATGAAATACAAATCGACAAAAAACCAACGACATCGGAGAAGTAATTGGGCATTTGAGTTAAGGTGTGCAGGAAGGTATGCCGGTTTTATGCATCGCTAAGGGATAAATAGGCTAAATTATTTTGCTTCTTATTTTTCGTGGAATTGCACATGATTCATAATATAACAATTATTAGTTGTTTATAAAGAGCTTTCTCTAGTAAATCTGTCTTTGTTTAATGGTTTTTATGAATTTGAAGGCAAAAATTTATGTCGGTCCTAGCATGAAACTATGTGGTAAACAGTTTAGGTTAACTGTTCGTATGTAGCTTTCGTCTTAAAAACTCTTTATTTCTAGTACATTATTAATTTTAAAATATAAATTAGGTCTTACCAAAATTAGAAGTTTTAGAAAAATCTAATATTTATTGATTTATGAATGATATGCTAAAAAAATAAGAGTTTTAAGGCGAAGGATATACTGAACGATTAATCCAAAACTGCATATCACATGATTTCGTGATTTAAGTACAGCTGGGACTGACAGAAATATTTGCCTTTAAGTTCATAAAAAATTAAATAACGAATTGTTTAGAAGAAAAGAACCGTTTATAAATACTTAAATAAGGGTGTATTATAATTTTTTTATGATCATGTACAAAAATACGAAAAAATTAAAAGCAAAGTACATTGGGATACGTCCTCCGTAACAAGGACTTCGATAAGACGTCATGTGTAACAAGACAGGAAATTCAGGGAAGGAATCTCTCACGGCCTGTCGCAAGGAACATCGAGTACAGGACGCATTAAACAGGATTACTACCTGGATCCTCAACTATCTTACCTTTGCGTCACTTATCTCGGTATGACGTAGAGAACCAGCCCACAATTTTTTGTTTGAAGTGATCTTCGGAAAATCACGAAAAAAAAAAAAAAAAAAAAAAAAATCGAAATCAGGATGGACCACCAGTATTAGAACCTTGGTCTTCTAGAATGTGAGTGTCGTGTCTTGTCCAAATGTGCCTGTGTATCCTTGCAGTCTGGCCGGTAGATAACTATATGCAGGAAGTAACTAATCATTTCGGACGTGAAGGAAGGTCTTCTTTTTCGGCCACCCATTCCCCCAGAAACAATAATTAAAACGTATCTCGAAGGAAGTGGTGATACAACACGAACACCCCGTAGCAGGATGCCACAAGCTATTGGTGGGGGGGGGGGGGGGAGAGAGAACTCAAGATCACTGGCGGGAAGACAGGAAGAAACAATGCTGAGATAATTACTTAAAGATTTTGAGCATAGCAGGTCAGTGGAGGAAAGAATGTGAAAAAAAATCACCTGAGAAGAAAGAATAAAAGGTAGAACTGTGGAAAACCACAAACAAGATAAAAGGACTTGATGAATGCTTATGTAGAAGAAGGATAGTGGCAAACATCAAATGCGTAAGGATCGATTGGAGTAAGTGGGGAACTTTCAAAAGTTTTACCGAAGAGAGGAAATGTCAGAAGAAGACTGACGATGAAAGAACACTCACAAAAAAAGAGTACGAACGTCTGTTTTAATACTATAGTAGGTCGAGCGACCATCTGTAAATAAACTATGCGACTTCCAAGACGACTTTGTTCTCTGCAATAATCTCTACAAATGGGAGAGAGCATAAGGCCAGTTTATAAACAAATCAAGAACGCAAGAACGCAAGAGGGAAGCAGTTAGTAGACCGAAATCATTTGACCGTAATTCTGGAGAAACGTCAATACACAAAAAGTTAAATAATTATGTTTTCAAATATATGTTAATAAATTACGCGGTCTCTTTCAAACTGAGTTTCCGCCTTCCATATTTAAAGTGAAGAACTCCAACATTTTTTTAAAAGATACAGGCTTTTATGTATATAAAGCTGCGATTGGTTTTTATCACACGGAAAAGTGCTGCTACACAGAGTCAGAAGTGATAACTAGGAATGGTCGATACTGTAAGACGGTCGGTACTGCACGACCTTAACATAACAACGCTTGTCTTAAAAGAAAAGAAATACCTATTTGTTAAGTTTTTTTGTTTTTGTCACAATTTAAAAAACATGGTTAATAGTTTATAAAAAATAAAAAACTAATAAAGGTATAAACAATGTGTGTCTTGTTGATTTCATTATCTGATGATATGTTAACTTTTAATGTGCACGACCAGTCAGCCCCTTTGCTCACAAAATAACTCTTCCACTCTTCCACTGAGCTTCGGTTCTTGGTGGCATATCCTCTGACAATCTCTTGTCAGGAAGAGAGTGCTAGCATACTTTGCATCAAATAATTAAGAATTTCAAGGGTTGTTGATGTCTTGCGACTGACTTGCGTGTTTTACGAACTACATACCATAGTTGGCTTGCGTTATTTGCGTTTTGCGACCTTGCACACTTGCGTTATACTGCAAAGTTCACGAACAAAAGGGGATAAAGAAGACACATAAAAAGAGCTTAACAAAAAAAGGAAGCTCAGACCCTAAGCAATGTTACAGGACTCTTCCAGCAGCGAAAGGATCACCTTCACAAAAACAAATGACAAAAGAACTCGTGATCAGCGAAGCGAAACCTCCACGGTTGATTGTACAAAGTCTACCTCACGAAACTCTCTTAGCTCAACAAGCACTGGTAGCCGTGATCGTATAGTGGTTAGTACATTGCGTTGTGGCCGCAATAACCCAGGTTCGAATCCTGGTCACGGCAGGTGCTGAAACATTTTTGTAAACGCTTGGAATTACTTTTTCTTTAAGTAAACTACGTAGCACAACTAATGCAGCAAAACTGTAAATAAAATTTAGGAACTTTGCAATTACCTATATGGAGATAAGATAATCATTACATAAATAACATTATATAAATAATTGCACAAACAGTTTAAAACGAAATTTTTTTTAAAATGCAATTACACTATTGGTGTATAATATAAACGTTCGCACTGATATGGTTAAATTATACCGGATGATTGAATACCACGTGCAAAAATGATCCTGTTTACATATTCACCTCATTGAAACAGTTGTTTATTATTTTTTGTTATTTTGATATGTAGGTACCAGCTATTCTCATACTTCTAAGTTAAATCACTTTGTACTTTAACAGATAACGAAGGAACTTTCAAGGGTGTTTGTCCCGTTCCAGGTAATTGTTTGATATTTACACTTAACACATAACTAAACATATATTATGTAATTTTTGTGTGATTAGCTTCACAAGTAAATTTTGAATGTTTTTGTAAAGTACTAATAAGGATAAATAAAGATAATAGAGAATTGAAAATTTTATGCTTAAAGGAAATGCTACTGGCTACTTAATGATTAAATTTTAATTTCATTGAGCAACATGTATCCAATCTTACCTAGTCGTTAAAAATTCTCAAAATTTTGAAGGTTATGATTAAAATAAAATAATCGTCTTTAAAACTAAAAAAAAAATATATATATTTTAATGCGTTTAACCATCCTTAACAGCACTGCACAAAAACCATCATAATTTAACTTTGGCAGCTACTCATGCAAATAATATGTTAAAACAGTAAAAAAAAGGACACGTTAAATACGATCAAAAAAGTACAAGACTTTTTCCTAAACTCCTGGAGATACAATACATTTCCGCTAAGAAAAATAAACCATTCGTCTAGTCCGAGGCTGAAATAGATGCTGGTACATATGTAATACTGTAATTAAAAAAATAATTTTTTTAGGAAGAAAAAAACTTTAAAGCCGTTTCGAAAAGCGGCGTTTTCTCCGCTCACAAAATTAGCGGGACGTTAAATGGGTTAAAATATTCGCACACTCAGACGGATCGCTATTTCTTTAACCAACCAATTATAACTATAATAACAATAATTTTTAAAACGGTGGCAGCGCTGGAAGAAACGATCTTGTTCGATTATAATTCATGACCGAAGACGGTAAGATGCAAATGGATCCTCAGAGAGTAGCAAGCACCTATTGTAAATTACGCATCCACCCAAAAAAGACTCATTAAACTGTTATCCACGCAGCTGTGATGGATCCTAGAGAGAAGATTTCTAACACTTAAAAGATTTAGCATGATCCACCTCGTTTGGTTTGATTATCCTCTGTGCCTCAAAATTTTGATCGTATCAATAAAACTATATAAAATAATATCAATTTTTCAAGAAACAATGTTGTATGAATATTTTGTTCTATTTAGTAACTCCTAAGAAATATCACTTATTTAATTAGATTTTTTTATCAATTTCATCCTCTATGAATTTTTTGTATTGTGCTTCATATTTTTGGCTTTTTGTTGGTTACAAATTAATTTTGATTTATAGTTAATTTTACAACACCTATGATAATCACGTATGTAATCGAACATGAAATTTAATCGCGGTGTATGTTGACTGTATGCATAGCAGAAAAATAAAAGTAGCCAATATCGCGATGACCTCACAATCATGTGTAGAAGTGATAGTGGATGGGTTTGTGCAAACAACAGGAATGAGTTAAATTAATCTAAAAGGATAGAATCTGCTCTGGTATTTTTGAGATCACTAAAATCTTGAAGATACCATGATATAAAGTTCATCCATGAATGACTATGAAACGCAACATTGTACCAATGTTATATGATATACAAAATTATTTTTAATCGGTACCGAAAAACTTAGTCTGCACGATTATCAATAAATAATAAGTAGAAATTTTTTTACGACTTACGGTATAAAGGCTGGTATACTCCTTTGAACTTAGGCAGGGACCTTTTTTGTTGCCAATATTGAAGTATTTAATATGAAACACTGGAAATCTGTATAATGTTTAATTCAAATATTTTTACAACTTGAGTCACTGTCATAAAATTATTTCATTGAAATAATTGGAGGTAACAATACGTTATCTAGATAAATGTACGGGAAATAAGGGTGTTAACCGCAATTATATCTCTGAAATCATTCCACTATAGCAGCAAGTTTTGCGATGGTTTCAGAACTTAGTTTAATTAAACTATGTATCATATTAAGTATATAGCCTATATATAAATTTTTACGGACTCGATAAATGCCGTAATTTTGTACAAATTACTTACAGACTGATACAACGAATAAAAAAGTTGGAACATATCGGACGAGTTCAATAATGGGTATAATCAAGCCAAAAGGGTAGAAATGGGGAAGGTTAGAAAAAAAATCACCAGAACCCATTAATGTGAAAAACATTACATTCGTTAGATGTTATTATACCTTTGAAGAGAAGCAGCAAAAACTTTTATTTGAAAGGTTTTTTTCATAACACCAATCAAGAGGTGCAAAAAAAAAAGGCGCTGAAGAACACAAAAACTTATGAAAAAATCGCAAATCCGTTGGTATGGCACAGTATCAAATCCGTTCAAAGTTTCTGTAAGCCTTCTCAAGCTTTTAATTGAAACAATTTTTGATACTACCAACAACACTTAATGCAAGGAAGGTGACCAAATTGAGTTGCAGAAATAAAAACCTTTATTAGTCACTTAGTACACACAAATATCTAGTACTTTTAAAATTGTTGTAAAATCTTCTAAATATCACCCAAATGGACTTTGGCCCTTTTTGTTCCAACGTACAGAAATATGAAGTTGGAAATCCTGTAAGCCGAGCAGAAAGGGATATTTTCGCTTGTCACGTGAGAACATGTGCACGTGACAGGGAGGGGGGGAGAGGGGGAGGGAATCGAATGACGCCAAATGTGGGATGATTCTCCCCACAGAAAAAAATATCGTTACGCTCTTTGAATTGCTTATCGAAAAACAAGTGACGATACTTCACTACACTGTTAAGAATTTTTGTAAATTTAAGGAAAATTCTACATAAATGTACCGCGAAGTTTAACGAAACGTGTTCCTAATGTAAAAAAAATGATATATATCCTTACATTTAAAATATGAACCTTTACGTTTTTTATTGTAACTTTTTACCTAGCCTAATTTAATCCTAGTGTGTTAGGGAAGGGTCCAGGTTAGGTTAGGATGTTGATTCAAAAAAGGTAGCTCAAACCATTATAAATAGACAGACAAACTTGAAAGTCCTCAACATAACAGGAAACTGCCATAGTTCTGGTCTACACTTGTACGAGTATCAACTTTTCATAGTTTGAGAGCGGTATGGCATTTGTTTTTACGAGTTGGAATCCATACCTCTTCAAAATTAATTTTTGGCTTGAAAAAAATAATTTAAAGTTCTATTTTTATTTACCAATAATGAAAATAAAATGAAATTATAATAAAACCATTTACAATTTTTTTATGGATTTATATGGGATATTTTAAAATCAGATATTTTGGTAATTTAGTAGAAAATTATTATTTTTTGAGTTTAAGCGATGCTTTTTTTTTGTTTCCTACGCGTTTTCGGAGGTAGTAGCCATGTAGAATTTTCATGACGTCAAAACTGGTAAACGTGATTGTTAACCAAAACTCTTCTCGAATACCGAAATTCGCAAAGGGGAAAGAAAAAGAGGCATTTATTTCTTGTTTGACCATCTGACCCCTAAGCTTAAAAATAAATGCCATGTTGGACGCTCCAGCTGAAGCGATGACGTCGAACCGCGGAGAGCTGGGTGCGAAGTTGATAGTGTGATCCGTTCGTTCTTGGTTTGGCTTGTGGGAAAAGGTTTGTGTGTGGGAAGGGGAGAGGGACAAAGATTGGGAAGAAGCAGACGCGATAGGAGGGAGGGGCTCAGCGAAGAGCAGACAGATAGACAGGCTGTGCTCGTTACAACGAAACTCCCCTCGCAGACCGGACTGGAAGGAGCGGAGAGGATCGACGACAAAGCCCGACAAATGTAGAGGACACACCTTGTCCGAGCGGAGCAGCGGTAAAAGCTCAAAATCCGACAAGAACGACGCGACAATAAAAAAGAACTAAAAATAAAACAAAGAGAACTTGAGAAACATACGATTTTTTTTGTTCAGTACTACTGGAGGAGGATGAAGGGGTATTTAAAGACTTATCTTCCAACGGTGGGTTGATCCACCGTCTTGTGGATCGTCTTATAAAAACACCTGACGGGTTTCGCGTGTAAAGAAACCAGTAAAAACCTTTATCTGTGATACGAGTGCCTGTACATCTTGTTGATGCTTGGGCGGGACAGAGAGAGCGAGCGAGAGAGAGAGAGAGAGAGAGAGTAATGATAATGATGATGATGATGCCGAGAAAAGTCACAAGAGAGAAGAAATCCGAATCGTATAAAAAAATTCGCTACAAATTGCAGAATTAGTTGTTCACTGCCAAACGCCATACAATCCATTCCGTGTTCAGGTGATGTATCCATTACACATTTTTAGTTCAATAAGTTTGTTAGTCTAATTTCACAAAGTATTACTTATTAGTTTACGTAAAAATCAATTTCTAAAAACTTTTCAAACGAAACGAACGAATCCCTTAAGAGGACCAATAACCTACTGAGTTTAAATTCACTCGTTTTCAAGAAAAATAACACGTCTTAACTTGTAAGCTCATTACGTTTCAAGAGACTGTACTAAAATTTACAGCAGAGCTACCTTAATTTACACGGGCAAAGTCATTTCTTAATCTAGCGAATCGTTTTGTCCCTACGACAAAAACCATTTGGAAATGAAGTTATTCCACAGCAAATTACACGAGAGGGAGGAATACTCCAAAAAGATATTTCAATAAAGCATTTAAATGTGACTTAAAGAAAATAATGAGATTTGCTCAAAGCTTTCTCCTTGCGCATCAGAGATTTATGACTCCCTCGCATTAAAAAGCAACCGGGGCTCCCTTGGAAAATACGAGACGCGGACCTAGAGTTTACGTAATTCCACTTAAAAGGCGAGTATTTTTTTTTGTTGTTGCTGGAAGTTTCAGTATTTCTGGGATCCTTTAAGGAGCTTACAGGCGGGATGCTGGGGGCCCCGGGTCTATGCTCGCTCGAGATGTTCGCCACGGGTGACCGGAGACAAGGAGAGACCTCCTCGCTTCCCCGCCCCCCTCGTCCACTAGCCAGGGACCTCCCCGCGGCACGCCGCGCCTGGCGTTTTCGGACCGTGTTCCGAAAACTCTCCCCTGGAGCGACGTCACAGGGACCGTCTGTCCGGCACCGGAAGTGAATGAAGCGCGGTTAGGCGCGCAAGTCGACGAATCCGCGCGCCCCTCTCGTCCTCCCAGGCAAAAAAAAAAAGTCCGAAAATTCTAAAAACCTATTTTTTATAGGTTACATGTGATCGACACCTTCAGTTATTTTTTTCCGCACACACAGGATTAACGTATTTCACGAAAAAAATATATATATATATATTTTCGAAAGGTTTATAACAAAAGTTTCAATGAACGCATGCACGTAGGTATATACCGTCTGTAACCTACGAAGCAGGGGTAAAAACGTAGGTAGATGCCAAAAATTCTCGTGTTTGTAATATATATATATATAAAAAAATTCTTATTCTAGGAGCAAAATTATTTAAATTTATTTAGCGATAAAAACTAACAGATAGATCATGGAAAATATAATCGAATGTTAAATTATTATTGGACTTTATTTTGTTTTATTATGTGCGCAATAAATACAGGAACGTTATTCAGGGAACGGTTTACCATTTAAGGGCAAGAGGAGTGTTTCCAAGAACTTCTGTAGGCGACTGCTGCCCTGAATATGGCTACTGCAAGGACGACAGAAACTTCGACGTAAACTTGGCCTTCGACGCGGCTAGACCCCAGGATCCAAGAAACTTCTATAGTGCGTGTACTTATGTACGCGCGTTTGAAGATATTCTTATTTGGCGCAATGTAAAACTAACTTTAATTTTGCATGCAAATAATTAATAAAGTAAATAAAGAACTAGAGTGATATTCTAAATACGGATGGTTAAGTATAAATTAAATCTAATTAAAAAATTAAAATAAATACTTAAAATTCAATATCAATATAAACACATGCATAAAATTAATTATTTCATTTAGTAAAATAATCGAGATAAATATCTAATTAATAATGAAAATCAATAAATATGCCGAATGTTTATCCTACTTTATTAATTTTAATATTTATTAAATAATAATGCTATAATTTATAATGGAAATAAATTATACACACGGGAACATAATACCAATTAATAAATACACTTTAAAAAGTTCATACACACAATTTATATCACTAATATTCACATCAAATAAATGTTTTTTTTTTGTGATATGGACAAGTTTTTGATATCAACCATTAAAGAATATGTAATTTTTAGAAGTTTCATCGCCTTTTTTATTTGTGTAGCCTTTTTTATCTTGTACATATTTCGTCGCATTGTGTGGGCACATCACAATTTCCTTTCATCATTTATTTTTTCATAACGCGCCTAAAGAAAAGTAACTTAAAAAATATTTTTTTTAAACCTATTAATAGATTTTTTTTATATATTTGTTGTTTTGGTCGGGGTGAGGGGGGGGCGGAGTAGGGGAGCCCCTTCCTTGCTCTCCCTCGATACGCCCTTGGTGCTGACGATGGAGTTGACGTCAGGTTTCCCGAACCGTCAGGGGCGGTGAATCGATGACCGGACCCCCCCCCCCCCCCCCCCGCGACCAGAACGAGATGGGAGTTGCCGGTGAATGATGACCCGCTCGCCAATCATGCGGAGTTCGCCTCCTGGCTGACGGGCGGGTGGATTAATGCGACAGGAAGCGATATATATATATATTTTTACGTTACCGTGCGAAAACTTTAGTAAACGAATGATACGAAACCTCCGAAAAATAAAACAAGCCGGATGTTTACCAACTCTCTCAGTGGTCCAAAAATTTTTGCCATCGTCTCCTCTCGCTGAAGAAACCGGGGTCTACGAGCTCCGGTGGATTTCCGTCGTCGCTACACTTCGTCTTGTATCGCGTTCGCTCTCCCGTAGGCAACCCTAAATGCTAATATATATATTTTTAAAATTTTTCGTTTTGATTACTTAAAAATTTAACATCACCTGTTCTTTAGTCCAGTTTCACCAATAGTACTTAAAAAAAAAGTGAGCTAGTTTTTTTTAGTGCTTGTCAGTGACGTATGTGACATATAATCTATCGTATCACAAACTATATATTACCACATCACGTTTTTTTAATACAACACTATATTTTATTTATATTTTACATTAAACATTATTATCTCACAACGTATTTACAACGTATTTATAAGCCACGTGGCAATGCGTCGCGCTGTTCAAGACTAATGTTAGCGGAACGAACAGTAAACAGCTGTCTCTTCTTTCTCTCTCTCTCTCTTTTTTCAACCGCCATGGAAATGTCAGCACTAGCTGACTCGCTGCAGCACGAGCGCTTCTCCGTACTTCCTGTTACACATTTCCGTCGCATCCACGAATTTACTCCCAATCAAATGCCGTAGACCGAGAGCTAAGATGTCACACATCAAAAAGAGATAATTTCACCGAGACGTAAATTTAAACTCATCCTTTTTATCGTGATAACGTGGAACGTCTGTTACCCTGACTTATCATCAAGCGACATATTTAATTGAAAAGCATTACGTCAGCATTAAAAAAAACAAAGTACCCTAAAGTAACACACTTGGTTGACTAGCGATAACAGACTTCTCAACATGACATGAATGTCCTCTTTAAAAGTATCGAGTCAAACATGATTATAAATTATTTACGTATCCCTCGTAACTACGTATGTAACAGCGAACCAATATTGGAATCAGCAGTATTATTACTTAAATTTTGGCATATCACGAAACGAATCCGCGAAGCGGTCTCTACCTACAAGAACAACTGTGAAATTATAAACGTTGGCAAAACATTATAACGTATTTCAGACGTTTTGAATTAGATGTGTTACAAAAAATTTAGACAGTTAATGATTATTCTAATTTAACACCATGACACGAATAAAACACGTGCCTTTTAATGTCTATTCATTATTTAAAAAATTGCTATGAAATATTTTAAGCAGAAATTAGTAATATATAGTAAAAAAAGAACATCGTGAGTTTCTGTGCATGTAACATCTGATTTAAAAGTTTTGGGGTCGGAAACGCTAGTCAAAACGCAAGAAAGTTGGAAGTTGAACAATACTTCCGATGCGTCGTAACGCCTCGCGTAGTTTATAAACAGGTTCTCTACAATGTTGTAGCTGAACAATTTTGCGTCTTGCGTTCTTGCTTGGTTTACAAACGTGGGGGCCCCAGCAAGCCAGACGTTTCTATGCTGCCGTGCCGTTGTGTTGATCCTCAGCGGTTGAACATACAAGCATGCACATTAAGGCCCGGTGCACACGTGCGGACATTGTCCGCGCGGCGCCGCTGTGGCGCCGCAAGGTTGCCGCAGAAACACATTCACACAGTACGGACAAATACCGCACAGTCTGAACGATGCCGACTAACGAGATGGATGTGTACAATCGTAAACGGGTATTCTTTATGTACCTAGTATACAAATGTTTATTGGATACACTACTTTCTTGTCTGTATTTATATAGATTAACATATAGGCATTCATTAAAATAAAGTATAATGTATACTTGCATATTTCGTTTTTTTCCTTGTCATCCTTTTCGTCAAACTATTCGCAAAATTTACGGCACATGTTGATCCACGCACTTCTTTTTTTTATTACGATCATGGTATTCTTCAACGGCTACGTTCGATATCTCTAGATAACTTTTAACTTCTGCGATGAAGAGTTCAACATCTAATGTCTTCAAATTCACGTGATGCTGCCATCTCACTTTGCGGCAATATACCGCACGTGTGCACTGCTCGATTGACACCAATGTACTAAGGAACGTAGTTGGACGTGCGGCGCCGCAGCGTGCCTGTGGGATCTACGGACAAAAATGTAACCACAGTGGACGTGCAATGGACGTGCGGTGCCGCTGCGGCGCCGCAGCTGTGTGTGCATTACTTCTTATCAGTCAAGCCTTCCGAGAACGCATCTCCGGCGCCGCAGCGGCACCGCGCGGACAATGTCCGCACGTGTGCACCGGGCCTAAGAGGCCCGACTCGTCAGGGGTGTATGTGTGTTAGTGAGGCAGGATGATAAGTGCGATGCTCGATGGTATTTCTAGCGCGGTATCGCCTCTAAGCGAAAGGCTCTGAATTGACGCGTAGTCTTCTGGTCGTCACAGGATAACTGTGAAATTTTAGCGGTGACTGCAACATTATATGGCCGATAAATGAAGATAAAGGTGTAATGCAAGTCCTTTAAGTGCTTTGAATAATCTGTACTGGGTGTTTTACGCCTAAAAATTACTCTGAAAACATGCGTTTTAGCCATTTTAACTCTTCTAGAAATACAGTTTAAAAACGTGATCCAAAATTAAAATTACTTTTCGGGCCTCAGCGAACTCTTAAATGCTTTTCGTAAACATACCCCAACTCGGATATCTTGAGTAGCTTTGAAATCGCGTTGTTTTTTTTTCTGAAGCTCTGCGCACCGTCTGTGTGACCAGGTAGGCGGAGCCCATTAAAAGGTTTTCAACTTTCCCTCCGAGTGTCTTGCCTGTCCGCAGACTACATTCCGCTAGGGCACAGATTACACGCCCGTTTCCGCGTCCAAATGAAACGAGGAAGTAGCCTTCCGGCTAATTCGATTGCTCGAGAGACGCGCGGTACGGGAAGACACGTCGTTAAACCGACGGCGACGAAGGAAGACGTTCGAATGAATTAATTCAATCTCGACCCAAGCCACCCGGGGGACTCTTCCAAGCACCTTCAGATTGGTTCTTCTCAGGGAAGAAGTTCGACGGAGGTGGATGAGAAAGGTGGGGGGGGGGGAAGAGGTGGTGGATCCCACTATAAAGGCATGACACGTTCGCTTTGATGTCACCTGCGAAGTCAAATCACTTCTCTTCGGAGCCGGAATTTCCACTTCAAGGGGGAATCCAGAAACTGCAACCGGACTTGTTAATTCGGGAGCAAGAGATGAGCTAAAAGTTCTTGCCCGTGATGCATTCCTCCCGCTCTGAACACTCTTAAATTACTCAAGTTCGCGACGGAAAATCAAACAAACTTCTACCTACTCTCTACCATATAAATATTAAGGTTCACACACACACACACACATGTATATAAAGCTTTCCCAACCTATTCTTTTTAATAGTCTGTATCGTACGAATGACCCGTAAATTTGGATAAACATATGTTTATTATTTTTAAGCTGCAGGGCATCTTAGCTGATTTAATTTACGCATGAAATATTCATCAAAGCCATACTTTGACGGCACTCATGTTGTTTAAGCATGTTCGTGTGTATACACACATATAATTTTAACATCATAATGTATAGCTAAATCACATAGATAACTTAAAAAAAACAACTAAAAGACGATGCTTAGAACTGAGTGAAATTACATTTACTTCGTAATATGTTGTAGCCCAAAAGGGACAATATTAAGAAAAAAATTAAAATTATGCAATTATATTAATTTTAATAATTACGGACATAATAACATAAAATAAATCTCAAATATAGGTCATTTATAACACAACCTAGAGCTCTTAAATTATTTCCATTCTACAGATTTCTAGGCGTGTTTGTTCTGAATTCAACGATATTAAAAATAAAGATTAAAGTTACATGAAAAAGCTGTTCGCGGACATCAAACGGTGGCATGAACATACGATAATTTTCAAAGTCATTCGCGACAACGACGCTACGCTGAAGTTCAGGTATGTATTATGTATCTATAAAGCGATATTAGATGAAAATTCAGATCACTCTTCTCCAACCAAGGCGATCAAAGAGCTATTCTTGGCTATGCCAACCCCTGATTTTATTAACCACCCTCCTCCACTCGCAAGAAGCAAATGTAATCAGTAGTGATTTAAATTGAATTATTTGATTAATATTATTTACTATTCGTAAATATTAGTAAACAAAATTGTGCTTATATACTTTTTCAAGTGCTCCAATATAATTGAGGTTAACTATCAGTATGTATTATTCATTTATATAAATTAAAAAAATTATTATTTAATATAATTAATACTAAATATTCTTAAATTATTAATGTTTAATATTTATTATTGGTTATTTAATATTTACAAAATAAATAAATAAATTTAATAAAACATTTAATAAAAAAATTGTGACAATAAATTAAAATCGAACATCAAAAAATATTAATTTTTAATATTTATTATTAAATTGAATAAATAATAAATATTTATAAAAATAAATAAACAAATTTAATGAAAACGTTTTGATAAAAATGAAAAGTGAATATTAAATTAAGAAAATAATAAATATTTAAAAATGAATGTACTTAAATTAAATTTTTGAATTTATTATTAAATTTATTTATTTTATTTTAAAATATTAAATAATCAATAATAAATATTTAAAATAAAATTAATATTATTATAGTATTTAGTACAAATTATGTCATATATATTTACTATTCTCTATATTTTATTTATTTAATTTTTCAAATTTAAACTGAACTTCATTGACTGTGTTGACTATCTTTTTCCAGCCCTTTTATTATTTTATTGTAATTAATTATTTGCATGCAATTAAAAACTATTTTTTAATGATGCCAAAGAAGTATAACTTCTCACGCGCGTACATAAGTACACGCACCCATTTTTCTGTACTTTAACAAACGATTTTTTTTTGGATACCAGTTGCAGTGGTGTTGCAGTTGCAGTTGAAATTCTGCAAGAAAGATGTTGCAACACTGTACAACACATATCTATGGTTATTTTCGCATATATGAAATACATTTTTCAAGATAATACTTGAGTATATCTTACGAAAACTGTCGCATGATTTTATATTTATATCTATGTTTCATTCAAACATATTTTTTTTAGCATTAAAAATATAATCTAATATTAAATGATTTTACTTCATTTTTGTTGTATCATGCAGTTAATACTGGAAAGATGTTCAGAGAACGGTTTACAAATAACTTCGAACCAAGTACGTATTACTGAACACTATTTTTTAGTGATACGGTTTGTTTCATATAAGTTTACAAATTTACAAAAAAAATATTGTAATATTACATGGGTATTTCTGTTCCATTTACAAAAAAAAAGTGTAATGAGCAGTTGAATACTAATCAATTAATTGACCATCCCTCCAGCCAATGACGGCCGGGTCTGGGGGATCCGTTCCGACGTACCACGAGCATTCACGACAGGAAGGCAGCGCCTGATTGGAGGCATCAGGGATAGGAAGCGACCCTAGGAAATGGGCAATTACAGCGACCCGCGGGATATGCGGGCATGTGAGAGGGTGGGATCGAGGGGGGAGGGTAAATAATAATACCGCCGTGTTCCCGCGACGAGGTCCAGCTATGACATGGGGGAGGGGGGGGGTTGAGATTCCCCCTCCCCCGTCCCCCCGCACAGCGCCCATGCAGACTGGGGGGAGAGACTCCCTACAAGTGCTCCAATAAATCTCAACCCGATGCTCTGGCGTCCCGACGTTTGTGTCCTACACTGTAATTTTTTTTTTGTAAACGGAACAAAAATATCCATGAAAAATTACAGATATCTATTTGTAAATTTGTATACTTGGCATTAAAAAAAAGGAAAAAAAACAGTATCACTACAAAATAGTGTTCGTATTGGTCCGGATTCTTACCCCGGCATTTATGCTTTGATTACATTTATTTTGTAAACAGTTCTCTGAATAGCTTTCCAGCTTTCCCCGAAAGGAAAATCTTAGAAGTTAAAAGTTCTGTTATGTCATTTAAATTTTTACGGGAAAGGATTAAAAAAAAATCTAAGGTGTTGATAGTTTTGTAAAGTAAAACCTTGTAGGCTTATATTAAAAATATTCCCGTTACCCGACTAATAAAGCATTGTAATGCACTCAAAATGATACTTGAGAAATAAATAGCTCGAAGTTTACGTTAGTAGGCCTATAACTTTATTACCAACCCAAATTTTCTTAACAAAAAACGTACAATAGGAGAACATTAAAATATAAAACTCGAGGTAACAATTCTCTTTTACAAGCAAAAATCGTAATACGTAATCTAGTTCTTCAAAGATGTTTGAGATATAAACAAGTTTTACTTCTACAGGCGGATACACCATTACTAGTTGCAGAGTTATAGAAAACTGCGTGAGGATATTCAAACAAACAGTAAAATGAAGACAGGCAAAGATAAAAAAAACAAAAAAAAAACCTTACCCAGTTAAAAACCCTACTCTACCCAGCTGATTATGACCAACTATATACTGTACTCAAAAAAAAGTATTTTTTAAGTAAAAGAATTGAATTAATTGTCATTTTATAGTCTTAAAATTAGGTTTATGTATATTATTTCTCTCTGTAATATTTTTATGGTTCAATTTAGTTTATATTATTTTTGTATACTTTTACAACTTTTTGAAATTGTGAAAGTGACCCTAGCGCTGGCATTTCATTTCATTTATAAATAAATTAATGAATAAATTAATGGATTCAGTAAGTAAGTCTATCATACATCATTTTCACTGATTCAATGCTAGCTATAGCTCTTACAACTTCAAAAATATTTACTAAGGCAACACGAACTGTACGAAGCTGTTTGTGGCTTCTCAAATTCGTGCACACATATCGTTCGACGCACAATGTTTTTTATTCTCTCTCTCCCACAAATAAAAAAATAAATGTATGTATTATTTTTATCCAGGGGCATTTGGCTTCTTCCGACTCGCGAGCGAAACTCGACTCTAGCGTCAGGCGCCACTGATGCTTGCTCACCGCCAGGACAGACGGGGGGCTATTATACCGGCAGACGAGGGTAACACAGCAAACGTGATCGCCGAGGTGAGCATCTAGATGAGATACGATAAAACGATTTATCGATATTTCCCTTCCCCCTCCTCCCCTGCCAACAGGCTCGAGAAGAGTAAAAGGAAAAAAAAAAAAACTGGAGGAGTGCATGTTCTTCGGAAGGGGGTGGGGGAGAAAAAAAATAAAAGAATCTCTCCGAGAGAAAAGATCTCACTCGAAAAGAAATTGAAATGCCCGCGCGCTTCAACTCGAGGGCTAAGTGATACCATATACTGCACGTATTGGGAGGAACAAAACTAAACAGTGGTTCTACAAGCACGCGGAGGAAGGAGAAAAAAAGAAGGGAGAGAAGAAAAAAGAAAAGAAAAACTGATAAATAATTTTTTATTGTAAGATAAGGCACTCCAGAAGATCACCAAGGTTGAAATAAGGTCGATTCCCCGCTAATAAAAAGAAGGAACAGCAAATTCAAGATAGATTAAATAAGCTGGGCGTTGAGATAGGAAGAATTTTTTTTGAACCGCTACAGTGCGGAAAAATTGACTCTTATATTAATAAAAATACCAATAAGTAGTATATATTTTTAATATAGCTAAAATCGTCCGGTAGCGCTTCACACTGAAAGTTTATAGATACGGACTAATTTAAAATTTCTTTCGTAAATTACACGTTCAACGCGCTATACAGTAACACCGAGAATGATACCAGAATTTTAAAATGTTATTATAAAATAGGAATAAGATTATTATACCTATGTGCCATGTTAAAAAAAAAAATAAGAAAGGTTTAAAGTTTTAAAATTAGCTTGAAACATTTCGATATGGGCGCCATTTGTAGCTTTGGTGATGTTTTTTTAGATGTTATTGTCACGTCTGATGAATCGTGTCACACATTTGCAGTTTGCAACTGTGCTAGTTATCTTCTCCGCGTGAACAAGGGTTCTTCGTAGTTCATTACATACTGTATATTCGTAAAAACGCTTAGAGTTGTGTGTCCAGTCATAAAAAGGATAAATACACACGTGGAAAGAATAAGAACGTGTTTGCTGTGGACTTAAGAAGTTTTTAAAGTTTTCGTTAACAATCCGTTATAACCCTTGTTGAGTTAATGTTTTCAAATTAATTAATCTCAGTAAGTACCCGTAAAATTACGAATATCCTCGGCCCAAGCCAGCTGAATGGCTGAATATGGTATTACACGTTTAAATTAAATAAGTGAGATTCCGTCAGTTTTTGAGATAAAATTTTCAAACATACTCCAAATTGCAGGTTTCGTCAGCACAAAGGTTGCTATACCAACAAAATTTAAATTATTAATATAGTTTATTTATTGGAATACGTGAAGTGAAAATTTTATCGTGTCACAGTTTCCAGGTTTTATGTTCCACTGCGTTCTTTGAATGACTCTTGCTTGCAATGTTTTTATAGACCTTCACGAATGCTGTTTTTCTCTGTATGTCATAGAGAAACCACAAGAATTGACAAAATAGATAAACACACAAAAATAAAAGACAAAACCAGCCAATATCACCCGATTGTCAAATTTGACATTTTGGCATTTTGGCTTGTTTTTCTATGTGTTTGTGTATTAATCTTTCTTGTCATTTTCTTGTGTTTTCTCTATGACGTACAGTGAAAACCAGCGAAGTCCTATGTCAATTAAAACGTTTTAAAAGTGATGTACCATTCATAATTTGTAACTTGTTTTCTTCGTAAAATTTAAGTGAGACGTAATTGTTTGGTTTTCATCTTTTAACGTCACAAATTATTCCGAAACAAACCATTAACTCATTTATCGCCCTTGAGTTTCTAGCCACCGCGCATGCAATTCAGATGAAATTTAATGCCGAAGAATTCTGTTACGCGAGGGTATTAAGTTTTGGAAGGGTAAAAAAAAAAAACAAATACACAAGGGAACAGGCGCTTTCCGAATTGGAGCGTGCGAACCGCGGCCGTATCTCCGAGAGGTATGCGCCGGGTAAGAGGCAAGAGCGGCGTGAATTATTCAGCAGCGACAGTAACGGCCCGACGCATGATCAGGGAAGAAAGCGGAAGTTATGTTCCCCCGCGGATGTTCGCAGGGGTCTGAGAACTATGAGAGGGGGACGGGGTGGCAGAAGGAGGGGGGAGATGGTAGAAGGAGGGGGAGGCGGTTGAAGGAGGGGGCAGGTGGAAGGAGGGAGAGATGGGGGGAGATGGAAGAAGGAGGAGGGGGAGATGGTAGAAGGAGGGTGGATGTGGTAAAAGGAGGGGGGAGGTGGTAGAAGGAGGGGGGAGGTGGTAGAAGGAGGGAGGGGGTGGTAGAAGGAGAGGGGGAAGCATTCGTAAATGTTTAATTCGTCCCGCGAGTGTTTTCCTCCCGCACGTCGCTCTCTCCACCCCTTTGTAATATGCAACCAGCCACTCGCACATCTCCGCATACGCGGCACAACAGCCGCGGTGCCCCGCTAGCGTCATTCTGAGGGGGGGGGGGGGGGGGTAGGGTGGGTTCGCTGCCACACTACGTCCACCCTTATTTCGCTCGTAATATTTCGTGCTTTTTTTTGCACATGATCTATATAAATTAAAATGTAAACGTTCGTTCGTTAAAAATCTTAAATTTCAGAAAGTTATTCACCTATTGTTTTGAAATTTTGACACGAGGTTGCATTATAATACGTGCGTGTTTTTATATATCTATGTCACAACTGTGACAGGTAAAAATATATATGAAAATATGGATGAGTATAAAAACATAGAATATTAATATTTTCATTGCTATATAGTAACATATGTATAGGTATATTGAGGATAGAGATAGAGTGGTATAGAAAGAGATATATACAAAATATATGTTTATAGAGAGTATATATAGATAGAGAGATATTGAGATATACATAGAGAGATTATATATACATATATAGATGATTTGTACCTTCTTCAAAACACTGAAAAAAATGATTGAGGCATTGCAACGCATACCGGGCATTAGCTGGTTTAAATTAAATTAATAATATAACCATATTTAATTGTTTATTAAAGTTTTTTCTACTAATAAAAACATTATTATAATTTTTTATAAAGTTAAAAACAAATTTTTATGTAAATTCAAGAATGTATTGAGATCATAAAATAATATTTTTAGTATAATAGATTATAAATAAATAAAAAAAAATAGGTTTTCCCAAAACCCTGAAAAACGTAAGTTTGAATGTTTTAGGGGAAAAAAAAGTTTTATGATGAATGCTACAGACATACAAATGGTTAATCCAAAAATGTCTACGGTATGATTTATACTTTCAGTACATGTTAAGATTGCATAAAATTTTTCTTTAAGTTTATAAAGTATATCAAATAAGGAAATTTAGGTAGAAAAAATATATTTAGTAAACAATTTAGCATGGTTATATTATGGTATGCATTTGAAATCATGAGAAAAAAACACAAAATATTATAAAAAATATAATTTCTTTCCGTGTTTGTTTGAACCAGTAACTCTTCGTATCGGAAGCCGGCGTGCATAACGGTCACCGGTAAGGCAGTTACTGACAAAAGGGATGCCAATTCAAATGCGATAATCTGACTTTCACACCCGCACGCTTGCAAAGCGGAGTGCTCCGCGCGAGGGTTTCAGTTCGTCACTCGCTCACGTTCTGGCACCACATCTGAGCGCTGGCGTCGCGTGCTTCGCGCGATTGGTAATGCGTGCCGCGTGCACACTCGAACCACGCCCTCGTTGGACCGCAAGTTAACTGCGACACGCCCCGAAGGACAAGAAACCAATAACAACGTTGCATAACTCAACTGACCCAACGGGCACGCAGTCCGGCCCGGAAGGCAAAACGTGGTCAGTAGTCGGCAGACATCTACTCAGCTTCTATCTCTTATATAAATAAAATATAAAAGTTCGTACGTTCAAGATCTTAAATTTTCGAAAAATTCTTCACAGATTTATTTGGAATTTTGACACAACGCGGTATTTGAATACGCGCGTGTTTTTATATACATATCTATCTCACAATTGTGCCATGTAAAAAGATAGGTAAAATATATATAAATTAATATTTTTGTGTTCGTATTCTGTTTTGTAAAAGAAAAATATATTGATAGGAATATATAGACACAGAGAGATAGATATAGAGAGTATAACGAGATAGAGATATAGTGTATAGAGATATAGTGTGAGGGATGTATATAGATATATAGCGATGTAAAGATATATAGATAGGGAAATAGAGATATATGTATATAAATATGTACATATACCTATAGAGAGAAATATAGTGAGATTATAGAGGGACATATATAGAGAGATAGAGAGATGGGTAGAAATGCTTTGTATATTTATATATACCTACTTCAAACAAATTACAAACAGTTATGTGCTTTCTCTTTTCCTTCTTTTCCATGAAACCAGACTGAGTCACAGCAACGAGTGGCCGGGTGCAGCTAGTGCGAAATAAATTTATAGAATTGCTGTTTTCGGGGGAGAAATAATCGAACTACTGTAGAAATAATAGTTTTAATGTACATTTGATTTAATATCAAAATACAGTCAAAAAGTAAACAAAAATATCAGCCTATATCGTCAACTCGCTTGCGCTCGTTAGGGAAACACGCGGAAATTCGCTGGTTAGTGATATCATAGCGTTTCGTCTTCAACAAACGTGTTTAGAACAATTTTTGGTGGCTCTATTGTTTAGTTTTTGGTCGATTTTCCATAATCTCTAACAATGGTGTTACCATGACGATTCTACTAAAATCATACTACGATGACGTGACTTGGTAGATTATTGGTACTTTTTATTTGTTTCGGGGATTTAAAACTAAAAATTTATTATTTTCGGAATTTTTTTGTCGGTTTCGGGTCAAGAGCTACCTCCTATGAAAATTTCGAGTATCTGGCTCTCTGGAAGTGGGTTAGAATTTGTATAGATGAGTCGGTCAGTCAGTGAGTCGCACATGGATTAAAAAAAAAAGCTTTTATAAGTAAACTACAAGTAAAATCAAAACTTTAAGTGATATGTCAGCCATGCCTTATTTAATGTGAAACCTTGATTTTAGTGCAAAGTTTACACTACACCACTATACCATAGATATACCAATATCATGGAAGTTACCGGCAAAAAAAAAATAATCCCAAAATCATTTAACTTTATTATTATCGTATTATTCCAAACGAAGTTTCGCTTATTCCGAACAAAGCTCGGTCATTCAGAAACTCTCTATTAAATTTAATAGGATCCCCGGCTACGAATGTGGGGAAACGGAATATTTAATTAATTAATTTTGTGCCGGTGAAATTTTTTTTTTCCGCCTGGGTATTTGCCATGACGTATAGTCACATCAATCACGACCGGGCGCAACGAAAAAAAAAATACAGTTTCCAACTAGGATGATTTCACTCCTGAATGATGTATTTCGCGGATATTACTTTCACCTCGACTTTATGAATGGCTCTTGTGAAGCTGTTTATTGCTGCCGCGGGACCAGGTACGTTAAACGAAAATAATAAAAAAAAACCCAACCTCCTGGAAGAACGTTGGGTTAATACGCTTCGCTTACACCGTTAAAAACTTTCACCTTCAAATTACGAAGAACGCCTGTTACAAATTATCCAGGGATCTTCGAAAATTTACGGCTTATCTTCGTACATTCACGGACACTGAGTTTATTACTCTGAACATGAGTCTAAAAGAATATCCTTGGCGTATTAACAAAACATTCAAAAACTGGTTAAGTCCACAGCAAGAACGCTCCTCTTTTGTCCACCACTTTTTAGAACGAAAACATCAACCCGAAAGTCGAAAAATCGAAAAACGTCATAGTTTCTATACGAAGATACAAAGATTTGAAATTACGAAGAAATTCTTCGTTCATTTGAGTTGAATTCTTCGTTGAAAAGTCCATGAAGGGGGGTGGCCACGTCTGAATGACTACACGGGAACTCAAATCATTGTTGCGCCATAGTGATTTAGACGCCCAAAACATTGGCTGACGTGTAGTGTTTGCGTTGTGGAAACCGTTTTAAAATACTTTTCATTTTATTGAAAAGGACAGTATTTAACGACGGAGATCCTAGTTCATACTTACTTAAACATCATCAGACTTTATCAAGTACAATGTCTGCTATGGTCTGGGCGGAACAATACAGCGACGGCGAGGTTAGAAAGAGACTTCAACCACGTCACATCATGCCGTCTGCTGAGAAGTCCTAACTCCGTGGTGAATGTACTGAAATTATCAAATATTAGGGAAATATACACATGGATCATGGGGGGAGGGGGGGGGGGGGGGGCGGAAGGTGTAGCTGAAAGGGAATGGGATTTCAGTGTACTACTCGTACCAATATGGCGGCCGTTTGTTTGCAAAATGTATCAGCTGTACCTGTAGTGGAGGTTAAATAGGAGGAAACAGTCAACTCACATAATTACGATTTTATTATTAAGATTCGTTTCGGACTTTTTATACATATTTATAAAACATATCAACCATTAATATTTCGATATATTTTTCTTCTGAACAGCTTAAGTATAGTCGTTAACAAAAGCAGGGTATAACAGCTGATGCCAATATAATCGAACGTGAAACATATTGGTGTGTGAAAATCAGAAAAAAAATGGAGGAATAAAAAAAATGTTTTACAACTGATGGCTAAAGCTCCATCTGTGTCCTTTTCTTTTAATCTGTGGTAATTGGGAAGCCTTCATTTCACAGACGAGATAGCCAAACCCGAAGTTCCCCGAAGTTCATGCTAGGAAAACCGTTTGAATGATTTTACAGTATCTTTAATGTAGCTATCCTAACCAAACCAACCGTCCACAATGTTTTAAAGTATTTGTAATGTAGCTAACCTAACCTAACTGACCATTAGTTATCATGAGTTACGATTAACAAAAAAAAAAAACCGAAGATGCACGATCGGGCGTCTGGCTATCTCGTCTGTGAAAAGAAGGCTTCCCGTGGTAATTACTGACAGTGCAGTTGAACCACCGTAGTTGCAGCTCGCCACAACTCTTCCCTCGGACACCAGAGGGGACGGGAGTCAGTCTTCTCGTCTCTTTGTCGCACTGTCGGCATCGCCCGCCCCTTCTACGGTACACAGGCCTGCGAATCCGGAAAGACAGGACCTAATCCTCCGACGGATTTAGTCTGCGTCCGGGAGCGCCGGAATCGACCTTGGCAAAGAAGCGAATCTCGGATCTTCGGGGGCGCGTCGTTTTGCCTAAAATCGTTTTGCCTAATCGTGTTTCCCCACCTTCGTTTGCTTAAAATTCGTTTTGCCTAAAGTCATTTTGCCTAAAGTCATTTTGCCTAAAGTAGTTTTGCCAAAAGTCGTTTGGCCTAAAGTTAGTTTGCCTAAAGTCGTATTGCCTAAACCAATTTTTCCTAAAATCGTAATGCCTAAAATTCGTTTTTCCTAAAGTCGTTTTGTCTAAAGTCGTTTTGCCTAAAAGTCAATTTGCCTAAAGAACATTTTAGACTAAATGACTTTAGGCAAAACGACGTGTACTCGGATCTTCAAATATCTACCTTCAACTAGTACCTTCAACCAGAGCAAACCTTCTGTCCTTCCGTACCTTCTTATAGCCCAATAGGTCTACTTATATTAAAACTTAACGCCCCAAAAAACTTTAATTTGCAAAACGTTTCCGGTGCAGAATTTTTTGTTAATGTGTGATTGTTTTAAACATACAAACAAAACCTGAAATTATTGTTCGCAAAATTTCTGGTGAGTAACATCTTAGCTCTCGGTATGCGGCATTTGGTGGGAGTAATATCGTTGAATGGAAACGGAAATGTGTAACACTATTTACGTCGCTCTCACGAATTCACAAGCTTTGAAGGCTCGTTACAGAGGTTAGATGTCACACAACACTGCCGGGTACTAGTAGACTCGCTCACTTTTTTTTTAAAAAAATTCCGCAGCATTTTTTCCCCCCTTTGAAATTCTTCAAAGCGATTTGGTGAAAGCTGCATTACTCATTAAAAAAAAAGTTGAAAATTACATATTTAACACTTAAAATTACATATTTGCGAATTTTTGGGTCTACAGGCAGAAAATACCATGCAGACCTCTATAATAATTACCAGAAGCAAAAATGTTTTGAAACTATAAGCGTGTGATCATCAGAAACTAGTTACCCCCCACTTCTAGGAGACACCACAGTAGCTCACTCTTTGGGGGAGGAAATTCTGTTAAGGTGACCCCTGGAGAGAGGCGCACGAACTTCAAAACCAGGGGGGGGGGAGGGGGGGAGGAAGGGGGCTCTAATGACAATACTGGCTCGCGCATCAAACGCGTTATAGACTCTACGCCCAAGGCATCGAACTGGCGTGCAAGCGCCTCTATGGAACTTGAGCCTATACCATTTACAATGCTGCGTTTATAATTTTTCATTACCTTAAAACGTCTGTGAAAACACCAATTTTTAGCCATTTCCACTGCAAAAAAAAAGTACAATATAGACGAAACCATGGAAATAAACGTGTATAGACAAGTTTCGTTCCATGGTTACATCTATAACGTGAATTTTTTTTTTGGACAGTGAATAAAGCCTACGAGTGTTTTCACGGACGACTCTAGGTACGAAAATTTCTACACACAGAATTAATAAACGGTATAGGGAAGTTATCTTCAACATCACACCATACAATTAAAGTTCCGTAGAGGCGCTTTATGGCCGCGAAAAACTGCACGCCAGTTCGGTGCATGGCCCCCACAAGGGAGGGGCTGGGTGGACCCCTGGGTCCAAGACCCGGGCACAGCCCTGTTTATTTTTAAATGTTTAACTATTTTAATTTTACAATAAAAAAAATAAAAAAACCCAAAAGTCTTGTTTTGTATAACCAAAAGTTTTGTCTTTTGGGTATTTTTATTTATTTATTTTTTAGTTTTCTTCTACAGAAAAAAGTGCTTAGCAATGGTGTATGTCCAAAAACTTACATCAAGTCATGCACTCCCATTGCACAAATCTTTCAAAGATAATATAATTTTACAAACTAGAAAAAAAAACATATTGAATATTTTATAAATAAAGCTTAGTTTGGACTTATAAAATAGTTACCATAATCATACCCTGTATCTTCAGGTTAAATAACATTCTAAAAAGAGTGTAGGTAAGAAAAATAACCATGCAATTATAATGTAGCACGTCGGGGGAGGGGGGGGAGCCCGTCTCAGATCCTGGGTTCAGGACTCGTAATCGAATGTGAGGGGGCCCATGGTTCGGTGCCTGCTGGCGCGTAAGGGCGGAGATGCGTGTGATGTGATAGCCTGTGTCGCCCTTAGCGGCCCCGCGCAGACACGCCGGGCGGCCAATAATATTAAGACCACCTTGTCCATTTGTTGTGCAGGCTGACTGTACAAGACCCCACTTCGCAGTGCCGTGTCGGGAAAGGCGCGGGGAAGGGAAATACAGGGCTTTCCTCGGGATTCATTTAAAATTGATCGCGAGGCGTGCTTGACGTTGATTGCCTGCGGTGTGTCAGGCACATCGAGTGACGCAGCACCCGGCTCGCTCTGACTGCTCTGCTCACCCCCCCCCCCTTCCCCCACTTCCCTAACCCCACCAATTCACGACTACAACTGACACGTCGAGCTTACGTCGCCCTCCGTCAGCGATACCGACTGCAGCGGCGCGTGCGTAAACACGTACTACGTACGCGCTTTCTCGTGGATAAACACACTAAGGCAGAGTCGATGCTTGTAAATTATTCGACTCATATCGATTGATAGACCTCGCCGAATGTCTGTGACATCATAGCGATTCTGACCACATTTTTTTTTAAAAAAAACCCTAGAACAAATCAGTTTATTTATATATATTCAAGTTACATCGCATACATACATACATAAAAAAATAATGTTTAACCAATAAAAAGTCGACAAATTCAGCAGCAATGCAATATATTTACAGACAGTAAAATATATAAAATATATAATTAAGAATAATTAGATCTCATCTTAAAGGTGCGTGCACTTATGTTCGTGCGTTTGAATTTACTATTCTTTGGCATGATTAAATAAAGCAAATAGCATCCAGAGGAAGTGTGTGAAATAATTTAATTTTATAATCTTGTTTCGTGACACGGAATGAAACCACGGGCAGTTAGTTGGTTCCCCCACTGTTATTACAGCACTGTGGTTGTGCACAGTTTATGTGGTTCTTGCCGCAGACCGTTGCTCATTTCCTTCCCCAATATCCCTAGGCATCGTTGTATTGTTACCGTCTGCAGGGCCGAAAAATCTGGTGTTCTTCTGCTAAATTTCGGTCTGCGCAAGTGGGCGAAATAATTTTTTTCCCCCCCACAATCTCGTGCCGTGACACGGAATGAAACCACGGACAGGGGAAGGGCGACGTCCGGTCTGACACGTGGCCGGCAGTGACTCCCACGGTGGACTGGGTGGACTGGGTGGACTAGGTGGACCAGCTATCGCAGGGTAGTTCTCCGAGCCCCTTCCACCGCGAGTCGTGGGAGCACAGCCGGTTGGGAATTACTCATCCAAAGGTTCGGGGAAAGGAGTGGAACAGAGGGGGGGGGGGGGGGGTGGGGAAAGGAGAGATGGGGTTGTTTGGGAGGGGGTGGGGTGGTGGGGGTACCCGGAGGGGGAGGTTGTTATTTCTGGAGCGGACCCATCTCCCTCAGGGAACACTGGAGGGTAGCGCGCTCAGTTATCGTTGTCGCTTGTTGTTACACAAAAACCCCTGAGGAAGGGGGGGGGGGGGTGTGAGGGTTTTGCTTTTTGGGGAAAGAGAGCCTTGGGATGAGGGAAGATGGGGGTCGCAAGGGCACACAGCGACAGAAGAGGTGCTGCATAATTAAACGAACTGGGGCACCACGTTGCGGGTAAGAGACCATCCAAAAACCCCTCCACCCTTTCCTGAAGACGGATCTTCGCTTTCGGGCCTCTTACTTCCCCCCCCCTTCTTCCCCAATTTCACTTCCTCGAGAAAGACAAAAATGTAATTTTCCACCGCGTAAAAATTTTTTTTTTTCTCTCTTGACGTTTGTCTACCTTTGAAAGCAGCAGTTGTTTTCCATCTTTCGGTTTTACAAAGATAAAAAAAAATAACCATGTTAAAGGGACGGGGAAGTTAAATATAAGTGTATCTAGAACCACTTGATGACTAACTGTGTCCATAAATTATAGTTATGTTGCAAGATTGGTTTCCAGCTCTTTGTGTTTGCCATCTGCTTGAAGATTTAATTACCACGGCGTGGTTATGCCACCGAGGATTCATTTCTTAGCACTACATGAATATAATGTAAAAAAATTGTTTCTTAAAACAAGCATTTATAAATTTAATTTTTTTAAATGTAAAAAAAGTAAATTTTTAAAATAGATTTTAACAATTTTTTACGATAGTTACTGAATTTAAAGATAGCGGCCATAATTAAAATTGGTGGAATCATTTTATAAAAGTTTAAATATAATTAAACTAAATAATTTATTTTAAATATTTTAAAATTTTTCCCGATATTTTGGATAATTAAAACGGATTTTCAATATGGCGGCCAAAGTACAAATTGGCGGAATCTGTGTGTATAAAATAACTTTACTGTCATCAGAACTGAACAAGTATGTAAAATTTCAGCTCTCTAGTTCAAGCGGATTTGGATTTAACTTACAAATTTTGAATTAAACCGACAAACAAACGAACGTGTGAAGTTAAATGAAAGCTTTAAAAAAAGTTCAGGATTTTGTTAATGTTTTCTTGTGATTTTCGTTTTTTTTTGGTAATAACATGAATGTTCGTTTAAAAAATTCTATCCTTATATACACGCTGGTTTGGCTATTTTAAAAATCTCAAAATTTTAAGCCAGCTTATTTTTAATAATAAACTAAAAAATGACAGTGCATTTTTTTCAGCCTGAAAAACGCGAATTAATATAAAGTACAGTATCGTGTCTATTCAAAAGAAAAAGCTAAAAGCTAAGTGTACTATTTTTCCTTGTTAGCCAAACGAAAAACCGTATTTTTAAATGTTATCAAGTTTGTTTGAATTACACTCTGGAAAAATGTCTTTATATGCAGGCAGAACAAATGCAGTGAAGTGCCAGTTATTCAGGGGATTTAGGTCCCGGGCGAAAACTGCGGGAACAAAGCTAATTGTGTATAATAATAAAAAAAAGCTGCGAGTACAACGAGAGTTAACCTTCCCCGCAGTCTTTTAAGCGGATGGCTTTGAGAAATTACAAACCTGTTATCTTCACGTAACCCGCAGAATCCAACCCCGTGTTTCCTTTCTCTCTCTCTCTCTTTCTCTTTGCCGTCGCCCACACCGCGGTATTGGTAAAAAAATTCTGCTGTTATGTGAGTAGTTGTGGAAGACTGTCTGTTTTTTACTCTTCCGGAAATAACCTCTTATCTCGAGAATTCCGCGAAATAAAAATCCCCGACAGCGCTGCTGTGGCGAGATGTAAAATCATTGTCGCCGCTGTTCACTGCTACTTCTTGCTCCGAATACGACGATGCGAAAATCGTTCCAAGACGGCGAAACACTACTTGCGGATGGTTCGAGAGAAAAAAAAATTCCAACAGTTAAAAAGGTGATTGCCACTGAGAAAGAAGCTAGGAGGGCACGAGAAGAAAACCGGATTGGAAAAAAAAAAGTTAGTATCTTTCATGGATTTATAAATACGGAAATCCTTTTCGAAAATGCGTTTGTTGATGTTAAGTTTTCGAGACAAAAACACGCACCTTCGATGTTCCAAAACCGTGGCCTTTTTAATATTGAAATACAGTTCGAATGACGAATGGTGAAAAGTCGATTGCTCGAATGACGGAGAAACAAACGAAGGTACACTACAATGGTGTTGGCAAAGTTTAATGGTCATGGTGATTTCTGATGTGAAGAAGACCTTACAGTAACTGAGGAAACAGTGGAGAGTAAGAACTGCCAATATGTAAGTGCAAAAATATTTTTAAAAAATACGTTTTACCCGGTGCACTGTAAATATGCACATGAAAGCAGCTGTACCACTAAAAAAAAAGATGTTTGCGCTGAAAGTATCAAACTAAAGCTATGTATTCGGATTGGGTCGAAGCTGCTGTCTTGATGTGTAAACATCTTAACTCTCTTTATACAACATTTGGTAGGAGTAAATTCGTGAAAATGGAACGGAAGTCGATGAACGGAAATGTGAAACAAAGATGGCGGACCCACGTGTAGCAACTTAAACCCGTATATAGTCACATTCGTAAACATCAGGTACATACCAAACGAGGAATATATTTGGTACACTAAAACAGTCATAATTAAAAGTAATTTGTAGTAACGTCAAGTAATGTTTCAGGTCGATATTTTAGAAATGGCATTCTAACGTGTGCGAAAACTTCATAGATTTAACTTTTTGGTGAATTTTAATAAGATGGGTAGTATTTTAAAAATAATCTATTGCGTCTGCACGTCAAAGTTAAGCGGAAAATGAGCTAAATTACATAAAATGTGTCGTTCATTCTGTCAAAATAAACTTCTCCGCATTTATGCAAATAAATACGGTCATTGGTTCAAATCATGTATAATTAAATCTGCAACGACAGCAAAATATTCTTTACTGTTGAATAAAAAAAAGGAAGTATTGCTGTGCGAGTGTTAAAATTACGCCATAATTTTGATGGCTGGAATGATTCTTTTAGTGGCTGTTTGCAATTGGAATAGTGAATGATTGAAAACAGACCCTAACGCAAAATAACTGAAAACGTTAACCATCTAAATAACCAGTTAGTTATTCAATAGGAACCATAACAGCCATAGCTGGTACTGGAAAATAGCAATTTCGCTCATACCTAGCTGCCATCAGCTTTTAATGGTGGCAAGCAACGTTTTACGAACCAGGCAGCGAATTCTAGCGGCAGTCGCAGAAAGCACGTGTGTGATTCGCATCCATGAAATTTCAGGTATTTGAAAAGCGAATATATTCATCACGCTCGACATTTTTTTTTTTTTAAAAGAATTTTACGTCGAATTACGTGTTCGAGTTTCGTATTAAGTGTTTATTTGCAACACGAAGACCACGAGAACACGTGGATTTCGGGCTCGTTACCGAGGTGTAGATGTTTAACAACATCACCGGTGAGTTTCGAAATACCCGCTCACGTTTTATTTTTTTACGGAATGACACACCATTGCGAGGATTAGTCGCGGCGGAGCACCGACCTAGGCACCGGCGCTTAACACCGCGGTTCACCGGGGTCTGGCGCGAGGGGAACAGGGCGTGGTCGAAGAAGCGACGGAGAAGGGGTGGCGGGGGTTGGACAGGAAGGGAGGCGGAAGAGACGGCTGGGCGCGTCACCCATCCATCACCATCGGAGCGCCGATGAACAATGGTGGTGACGTCACGGGGCCCGTCAGCGCGTGCGCTCTGGCGCTTCCAGAGCGGTTTGACGACTTGTCGGAAGGCTGCGTGTTGTGGGAAAGGGCGTAAGGGGGGGGGGAATAGGGTAACCTGGGAAGTTTTTTTTTTTTTTCATTTTTTTCACTTCCCACTTCGCGAGGGGCGTTAAATGAAGTCTGGAGTTAATGGGGCGGAACACGAACGGGCGATGCATAACATCTCACCGCTCGTGAGGAAGAGCGAATCCGCTTAGTCCACTTCTTCACCGTAAAAAAAAATATATATATATATATAAATTCTCTCCATCTCTCTCTCTCTCTCTCTCTCTCTCTCTCTCTCTCTCTCTCTCGCCATTTCATCACGTATTTGAAGGGCGGCGAAAAGAGACAGGAAAAAAAAAGAGGACCAAAGTGTTTCGGGGTGGGGTAAAAAAAAAATATATTTCGCGAGTCGTGATAACGTCGAAAAAGGGTTCCCGAGCAAACATTTAATATAAAACCTGCAAGCCCGAGCGAACCCGTTTACCCCTGGCGTGGTAGGCCAGCCCGCTCGCCATGGACGCGCAGCGGGATGCGGGCTCGCGCCTGATGCTTATCTTTGCGAGATACGGGTCGCAGTCGATCACACAACCCCCTCTCACCTTTCTAACTCCCAGGGACTGACCGTTTGCCACCCGTTCGCTTTTCCCGCGGCCGTAGGTTATCTATCTCACACGCGTCTTTTCCCCTAAGCGCACGCAAAACACGTCAACTGTCACGTAGTTGTATATTTTTTTCTTCCGAAGAAACACCACAAAATAACTTTAAAAAACATACTTATAATTTCACAACGGGTTAGACAACATGCATGAACGAACTTTGCTAATACCTCGACCATACTACATATAATGCTGCCGAGTAGCCAATTTTTATTGCCTAGAATCATTTTAAGAGTGGTTTATTTATATTAAAGATGTCCAACCGCAACCTAATTTTATTAAACGTGATGTGAAGTGCGATCCTATATTCTTCAGTGACTAAACATATATTGTAAAATAAAATTGATGGCAGATCATCTTCATCACTGAGTTGGGTTTTTTCAGCTACTGATAGACAGGCATGAAAGCTGACTACAGATGGATAAATGTTCGTCCCTGGAATATTTGTATATTTATTGTAATTAAATTAAATTCTTAGCCTAAGCGTATTTTATTTTATAATCGAGTAAAGCTATAAGAAGTATAAATTTTTACTCTTATTTTTCAGAAAATAATCACCTCCAAAAGTTTATTGGTCGAATATACATGCAATCTGTATACAAAATAAATTCGCTTGCTGCGTGTGTTTTGAGTCCACTATCAACCTAACAACCCCATGTTTAAATAAATTTTGTACATAAATACGGGCATAAAAACCTACATTTTTAACTTTCACACATGTCCTTACATTACTGCAATGTGTAAAAGAGAGCAGTTATTATATACAGAAAGTTTTAAAATGCAAGTATATTTAAAGATTGATTTTACAGTTAAACTTTGGAACAAAAACTTCAGAACGTTGAAAAAAAAATGATAAAAAATAATAAATTGTAACGTTAGGTAAGAATTAAAAATACACATTTCTTAGTAGGTTTTCAAAGATACGGTTTTTAAAATGAGAAACATGACTTAAACTTCTTAACTCTGGCATAGACGCGTATACTTTTTACACAACAAAGTTTTTTTTAAACAGAAGCGACGTGCGTTACTCTCCGCTTTGCAGATTTCTCCTTCCCTTCCTGCTCATGTAAAATTTATAGCCTTCCGTGTTGGCATGACAGGTTCTGTTTCCAAACTTGCTCCCATGTTATAAAATTTTCTATCTGCTAAAAAGTACAGGATTAAAAAAAAATCACGTCTCACTTCCTGCTTAGACATCATGCGCACGGATCACAGGCACACTAAACTACCGCGGAGACTCAGTTACTCCTGCAAAACTTGTCCCATAATTCTGATCTCACCCAGGAAAGATTATTAGACAAAAACATCGCATTTAAGTTATATTTTTACTTGAGTAAAGGCGTAACTGTATTTAAAGACACCTGTCTACTTGGATTAAAAAATCAGGGTTGTTTGAAAAACAATATCAAGAAATATTTAGCTTCGAGTAAACCTTCACTGTATCTCAGATCTGTACTTTAGCATTTTGCTATCGATGTCAGTACCGATTTAACGAAAATTTCACAGCCCATAACTTAAACGTTTAGTAACAAATATGACCTTTGAGTATCATACGAAACTTAATAGATGTTTCCAACTGTGACATGAATCAAAACTCTCACACAGTTATAGGCTGCAATTAATTTAGATATAAAACCAACTAATTTTAACACAGCTAAATTCAACATTTAAATCAAAAATTTCAACCGGTAACATGCAATGCGTTCTCGAATTGGTTACACGTAACGTATAAATGTAATGATTCCAGAATATATGAATTCACGAAGCAAATTCTCTGTTATATCCATGACGTATTTGTGTAGATTCAACAGCAAATACATACTGTAAAGAAGATGTGCAAGGCACTCCAGCCAAACATTCCCAGAAGAGAAAAACGGGGAGGAGGGAAAACTCGGCAGAGAATTCGATAAAGTCAGGAGGCAGGAGGTTAGAAACGAAAATGTAAAAAAGGCTGGAAGCGAGATCCATGAAACGAATCAAAAGGAAGGGAGGATGTTTTTACCACGGTTGCTGTTTTTGCTAGCAAACTTTCCAGCTTAAAACCTCGGGAATTTTCTAAGCGAGACCGAAAACTAGGCGTGAATATTTATCGTGGAATAAATAAATTATGCATCTGTTTCGTCGTCGGAAGGGGCTGAGATACACTGTCTGTAAGTCTTCGCAGATGTGACCGAGAGGAACCAAAATATTAATGTTAAATCACAGATGTTTGGAAATACATACATTTAAATGAAAACCAATGTATCACTACAAAATAGTGTTCGCAGTAATACTGGGTTCGGATTCTTACCCGGGCATTTATGCTTTGTGTTGTCCCAGTATCTCCAGTAGTAAAAGTTATTTGTAAACCGTTCCCTGAACAGCTTTTAAATTCTAACTGCGCACGTTACTGAGCATAACAAAACAAAATAATCGATAATATTTTTCCTGGTTTAAAAAAGCATGCTTGAATGAAAATAAAATAAATAAAATTATGCACCAAAATTCATAATAAATACTCAGTATTATCTCGAAGAACGTATTTCATATACCAAAAAATAACCATATACATGTGTTATACAAAGATATAATATATTTCTTGTAGTTTTACAAACCTTTTTTTGGCAACTTATTTGCAAAGGAATCTTTCGTAAAAGTACAGAAAATGATTTTCTGTGCATGGAATTTTACGAGTTTGCTAAGGAATTCGTGAAAAAAAGCTGATTCTGCGTTATCATGCCTATCCGGGCGCAAACCATTCCTTAAATGGTGAAAATAGTTGTGACATCTATCTGAGGATAGTGATTCATTAGTAGTGTGTTAATGAAGGCCAGGTGATGGACTCTCCACTGTACTGGGCATACAATTTTTTATATATATATATTTCAAATTGAAGAATGGTCGATTCTGAAATATGGTAAGAAACAATTATACCCTATTTAAAATTGTTATGTATATTTACTTGTAACACAGTACAGAGCCATTAAAAATATTGAGTTAGGAATAAGAGTAGAAATTTTTTTAACTTTTGCAATAATTTCCCATTTTTACTTATTCAACACTCAAATGAGGTGTCAATTTTTAAATGTTGCTAACGAATAAACAGGTGGTAGAAAGAATCGAGCAAGCATAAATTCTGTCAAACCCCAGCTGTCACTTCCATTACTAAAAACTGTCAATATTGGGTTATAGTCAGTTACATGGTTCAATATTTTTTGTAAAAAAAATACACACTTTAATGATATATAAAAAAACCAGTGCTACAAAAACGATCTATACTCAGCAAACAAATTTAATTAGAACAAAAGTTTTTCTATACCAGGATACTTAGAAGATAAAATACTTTTAAAAATACTTTTTTTGTGCAATTCATAGGTGAAAACACTATTCAGTTTAAAATTATGAGTTTCACAAAATCAGCGACAACAGCGAACACTTAAATGTTTTATTCTATTTGTTATAGCATTCATTAAGTTTATTTTTGATTCCAAATAACTTATGTTTATTTTTGAATTACACTTGACGAACAACCCCATTTTCCTGAATATACTGTTCATTTGTGAAAGTCTCCATAGAAGATTCAAATGCATCAAAGTTTTTCTCCATAAATGTCTTCTTTTATTTTAAGTACTTTGTCAAACAGGCCATAATTCTTTTCCCATTAACAGGCAAAGTTGACACAAATAACAACATTAGAGCATAATAGTAAAACAATAGGAATTGGGAATCAAGGTCTTGTAATGACTACATTAACTTTGTATCGTTGCAGAGTTGATTTTAGAATCTAAATAACTGCCCAACTGAAAATGTTATTCAAAAACGTTTTCGGTAATATGGCGTTTTGTACGGAGCAATAGGAGATATGAAAATCTAAAAAATATAATTGATTTTTTACTTGTATTTAATTTAAAATTGTGTATTTTAAACTTATAAAATACTGAAATGATTACGAAAGTTAATTTAGGCAGTAAAACGTGTAATCACAATGAGCTCTTAAACCAATTTAATGTTGGTTTCTCACTTTTACATAACGCTGAAATATAATTTAATGAAACGTCCACCGAATTACTGAAAGTCTTGCAATTATATGCAATTTTTTTTTTAAAATTCCGTCTACAGTTTTTCTTTTCATCTGTAATTTTCCAAACCATTTTTTTTTCCTTCCGTTTCCTTGTGAACCTGGATCAGATTCCGGCTAACTGATTTTCATCGGCCAGGGTGTTGAAAAAAAAAAGAAGGGTTAGTGGAAGAACATAAAACTCTCGAAAAGACATTCGAGTTTTCGAAGACACGTCCCGACAGACGAAACCGCGAGAACGAAATTCGAAGTGAGGGGGACTCGACCGCCCCTCCCGAAACTTCTCCAGTAATGTCTGTAACAACCGAGGAAGCCGATACGGTTTCTTCTTCAATTTTTTTTTTCTCTTCCATTTCGCAAGTGCGAATGGCGCGGAATATCAATGGGCCCCGAGCAGAAGAGACGCTCGGATCTAAATCCAATATGGCCAATTTCCGGCGGGATAAGGGATGGCTAAAACTTTTTTCCAACGATCAAAAAGTCCAACCTCCCCCAAAAATACATAACGTCAGCTCAGCACCAGATGTTCATAAACAAAGAGATTTATCGTGCAATGCAGAAGAATAATTTTTTTTTCCCAGGATTGGATTTAGATATAATTTCTCACCGGAGTAGTTCAAACCAGGGAATACGAATGAATAACACTTGCGGCAATAACTCAACCGCAGACGCTAACGTCCCAGAAGAGAGCACAGCATCTTTTTTTTTTCGTTAGGTATATCGCAGGATATATGGGTACAGAGGGAAAGTCTTTATGCGTCGAGGTAAGGCTCGAACTTCCACAGGAATATTCCCATAAAATCCAAAGTCGGTATACGAATCGCGCAGTTTTCTTGGTAAACAGTAATTTGAATAGCCTTTACAGGACTTCCAGCTCGCATGGAATTGAAGAAAGAATCTCTAAGACAGCTTGTTGGTAAATGTGATTTAATTTTTTTGTTAAAAAAAACTTTTCAATTTTTTTTGTTAAAGTAGAGGAAAGTACAGAATGCAAATTATTCATTTCAAAAAGGTCAATGGAATTATTGATAAATTAGCATCACCTTGCGAGTCGTAAAATTACACATACTGTACGATTCTCTAACACACACGTGGTTTTAACTTGGTTTTGGTTTTATTAATTATTCTATTTCGCCACAATTATTGTAATCAAGCATTGTTGTGCTCCTGAAACAAACAGTAAAAAGTTTGGTTTACAGGAACCATGGAAGAATCTGATTATAAATACTAAGGATACGATCCTGATTTCTCTAGGTTATTTTTAAAATCTCAATTTATGATAATGCTGTTGTATTTATTCGCCTTACCACTATATCGTAAAATAAGTTAAAATACTTATAGTCACAAAATACTGTCTCACGAACGAGTTCTTTTAATTTCTGAAATTGGAGAAGGAATCCTAGTTATTTTATTTGAAATATGTAAAGATACGAAGACCTAGAAAATTTTTACTGAGTAACGTAAAGCATATACAGCGAGTAACGCGCTCTTAATTAAAAGCGAAAATTAAAAAAATTTCGGCAATTTACTGAGACACAATTCTTTGCCTTTGCGAGTCAAGGTTCAGACACAAATTTTAGCGAAAAGAATTCCGAAATGTTTTCACGAAAGAAATATTTTTTACCACTGTTTTCAATACTCTTCCTCTAAGCGAAGCATTTTCTTTGGCCCCCAAAAAATGACTCGTTCGCGTGGTTTCAGGTAGTTTCAGGACGCAACCACAGATTTGTTTTCCGTCATTGTGTTGCACCTGGACGGCTTACCGCGGAAAGACTCCACGGCCCACGCTCAAAGTGCAATCAGTTTTCTTTCGGAAATCTCTCTCGTCACTGTGAATACAAGGCAGTAAATCACCACGGCAATGTTGAATGAAATGTGGTACGTAAAGAGACGGTGCGCAAGATTCTACAAGAACTCCTAATTATTTTTTGTCACTTAGAAATAGTAGCACTATCAATGCTACAGTATTTTTGCAGTAAGAAATCTTAACATCTTTAGTAATATGCAATAGTTAGAGACCGGAAAAATTCGCGAATTCATTTCGCGATGGGCTAAAATACAAATTGTTATACCTCAGTGCTGCCTCTGCTATTGGTTCACAACTCACCTGGATGACTCTGGGCCAATGAGAAACACCCAACCAAAGCTTTATCGATTCACAGGCTGCTACGCTAGAACGTCTCACAAGACAGCAGCCAATCAGTGGGTGGCATTTGACCGAGTGTACGTAGAACTGCAGGTCATTGAACCCGCGAATTTTTCCGGTCCCTAGCAATAGTACATGCCTAAATTTGTTTTATTTAAGAACTGCATGGCTAAATTAGGTTTATTAAGGACTAAATGGCTAAATTTGTTTTATTTTCCTCTCGGAGAATTTTGAGAAGTAGGTACCCGAAATTGTGAATTAGAGCTCGAGAAAAAAAGTGAAAATATTAATGAAGGTGATAAATTTACGCATTCACCGATAGGTGAATACAAATACGCGAATACGAAAACGCAAATACGAATATGCAAATATTAATATTTTATTCATGTATCTGTATTCTTTAATATGCGAATACGAACATTCACACGAAAATATAAGTACAACCGTATTAGTATTCACACCTGCAAATACGAATATATTCGTTTTCACTCACGCCTGTAAACACGAATATATTCATATTCGATCTAATAGAAAACAAGTTTTGCGAATACATAAGCAATCATATTTACGAGTACAAATATGCACATCACTGCGCCTAAAGCAACAGTAAAACGTACAAACACACACACACAGACGTTTACACTATAATGTCTAAATTGATAATGCATAAAGTTTAAATTTGTAATTCAATTTAAAATTAAACATTATTATTAATAAAACTAATTTAAAATAGATAACATGAGGCGGCATAAAGGATCTAATTGTAAAGTTAATGCAGTGTAAGCTTACGCTCTCATGCGTTGCTAATTAGGTTATAATTATTGCCACGTGTCTGTCAATCGAGCGAGTGACTGCGTGACACAAAAAAAAAATAGCAGCGGCGCCCTTTGTGACGCTAGTTGGTGTCCCAGAGCGTCGCGACGCTCACAGGGAAACCCTGATCGTAGCTGAATCCCAAACGCAGCAAGAACATGTACAATGGTTATTTTATTTTAACATAAAGCTCTCTGCAGACTGGAACATGAAAAACCTCAAATATTAACTTTCTAATCCACAGCACAATTTAAAATTATACTACCACTACCACCATCACTGTAACACATTTAAGTGCGCGAAAAGGCATAAAAAAAGCGCGCAGGAATGAGAGAGAAAAAATTAAAACAAATGCCAGGCATTCGATGGCACGCAGAGAGATTGTCACCCCGTATTGGAGAACGGGGGATTTTTTTTTTATTATTTCCTCATTCCCATACATCCTGATATCCCTTTGATGGCCCCCCGGTACGTGTGTACGTTTCAGCCCGAGCGAGCAAGGCGACATTCATTGCATTCCGGTACGGAGAGTAGCGTCCGCGCTAGAAATCAACTGGCGTCGAACATAACTGCAAAACCGACCTAAGTGAAATGTAAAAAATTGGTTGTCTGTAAAGTCGGTTTACGGACGATAATTTAACGTGACAACGTCATAACAAAACATTGATGTAATGATTGCATACTTTTATGAATAAAATTTAATCATTTTTATTGAATTTTCACTATTTTGTATCGATACAAACTGGAGTGAAATGAAATCTACAATTTAATTAATAAATTTACTGTTATTGGCACGCATTAATTCAAATATGTTTATTACTATAACGAAGATATTATTTTAACTATAACTTTTATACATGTTTGCTATTTAACTTCTTCCAATCTGTGTTATTCTGTTAAGGATAGGACGATGATAGGAAAAGTGGGAAACGAATGAGAGTGTTTCAAGGATGATGTGAAGGAAAATAGCTTACCCAACACCAAGATGCAGTCAAAAATAATATATTTGCGCCACGGACTCTGCAGCAATGCTAGGAGGAACGGGTTAGCAAAGAAAATGAAAATGTTACATTGAAATTCATGAAAACAGAACTACGCCACGGACTCGGTCGCAATGCTAGGAGGTTCAGGTTAGCAAAGAGCAATATAAAATGAGCGTAACGGGACCCAGCGAAACGGGACAATGTGCGTAACGGGACACTTTTTCGTTCATGCAGCCGGCGTTCATCGATTTATTAGACGTTGTCACGTCATAAATTTATCTACAATAAGCATCTGAAGATATTAGAACGTGTCCCAATTTATTTTATTTGATTATATAAATTGGGACATGTTCTGATATCTTCAGATGCTTATTGTACATAATGTTTAAACTGTAGTGCACACCGAAAAAAAATTGTATAACCACCCAAAACTAGTTTGTCAATAGGCTATAAAGAAAAAATATTTCGTGACGAAAAAAAAAATCTGCAGCGTCAAAGAAGTTGCTTACTATTAGTGACGATACAATATTTTATTTGTTACTAATAAGTAATTTTTCTGTGACCAAAATCTGTTTTCCATTCACTACAAAATGTTGAGTAAAATGTACATCGACAAAACATTTTTTAGAGATAGCAATATTTTTTTTTTTTTACAGTTTGGTTTTCTACATCAAGGAATAAAAAATCTCAAAAACCCCTGAAAAATAACTCTCATGACATTTCGCAATAAAACTAATTTCATTGAATATTTTTCATTGTTGTTTTAGACAAAACATTCTGAAACTAGCTTTCAAAAAACGCAGTTAAATTGTTTGAAAAATATTTTACATTCGTATAATACAATTAGGCATTAAATTATTAAAGGTTTACATTTTCAATAAAACCCATACCACAGTAAAAAATTACGTTTTCAATATACATGGATAGTTCAACAGTTTAATTTGAGCATCGAAGATAATAAAATTTATTTTAGATTTTTATTTGTGGCCTTATTTAGCACAAACGAGGAGATTTTTATTTAAATCTTGGTTTTAGCTGATTGTAGGGTACGTGCCAAAGGTAATTACAATATTTTAAATAAAGTTTGACAATTTTTAACAGCTACGGTACTTGGTACGCAAGAATGAAATCCTACCAAAAAATTGTTTCTATTGAATAATTCACATGTTATACTAGAATGCTAGGTCATTATAATAAATATACAGTGGTTAACAAAGTAATTATTCTTAATTATACATTTTTAAACACCGTGAAGCAATAATTGTATATTTTATTTATTATTTTGTCCAATCACGGAAAATTAATTCTAACGCGATGTTTGCGGAAGCAGTTGCAAATAACATTTTTGTCAACTCTTAATTGCTAAATGAGATTAAACTTTTTTGGTTATTTATTTTTGCTGTAATCTATTTAAAATTTGAATTATTTTCCATTAAAAACTGGCTTGTAAGTTTTATATCTAGATCAAATTAACATGTGTAGTAAAATTTTATAATTAAGTTATAAGCTAGAAAATTAATAGATAATGCGTTTTTTCGTGTATTTAAAAACATCAGAGACAGTAGGGCATGCATCCATCACTATATGTATTGGGGTATAAAATAATATTAATCTACAAATGTGTTTTTTCCAATGGGAGAATGGCCGGCTTAGCTTAGGGATATGGCTGGCTTGAATTATTGAATTTTAAGTACAGCGTGCTGGTCGCAAACTACTCAAAATTAAAAATATTAATAGCGACATTTATGTTTTCGCGAAACAAAATCTGATAGCTCATTAGGATGCAAAAAGGCATGCCTTCGCTAGTAGCGATCGTTCCCTTGTAATCTGTGGCAGTCTCAAAGCTACAAAGTTTTAACATACAGCTGGTTTTTTTTTAATTCATGGCCCTAACTATGACTATACTCAAGCTTTACGTCTTGGCTACAGCAAGATAAGCGGTAATCCATCACTCTCTGCGCATAGAAAAAAATTCTGTACTTCTAAAAAATCTTTCTTTGGAAACAAGTTGCTAAGAAATAGTTTGTAATACTACAACAAATATTATGTAACATTGTACAACACATGGCTATGGTTATTTTTTTGTATTACAAACTATTTTTTGGCAACTGGTTTCCAAATGAATCTTATGTTAAAGTTCCAAAAATTCTTTCCTGTGTGTCAATATAGGGGTGTAGCGGTAGACTGCAGGTTTTCGTAGACATTGTTTAAAGAGCTAAATTGGCTTTCAGTATCGAAGTGGTAGATTGTAACGACGTTTCGCTCTGTGCTGCAGCAGGCATCATTAGGTTTTTAAACCAACTGAGCTAGAATATGGTAAGGCTCTATACGTATATACTGCCAGGAGTCTCCAGGCCTCCCTCCTATTGGCTCAAGTGTCAGACAATCAGGGAAGAGCCTTCCTGCCATTGGCTTCTCTGTATCAGAAAATCACGTTGGTCCTCTTCTCATTGACTGTGTTTGTCATTAATTTTTTGGTTAGGTCCTGTATGGCTTCGCTCCACTTGGTTTCTATTGGAGTTAGTTTTTTTTAAGTGAAACTTCTTTTCTGAAGGTGCTACAATTTTTGAGCGTTATGAAAATTTTGATCGCATGAGGGGAATAGTTAGGTACCTACGTGGTGGGGGAACCGGAAGAAGGGGAAAGTGTATCAGCGATGACGCCACTCCAACGCATGCACTAGCGGTCGAAAGGGAATACGGTTAAGGGAGATGGGGGTTAATAGGTACGTAGCGGAGCAGGCTATATACTAGTTGTAACGGCCAGAAGGGGAGATGACATTGGAGCGGTATAAGTAAATGACGCAGCAGTGATGATACGGAATTATCGTAACGCTGCTTGTGTTGTTTGTCTACTCCTTATTATTCTAAATTATTATAGCTTGTTTAATTAAAAAAATACCAATAATTTATCTATATATATCCTATATATAGTTATACTCGTCACTGACTTAATGATCGCGTAACGATGAAGGCTATATAATTTTCACTGCTCTATGCTAACCTGTTCCTCCTAGCATTGCTGCCGATCCGTGGCGCAAAGATAATATTTTGACTACATCTTGGTGTTGTGTAAGCCATTTTCCTGCACATCGTCCTTTCTATAGTAATTATTCTAAACTTTTAATGGGTAAAAGAGTTAAAAATTAATAATCACATCACTTAAGTTATCTCAACAAGCAATTTCATTGAGTTTATAAAAAAATACGCAAGATGGGAAACGACAGTATTATACTTGTGAATTTAACAAATAATCTTTTGGCAAGTTATTTTGACTGTATTTTCTTTTGTGGAACCTAAGAAGTCATCTGTGCGGACATGTGTTTCTGTACTTCGCTCGAATAAAAAAAAACTGTTCGCAGATAAATACGAGAGCCACAAGGAACAGCGCCATAACTTTCACGAAATATCGCTCGAGACTTTTATTTTTCAAACCGAAGAATCGTTCGCGTTTGTTTTCCTTCGCCACGGCCAGCAAGGTGAGCACATAAATTAACCCTAGTTAAACGCTCTTGTGGTCCGTTAGATTGGGGAAAAAAAAAAAAAAAGGGAAAGTGGGGGGGGGGGGGGGGCAGGCAGGGTTAAGGCAAAACATTGAAGCAACAGGGAAAAAAAGACTAAGGGACAAGCTCTCAAGTATCGATTCCAGGGACTACAAAAAAAAAAGAATAGTTGCCATATAAAAGAGCAAAAGCGTGTTATCTGACACATCCATGCCAGCACACTTCTTTCGACTCCGTACCAATGGTATTAAAATTACAAAAAAATATATATTCACAGTTTCTAACTATTCTACGAATTTATGTCAGTTTAAATTTAAAGTTAAAATTGAAATACGTAAGTTCAATAACATAAAATGAGCGTGCAACGAATTGATTTACTTACATAGTTAAATTTGGAGATACATTTTAGTCGATGACCACTTCTATCTGAGTGTGCAAAAATTCAAAGCAATCATCGAGTATCAAAAATCCTATCACGTTCACGACACACTAAATTTTTGTATGCATAGATGTTTTGAGTGAATATGCATTATATTCTATTATAATTTCCACTGCATTAATTTACTTTCGCCTACTAAGCAGTAGTACTTCACGAACAACGAAATAAATATAAATAAGCCACACTTCAGTTCAGATTAATTATCAAAATTTTTCTAAAAATAATTTAACATCAACAATAAAAAACAGAGGATTGTTGAGTAAAATTTGTTCCCAGCTAAGTCCAACTTGAAATATATTTTAGAAGTAAATAAACATTTGTTAAATTGTTATCTATCTTAATATGCGCAAAATATCTTTAAAACATTCTGCACGTGAATTGACTTCAGTTGTAGCAGACAACATGAAATAATGTAGCATTTATTTTCCCATTCCCCTGCCACAAATGAGAAAATTAAATCAGCGATTGCGGAACAAATTGCAAAACAAATTACAAAACTAATCAAAACTTTTGCTTGGGAATTATTGCGAACAAGCTTGACGGTAATGTATTTCTCCCTGTGGTGATAATAGCTTAACATTGTATTTCGTTGTATAACAACCACTTTACAGAAGAGAAACATCACAACCACGAACATGAGAGACCTTGCGAAAATACACCAAGTTTAACGGATGCAACCTGTTATACAAATAATTACTGAATACAGTTCTAAAAAGGTTACTGAAATGTGTTTTCGCACTTTAATTAACATACGCTAGAGTAAACATATCTACTATTAAGTAAACATCTATCTTATTAAGAACCTTCTAATCTTCTTAGTAGAAAATAAAAAAAAAACCTTTATGATTCATCGAATTTATTACTTTTTTCCGCAACAAACCTGACTAAATACTGTGTAAATTATTCGCTTTGATCTCATCCAAATTAACAAACCGTTCTCTAAACTAGTATTTAACAAAAGATACGGACTCCAAAAGACTAGAAAAATAATCAAACTTATATTAGAAATATTTCATTCTCACGACGTCCTTTTTGACTATGCTACATTTTTATTTAATTCTAAAATAAATCATCTACTCATTAGGCGTTCTACCAAGGATGCAGTAAATCTCATCAATTGTTTTTTATCAATTTTTTGGTTGCTCAGTTATAATATATCTGCCTGAGGACGGGAGCAGATAGCATTTCCCGAAACGTCGCTTGTTTCGGTTTTGGTAAAACTATTGTGTTTCGTTTGTCTTTTCGTTTTGTCGTGTTTTTGTCTCGTTTCAACTGTTTTGCTGAATTATTTTGGGTTCAATATTTTTGTGTTGTCATCATTTGTGGTTTTTTTTTTCGTTCTCTTAGTACATTTTTCTTTGTTTTTCTTTGTTTGTTGTTACGGAATATTTTGTGGTGTTCATATCCTTGTTGACAACAGCAATTGTTTGCTTAATTTTGTGTGTTTTTTTTTGTCATTTTTAAGTATTTTTATTTATTTATTTATTTATTTTATTTTTTAGTTTTTCTTCAACAGAAAAAGTTCTTAGCAATGGCGTATGTCCAAAAACTTACATCAAGTAATGCACTCCCATTGCACAAATCTTTTAAAGATAACATATAATATATCGGTTTGGCTGAAAAATTCCACATTATAATAATATAATAAATATTTTTATATGATAAGTAGACATAATAGCTTAATAAACCGGCGTGTTAAAAATGATAACACTTGTCACCAACTAGAGCTTTCAAAGGAAAGAAAATTAAAAACAAATAAAAATTTCAACTATTATAATATATAATTGTAGTTTGTTTTTGTCAATAAAATTTAAAAAAGAAACATATTTTTATATATTTGTTATAATGTCGGGAAATATGTTAAAATATAAACATAAAGATTATTTTAAAACTTATTTTAATAAATAATTTTAGTTTAGTTGTTTCGTAAAAAATATATTTGCATTCTTATTTATATTCTTTGGAAAGCTTAAAAAAGTTAAATAATTTATGTTATGAACTTCTTTACATGTATGTGTTTGTACGCGTGTTGTGTTTTCACATGTGTCGTCATTGTACCTATATTTTCAATTGCATGTTTGTTCAACAGTTTTTTTTATGAGAATTGTGTTTTGTATATTATTGTATGTTTTGTATGTTTGATTTTTTGTCATTCTGTTATATTACACTTAAAACCAAATCAAATAATAATAAATTTTAAAAAGTTATAATTTTATCGAATATGACCATTTTTATGAGCCACTTATATGTTGAGCCATAATTAGCGCAAGTTGAGTAGCAGAAAACATTTTGTGTGACATTGAAACAATTTTAGTGGTGTTAAGAATGACAACTAAAGTTTCAGTAATTGTCGCTACAAATTACACGCTTTTAATTTATCCGAGGTGGTAACAATTTTTCACTCTGAAATTTTTTTTTAAGTCTCGTTAACACGCAAGACGTAAAAATAACGGAGGCTAAAATGGAAGACAAACGGGAACAATTCCAGAGCTTCGCGAGTGCTTTAATAAGGAGTAATAATATTTGCGAACAAGGGGGGGGGGTTAACGTCTGCCCAGAAGTGCTTCGTCATGCACAAAAACTCATCAAGTCTGAGAAACGCGGAAATTCCTCACGGGGGAGTTTTAAACCAATTAAAATACCGTGCGTCCTTTTGCTTAATTCCCTTGTTTCCCCCCCCCCCCCCCCAAAAACCCCTTTCCACAACTGAATGGCCAGTAATGTCTCCATCCCGCGATCCCAAATTACCGCAAACCTTCGCACCATTTACCCATCCCCTTCCCCCTCCCTGCAAATGGCCATCAAAACCCACAATTCACCGCTATCCCCTCTCGGTTCACTGTGATTCTCACCCGCGCTGTGAAAAGGGTATTCGCTGATTACAAGTCAGACATATTGGCTCCATTTAACACGCCGGAAAGTAAAAATATATATAAAAAAATACCACTTCTCTGCTGATATTACTGCAGATACTAAATTTTCAAGAATTGCGTGACGTAAATTCCTGCGCGGAGTACGCAAATGTTGATTTAAGACTTGAAAATAAAATACGGCTCCCTAACACACACTTGAGGCTACAACGGGCGTGAAACAGTTAAAATATCACTGGGAAGGGGTAAGAAACAAAATACGCCATGATGGTTTCAACAGGTTTTATTCCATAAAATACGTTTTAACGTTTTAACATTCAAAAAATATCCTTAGTTAAAATAGAGATTTTCAAAGATCGTAACATAGTGTCTACTGATACTATTATTAAGTTGAATATTAAAAAAAAAATGAATTAAATACTAACCGCAAATAATTTCATAATGTAAACTATTTAAAGCATTTATAACAGGTAGTACTCTACTACAAACTTCAGGCATTCCACTAAATTATTTAGCCTACAATATGTTAACATAGTAAACTTTGAAAAAAAAACCTAAGTTAAATCGTTATGGTATAAAAACTGCGGAAAGTTAAATGGGGCTGCAAGTAGCAGCTGCAATAATCGTTGGTGGAAAATTTTGGGATAAGAGTGGTTGCAACAAAGCACAATATTCACACATTTTAATTAAAATAACTTCATCATAAATGCCAGTCCTGACGACTGCAAATACTATTTTGAAACAAATGAAACATTTTTTCTCGAAAAAAAATATTACTCAGTCCTATGCGCACAATATTTGATGGAAACTCGTCATACAACTTGTAAATGAATAATGGCTGCGCTAGTGACATTTTTGGTGACGTCATAAACCCTCCAACTTTGACGAAACATATTGTAAGATGTTGGAAGAGAAAGTTTGACAATATGACAGGGCCTTTATTAGGCCATGGGACCTCCAAGTTTGAATACAGAAAATAAAATAGTGCTTTAAAAAATATTCATTTGGAAACCAGTTGCCAATAAATGGTTTGTAATAATAAAAGAAAGATATTTTAACTTTGTATAACATATGGCTAGGGTTATTCTTTCACATATGAAATACGTATTTTCAGGATAACACTGAGTATTTCTTACAACAATTGGCGTATAATTTTATATTTTAATTAATGTTCAATTCATGCAGACATTTTTTTAAACCATGGAAAAGATAATCGAATATTCAATAATTCGACTTAATTTTGTTTTATTAAGCTTATTAATGTGCGCAGTTAATACTGGAAAGCTATTTAGGAATCTTTTTACAAAAAACTTTAACTATTAGAGGAACTGGAACAACACAAAGTATAAAAGCCCGGGTGAGAATCCTAACACAGTATTACTGCGTACACTATTTTGTAGCGATACAGTTGTTTTTGCGTAAATGTACAAGTTCACATGAATATTTCTGCTCCATTTACATATATATACTAGCTCATGCCCGGCATGCGTTGCAATGCCTCTTTCAATTTTTTTTTGTAATTAATTTTAAATAGATACACATATACAAAGCATCTCTATATATCTCTATACCTTCCCATATATCTCCCTACGTATCTCTAACTCTTCCTATATATCTCTTCCTTTGTATAACAATATCTATATCTCTCTTTATCTATCTATATATATCCATATCACTATCTCTTTCTCTCTATCCATTTATCTCTGCATCTCTACATCTATCTCTTTATCTCTCAATTTTTCTATCTCACTATATGTCTCTCCATCCCTCTAAATTTCTCTATATCTCTTTATCTCCCTACTTCTTTGTGTCTCTTTCCATATAATTTTGTCCCTCTCAATCTATATTTCTCTATATCACTTTATCTCTCTTCCTTTTCATGTGTGTATATTAATCTCTCTTTATCTTCCTATCTCTCTCCATCTCTGTCCCTCTCTATTTCTCTCTCTTTTTATTTATCTCTATATCTATATATCTCGTTATCTATCTCTCTCCCACTATCTCTGTCCCTCTCTATTTCTCTCTTTATTTCTCTCTATATCTATATATATAACGATATATATATATATCATACATATATCAGAAAGTCTCAAATCGAAACCACTAACTCCTTTTGACATTCTATCACATTAAAGACGAACTAAAAACACACCAATAATATTAATAATAATGATAATAAATTACTTCTATGAAAGTTATACTGACTGTTTCATTGATAAAATTACTAAGAAATATATAAAAAAATATAAGTTTTAAAAGCGAATAAAAATTTATAATTAACCAAAATAAACTCAAAATAAACAAATGTATACTTTTAAAACATGTAATTAAATTAATTAAAATGTGAAGTTTTTATTGTAAACAAATAAATATGAAAAACACATTTCCAGTGTCACATGCTGTGCGATGCCCAGAAACATAAAACTTCTGCAATATTTTATGAGAAAAAGCAGCTAATAATAGGGTAGCTCAACTCACAACGATAGAATGTGGTTAAGTGTCGGAAAACGTGTCTTAGTTAATATATATACTTTAAGAGGATTTTTCGGCCTTGACAATTTTCGCACAACACAGAAAACACGATTTTTCATACTTTGGCACCATAAGGTTTAATGATAGTAGCCTACATAATTCATATTTCCAGTGAAAAAATAAAGTTAAATTATTTCCAAGATAAAAAAACTATATGAATACAAAATTCTGAAAATAGTGTTTCATTAAATCACAATTTTTTTATAAAACATAAGTTTACTCACTTTACAGATGAAATCCAACCAATTCCATTCTTTAATTAAACATTTATAAATGATACCATACACATAAACTGGTCACAGTGACACATTTTGTGCTTAATCAATATTTGGCTTATTAGAAAACAAAACAAAAGTGTTAAAAGATTATTGTTGGAAAAATCAACAAACACATTTTGCTATGACAACAGGGTTGATATGACAACCGGTTTGATATATCAACAATTATCATAACAACGTACGTGATTATAACAAATTATAATAGCAATATATAAGATATAAGCTATAAGATAAGAATTATTTAATTTTCAAATGTATTGTACGAAATGTATTTTTTAATTTAAACGTATTTTTATCAATAGAGTCGAAAGAATATACTTTCAAATTAAATAAAGTTTTTTATTCTTTCTTGAAATATATATATATATATATATATATATACATATTTGTGTAAATTATAGTCGTCAAGGCACAATGGTCGAGTAGCCTGATGTGCTTGAACTTCGACAATATGGTACATCATCGTCGAGCGTGGTCACAACTAAGTTGGGTGACCATGATATTTAGTTATAGAAACTTTTTTTTCCGACTTTTCCGGTGGATTTTCCCAAACTTTTATTTCATATAAACACTCTTCTGTTAAGATGCAATGTTCTGTATATATATATATAAACAGTGTAGAGGGATCGGAACCATTGGGCTACCAACTCTGCGCTCATGAATTTGAGTTCATGCCAGCGGTTAGGTTTGTCCCCGTAAGTGACAAGCTAGGGTCCTTTACACGTGAACTCGTTACACCGATTTCCGTTGCCAACTAATTTATTATATAAAAAATTATAAACGCTGTTGCATGGGCAAACTTCCCCCCCCCTCTCCAACGGGCTGCCACCAATACTGAGAGAAAAAATAGTAGGACGATTTTTATGAAAAAAAAAAAAAAAAGCAAAGATTTACGAGCAGGACGCTTCTCAAAGGTTAATTTAAAAAAAAACGCGTCCACACGAGCGATAATTTTCAATGACGTATTTTCCCTGTGTAAATCATTTGATTTATGTACATGGGCGTATTTAAAAAAAAATATTTATTTAGCCCGGAAACACAGAACATATTTCAATTCAAATTGTGATTCCAGCCCATATAAATTATTAGGCCTACTGTTCGTAATATATATATATATATTTATATATATATATATATATAGAGTTACAGCGGCTTCGAATTCGACAACCATTTTATTTTCAGAAGGCTTAGTCGTTGTGTTTTTTATTCTTTAAGGTGAAAAAAAAAGTTGTTGATTTGGTAGAAGTTGTTGGGGAGGGGGGGGGGGGGAGGAGGAGGAAGGAAACGAAAATTTCCGACAACTGCAACAAGAAGAGGCGGTAAGCCACGTCACACAAGGAAGACTTAGGACCGACTGGAGTTTCCACGTGACGCATTTTCACGCCGTCTCGGAAAGCTCTTTGTCGCCGGGAGACGAGAAAGGACTCTGCGACAAGATGCTATCTCGAAGGGCTCTGGCAGTTCCCTCGTTCCACGCCTGAGCACGAGGACTAGGGGGGGGGGAGGGGGAGGTAATCAGGGGAAAAACAAAAGCTCGAAACATCCTCTCGCTCTTCGTGGGTCACCTTTGTTCCCCTCCCCCCTTCCCCCTCTACAGTATCATGGGGACAAGGACAGCCTCGAGCCGTGGTGTATACTTGCTCGCTGGAACCGTCCGTCTGCTTCGGCGACTGTCGTGGCCCAGAGGAGAGAGAGGGGGGGGGGGGGGAGGAGTTCTCACGCGAGGCTCCCGATTTCAACAGCTCGCCGGTCGACGTACGTGAAATTACGAACATCCAGAGCTAGAACACTTGTATATCCACTTCAGTGGCCGAAATGCGAATTTTTTTTTTCCGTACGGAAGGGGGAAAAATTCGAAAAAAAAAATTGCAATTTCAGCACATACCTACATTAAAATTGACACTAACACACCGAAATATAGGCCTACAGTAGTTTCCGTAGGCGACGTGGCTTTTTAAACAGTAACATATTATATACACTGATATTTTTCTTAAAAAAATTTTAATAACTTCGTGGGGGGGGGGGGGGGGGGATACAGTGCTTTCTAACCCCATCCCCCTTGCGACAGCCACTGGTCAAATAGTAATTTCGAGACATCACGACGCAAATGTTTGCAAAAACTTCGGCAAGGCGGATTCTTACAACACAATAGAAAAAGATAATATCACTTTTTCAGTTTAATTCAACGTACCCAAATGCGTTTGTACACATTCAGGGATTAGGACACTTAAAACTCAAAAAATAATGTAAATGAAGATACAGTTGTTTTATTATTATAAGCCCTTGACTTAAATTTATTAGCCAGTGTAAAACAATGTTTTATTTTCCAACAGTTAAATTCAATTTTTTTTTGTAAAAAATATATTTGCTTAGTCTCTACGACAGCTTTATTACACTGCACCAAACATTACTGAGTAATATTCAGACAAAAATAAAAAATAAAATTAAATATATCTATATTATGAAAAAACTACCAGACAAACAATTTTGTGAAAACTAGAAAATTAAAAACAAAATTTTTCTTTGAAAGAATTTAAAAATCATTTACTAACTTTATTTTCAACTAAGTTTTCAATGATTATTTATATCTGACGCAGTAATGTTGTGTCATTTTCGCTCTAAAATATGGCTGAGCTTTTGTTTCGCGAAAAAGCCGTAAGTCAACGGTATCTTCAAAAACACGCAGTTGGTTTTTACCCCCCTAGTTACCGACTCGTTAGTTATAAATTATGATTCAAACATACGGATGGACGGAGAAACCCACCGATGCAATTACTTTACCATAGCAATATAAAGCGGCATATGCTGTACGAGTATGGCTCGTGAGTTCAGCTGGACGAACTTGGCTGGGGAGCCAGACTCGTATATTTTTGACCACACACGATACGAACATACTGCGAACGTTGCTCTTAGATTTCAGTATTCGAAACGGAGTTTGTCGAAGAAAGTTGCTGCTGCAGCTATCGTTCTAGACAGATATGGTGTGTCTTAGCGAGTAGAAAAAAAAGGGGGTTGTCTGTAAAGTCGGTTTACGGACGATAATTTTACGTGATAACGTCATAAGAAAACATTGATGGAAAATTGCATACTTTTTAATTTTCAAATATTATTTACAGTTTTTGCAAATTTAATTTAAATAATTTGTTTAAATATAATCACGAACAATTAGTTATAGAAATAAATTGAAATCAAATCAATGTCAATAAATTGTTAATTTGAAATGACGAAATTGGACAAATAAATAAAAAAAATTAAATTGCTGCTTTTAAAAAGAACGCCTTAACCTGTTTGATATTATAGAAGATTTTCTCGCACTGTGGTTGGCCGGTTCTTGCACGCTCGGCTCAGGCGGAACGTGACAATGTGTCATGCTTTTTCGTGCGTGCAGCCAGCGTTCATCGATTTATAATACTTTATCAAGTCAAACAAAATAAGAATAGGAAAGTTCGGGATAAGAAATGCTTGCAACAAAGAACGAGATTAGCAGACTGAAATTAAAAAAAAAAAAATAAAGGTACCAGAATTGACAGACGAAATACTATTTTTGAACGAATAAAGAGAACATGCAGAAGTTTTATTTTTTTAAAAAATAAAATTACTCAGTCTGTACGAAAACAAACCACTGAAATGCCAAAAGCTCTCCTGACTCGCCACGAATCCGAAAATCTACGAAATTCGTCTGCAATTGTAGTCAGAATGTCAGGGCACACTAACGTCTACTAAACAGCGGCAGATGTGGTTTTTATGTATGTACAATCAAATCACAGACTGCAGTGCCTGGCGAGTTGGAACCCGAGCGCGGCTCGTATACCCTCCTAAACAAGCACGAGTCAATGGCGAGCCAGAAACGAGCCGGCCCTGTGCAAACGAGCTAGGCTCGTACTTCGCGCCCACACATACGTGCGAATTCCCTTCTTCGGGCAGACCGCGCAGAGCTGGACTCACGAGCCAGACTCGTACTTCGCGCGCCCAGGTATAACACGTCCTTGCAAGACCACCTGGGCGGAGAGCCACCAACATTAAAACACTTCTCACAAATCCGTCTAGAAGTCAGTTTGCGTGCATCCGAGATTCGCCAGAGAATTTGGAATTTATAATTGTGATTGTTGAAATGACGTAAAGATGAGAAAGATTCGAAAACCCAGGAAAAAAAACAATCTCTTTGGTACATAATTATTGAACAGACAAATCAATGGTTGTTAGCTGTTATTGGGTTGATGCGTGAAGTGTGTGGTGTTTCAGAAATCCAAAAGGCGAGTAGTTAAAAAAAATAGTAATTTTTTAACTACTGAGTATTCGCGTGCTAAATCAAAGTATCGAAACACGTAAGCGGTGCATTAGTTGCATGCGCGGTGTTGGCAGATGTAGATGAGTTGGGGTGATGTTACTGAAAGCCACAACTCTGTTACACGATCATTAAATACCAAAACCCAACCTCTGCGATGCCTCACTACGCGTTTCTCTTGCGGTCGAGAATACTGGCAACACTGTGCGGTTATCGGATTCGCGCCGCGACCCTATCGCCACATGTGTGCTTTCTCGTATTTACGACCAGAGAAAAATAGTAAAATAAAATATTTAAACCTGGTTTCATTATAAAATACCTGCCTGTTGTAGTTAAAGCATAAACAAATCGAATTTTTTACCCTGAGGAAAAATAAATAAAATTAACGTGTTTAAGAAAATTCTGATTGGATATGTACGGCAAATAAAATAACAAAATATGTTGAAACCAACTTAGATTTTAAATTTCTTGTTTTAGTTTTCGTTAAAATACAAGCGCAGTTCGTTGTATTAGTATTTGATTATAAAACTAGTGGTTTAAGAAATGAAACAAAAATTGCTACTGAGAAGAAAATTTGGTTGGACTGAAATGTTTTAATTAATCGCTACTTACTTAAACTAGCAAAAATTCACAAGTGGGAATGGTTCATGGGCAGTAATTTTGGGCGTTTATTGGCGCAAAGTACCACTTTTATTACATTGGCTATAAATTTTATGTGAGCTATTTAGCAGTTATTATGCTGCATATGCTTGGGACACTTTTTTCTTCGTAGTATTTTTTTTTGTTGGAAAAAAAGGGTAATTATAAGAAGGGAGAAGTTTTAACGATGCTAAGAGCACTGTTTTAATGTTAAAATACACTCATTGCTTGTATCTGGAAACAACTGGTGCCAGGCAGTTTCAGGTTTAATACGAGATTCTCACGACGCGGTGTATCCACACGAACCACGGAGGACAGAACCCTCATCTTCGCCATATCAGTACCGGGCAGTGGCGTAGCCAGGATTTGTGTATGGGGGGGGAGGGGGGGGGGGTGTTAAGAAGCATTCTCCGCCGGGAAAATTTGGATTTTAAGGTGTAAAATAGTGATATTTTAGCAGTTTTCGGTACTTAAATTTAAATATTGTAATGGTAAAAGTTTTATTAATTTTAATATGAAATTTGTTTAAGTGATGAATAAGAAATTAATTAAAGATTTGGTGCTAAGGGGGGGGGGGGTGGTTAACAAACAAACAGGCAAACAAGAATTTCTCTTTGGTAGCAAAGGGATATGCGCGTCGGGGTAACTGACACGAGTCATCGCAACAGGCGGCGCAGGCCTAAATGCATGCGATAAACAGTAAACTTTTTAAACATTCAATCGTTTCCATTTACACGTAGTTTTTGCGTCAAGGATCTATATGCCCATAGTTAAAACCGATGCATAGGGCCATGCATATTTCGCGAAAAGATTCCGAGACTAGCTGAAAGTTAAAACACGGTATCATAGTCCGTGTTTCGTGATTGCGCGAGTTTCTTTCAGGAACATGACGATTGTTAAAAACACCAATCACAGTAATTAATTTCGGAAGCAAATGCGTCCTGAGTGGCTCGGTCAAATAAGGCAACTACTACTCTCGCAGACTGCCGCCAATCACAAGGAAGAAACCGTTGGTGCGCGTATACCTCGTTGCAGTCCAATAGGCGTTTAGATTTATTCGCGAAAAATGCCTGCCCCTACCGATGCAGTCAAAATTCAGTACCAAATCTCATACGGTTACCAAAGAAAAGAAAGGAATAGAAAGGTTTTGCGAATGCTACCACCGAGTTGGTGAAATTTCTCAGCAGCTCGGGCCTCGACGTCGGTCGAAAGGAAACGTATGTTCCTCGTTCCTAATTCAGCGCACGGCCGGCGCCTTCCAGCGGCTTAAAGACAACGCGGACGTGACCAAGGAACGGAATGGGGCGCCGCCAACGCCTGGTCCCTACAGTCGTCCGCATTGTTCTTCTCGCTTCCATAAAAAATAAAAATAAAAAGTGAACGAGTCTTTCAGACTTCGCCAGAGATGTGTAACATCTAATCTCGTTAAAGAGAAATTTCACGTGTTCTCATGTTGAAAACACACTTGTAATACGAAACTCGGACACGAAATTTTTAACGCAGAATTATTAAAAAGAATGCCGAGCGTGATAAATATGCGAAAAATTGTGTTTATAACTACATTTCAGGACGCGAATCACACGTAGTTTCCGCACCCGCCGCTAGAATTCGCTGACGGAGTAGCCACGTCGACTATTGAATCATTTTTTTCAGCCGACATAAATTTAAAACTATATAATGAAACTGATCAGATAAAAGCGAACACGACTTGAAAAAAAAATTACTAAGCCACGGCTTCGGACCTGATTTTCGACGGGGAATTTTTATTGAAACGCTGCCGATATTGTTAAAATTCATTAAACTGTTGTTACTAAAAAAAATTCTTCTTTGGATCTGTGGGCTTTGGTTCGCACCATCCGCCACAGATGGCAGCACCGTGTTTACACGTTCCTGTTCGCGAGATCACTCCCACTGAGAGCCGTATGCCGAGAGCTTAGATGTTACGCGTCAAAGGTTAATCAGTGAGTTCGAGTGGGAACTTTTAGTGTTGGATGTCGATCCTGTCCACAGAAAGCCGAGAGCAGGGCGCGGGGACTATTTGCAAACGGGACTCCGGGCGCTGCCAAAAGGAACGGCGGAGTGTAATCCAGAGCGACCCCTGGCGGTTGATGAGAACCTCGCGGGGCAGGACTCGGCGGCGAGGGTCCTGACGGAACAAACGTCCTTTAATTGCAAGGCCCGTGTGGTCCGGCTGCGCGCGGCAGGACACTCCCTGCGGGGGGGGGGGGGGGGGGGGGGGGGCAATATCCGGGAGTCCTTCGGGCGGCGTGGTCCTTGATGAGATTGAAGGGTCAGGGAGCGCGCAGGACTCGTCACAGGAGCGGCCAGCAGCGGTCATTCTGGAGGATTCCTGCGGTCCTCACTACCGAAGGACGTGCCCGGAATACCCTCCCCTTCCCCCCCATCAACCCCCCACCCCAGGGGCGTCTCCAGACAGCGTCGGAGGTCTCCCCCCCCCCTTCACCAACCCCCATAGTGCACGATCAAAGAAATGGCCACCGGGGAGAAAAAAAGGATCACATTTCATCGGCCAACCGAGTGGTAATGAACGGGAAAATTGAAAGGGTGGGCGATCAAAGAAGACGACCCCGAATCCTCTTCTTCTTCTTCTTCCTCCGTCATCCCTCGAGGGGATGCCACAAATGGCAAAAGAGAAGGAAAATAATGGCGAAGATCACAAGGTTCTCGCGGTATCTTTTTTTTTTTTTTCGGCGGGTGGTCTTAAAGCGATTACAGTTGCCTTCACCTTTGACACAAAACCCCCCCACGGTTGCTCACCCTTTTTTTCCCGCAGACAATCGACTTTCCTTACATAGTTGGAACTTTGCTACTCACGACACCGACAGCTTCTTTGTAGACGAAACACACCCTCGTTCATAACCACACATTTACCACGTAATTGAAAGTTTTTTCCAAGGTGAAACCCAAGAATCGAAATAAACTCGTTACAGCTTCAGCTCAAAGTCATTCTTCGTAATTAGAAAATTTAACTCTCACATGTCATGACTAACACGTTTGCATGACATCTTTGTAATTCGGATGAGACAAAATGCACAAAACCTATACGTTTACCGTATAGCTAATTCTAAAGCATTACTATAGTAATATTTTAGCCAGGTGAGTAGGAATTTTTGACGATTTACTTTGTATTTGAAAGGAAAAAAAAAGCCTTGTAATTGCGGAATGAATTTTTTTTTTCAATTTGTTTACAGGATTGACACGGCCTTTGGGAAAAAGGCCGTGTTGAATCCGAAAATAAATAATTAAGTCACCATCATCAGGGAGTAGGTAACTGCCTGATGATAGCGACTGCAATGACGACCGAAACGTCGGTGAATTATTGGCCAAGGACGCGGCTACAACCCAGAAACCAAGCTACTTCAGACAATGGCCGTGAAAGCCTGCGAACATTATTAACGGACCATTATAATGTTGATAGTTATATATATATTTATATCTTTAACTTTTAACTTTTAACTTCTGGGCTAGGAAATCCTTTTCGCGAGGTCCCCTTGGCGGTGGTAACCTGAAGGGAATGCCACGTGGAGGCTACCGCCCACTCGGCCTCGACAGAGGGGTCTCCCAGGCACCGAGACGCCGCGCGCCGACGGTCGGGACCCGACCGAGCAGAGAAGGGGGCCCTCGATTACAATCGGCGAGCTCCGACGGCGCTGGAGGTTTTGCTTCGCGGCACCGCACCGCCTGGATCTCCGAATTATTGAGCATCTTTCCCTGCCGGCGAGCTCAAGTTTCCCCCCCCCCCCACCTCCCAGCGCGCGCACGAGAGAGTTGAAGGGGGGGGGGGGGGGCGGGCTCCTCCAGTCCATAAATAAACAAGGTAATGGCGGGCTCTAATGCAGAGGGATGCCAGAAGGAACTTGGTAGGGGGGGAGGAGGACCCACCCTCCCGAAGTTGGCCCGGAGGGGGAGAGAAAACAGTCCGGTATTTTGCCAGCGGCGAAGGGAGTAGACGGGGGGGCTTATTTATCGCGACCCGAATCTGCTCGCCTCACTCAGTTGGTAGCGAACAAATGGCGCCTGAAGTCACGCCCCTTAACTCTCAGATGGCCAAGGGCTGGTGGCTCAAGAGGCGGGTAGCATTCCTTCCAGGAAGACCACACACCCTTTGCCGAGATTCACCAGGAAGAACTGAACTGCTGATTTGCAAGCTCAAACAGAATTGCGCAATAACCCCAAACAATTTTATTCTTAGAACGTCTAATCGATTGGCACATCAGATGGACAGAGCAGAGCTTTGAAAAAATAAGTTTTACTCGAAAGCCACTTTAGCTAAGTACATTCTATATAATTATTGATTTAAAATATCACGACGGAATTTAAAAGTTCCATATGTTCGTCTGTAGACGCCTTTCCATCTGCCATCTGACATACCTTCTCATGGATGGATGCCATTTAATTTACCAGCCATTTTGTGTCTCGTACTCTCCCTTCAGCTTGATGTCAAGCATTTGAAATATCTTCCTTCCTTTTTCACAACGTACTATACTACATACACCGAAAAAAAACTGCCACTTTCACTTTGATCAGTTCATTTCCACACTCTATTCCAACCGAATAATCCTACTTATTTCAATGCGTCTGTCCGTGCTGTCGTCGTTGTCTTGTCCAAAATACCTGTTTAGGTTCATCATCGGGTTTATCTGTTTGACATCAGCTGATTTACGCTTGTTCTCCGTGGGTTTATCTACTCATTTTTATTTATTAGTTCTCGAATATTTGTTTTTTTATTTCCCATGACAAGCAGTGAAAAACCGCAATCGCGTGTGTTCAAGAGTGAGTGTGTGTGTGTGTGTGTGTGTGAGAGAGAGAGAGAGAGAGAGAGAGAGAGAGAGAGAGAGAGAGAGAGATGTTGGGATGTTTCACGACAATGAGCGAAGCAACGTTCAAAATTATCTGAGCTGCTCTCGTGAACAATTTCGTTTTTTTTTTGTGTCACGGTGCGGTATGCCTCTAAAAGTACAGATTTCACTCGACCGACGCGGCGGACACTATCGGCGGCTCGCAGCGATGCAGTGAGGAAGGCGGGGCTAATAAATACCGGCGTGAAAAAATACCGGCAGCCGCCGAGAGGCTGAATAGCTGCGCTTTTGTGAGCTCGCCGCATCGGTACACATCGCCACGTGCCTGCGAGCATGGACCAGGGTGGGTTGGGGGGGGGGGGGGGAGAGAGGGAGAGAGAGAGAGAGAGAGAGACCCATATTTTAACACGGCCAGCTCATCGTTTTCAATTTACCATTATCTGTGACAAAGGCTCTCTCTCTCTCTCTCACACATTCTCTGTTTGTTTCTCCTCTGTTCGCCGCACCACAACGCGCAAAATTATTTAAAATGCGTGTAGCCGCCTGCCCAAAAAAATCCTCCAATTAAGGATGGCGTGTGAAAGCGTTATTTAAGTTGCGTGATGTTAGGTGCATCTAGATCATCTTCCCTGCCATTTCCGTTATTCTCATGGTATGATATGGCGTTCCTTTTTTTTTTGTCTTCGGCATATATCTTTGTTTCCTCAAAATCTTCTTGTTAAGATGTCTTAACAAACTGGAACTGAAACATTTTCGTCCCTTACCCTTTTTTCCAGCTTTATTTCCTCCATTGTTTTTACTAGTAAACCGTTATTCTTATTCAGGGTCCTCCTATCCAGTACTTAACAACCCTCCCCCTTTTTATCAGTATTATTCCTGGTACAGACTTTCTTTCTCATATTTCTCCAAACACCACCTAGTTTTACAACCAATTTTTTTTTACATCTTATTCTTTGCATTGTCCCGAAAATCCAAATCTCACAAGCTTCTAATCTTCTTTCATCCTTATTCACAAGCACTTTGTCTCCGCCCCATTCAGCACCACACTCCAAACACAGCATTTCACCTGTCTGTTTCTTTGTCTTTGTTCAGCGTTCCTTTCTTGATAAGGAATATAAATATACGGCATACTTAGTCACAGACAGACAGCTAAAATGATCGCAAATGATAAAATGCCCTAGCAAACAACATCTTAACTGACTGCATTATGTACCATATGTTGAAATCAAACACTATAAGTAAGCAATACCCGCCTGACGTATCTGTGATTTACGGCAAATTGAGCTACTTCTTGATTACATACTTCAAAAGGAATATTTCCGATGTAGTTACACACATAGTATGTCGGACTTCAGAAAAATCTGGCGTTATTTTTAAATATTGTTTGCAGGAAACACACGAAGTTATTTTCGAAGAGATAATATTATTTAAATCATTAAAATGATGTACGCAGTGTTATTTTAAGGGACAAAACACAGAAACAGAAAATAATAAAATTAAATACCAAATCAGTTTTATTTTTTAAAAATGCTTTGCTGTGAGAAAAAAATTGCCAATAATTAGAGACCTGCAAAATTTGCGGTTTTGATGGCCTTCAGGATAGACTGCACATACCCCTGTACACTCGGGCAAATAACGCAAGTTCATTGGCTGCCGACTTGTAAGTCGTCTCAGCTGGTTTGTCTGTGATTCGATCCTTCTTTGGTTGAGGGTTTATAACTGGTTGAGATTCGTCCAGATGAACAGCAAGCCAATAGCAAAATGATCTAAGAGGTATATGTGTTTGAATTCTAGCCTATCACCGAATGAATCCACGAATTTTGCAGGTCGCTACCAATAATTGAGTGATGAATGAAACTTTACATGAGAGTAATTTGATTCAGTTTCACTCCCCGCCCCCATTCCTTGAAATTAGTGAGCTCTATATTTATGATCGTTTTAGTAACACTTGGCTAAATACCTTCTGCGCCTCCAGATGGCGAAGGGCGACGCGGAAAAAAGGGGGGGGGGGGGGAGGTGTTACAAAAAACAATAACCTATTCATAATTGCCACCTTGTAAATCACTCACGTTAAAATTCCAGCTATGTATATCTACTAAAAAAAAATACGGTCACTTAAAAAAAAAAGTGCAAAGCCAGTTTTAATGGTGCGCATCCGTGCGGGGACTCTTTAACTACGGGGTCGAGTTAACTTGCAGAATTTATCGCGGATAAATCTCCCATCCCAGGCTGACAGGTTTGCGCTAGACCGCTTCCCCCCGCCCCTTCTTCAACCCTTTTACCCCCCCCCCCTCATCCCCCGCCAACCGGGGGCTGTTTGCAGAAGCGCGCCCTGATTGCTGCATTGAAATATTACACGGCTCGCCATGTTGGCAGCCCGCGAATTGAAAAAACAAAAATTGTTTCGGAACATATCCGCTCGGGAAATTCCTCGTGATGAGCCTCTTTTGTGTATGGCGAGGACGATGCACACCATACGTATATATATATTTTTTTGTTACGCTGTCTGCGGTGGTGGATCAGGGAAACGTGAATACTGACTGGTATTAAAAACGTCCCGTAATAACTGGCTGCAATGCACACGAAATATCACATCCCGATGTTGCGTACTTTTACGTGTTGTGAATTGGAGTTCATCTATCCACCTCTCCCTTCTTTTCACGTTTAAAGTAAGAAAAAAAAAAGGGGGGGGGGAATGTTGTGTGCTGCAAGCATATAAAAAAATTGTGAAATATATGTTCGGTAAGGATAGCAGACTTTCGAGGACATTTTTAGAGGTTGCTTGGCCTCTGTGTTCTAGCAACTACCCTGAAGATGGCGACTGCAATGTCGACCGAAACGTCCGCTTGAACCCTTCGCTTAAGGCGTAGCTAGAACCCACAAGCTCAAAAGCCTCAGATATACGCTTAATTAGCAAGAATCTTTTTGGGGCAAAAACGGCTTGTCATTGTTTTTCACCGGAGGGCGGTGGATACTGTTTAGAAATTACAGAAAATTTACTGAAATTTTTAACGAAGAATTAACCTTAAATGAACGAAGAGTTCTTTGTAATTTCAGATAACAGGATCTTCGTAATCACTTACAGAAACTTCCTGTTGTACGATGAGACTGTCGCTGTGTGACACGAGTCAACATGTTCCACCAGAGAATTAATATAAAAAAAATCGCGAAAAGTAATACAACACTGCACACCGCTATTTTCATCTGTCACAACTAAAATAAGAATAACTAATTTGTTGCTAATGCGTTGCCTTTTTAGCCCACCGATATGAATGCAGGCTGAGGTAGCTTGGCTTGAGGGTACTAGTCCCGTCAAAGGTTCTACCCTGAAGATGTTAACTGCAGTGTTGATCGAAACGCCTGCGAAACCTTAGCGTCAGGTGCGGCTAGAACACACTAACCCAAAAAAACCTTAAATATATGCTTGTCTACAAGATATATTTGGACGGAAACGGTTTATTGATTGTTTTCGACAGAGGGCAGTTGACAATGTTAGAAGTAACAGTAAATTTACGGAATTTTCAAAGAAGAATAGGTTTTTCGTAGTTTCAGATAACTAGATCTTCGTAGAAACTACGTCGTATATTTACTTCCGGGCGCATGTTTTGTTCTAAACAGAGGTAATCACACGCGTGGACAAAATAAGAGGGTTCTTACTGTAGACGTAAAATGTTTTTGAATGTTTTGCTACTATACCAAGCATGTTCTTTCAGATTCATGTTCAAAAGTAAGTGAAATCAGTTCCCGTAAATTTACGAAGATAGCCTTAACGCTTATGAAGATCCCTTGATTAATTTTTAACCAGCGTTCTTTGCAAATTGGGTGTCAGAATTGTTAAAAGTGGGAAGGGTGGTTTCATTAACTCGTTTTAAGTACCTGCACCCATTTTGGAATAACACGCCACTCGGTGCTGTCTCAAGGGAAGACAGCCACATGCGCCCAACGTGACGGCCTGTGAGACACGTAGGTGTGACGTCACGGTGACCGGGAACCAAGGGCGGCCCCAGGAACACTTCTCGAGATGGCCTATCGCGCAAAAGAAGAATGCAGTTGCAAGACATGACAGTAAAGAAGAATGCCGTTGCAAGACATGAAATTAAAGCAGAATGCAGTTGCAAGACATGAAATTAAAGAAGAATGCCGTTGCAAGACATGACATTCAAGAATAATGTAGTTGTAAAACATGGAATTAAAGAAGAATGCCGTTGCAAAACTTGACACTGAAGAAGTCAGAGGTTAGGTTTGGAATTTTCTAAAATTTAATGTCTCAGATACTGAACTTTAGTACTTTGATACAAATTTTAACGGCGGAAAATTCTAACGAATGAATTAAAGTTTTTAAGTTAGCGTAAAATTCATCCTTCAAAACCAAAATAAAATTCGGGCGCGGGAGGGGGGTTTTGCTGGCTGATATAACCAATGTAATCTAAAGGAGGCGTGCCGTGGTCAGGGTAAAGAGCAATGGCGTATCTAGCTCAAAACAGAAAAAAAAGTCAGGGAGGGCGCATTTGTGGAATTAAACCTCTTTTTGAGTGGAAGAGGGTCCGTGATGGCATGCAGTAAAAAATAAGATAATTAAGAACATGCATGATTAAAAAAAAGTTTTTTTCATTAATAATGCTTCATAACAATGTTTAAATACACAATAAAAAAAAAGAAAAGCAATTTCGGAAAGGGGTGACTACTCCCCTGCACCCCTGCATACGCCCTTGATAAAGGGGGGCGAGATACTGATTTCGTGGAAGAAAAATAGAAGGGTGGTGAACGATTAAGTGAATGTGCTACCGGATTGAGGGCGGTGTGGACGAAAGGAGGGATAGGGCTTAAAATAAACCGCCCCGACTTCCGCAGGAAGATTACTGTAACACACGGGATGCGGGTAGGATGGGGTGAGGGAGGGGGGGAAAGAAGCAAACACCAGAAGGTGTTAAGGGGAAAGGGGGGGATAGTACAGACACGCCCCGGGACTTAATCCCCAGAAGGCATGAGGGGAGATCGTAGATGCGTCTGAAGGCATAAGTGACAAAAAAAAAAGGGGGGGGGGTTTGTCTGTAAAGTCGGTTTACGGTCGATAATTTTACGTGATAACGTCATAAGAAAACATTGATGAAAAATTGCATACTTTTTAATTTTCAAATATTATTTATAGTTTTAGCAAATTTTTATTTAAATAATTTGTTTAAATATAATCACGAAAAATTAGTTAAAAATGCCCGCCTTAAACCTGTTTGATATTATAGGAGATTTTCTCGCACGGTGGTTGGCCGGTTCTTGCACGCTCGGCTCAGGCGGAGCGGATTTATAAGACGTTATCACGTCAAAAAAAAACAGTGTATCCCACGGGGATGGAAAAAAAACAAAGCATTTTCTTTAATAACTGCGGCAGAGGGTATAACGGGCCTTTAGAAAACAAGGGGTGGTAGTCGGGAGGAGTTGTTAGATAGCGGGACATTGGCAGGCGCTCCAAGACTTCCCACTACAACCTCCGAACCATTCGATAAATTCCGATCCTGGAGCCGAGCAGTGCATCACCTCGTTCGCGCAAAGCTCGGGGAACCCACCTAACCTCTTCCTTGGCGGTAACTTCTTTTTCGCGCCGAAAATAAACAACGGCGTCTTCTCTCGTGTAATTGATTAAAACTAGGGACAAAGGGAACTCGCTATAAACGGCTCATCAATTTTATTTACCTACATCCTTTTCCCTCTCCCCCCCCTTGAACCCCCTCCCAAGCGATGGACTTTCCAAGAAGCAGCTGGTTTGTTTAAAGTTAAATCATGAAAAAAAAAAAAAAAAAAGGAGGAACGAAAATATTTTTTAATTAGCCTCGAAAATAATTCCTTTGTGGGCGTTACTTGTGTGAGAGATGACCGGCCGACTCATAAACTTTTGGCTCCAAGTTTATTTTTCTTCCTAAACATTTCTTGAAAAGAAGAGCAAACGCTTCTTGAAGTTAAATATAATATCCCTCCCACAGAGACGTATTTTTTCATAATTATGGACGCTTCATTCATAGTAAAACTAAAAAGAAGTGTCGTATTAAAAACACATAAAGACAAAACTTCAAAAATAATTTGAAACGCAGTATTCACTTAGTTTTATTTATAAGTTAATGTACGTGGTGCAGTAAATAACTTACCAGAATAGTTTAGTTAAATTTCCAAACTTCTTCATTTATTCTGCTGAGGAAGGAAATTTTCCTCCCAGAGTGTTAAAATAAACGTCCTGGCAATTGGTGGCCTGTTTCTTTCAAGTGTATAGTTTTATTCGTCTAAATAACAAAATAAAACTACCTAGATATATTCACATTGTAAGAGCACAGATTTTGTTTGATTAAATTTCCTTATATAAATTATATTTTAAATGTATAACCGTGTTTCAATCAGTCTTAGTTGTTTTTATTATTTAGAGTAATATTTTAGTAGTATAGGTATGTGCTTTTCTGAGCAGCTGCCTAGTTCGAAGAAAATATTTTATTTAAATTTTTATCTACATGTTTTGAGTCATTGAAATCATTCTGACATTTAAGATTTTTATCAATATTTTCAGAATTAAAATTGTTCGGTAACTTAGTTGAAACTATAACCAATTTTAATTACATGTACCTTTTTTACAGATATATTTATGGCAAAATATGAACACACTGTTATAGTGAAGCTGAGTAAACCATCGAAACTTAAAAAAATTCGTTGTATGACTTAAAGTCTGGTATTAAATAATATACATATTGATAGTGATCTTTTAATGCAAACATTATACATTTGTTTTTAAATGCATATTTTTATATGTGGTAATATTTTGGTTGCTGTTATTTATTTCAGTAGAGGACAATTCTCCAAAACTAACAGAAGACATATAATATTGAATTCACTAAGTTCGATAGTGATACCACAACATCTTAAATTAATTGATCCCCAGAACGTTTGACTGATACTCTATGCCCTTGTCAGATTATGTTAGCATGTCTACAACTAGCGCAGCTTAAAGCTGTTATTACGTAGGATAAAGTCAGTCTATTACCTGTATTATATGAAAAAGCTTGGGTCATATGAAATGTGTTATTTCTGAAGAAGCTATTCATGTAAATGGTTGTACTGTAGCCCCCTGACGCATGTGGTTACTTGGGAATATCAATTACGCAATTAATAAGAATAAATACATTTTAAGATTTCTCGGAGAAAGATAAGTATATATTCGTGAGTCACTTTACATTCAGTAAAACTTTCAACCGAAATCAATTAGGTATATAATATTTTGAAATTAGTTTTTTAATGTTCGGTGAAAATGATCTCCAATTATATATATAAACAAAAGAAAAATCAGTTTTCAAAACCTTAACAATTTTTTTTGTATGAGTCTTCCAATTTTTGCATCATAAAACGAAATCTTACAGTGTAATTTGTGCATAGTTTTTCAATTAAAATAATTAAATATAATTTGATAAATTTAGTAGAAACAGCAAGATTTTACCCGCAGTGAAAATAATTTTTTTTTTCAAAAATCTCCGTATAGAAATGAAGATTAAAGCAAAATTACATTTGTAATTATTGTTTTATAGTTTTTTTAAATTCGGGTCCATTATTAAAACTTTGTGCACGAAAATATATATAAAAAACACAGCAAATAAGTGTTCGAAGCTTGTAATATCCGAATAATTTATAATTTTATTCTGTGAAATCGTTCAAGCTGGTTCATTCCTAATGACGCCTAAATGCATTCATATAAACAAATTAATGTAGAATTTTTATCTCCCAAAGGTTTTATTATCTAATAGTTTAAACAAAAATATGTCATAAAAATTTACTTCTAACTCTTCACAAGGACGTTGATTTCGAAGCTCTTAAAAATTTCCAAGCAGAACGAAAGAAGCAGCACAGTTGTTGCACAAAGGAAAAGTTTTGTTTGAATCCAACAAATATATGTTTGTATATGGTAATTACTTGCTGTAAAAATTTTTTTTTTGGCCTAACCAAATTTGGTAACAAAATTGGTTTGTTACACTTAACAACATGTAAAGTTGAGTTGTAAAATTAATTTTGTTGAGACAACGAAATAGCTTCCTACAACAAAATATATCTATGTCCATATACAAAATAAAAATTCTGTTAAGGCAAACAAACATTTCTCTCAATGTGAAAATTACAAAATACTTTATAAAAAAAAGTTGATCGATGATTCCTTTTCGAACTATTTGTGTGGCGTGTGTTACGCCAAGAAGCTTAATAGCGCACGAACACACACACACACAGAATATATAATGTAGTCGGTCCAGTCTCGTAACACATGATCCCGTTAATAAATAAACCAGGCTCCCCTCCCCCCACCCTCAACCACCCACAAAACACGTCTGTCGAGGCTTCAGCGAACCCTCTCTTCCCGGGATTAGCCACATGTATTTTTTTTCCCTTTCATTTCCTGCTTGCTGCTTCTCCCAACCGTGGTTTACTTTTTCAAACCCTTCCCCCCCCCCCAATCCACACCCTCTTCTTCCAAACCCTAACTCCCTCCTGGCAGTCGACATATTGCTGCTCTCTTCGGCAGCATTGCCTTCTTCACGGGAGTCCTTTGTTCTTTCTTCTCCATCCTTCTTTTTTTTTGTTCCTCGAAACTCCTTCCCCTTCTCCACCGACAATTTTTTTTTCCACCCCCGACACCAAAGACTTGGCAGCTGCAGCACCGAACACCGCCTCCCCCCTCCCCCCCCCCAAGACGCGGCGGGACAGCAGCGAGGAAGCGCGTGCTCGTTATTGCTCCTCTATGGGTCTCCAGCATCCCAGAGCATCCATCCCAGAGCATCCCAGCATCCCAGGGAGAGCCTCATTCAAAACGAGATGCGAACTCGCGGGCAAGGCGGGCGAGATGCGCGAGAATTCTCCTCCGTTTGCCTCGAGTGGTTTCGGCTCTTGGTATCCGCCGTCGTCGTCAACGCCGGGGGTTTATACGCAAGGTGTGTCCGCAAAAGAATGCATCCCAGTTTCAATGGTATCATCACAACAGATTAATTTAGACCATTTACAACCAAATCATACATCAAATTGAAGGTAAAAGTAACCTAATTTTTTTCTTACAAAATGTTCAATATGTGCACGTTTAGCTATAAGGCACACATCATATCTTAAGTCCAAATCTTCTCCAAACGTTTGGTCAAAAAGTCCGGAGTAATGGAAGCGATAGCTTCCTTCAATTCTGTGTCTCAACTCCGGCAAATCATTAGGTAGCAGCAGAACGTAGACACGATCTTTCATAGAGCCCAAAGGGGGAAAAAATATATCGAATGTCGTTATGTCAGGTGAACGTTGAGGCCAGCGAAAAAGAGCTCTGTCGTCTTGATCATTACGACGAATCCAACGGTCCGGGACTTGAACGTTCAACCTCTCTCGTACAAAGAGATTGTTACTCTTTAATTGTGACCTTGAACCAACACTCTACAACGCTTACAGTTAACACTATTAAATTTTAAAACTGGGTATATTCTTTTATGGACATACTGTTCATTATGCAAGAACGCAAGGAAACGAAAGAAGTTAACGAAATTTTCAGATTACATTTTTTTTAAACTAAGAAAGAGGCGAAATCGCAAAAACTTTTAATTTATTGCGTTTGTATAGAAACCTTTTAAAGGCATTGCCGTTTTGTGCATAGAACGTTTTGTTTTTCTTGCATAAATATACAATTTCACTAGCTAAATTTCCGTACATTGAAATGTTTGAAATTTTCATACGTTTCCATGATCTACACTAATAAAATTATAAAGAGAATCTTGGGATATAAATTTGTTTCCGTCTATTTTCTATTTTAAAGTTGTAAAGTTGAGAGACGTCTGTGCTTTATAAACGAACGAAATTTTCTTGCGTTGCCTTTGTTGCGTGCTGATTTGATGCATCTTTGCTTTTATTGTGTAGTTTATAAACATTTCCTACGGATACCGTCTGGCTGAACGCACGTGCTCTAAGTGTATGGTTTATAAACTTCGCAAGAAAATCAAGAGCGCAAGTACACAACACGCAATAAACGCAAGGAAGCTACAGCACGCAAGTCGCAAGTCGCAAGACGTTACCAACCCAACAAACAGAAACAGTAAAAACTGTTACGAACATTTCTTCAACAAGCTTTATTTTCCTTGATAAATTTTTCAAAGTAAACGCGTGCAGTTCTCAATAATTTGTTTTCACTGCAAGATGGTTTGATGATTCAAAACGTGTTGAGTGTAAAAAAAAAAAAATGACAGCCTTCTACCCACGTTACGTCTTCATCTTCAAAAGTATTCGGAACACTTCTCCTTCGACTTTTACTTCAAATAAAGACGGCTTAAATGTAAGCCCGAAACTCAAGGAGCTGGAAAGTTTGGCCGATTATTGCGCTGCATTTTTGCCTCTTGAGTGGTTCTTATGCCAGTATGTATAGTTCATTAAAAGAGCCACGAGAAGCCTGGGCTACGCATCTTGCAGTGCCCCCGAACGAAGAGAGCGGATCACTCAAACCTCTTTGGAACGACCCAAACCTCGCTGGCAGCGGGCAGAGCGGTGCAAGCACGAACAGAAACGGGCGGGTGAAAAAAAAAAAAAAAAAAAAAAAAAACGCAGCGCAGTACACACGCGCGCAAACATGAATAATCCATGAGTATAATTAGTAGGGAACGGGACAGGCGCCCACCCCTGAAAGATTAATTGACTGTGTACAAGATTTGAAATGCAATTACGGCCGGCGGCTTGCGAATTAAATCAATTAATAGATGGGAATGTAATTGGAACAAACGCGTTGGGCGTAACGCGGTGGCTTGCGCCTGCGCGCGAGAGGGAAGCACAGAGTTGCTAGGTTCTTACAACTTGCGAGGTTTCATTCTGTTCAGAAAAAGGTTAAAGTCTTTGCCGTCATCAAGAGTATATATATATATATATATATATCTCAGCAACCCACCCCGGCTTCGCACGGGTGCAATGCTGATACTAAATATAATAATTATAAATATAAATATAGACTTAAAACAAAATATAATCAACTAATATCAACAACAAAATATACCTATTCTATTCTGTTATTTTTTTGAACTTAAATACCTTACCTTAAACTAAGATTTTCGATAGTTAAATTAAAAAAAATATTTTACTTACTATTCGTTCGACTAAAAACAAAAGATAATCATCAATAATCAACAAAATGATCTATCTCGTAGGGTTCAGCCAGCGTTGGCAATGTAAGCGCAAAAAATGTGTAGGTATATTTACTACATCACATTAGAAATCTCTAAAATCATAAGTGTTTCTCTACTATATTATGGATGTATTATACACATAAACCTTCCTCTTGAATCACTCTATCTATTAAAAAAAAAAAACCGCATCAAAATCCGTTGCGTAGTTTTAAGGATCTAAGCATACATAGGGACAGACAGACAGCGGGAAGCGATATTGTTTTATACTATGTAGTGATAATAGGAATGGAAGTGATTCGGATTCGATGCCCAGAAAGGCACACCCGAATTTTTTTTTTCACAATTGGGAACCGAGCCCAACGTCTCAGAAAGCTGATGTATTTTCTCGGGGTACTCCCGTTTTCTGTTTCCCCGCCCATTCACTCCGTCAATACTCCTTCCTTACCTCGTCAACTCGCACCGGGTAGCAGCCTCCACGACGAGACCTGCCGGCTCTCCGAACCTACCAACTCTGCTACCAACAATCATTGAATTGGATATTGAAAAAAAAAAACCATACTCCTCTGTTCTAAAATAAAATTGGTTGACTGTAAAGTCGGTTTTCGGACGATAGTTTAACGTGACAAAGTCATAACAAAACATTGATGGAATGATTGCATACTTTTATTTATAAAATTGAATCATTTTTATTGAATTATCATTATTTTGTATGGATACAAATAAGGAGTAACATGAAATCTACAATTTAATTGATAAATTTTCTTTTATTTGCACTCATTAATTTAAATATGTTTATTACTTTAACGAAGAGATTATTTTTACTATAAATTTTATACATGTTTGCTATTTAACTTCTTCCAATCTGTGTTATTCTGTTAAGGATAGGACGATGATAGGAAAAGTAGGAAACGAATGGGAGTGTTTCAAGTTTAATGTGCTTCGAAAAAGTCAAATCGACGGTTGTTCCAATCGAGTGGAAGAGAGATAGATGCGGCGCAAGCGTACAATGAGTGTAACGGTACGCAGCGTAACGGGACAATGTGCGTAACGGGACACTTTTTCGTGCGTGCAGCCGGCGTTCATCGATTTATTAGACGTTGTCACGTCAAAAATAATAAAGTGAGCTAGTCTTTCAGTACTCGCCAGAGATGTGTAACATGCAACCTCGGTAACGGGTAAATTAATGTGTTCTCGTTTTGCAAATACTCTTATAATACGAAACTCGGGCACGAAGTTTAACGTAGAATTATTTAAAATAATGCCGAGCGCCATAAAAAATTGCTAATATTGTGTTTTCAACTGATTTCTTGACGCGAATCACGCGAAGCCTCCGCACCTGCCGCTAGAATTCGTTGCCGGAGCAGCTACGACAACTATCGAATCATTCGATTTGGTAGGCCGAAACTTTAAACTATTTAATAGAACGGCTCCGATAAAAGCGAAAAAAAAAAATTGATAAAATACTATAGCCTGGCTTTAAACCTGATTCTCGACAAGGAATTTTATCAAAATACTGTAAACCTTTAACGCTATAAAGTTTTCATTTGGCTTTGTGAACTGTGTTTAACGCAATTCACCACAGATGGCAGCCCGTGGTTACACATTTCCGTCTCATGCGACTTCCGTCACATTCACAAAATTACTTCTACCTAATACCCTGTACCGAGAGTTAAAATGTTACACATTAAAAATCTATAGAAATATAATTTTATTTTTTTAAAAAATTTAATAGTGTGAGTGTTGGCAAAACTTTAATTTGCCAGGATCATATTTTTTAAGGGGGTTTTAATCAATACAGTGGGTGTCTGTATTAAATTTAAAGTCACTTTGGTTAGCAATATATTAGCGAAACACACCACAGCTGGTAAAGGCTAACGCTAGAAGTTTTTAATACCATAGAAAGAACTTGCAAGGAATAATCGCAAAAAGCCATAATGTTAAACAAAAACGTTATAAAATTTAAGCAAGGTATTCATTATAACCAAAAGCTGGTTTGCTATCTAGATGGAAAAGGAATTTAGGGGGAAGGGGAGTGCAGTTTTCAGGTTGCCTTTAATTACTGACATGGCAAATATTCCACACACCCGGTTCCTAACTTTTCACCTCCGTGGTTTTTCAGTGTACAATGCTGGCTGCCTAATGCATGAAAAGTATTAGAGAAAATCCATATGTTTAATGAAAAAATATCACTCTAAGCAACATTCGCAAGGTTCAGTATACACTTGTTTACTTTAAAAAAAAAATCACAGCAGCGTTCAAGCTCTCCATCTGAATCCATGCGTGAAAGCATCGCCGGGCCAAAACACTACAGCGGAAAGCACTTACTCGCTACTTTCTTAGCTATCTCTTGCCGCGCGTTTGGGGATTCCCCCGCCCCCTTTAACCTTGACAACGAAATGCACTTAAAGTGTTTAATGACTATATTTTCGCGGACGGTCAAAAATTAAAGTTCTCTCACGCTATAAGTATCGAACACTGCCTATAGTATGCCAGGTATAATGTGTTACATGTGCATTTAAAATAAAAATAGGTCTTATAAAAAAAACTATATAATTATTAAGCTACAAATACAGACCAAGGCGAACTTACAAATCTTACAGTGAGTTCAGTATTAGCGCAAAAAAAATTTTAGTGTTGCAAACTGGAAATTTCTGACAATATATGGATGGATAAAAGTGCCAAAATAAGGCCTCAGTTTTCAATCGGCGTGCGATAAAAATTTTTTGCAGCACAATAAATAAAAAAAAAGAAAGTACACTATGTTGAGTCAATGAAAGGAGTCCATTTGTCGCACGGTTACCCGACAACACCGTCGAAAATTTTCACCTTAAATTTACGAAAGACGCTGGTTACAAATTATCCAGTGATCTTCGTAGATCTAGTTTATTAATAGGTTTACGGGTACTAAGTTCCTTTGCTTCGAAAATGAATCCACCAGAATATTCTTGGTGTACAAGCAAAACAACCAAAAAACTGATTAAGACTACCACAAAAAAAGAAAAACACGTGTGTGTTTGTCATGGGGACGCACCACAACGCCGAAATACCACAACGCCGAACGTACAATAACTCCGAAAACCATAACGCCGAATTCCAAATTGACTACAACGCCGACAGCTAGAAAACTGCTGTGTACCACAACGCCGAATTACCACAACGCCGAAATACATTAACGCCGAAAAATGTCATTGCAGGACTGCCACAAAGGTTAGGTTAGGTAAGGTTAGCACACAAATTCATTTAGTTGTTTCTCATTTTTCTCCTGTGGCCCGCCCTCCCCACAGCAACATTTTTCGGCGTTACTGTATTTCGGCGTTGTGGTACACAGCAGTTTTCTAGCTGTCGGCGTTGCGGTCAATTTGGCATTCGGCGTTATGGTATTCGGCGTTATTGTACGTTCAGCGTTGTGGTATTACGGCGTTGTGGTAACGACCCGTTTGTCATGTTCGTAATGGGAAACAGATCTCGAAAGTCGAAATACGGCGTTGTGTTTTTACGAAGACAGAGTTATCTGAAATTACAAAGAACTCTGCACTCATTTAAGGAGAATGCTTCGTTGAAAAGTCCGCAACTGTGCTGCTATTTCCAGCAGTGAACTAGCTGGAGTCGCTGCGACACCTCCGAGACAGGAATAGCCTTAAAAGGCGAGGTTTTCCTGACGGGGGCCCGAGCTTAAAGGGGGGGGGGGGGGACGCTTCGAAGTTCCGAGGAAACCGTTTCGGGTCGCGTCGGGTTCCGAACTCAGGGCCTCGGTGATTGAGTTAACGACGGGAGTTGGAAGTCGGCGGAAGAAGAAGAAGAAGAGTCCGACGAGCTGAGGGTGAAAAAGGGAGGGGGGGGGGTAACTGCTGAGGGAACACGGTTCAGAGAAACTCAACGCCAACTCGTGCAGGAGAAAGAGAATCTCGCAAACCATCACAGGACGACTGACGTAGAACTGCAACCAGTCTGTGAAGTTTAATTTATAACGGCTCTTTGCTCAACATTTTTTTTCGTATTAAATTACACAGAGAAAAAAAAACTATTTTTAATTTTCACCTCAGTTTCACCCCAAATGTTTGCATTTTCACGTCACTTAATTTGTTCAGGAAATCATTCTAAGATTTGTTTTTCATATTATAAGCATTACTTGTATTTTTCTTGTTGCAAACAATATACATAGCTAGCGTGAAGCTATTATTTGGCAACAAAGATTGTTTACAACAATAAAAATACAAGTAATGCTTATAACGTGAAAAAAATCTTAGAATGATTCCGTAGACAAAATAAGTGACGTGAAAATGCAAACAATTGGGGTGAAACTGAGGTGAAAATTAAAAATAGATTTTTTTTGTGTATTTAATTTAAAGCGGAAAAAATGTCGATTTTTCACGGACAGTCCATGAAACAATGTTCTGATGAGCACATTATTAATTAAGTTAAAATTTTTAACACATTAGTGGATTAATATAATGAGAAAATTCGCCTTCTTATATTTTTTCAGTAAAAAAATTGCACCAAAATTTTAAACACAGTTACTTATAGCATTTTAACTATCGTTAAAATATAGAATTTTATTTAATTTTCTCTTTTTTGCCAAACATTAAAGGAATGCTTCTTTTAAGTATGACAGTACTGTTGCCTTTCCACTGGCTGATGTTTGGAACAATCACAGAAGTCCAAAATCACAAACTAATTGATATTTATATTTTTGAAGCAACATCTCGCAAAACAGAGAGCGCTTGCAACAATGTTGCCATGTCGCTCATGGAAAATATTTCCGGACGACATTAGGATCACCGAGATTTTAACTAACAGACTAGCTAATGTTATAAAAATATTTAATATTTTTTTTTCTTAAGATCTTCCGTAGTCGTTCACAGCAAGCCGAGTATGCTCATGTTTAAAGGACTGTTTAAATAACAGTTGTGCTACGTTACGTACAGTTTTTGTGCTATACCAGACACAACAATATGTTTAAAAAATTTTAAACTTTTTTTTTATTCCGGATCCCTTTACTAATGTGAAAACACAAAATTAATCATTTAATATGTGTTTGTTAATTTTACTGATAGGTTCTTCGACATTTGAAAGCACATATGAGGAGGGGAAAAGTTTTAGAAGTTCAATGACGGATCACGTTTCTTAAGCAAACTTTATGGCAGGACAATGATTTGTATAACGCTACGTAACTGCAAACAAGAATTTAACGATTGTCGGACAATATATTCAATTATTTCTGTGAACTTTTTTATTTCTATGTATTTAATATTTTTATATTGGTAAATTGAATATCTAAACCAAATCTAACATTAAAAAATTATATGTCTCCACGTACGAAATTATTTTATGAAATATAGTTGGTCCCATGTCGATGATGTAATTTTTTATATTTTTTGGTATAAACCACTCATACCATTAAGTCCCAAATGTAATTTTTTACATACAAAGCTTTACAACAATGTAACCCAAAAAAATTGTTAAAAAAATAGAACTACGATCTTGAATATTTTTTTGTATAGTAAAGAACTTTAAGAATATAGTTAGATTCTTACTACTAGCGGAGAAACCTGAAAATAAACAAAGTTGTATCAAATCGCACTTGCTCTCGTGATGAGCTTTTTAATTTTTTGCGACATGTTATCCTGTACTTCCGAGCTACAGGTGCTTGTTTATATTATCTTCCTTATTTTCTATCCAAGCAACCCACGTGACACATCCTGTCCAACGCAAACGCTGGTACTCAGTGCTTATTCACAACAAAATTAATGTTTTAAAATTATTTTATACTGTCGGCGCCTCGCACCGAAACTTGCCGTGGATACTTTCAGGTGGCACATAGTCGTGTCATCTCCAGGGACCTCTCGCGTTTGTGAATCGGAGCGGTGATTGGTGGGGGATTGGAGGGGAAAGGGGGAGGGGGGGATCGCGCAGCTACCAAAGTTCGCAACACGCTCGCCGCAGGGTTTCCGCTTCTGCACACACAGAGGTGCTCCTTGTCTAGCCTCCTACCCCCTCCTCCTCCCCCTACCGTCTCCTGCTCTGCGAGCCGTCGGCGAGACGCGACGGTTTAATCAAGCGGCCTTTTGGCGGCGCAATTAAGATAGTTGGCGGCTTCGCGCGGCATCGATCCGCGGGCTCTGACAAACTCCAGCCCCGCCCCCTCTACCCCCTCCACTCTTCAACCCTTACCCCCTCCAGTAGCCAGCCGGGACCCTGAGGCGGCGCGCATGCGCGGAGTGGCTTTGATCCGGACAACTCGCAGCCGGCAGATGACAGCGGCAATGGCTTTTGATTATTACACTCGAAATATTTCTCACGTTAGCAAATTCGACGCCTAAACCAAACCTAAAGTTACAAAAATTGCATCTAATTCCATTCAATAGAAACTGAAAAAAATTAGTATAAATATAATCTTCATTACATTGTTTTTATCTCGAACGGTTCCGAAATACATCTTAATTATATACTGGAAATTAATTTCTTCAAAGCAATACAACGTAAAGTTTTTTTTTATCTAATCATTATGTTATTAAAACGCCAGCAAAAGAGGGTTTTACAAACTGTAACAGGCACACAGTACATCCAAAAAAAATAAAACAGACGAAACATACACTACATGACAAGGCAAACTTGGACAAAACGTGATAAATTACAAAGAGCGATGTATTAATTATTCGATCAAGTTTCGGAAAACATAACAAATATACATATATGTTATAATTTATAAGTATATAGAATCCTATAAATATATTTTTAATGGTCAAGAGAAAGGATAAAAATCCACACACAAACTATATATATATATATATATTTAGAAAAAATAATATTTTCTAGTACCCACGATGGTAATATATTTTTTTTTAATAACGGGGCACATTTTCCGCCGAATGAAAATCCATCAGCGAAAGAAAACTCTGGTGTTTGAGCATTGGAGTGGAATTTTTCACGCCCTCGGCTCTTTCCCCGGAGCCGGAAACTGTTTGCTCAGCGCCGCGACAGTGGCGCTTGGGACGGCTTCCGGGTAAACAATCGCGTGTTCTTCCCGGAGGGAAGCGGCGCGGAGCGAGACAAAGGCGAGGGGAAAATGGGGGAGGAGGTGTCCTTTGAGGCGCACGGAAGGGGAGTGTGTGAGGCCCCCTTTCCCCTCCTACTTCTCACTCCACGAGCTGCAGGAGGGCCCCGGAGAACGCGGATAGCATATTCATGACTCCAACACGCCGCCTCCTTTACCCCTGGCTCTTCCGACGAGCCCGCGTCGCTCCGGCGTAGTGCGGGTTGCAGACGCCACCGGGAAGGGGCACGTAACAACGCGCACACACACACACACGCACACACACGCACGTTCTCCTCCAACCTTTCTCGCTGCGATGCAGTCTCGTGTAGCGAGCAAGCATCGGGGTCACGCCTGCTATGTGACAACATGCAGGCCTAAAAGACACGACCCTGCGGGCTACGTGGTGCTGGGATAATCCTCCCTACACAGCGGGGGAAATTCTCACGAGCCAACAAAAATAATATATTCTACAGCTAGATGATTAAAAAAAATTATGAAATTTATTATAAATTAAATTAAAAATTAAAAATGTTTTCTAAAGACAACAAAAGATTTTACTTATTCAACAAAACACTTTGTGTAAATAGTTCTTCGTATCAATTACAATTCGTTTGAATTTGTTGCAACATTTAAGATGATTTTTATAAGTGATTTATTTTCCGCAATGCATTCCGGAAATCAACTGGTAATGTTTTTGTACACACATTCAACATCATATGTGTGGATTCACTGTCGAATTTAGAAGGAACAACTTTCCTTCACATCCAGCTGCTTGAAATTATAGACCAGTTAATCACAAATTTTCTTGTACGCAGTTACGTTGCGTTAAACCAATCACTGCCCAGCCAGGAAATTAGCTTTTTAAAGACGTGATCCAGCATTGAACTTTTAAGACTTTCAAAACAATAATTGTTTTCCCTCCTTATATAAACTTTCAAATACCAAAAAGAAATAATGGGTGCGTGTAATTATGTACGCGCGTTAAAAGTTTTACTTACTTGACTTAATAAAAAAAGTAACTTTAATTTTGCACGCAAATAATTAATACAAATAAACTAATAAAAAGTTGGCGTGATAATATATTTGGTAAATAATACATTCAATCAAATTAATTTTTTTATTAATTACTAAGTATTCAATATTAATATAAACACGTGTACAAAATTAATTGTATAATTTAGTAAATTAATCGCGATAAATTATAATTAATAATACAAATCAATACGCATGCTGCATGTTTATTGTAATTTATTAATTTTAACTATATATTAAATAATAATGCAATAATTCATAATGAAAATATATCATTCTTACGGAAAAATTACCTCACGTATATAAATACACGAGAAAAAAAAAAGAGTTGAAAAAGTTTATACACACAATTTGTCACTAATATTCACAATAAATAAATGTTTTTAATCAAGCATATAGACCATTATTCAATATCTATCACTAAAGTAAGCATATGTATAATTTTTATTTGTATGTAGTCTTTTTCATCCTGTAAATTTTTGTTGCATGATGCGCCCGCATAGTAGTAATTCACTATCATCATATTTCATAGCGCTTCTAAAGAAGTATAACCTAAAACCTTATTACATAAATACACTTGAAAAATGTTAATAATCAATTTCTATCACTAATAACTGCAATAAATAAATGTTTTAATTATATGGACTAATACTCATTTTCAAGCTCTAAAGTATTTTTATTTTTATGCGGCCTTTTTTTATCATGTGAAGATTTCGTTGCACTGTGCTCACGGTTTATAATTTTTTACCATAAAAAATCACTTTTATAATTTTTTTCCATAACACGCCTAAAAACCATAAATTAAAAAATCTAATAAGTAAAATTAACAAATACATGCAAATGGTTAATTGTGTGTTGCACATTAGCGAAGGAATCTGGAATGGAACCGAGGTGCTCTAGGCATTTCTCACGGTCCTCGGTGGGCTCTGGGTTCGAGTTCCGGGCGAGGGTGTTGTGTAACTTCACGAGAGTAAAATATTTGGTCACGAATACGTCAAAGTTAAAGAAAATGTCAAAACGTCAACAATATGTAATAAAGCCCGTTAGTAATAAAACAAGAGCAAACAATTAAAAAAAAAAGAATGGCAGTAGTCACTAAAGGTGGTCTCATAATGATTCACGCGTCCGTTAAATAAAATTCCATTTTAATGCTGACAACAGACTAGAAGGCTCAAATTGAGGTGAACATTTACAGTGCACGTATTTATGATAATTAAAGTTAAGCATGTATAAATCATGAAACTAAATTTCTTTTGCTCCGATATTTATTAACATATTTTCAGATTTACATAAGTAGATTTTTTTAACTCTTATGTGTCTCGGTAAATTGTTATATAAAAAAAACCTTAAACATGTGTTCAAACGTACGTTTAAAAGTGTTTAATGGGAGCATCTTATCAAATAAACGAACTTAAAACACCTTTTAACATACTAGTGAAGCGGCCGGCAAATATTTATCTTGCTGGCATTTTGGAAAGTTATTTAGCCCGACCGCCCGTCGACAGTTTAAAGGTTGGTAAGGTTTTAACGGATGGACGGATGGAATTTTCCCGGGCCATCTGATTGGCTGGAGGACACGTGGTTTGACGAAAGGCCGGATGACGGACGGATGAGACGGATCACAGTGAATCCAGCTCGAGGCACCAATCACGCTCATGTGACGAGGATCGCTGGGTTGACTCCCATCATCCTGGCATTAACGCGAATTTATGAGCTTTGAGTTGTTTCCTAATTGGTTCTAAGTCTACTGTAATCTTGGAGCCCCGAGTAGCCTCAAAGGGCAGGCAGCCTAAATTATTTTGCGTTTATAATTTCTTGTTTTAGCTCATTATTTAACATAAATTCATAATATAACCACCGTTTATTGTTTATGAAATGTTTCCTGTATTAAATAAGTTATTTCTTAATAATTTTTAGAAACTAAAAGGCAAATCTATATTTAAATCCTAGCACGATATGATATCGTGTGGTAAACAGATTTTAATAAACCGTTCGTATGTAGCCTTTGTTGGAAAAAAACTTTATTAAAAAAATAGAAAAAGAAATGATATAATTATGTCATTTCATGCTAATATTGGAATAAACAAGCTTTTAAATTAATAGTAATAAAAGCATTTCATAAATAATAACATCAGATATTGTACTCAATTTATTAAAAAATATTGAGCAAAACTACGAAATCATAAAAGCAAAACAACTTAGGAAACGTCGCACCTTAAGGCTCTGGGTCACACACCATATTGATTTAATTTCTCGTTTTTAATTAATTTTATTGAAGAAACCATTTCTAAAAATCCAACACGCATTTGTTTTTCAGGCAGAAATATTTTCAACAAATATCATGATAATTACGAATACTTAGCACGCAATTTTACAGCCACGATATTACACCACGTGCATATACTTTGAAAATGTTTGCAGCAAAACAAGAAATGCAAGGGAGTTAGAATTTCAGAGATGCCCTTGAATAAAACTAACGACAAAAAACGAAGAAGAAAACAAATGTGCTTGTGGGACCGGGCCTTAAGGCCCGTGTGCACAAGCGCGCGACGTATAAAACCCACCAACAACATCGATCTCTCCAGAGGGAGCAGACGTCAGCAGAGACCGGCCCCGGAGGAGTGGTAAAAAAAAGAGAGTTGTTCCTCTTCTGGCGCGGGCTGGCCCGGAGGCATACCCCCCTCCCCCCCCCCCCCCCCAAGGGGAAGACGAAGGACCCGTGGCGAGCGGTATCGACAGCTTGGACCGCAGCCCACCCTGGCCGCAGTTCTTCAGTCCTCCCTGCGTCGCCCGTCAGCGCCGGGTGGCTCATTGGCCGGCGAAGAACTGTCTCCACCCCCTCCTATCCCCTCCCCCAACCCGTCCAAACAAACACGTTGACACAAGTCCGGGTTCGAGCTCCGCCCAGGGACGGATCTAGGGGAAGGGAGTGTGAGGGGTAAAGAGGAATCCTGCCTCGGTCACAGGATGGTCAGACAAAAAAATATTTTAAAACCAAAAAAACGTGTGAACTAAAGAAATCAGAAAAAAAAATAATTACTCAACATCTACTAATATTTTTTATTTTGCTCATTATCAGTGGTGATCTTTATTACTCAGTTTCCAATGTAAATTGCGTGGCATGCAAAAACAAATTTATGCATGGTATGTTTGTTTGCAGCTAATTAAATTGTTGGGGTTGACCCCGAGAAGAGGGGGGCGGAGGGTGAAGTTTCTATCAAAAATCTCTGCCCCGGGCGAAGGAGAGCCTAGATCCATCCCCGGCTCTCATGTTGCAAATACGCTTACCACTAGAAACTCAGACCAAAAATTTAATGTATAATTCTTTAGAATAATGCCGATCGTGATGAATATACGCAAATTGTTTTTTCAACTATATTTATTGATGCGAATCACACGTATTTACCTCACCCGCCACTGGAATTCGCTGCCGTATCAGCTACGTCGACTATTGAATCATTTGATTGACAGATCGAAATTTTAAACTATGTAGTGTTCCGGCTCCGAAAAAAGCGAGAAATACTTAAAAAAAAAGGTTAAAACCCTGGGATTGTACCTCATTTTCGACAAGGAATTTTTATTAAAATACTGCCCATATTGTTAAAATTCGTTAAACAGTTAATACTACAAAAGATTACCTTTGTCAATGTGAACTTTGGTTCGCGTCATCCTCCACAGATGGCAGCACCACGGTTACACATTTCCGTTCCACGCGACTTCCGTTCCTTTCAAGAAATATCTCCTTAAAAACGCCGTGTACCGAGAGCTAAGATATTACACATCAAAAATCTGGAGCTGCGTTAGTGTGAAATCAGAATGGCTGCATAGGGATTGCTCCCCATTTTATTTGGTAACCAAGCCCTCTTAACCGTTCGGCCCTGCCGGCCTGGGGCCCCCACGGGCGTATACGCGAAACAGGAGAGGTGTTAGAGATCCGGCTATGTCCAGGGGCTGAGGCTACCCATCCCAGCTTAGACACCACCATCACCCCCTGGCCTCACCCAGCTAACCAGACAAGTGGCTGCGTCCTAAGCTCTTAGACGTTACCAGCACTGCTGGCGCCTACCCTGTTCTCCCACATCTCACTGGGACCCCTCAAAACACCCAGTGAACCCGTGGTCCGGTGGAGGCCTATCCAACCTCTGCCAGCTGTCCAGGCTAGTACCGGAGCTGTGTCGTCGCTCACCACGTCGACTCCGCATCGGGGCTAGAGGAACCCTTGGAGCCTGCTCCAAGCGATCGGAGCACCACCACCAAGTACGAGTCCTGCCCAATCAGAATCCTGGGCCTTGGAGGAAACCTCAACGGGGGCACATTCAATCCTTCGCGGATTTTTCCCGCACTATACTACCAACTTTGGCGTCTATACGGCATGATACCGTTCGCCAAATCAGAGTGGAATTTGACGAATGAGTTGATAGAGGCTTCGCCAAAACAAAGGGTTGAAGATGAAATGAACTGCTACCCCGTTTGAGGCTCGGCCGTCAGTGAGCGCTGCGGCCCCTGTTTTGTCCCATCACGCATTCCCTTGGGCCGCGCCAAAGCGAGTAAACAGCGGCGCAGGGCTAGCGCTGGAAGGGTTCGGTGTTAGAGGAGGGGGGCAGGGAGGTGGCCTGTGAAGAGGGCTGCCTATTGGCCACGCGTAGCCCAATCCGAGAGGCCGCCGCGGAGAGCAGGTGTGTTTATCCCCCTGGGTTCGGCAGAAACAACAGCTCGAATTGCAGACCCCTACTTTGTGCGCTCATAGAGGCGATCCAACACGACCCGAGGTCACACCGAATTTTTTTTGTTAACTTCCCGTCTTGGTTTTTTTTTTATCTCATCGTTATAATACGCAGGTGTTGGCTGTAAACACGAATGAACATCTCAAGATCTTGCATTTTCCTTATCCATACATATTCCAAAATGCCAATTTTATATTTTAAAATATTTTAAATAATTTGGTAGTGTGTGATGTTATCTGAAAGGTTTATGTCACCGTAAAATGTTATAAAGTTCACAGCAGAAAAATTGTCTTAGTTCCCATTGACAGAATCATTTTATGTTTGCGGTTATAGGGCATACTGTTTACGAAAAATACGAAGGTTATATTTTAACAGCACACTTCCATAAGGATTAACGTTCGATTTCGAGAATTATAAAACACTGCTTGTCACATCGTGCTCTTAATTTTAGATATCTCCATTCTAGAGTAATTGATTTTCCTAGACATCAAATCAAAAGATACGTTTTTGAAATAAAAACAAAATTTATACAAAATTTTAGTTAGCTACATGCTATTTAGTTTGTAGTTAATATCTGCTATTTATCAAAAATAAAAATAATGAAAGTCGGAGACCAATATTATAGTGAAACGTATTGGCATTATTGCTATATCTATCTTAAACCTTGGTTAGGTAGGCACTAAAATTTTACAAGCCATAAAAAAGTTGAATTCCCTCGGTACTAAGCGTTTGTAAAATTCTGTGGATTAAATTTTACGTACAATCAAATAAAGTATGCTTAAAAAAAGGCCAATTCCTTGCAGTGAACAAGTGTACTAACGAAATATCTTATTTATAGGTCACCGTTACACAAGACATCCGACTATTCGATTAAATTGTCCCCCATTCCTTAACCACCAGTAAAATCAGGTTTTCCACCTGCCCGCTTAAAAATTCAAAAGGCGGTTTTGAAATCCCCCCTCCCTCTGCTATTTCCTTTTGCCGTGATGAAATTATAGAACTGGTTCTATAAGATGGTGGCATTCAAGACGACTGAACAGAGAAAATCTCTCGATATTGAGTTCTTTTTAGGTCAAATGAAGGAATCAAATTCGAAGGGAAATTTTTTTTTTTAACCCGCCTGCCGTTTGAAGACGGAGCAAAGACTTTAAAAAACAGGGTTGGCGCTACACCTTTGTGTTGGTGCGGGGGTCACAAAAATCTTTTGAGAGAAAGAGAGAGAGGAAGAAATGAGAGAGAGAAAGAGAAGAAAGAGTGAGAAAGAAAGATGAAGAAAGAGAGAGAGACGACGCGCACGTGTATGTGTGGAAGGGGTTTTCTACATCTTGTCGGCCCCTCTCCCTAAACACCAATGGCTGGGTGTCAACATTTAAAAACACCGACGTCAAAACTCCATTTCTCACCTTACCCAGGTCACCGATCGCGGGCAAACAAAAAATGGCAGGGGGAGGGGGGGGGGGGGGGGAGGGACCCTTCGAAGGGATGGCGGGCGGTACCCATGAGCGAGTGGGGAATGGTTGGGGGAGGGGGGGATAAAGAGTTTAGCATAAGAGGGAAACCGAGCCGAAAGAGAGAGATTTTTGCTTCTCCTTGAAAAAACGGAAGAAGCTTAACGTCATAGGCAGTAGACAAAAGAAAACAAATTCTGGAGTACAAACCACAAAAAAAAAAAAAAGGGGGGGGGGAACGCAGGACCTCTCTTCTCCTTCTTTTCCCCCTCCGATAACAACGCGGAACGTCTTTATAAAATCCCCCCTCCTCCTTTTTCGTAGGAGTCTGGGGATTTCTTTCCTTTTTAAAGAGCGCGCGGGCCTTGGTAGAGAGAGACAGAGAGAGAAAAAAAGCTCGTACGGAAAACCAGAAAACTGAGACCGGAGGGGCTTTATTCAGTGTTCATTCGGAGAGAGACGTTCTTTGGGAACAGGAGGAGGGAAGAGGGAAGGAGAATTCTTGTGTGGTTGTGTGTGTGTTAGAAAAGAAGAAGGGGGTGGGGGGGGAGCGGGGTTATATCCGCCATCGGGGCTCTGGTCTCACCCTGCGACAAAGACGAAACGGCACTTTTGAAAACACACAAGTGCGTCACTCCCCCAACCCCACTCCTCCAAAATATTTACTTCCTCCCCACGCCGGCAAAAGAAAAATCAGTTACGCTGAAAAAAAATATTTACATGCGCGCACAGCTGGCGTTATGGAGTTACTTCCAGGGATACAAAATAAACATCCGGGATGATAACGCAGAATTATGAGAGTGCAAATTTACGTAAAACTTTTCCGCTCGGACGCGTTGACTACGAAATTTCAATTAAAAAAGAAAAAAATATACACACACATATAAATAATTGTGGGCAAACCTAAATTCTTTCCAAACAGTTCTGCATAACTGTTAATGCAAGGATAAAAAAAAGCTATTTTGTAAGTACAATGTAATGACTATTCCTGCAAAAATGGAATGTTATAAATTATGGTTTAGAATGTTTTGTGTACGTGTTACCGGAGTTTGGTTACTGTTTCTTTGTAAACCTATTACAGAACTTTCTTCGAATGATCCTTGCAATGGGTATAATTTACTAAAAAATAATTTCATTGACATTCGTCATTGCTTTTTATACACTGGTTGTCATAGAAATATCTCAAGAATGTACGACAAAAATGAGCATATAAACAGAAATCAAGCCGATATAAACTGAAGTCAAACAGTATTCGAAGGTGGCCTGGAAGCGGTAGAGGTAAAATGTTCCTTTCTTTTTCTCTTCCGTCAACAAGAAGTAGCCATTAATAACTTCTTTCAGTATTCCACAATAATGCATGCCATAAACGTAATTATTGTAGTAGGCCTTCAGTAAAACAAAATAAAATAATCTACAAAAATTATTCTACGTGAAATAATAAAAAAAAACCTTTTCAATAAATTATACTAAATATGCAAAATATTCAATAATGTTGGGGAGAAAAAAATTCACTCAAATTCACAAAGAATGAAAATACATGAATATGACAAGCGCGACGTGAAAATCACTTTAGCAAACGTTGTTGCATATTTCGTAAACTTTAAAATGGCACTTTTTTTTAAGAGTCTGACATAGCCGATCTCATCGCGGAAGCGTTCCGATCGTCCTAGTGTGTACTGTAGTGGGGCGGTGTTAAGGTCGCTCGGGCTGGGGTAATTTTTCGCTGTTAGGAATAATTTTTTTAAAATATATGAAACATTATCCCAAAGTTGAACTTTCGTACAATGGCAAAATATTTCCTAGTAGCAAACACAAACCTTTTGTGTCACACCGCAAGTTATTACAACGTAAATTATAAGTACATTTTGTAAACCTCTCAGTATGAACATTAAAACAATCTAGAAATATTACTATACATGTAAATAGTAAAAAAAAGTTTAAACAAGTTTTAAAAGCTTATGATTCATAGACAATGAAAATCAATAAAGTTAGGAAATAAGAATTCTGTTTTATGTTTACGGGGATCAAAATACAAATTACATAAATATGAATGGCCCGTCGCAAAAAAAAAAGTATTCAAGCAAGTGTTGTCGCACGTGTCTTAAACTTTGAATGGTGTATTTGTTAAGAGTCTGCAATAATCGGGTGTATCCCTGGAGAGGTGGGAATGTCGCAGTGTGTACTGCGCTGGGAGACAAACTACTGTCGTTTGGGTTGGAGCGTTCATATCTCAGGGGATAAAGATATGACTAAACAGGTAAAAAAAGATCATAAGTAAATTACGTGCAGCTGCCAGGGACGTAACTAGAGGGGGGAGGGGGGTTAATTGGCAGAGTAATTTTCACTTTAGATATTTACTTCAATATCGTGGTGTTAGAACAAAAAAAAAAAAAGATTGGAGGGCAGATGAACCGAATTGCTTTTATTGAAAGATACATACATTTTTTTCGTCAAGAATAAAAAAACTGATATTTTTCGCGTACTGTCTAACTTGCGATGTTCTAAAAATGAAATGACTGCAAATAAAGCCATTTATTTACCATCTAAGTTGAATAAAAAATATTTTCAATAGTAAAGTTAACATGTGGTGGCGATATCAGTTGTTGGGAAAGGTTGTGGTTTGAAAGGAAAAAAGTGTGTATGTGGGACGGTTGGGGGGGGGGGGGGGAGGATCAATATTACTTCTTGTCCTTGTTAGAAACTAGTCTAGTTACGTCACTGGCAGTTGCAGAAAATTTTTTGGAGGTAGGTTTTAAACGTGTTTAAATAACTACAAACACGCTGAAGCAGAACTTATCCTCAAACAGAACTTGAATCTACAGGACGGCGCGGTATATCTGGCATTGTCTCCGCTGCTTTGTTTGCTACTGCATATCTTTTTTTATTCATTCGGATTCATCCAACCGATAAAAAATAAACAAAGATGAAAAAAAATAAAGTTTACTCTCACCTTCTAGCGGGAGAAAGGGAACCATTAATTAATAAAAAAAAGATTTTAAAAATATGCTCGTTGTTACAGCTACGTTTGGTTTCGTAAAAAATTTGCCGCGAAAAAAAATTTCATAGAATTTTTTTTAAAGAGCGCGACATCTCGTCACGCGCGGACGAACACTTGTGTGCTATATTGGCTCTTCTGCGCAGGAGTTGATTAACGGCGAAGGGTCTGGCAGGGCTGTAATTGGCTGCCCGCTAATTGCCCCTGAGATGGGAAGATGCGTTTGGCGTCGCTTCCACGTTACACTCACAAACACCTACCAACACAACAACATTGAACGAGATGAAAAGATATTATTGTCTTTCCAGCAACTGGCGAACGTGGGAATTGCTTTTTTTTTTCAGGCGAGGATAAAAGACAAGCTGCAACATGAGAAAAAAAAAGCTGCTGGATGACGCGAAAACATTTTAAGACCAGCTGAGCGTTAAAATTTTGTGGCATTGTCCCTGTGTTTCGAGGTTGGCTGAGGTTTATTTCAGGTGCGTTTATACTGTCAGCACACCAATCACAGCCATCCAGTGCGGACGCAAACGCGTCGTGAATGGCCCGGCCAACAGGACAATGGCTTCACTTGCGTACGTAACGTTCAGATCAAACTCAAGGCAATTTAGAGTCAATGATATTGTAGTTACTAACAACTTAGAGGGAGAGATGTTTTGATAATGGAAAAGATTTCTGGGTTGTGGAGAAAGGGACGTATATGATGGAGGCAACTATGAACTGGGTACATCAGCGATGATACAATTACTAAATCACCCAAGAGCATTGAAACAAAATCGATTTCCAAGGAATACTTCTGCTAAGACCTGAAGCTCTGAAGCCAAATAAATCATCTAGTTCAAGTAAGAACTTAATCGCTGTAAAATCGACTTGGTCTAAAAGAAAACCTTTCTAAGCGTGGGAAGTTTTGAAAAATTTTCGGGTTGTGGCAGCTCGCACATTCACACATTTCACCACTGAGCATGAATGGTGGGGCGAAGTAACAGGAAAATTGTGTTCTATTGAAACTCAGCTTTTCCCAACGCCTCTAGATATCCCTGACCTTTAGCCATTAAACGGGGTTCTAACTAGTGCGACGTTCCGCTTCGCTGCCTTTCAATAGAGAAAGAGAGAAAGAGAGAGAGAGAAAGAGAGAAAGAGAGAGAAAGAGAGAGATATATATTCATTTGCAACGTTATGGAGGTATATTTGGACATTCAAGCGGTATACGGGTTGAGTCCAGACTCATTACCTTTGAAGCTTCACGCCCATCTTGATTTTTTTTATAGAACTTCAAGCTTTTTTTTTAAATATACGAAGTAATTAGAAATTTCTCCTCCAAATATAAAACGTGTTTTAAACATAATTTTTGGAAAACGACATTTAATATGCTGTTTCTGTATTTGTCGATAGACGTAAACTGCTCACAACAACAAAACTGTGAAAATAATAATTTTGTGTCTCGCCGTTTTATTACTGGCATTCACAGAGATTTATTGTTTGTATCATCATAACTGAGATGTTTTTAAAATTTTAATGTTTTAGTTTCAGAAATTTCCTGAAAATGGAGCCAAGTATTTTTCTTATAGTAGGTATAGGGGAGAGTAGGGTATAACGGGGTACTTAGTATAAATCGCTTTAATTTATTGTTTTAATATTGCTGTATCTGTCTGAAACCATCAGCATGCGTAGATTAGAATGTGAGTTTAATTCTGCAACTAGTACCGTGTCTTCTGAAATATTATTATTGCAGAGATTTTTCATTATTTTAATGTATGCACACTACCCTGTTTTACCCAACTGGTTGGGTAAAACGGGGTACAGAAAGCAGATTTTTAAATGATTAAATATGTGCATTATAGAAAATTCTGAACAACATGTAGTATGACAAATAAATACAATTGTCAGTAAAAATATGAGAATTAAAAAAAAATTCAATTATAAGCCTTCACCTTACATGTTCCTCTGTATTTGCAGTAAAACTTCTCAAAAACATTGGTTTGCGGAAAATCAAAACATTGTTAAAACAACAATAACACAACACTGTTAATTTTGAGGAAGTGGTTAGTCTAATAGCATAATCTAATAATGTATAATACAACCTTGCATATTCCAAATATCTGACAAAACATATGATTGTTCAATTAGCCTAATATGGCATAGTAGGCCCATCAGAACACAGAATAAGGCCAGAGTCTATATTCCAAACTGGCAGAAATCACATTCAAATGGCCTACAGTCATCTGTGTCTACACCAGCACATCCTTCATGGCTCCAAGAATGAAACTTTAAACATTGCGCCCAACTTTCGGCTGATTTTGAAGTGGAGAACTGTTCAGCGCAATACATGCAAGGAACGTCATTATCATCAGACGCACGCAAAGTTACTGTTGGTATGGATTTGTTGCTGTCTTCTTTATTATTATGTTTTTTAGAACTGTTTTGAGATTTAGGCACACCAGCATTTTTCCTTTTTAAAGATTATGGTAAAGCTGACTGAATAATAATTAGTTCGTTCTTATATGGCGAGTCGGTCAGCACAGCTGCCTTGCCACGTCGTCGTCCTCTTCCTTCTGCAGGATTTCTTTTGGAATGGGGAATCGGCATCACTGTAGTCGGTGGAATTGTGAAGCTACTGTTTGATGAAGCATTTCGATTTTTTTATCAGATAGGCCTAAACGAGATTCAGTTGGTGAAGATACCAAACCAGATGTCCAGATGTCCCAGGAATATTACCAACACTGACATTTCCATGGCACTCTGAAGGCCTTGTGTAAGCTCGGTCAGTTGTTGCAGCAGTCTCTGGAATATCACCTACACTGTCATTTCCACTCGGTTCTGAAGGCCTGGAGTTAGCTCGGTCAATTGTTGCAGCAGTCAGTGGAATATCACCGACAGTGTCATTTCCACTCGGTTCTGAAGGCATGGAGTTAGCTCTGTCAGTTGTTGCCACTGGCTGAAACATCCAATCTGGGAAGATACTTGCATCAAGGGGAAATATTCCAGTTCTTCTGAAACCATTTACCGCAGTTTCCATAGAAGCGGCCTTCATAAATGCAGCGCCATAGAGTTTCCCGATCTGGTTAATTGTAATGGGACGTCCAGGATGTAAATGAACCCATTTCCTTGCTTCTTCACTATAATACTGCATCAGTGGGGACATGAAGGAAACATCTAAGGGCTGCAACCTATGAGTGCAGTGTGGGGGGAAACACAATAGGAAGACATGGTTTTTTCGAGCCATCTCAATTAGTTCCAGGCTCTTTGTGTGAGTAGCATGCCCGTCGAGGAGCAATAGAACTGGGTCTGACTCTGATGGCTTTGTGAAAGCAATGAAACGCTGAAACCATTGATGAATAGATCTTTCTGCATCCACCCACTTGGATGGAACTCAGCTGTGCTCTCTGGGGGAGCATCATCTAATAGCTCTGGCTTGGCTCGCACCCTTGGGAATATAAACATGCTTGGCATAAGTTCCAGCTGCATTCATGCAAATTACTGCAGTTACTAGTGTTCCCCGTTCGGCTGAAACCAAAGCAACTACCTGTCGTTTCCCACGCAGTGCAAGAACTTTAGATTGCTTTGTTGGAACTGTAGTGATCCCGGTCTCGTCAACATTAAACACTCTCCCTGCAGTAAAATTATATTTATCATACAGCGAGGTCAGGAGATCAAAAAACATTTTCACATATGCCTGATTAAATCCTATTGCTCGCCCTAATGATGTTGCTTCGGGTTTTCTCAGTTTAATGTCTGGATGCCTTTGCAGAAAGGCATAAAGCGAATCCTTCCCAGCCATTTTTGAGTCTTTGTTAAAGTTATTGGTAATATTGTTCTTATCCGCTAGCTCGAAAGCAAGAGCACGCAGTTCATTCATAGTAATACCAAAAAATCGGTTTTCCATTTCCACAATATGATCGACAAGTTCTTTCTCTTGAGCTGATGTGAACACAGGCAACTTTCCCATTCCTGCAAACAAATACGCTTCATAACCGTAAGAAACATTCCTCAAAATATTAAGTAACTGCAATCTTTATAAATGTTTATGCTTTGTCAAAAATGTTGAAAGCGTTAGCCCCTAGTTTTCTTCCCATGCTCTCAGCGAACCCTAATAAAAGTTTTGAATGTATAAATCTAATGCACCGGCGCCCTAGTCATCAATACCTACTACCCTTGTTAGTAAAACAATGATGTTATGCAAGAAGTGATTTAGAAAAAAAAACATTTATAAAGCTGCAATTATATGTATTTTATAATTGCATTTGTACCAAATTTTAACACACCTTTTTTCCCCGCATTGGTTAAAGAGCCTGAAATTCGGGTCTTTTTAACTCTTGCTTCCAGTGTACTTTGTGGAACACAATATGTCTTTACAGCCTTCGTATATCCCATCGTACCGCCTATTACTTCACTGACAGCTATTTCCATACTATCCTCTGGCTAGGACTGCCCCTTAGTCTTTCTGGTATAATATCTACCCTCGTTCTTGTGTTTATCATATATATATATATATATATATATACTCTTTCAAGAGTTGCATTGCACTAATATTTTATAAATAGCATAAATCACTTTATTTATAAAAATAGAAAAGAATGATAAAGTCAAATTATAATTTAATTACATGGGCCTACAGCATTTTTACGTTTCCAATTTTTTTTCTCACCGTACAAGACTTTTGGGTGACTGTATAAATGTACTGTAGGTAACTCTGTATAACATTTAGTATGCATAACAAAACTGTTTTTAATTTTAAAAGTCATTTGCACAATTGATCGAAAAGATGGTTAAAACAGGAAACTGGTTGGGCAGAACGGGGTACTACCCCGTTTTACCCATAACCTGTGAACCCTGTTTTACCCTACATGCAGGTTCTCAAGCAAAAACGACAACAGAAAACCTTAACACCCGTCAATTACATCGTTTACTATGGCACAACATAGCAAATATAATACTTTACTTGAATACAACTTACCATAAAATATATCTGCAACCACTGATGTAATATTGTATAGCCAATACACGCTAAACATTTTAGTAAAACATCATAAATTTGTAATTTCCATTATTACGCACGAAATAATACTGTACGACACTTCATACTACCTCACTCTAGTGACGACGTGTAGAGGAGTAACTTACCAAACGTACACACAGATAGCAGCACGTGTACGGAAAATAACAGTGGTACCCCGTTCTACCCAACTACCCTGTTTTACCCAACTCTCCCCTACCTATTTTACCAGCTAATCGTCCGAATATGGTTAGACAATGTGCAATATCAGCAAATGATACGTATGTAATGAGAGTCGTTCATGATTTCAGATACGACGAAATTGATAAATATTTGGAATGTACTAAGACCCTATAGGGCTGTATTTTTTTTACGCGAGCTGTGTAACAATATTTTAATACAACCGTGAATACTACAATGACAAGTCAAAAAAAGAAAAGAAACTGCCAGTGTGGCTCCAGACTGTTTGCAAAATGGTTACTTCTTTCTACTGAGAAAATTGTCAGCCCGTTCTTGCAGTATTTCGGCGTGTAACTTTTGACGTTCACCTGAAATACTCATCCAAATTCTTCCGTCAACAGCAGAAATATTTCCATCGCACGCAGTTTCGGTATTCGGTAACCACTGGAGTCTGAATCGCGCGACTGAAGCATTCTTGAAGGAAGTCGAATGGTTCGCACTCGTCGGGTCTGCCATATCATACTGAGGGATGAACTGTAAGAAACTATGATATAAAACGATATAAAAAAACGAAAAGGCAGTCATGGGGAATGTCGACAGAAGTGAAAACTTAAAACTTGGTTTTTAAATGTGTAATATGACATCATTTATACGTCAAATGCACGTAAGAAAATGATTTTGGTATTGTATCACTAGCATGTCAGTGGCGCGAACCCATAAGTTTTGTCCATACCAATAATAAATTTAAAATAAGAAATAATAAAGTTTTCTCATCGAAAAAAAATTAACTTAAATCCAAAAATAATCAAAATTATCTCTCATAAATCAATAACCTGAAATTTAAATTCACTACGTAAATAAATAAACAAAAGAAAATCGCTCAACGCAGTCAATTTAACTTCACTTACTTGCTACTACAGCATGTCGGTGACGTGAACTCGCAAGATTTTTTCCCATTCAAAAAGAGTCCAATACGCACATGATACAGTCGAGTATATACAATGTATTATTGCATATATGCGTATACATGTACACAGGCCGCTGCGCGTCGCCAGTCTGGCGCAACACGTCACTAGCATGTCGGTGACGCAAACCCATAAGTTTTGCCCCTGCAAAATATCGCTCAACGCGGCTAAAGAAATTTTTCTCCAAAAATCTGGTTTCCGCAAATGGTACCGAATAACATCACCGCTGGAATCTTCGACTTCATATTGCGGATGATTGTATGTTGTAGTCCAAAATGTAGTCAAACACAATGGTTAGTTACTTGATGCTTCAGTAACCACATACTGACTTTAAAATGACTTGACTGCAACGACTACAAATAACTGCTGCGTGGAAAAAAAAAACTAGCTATGATTTAATTGTTTATTTACGTTATGTTAGACGATATTAACGTCTCTGCCTGAAGCAGGCCGGCTTATGGAGAGGCAGTTTGTAAACTAATTAAAAAAAAACTGACCAGAGGTAATGAATCCAACCCTTGACCTCTCGATTGGCATTCAGTGACGCTGGTTCAATTGTAGTGACAAAAATCAGCACAGCTTAAAGTGAATTTAAGAATTTTTCATTCCTATGGGCATTAATAATCCGAGACTGGCTTTTAGAGTCGAAGTTAATATGAATAATGTAGCAATTCATTATTATTTTTCCACTGAACATTTTAGGGCAAATATTTAAAGGCACCGTTGAACAAAATACTTTAATAATATATATTTTTTAAATTAAAGAATGTTTGTTACCTACCATCTGATTTTATTTCTTCCCCACGCTTACTTTGCGATCTCTCTGCCCAGGAAGTTCTGCTCAGTGAGTAGTATGCGAGGCACTTAATCAAGATCACCGCTGTTTGCGGCATGACATTAGCGAGTAAGGAAAAATAGAGGGATCTTTAAACTCACAACTACGATAAATTTTTGGACTATGTCTGTGACGCCGTTCTACGGCTTGAGTTGCATCACGTCTTAGGTCATTATTTTATACTTACGTTAAACACCGTCGAACTTATAGAACTTTTGAGTGGCTCAAAGTTGACAAAATAAAAACAATATGTATTGCATACCCTTTTTTTTGTATCCAGCTGCTTAATTAAAATTTGTAACGTTTTTTATGGGCGTACAAATAAAAAATAAATAAATGCATGTTTAGAGACATAACACACATGTAGCCAAAATGAATGATATCCATTAAAAAAGAAAACGTTTCATTTCGGTATGTTTGTTAAAAAACAAATATTCTTCAGCCAAATTATAATGAAGTTCTTGAACTCTCAAAATAAAAACACATACCTTTACATAAATATAGTTGTAGTTAAGGATATAAAAATTCTGTTCACCGTTTTTTTCATGTGCGAATGTTTTACTAAAGAGGCAGCCAGTACTCATATACAAATGATAAAAAAATGGATAATTACACGAAATATATGGAAATACACAGCTTATTTTCATATTCATGTACATAAATAATAAATACCATACATAAATTATATGAAGTATGCGATAAAATACATTTTCTTTTAAATGTTTTATTTCAACTAATTGAATACTGTAAATATAGGTTGTGAAAAACAAACAAAAATTTTTTTAGAGTTCATTTAATTACTGCTACAAAAAAACAAACAAGAAATTCTTAACAGAATTGCTTTTCTTCTTGCTTAGCTGTAATTGTTCCTCAATTCTATAATACCTATTAAGAATATACGTGAAACAGATGTAATAAAATTTTATAAAATTTTATTAAGTATTTTCTTCTGCGTTAAGAGCTAAACCTGACTTAGCTTTCAAGCAAAACACTTTGTTCAATCGCACATTATGACAATATTTAAACGTTCTTTGAAAGAATTTGAAATGTTACTATTTAAGGACTACTATTAGCTCTTGTACTTACTCGTCAGAAACGGCAAACAGAGGGTCCGCGGCTGTACAAAGACCGAAATGAACGCTTCACAGCATGACAGCCCTCATTGCTGAAGCCATCACTGATCTCCAGTTGCGTGCTTTATGAATTTTACTGAAGGATCTTAATGGCCTTTCGGAGCATTACCAGTGGACGTTAAAAAGCACTTAGCCACTCTTGAATCTCGCGCAGCGAAACAAAAAAAATAACACCATTTCCCAAGTATTTATGAAATATAATGGTAATATTCCATTCGGGAGCAAAAATAGCGCACAAAGAGGGGGATAAAAATGTTTTGTGTAATCGCCATTTAGGGAAACCATTTTTTCCCCCCTTTACCGCAAAATTTCCTAACAACTTTAAAAATAAAAAGAGCTGTTTTGTAATTAATTATTTTCGTAATAAATAAAAAAAAAATTGAATATTTTTAAGAATTAAATTTCATAACTTCCCTTAGCTCAGATTGTAGTAAACTCCAGATAACTCTATTGCTCATAAATCATGAGTAGAGAGCTGCATAATTTGCTTTATTTATTTTGTTACAAAGCTAGGCTCCACGCAACTGCACCATTGTTTTTCGTTCATTGGCTGCTGCCTCATTATACCTCCTTTACTAATTGCGTGTGGTTGTATAGTATGGATTTTAGTTGTTTTATTGTTTACTTCCTGTACTTCAGTGCGCGTCAAAGACCAATGATCAGCTGGAATACAATACCCGTTAATCCATATAAAGTAAATAGTAAAACAAGACCTACAGCTCAAAAACATGATGGAATAAAAGTTATTTTAAATCCCATATATTGTTGCTAGTCAAGTACACACTTTTAACTGATGCTGGTACAGCAATAACTATCGTACTGAAGTGAAATATGCTCGCGCATCTACCTCTATTCCTACATTCGAAAAAAAAAATTCCATACCTTTACAAAATATTCATTTGGAAACCAGTTCCCAAGAATTATTTTGTAATATTACATGTGCATCACATGGTTATGGCTATTTTTGCATATATAAAGTACTTTTTTTGAGATAATACTGAGTGTTTCTTACGAAAATTGGTGCATAATTTTATATTTTAATTGATGTTTCATTCAATGTATAATTTTTTAAACCACGGAAAATATAATCGAATATTCAATAATTAAACTTTATTTTGTGATATTATGCTTATTAATGTGTGCCGTTAATACTGTAAGGCTATTGGGGAACAAATAAGTTAAACTATTACAAATAACTTTACAAATAAATTTAACTATTGGAGGTACGGGGACAACAACACAAAGCATAAATGGCCGGGTAAGAACCCAAACACAGTATTACTGCAAAAAATACTTTAAAGTGATATAGTGGTTTTCATCTAAATGTACAAATTTACATTTATCTGTAATTTTAAATTAATATTTCTGTTTCATTTACAAAAAAAAAATATTACAATGTGCTTTGAATAGGTATTAGGTAAGATCATATAGCGAATCCTAATAAACCAATTCTTGCTAATGCAAAAAAAAATAAAAAATTTGGAGAGTGGAGGAAGAGGCGACTGATTATAATCCAATCTTGTATTTCAGCCTGTTGAATATCCACCACAATCGTCGTGAACGGTCAGCTGCGAGAGAATATTGAGACGGATAAAAACCAGAGGTGTAAAACATCTAACTTCGGTAAGGAGCAAATTAAAGTGCTGCAAATAAACTTATAATACGAAACTCGGACACGAAATTTAACGCAGAATTCTTAAAAAATAATGCCGCGCATTATAAATATACGTAAATTTTGTTCTCAACTACATTTTCTGGTCGCGAATCACACGTATTTTCCTCATCCGCCACTAGAATTCGCTGTCGGAGTAGCTACGTCGACTATTGGATTATTTGAATAACAGATCGAAATTTCAAACTAGGTAGTGTTCCGGTTCCGATTAAAGCGAGAAAGACTTGGAAAAAAAAAAAGAAGGTTAAAAACCCGGGATTGTACCTCATTTTCGACAAGGAATTTTATTAAAATACTGCCCATCTTTTTAAAATTCATTAAACAGTTAATATTACAAAGATTACCTTTTTCTTTGTGAACTTTGGTTCGCGTCATCCTCCACAGATGGCAGCACCACGGTTACACATTTCCGTTCCACGCGACTTCCATTGCTTTCAAGAAATATCTCCTGACAAATGCCGTGTACCGAGTGCTAAAACGTTTACACATAAAAAAAAAAAAAAAAAAGTGTGTGATCGCAACGCGCTTTAGAAGTGAAATTTCAAAGATAGAGGGATGGGAAACTTGTCGAGTACACACATATTTGAAACACGAGTACAAGCGTCGAGTGAACAATAGCACAGGCGAGCGTAAAGGCATGCGGGTGTGAACATATAAGAATTTATGCGGGTATGCGAGCGCACAAGAATGCAAGTGTGCTATAATTATAGATAACAGAAATTTCACGCAATCATTTAATCCCAAGTCAGAACGCAAACCTTCACACTTTCACACTGTGTTCGTGATTGGACCGCAGTTATTTGGCCACGCCCCTCTACGACCGTTAGCCAACGATGTCCAGCTAGGAGAGAAGTAAGCGAATAAGGCAGTCCAAATTGACAAGGATAAAATTGTTCTAGCTAAGAAATCAACCAGTGGGAAAACATTAATAGATTTGAGCACACATATGACTTTGAATTCTACCATGAGGCCAAAGAAATCCGAGAAATTTTCCGGGTCTCTAGCTATGATACAAACATGCCATCGAGTACTGCTGCCGCCATCTGCGTTCTCGGCAAGTAGGTAATATGATAGCTAAAATATGACATAAATATGCACTATGCTCTGATGACGTCATAGCCTCGACTTACCCTAACGATTGTCACGTAGTTTCACTTAAAAAAAATAGATGCGGTTACTTATGTAGGCGCGTTAGAAGGTATATAGGTACTTAATGGCGCAATAAACAACTAATTTTAATAATAATTAATATTAATAAAATTTCAAATGGACTGGAGTGATATTATAATTACGGTTGTTAAATTACAAATTTAATCAAATCAAAGAATTAATATATACTCAGTACTCAATATTAATATAAACCCGTGAATGAAACTAATTATTTAATTGAGTAAAATAAGCGAGATAAATTAAATTAACAATGAAAAACAATACATATACTGAATGGTTGTTTTAATTTATTAATTGTAATTATTAATGAAATAATAATTTAAAATGCAAATAAATTACGCATACGGGAACATCTTCTCACTTATATATATACATATATATACACTTAAAAAAAGGTTAAAATCATAAATTCTAACACTACTATTAAGAAGAATTTTTTTTTTTAACTGTACGGACCAGCATCCAATATCAGTCTATGATTTGAAAGGACATACACAATTTTTATTTGTATGTAGCCTTTTTTTTTCCCAGCCTGTGACGTGTGTGCGCATCGTAAAAAAATATCTCTCGTTATTTTTTTATAAAGTACTTAAAGAAGTGTAACTTAAATAAAAAAAGAAGAAGGGTTGACACTGCGGAGACGCGACGTGGTCGTGTGTGTCGGACCGCGACGGGGGGGCGGTAGCTGCGCCGTTAATCTCACGGCCGCGCGGGGGCTCTCTTGTTCCGACCGTGCTCGGCCGCCTGCTGACGTCACCACGGGCCTCCACCCCCCCCCCCCCCCCTACACCACACACACGCCGCGCGCACACAGGGGCGCGTCGACACGTCTCTCCGCTACCTGCGCCACGCCTGTTTGCGGTAGCGCGTCAGGAGGCCGTGTGGTCACGTGGACTCAAAGGAAAGGCTGGACGGATGGACCTGCTGCCGTGTCGCACATCGTCGGCTACAAGATGGCGCGCCGTCCGCCCCTCTTCCCCCCCCCCCCCCACGACCCTCCCAGGAACCACAACACACCGGTCCATTCCGACTCCGCGTTTATTTTTGACCTGACAACGTCCAATAAATCGACGAACGCCCGGACTGCACGCACGGGAAAAAAAGTGTCCCGTTACGCTCATTGTACGCTCGCGGCCGCATCCGTCTCTCTTCCACCCGATTGGAACAACCATCGATTCGACTTTTTTTCCGAGGCAAAATTAAACTTGAAACACTCCCATTCGTTTCCTACTTTTTCCCATCAACGTCCTGTCCCTCAACAGAATAACACAGATTGGAAGAAGTTAAATAGCAAACGTGTATAAAAAAGTTATAGTTAAAATAATCTGTTCGTCAAAGTAATAAACATATTTGAATTAATGAGTGCGAATAAAAGTAAATTTATCAATTAAATTGTAGATTTCATTTCACTCCTTCTTTGTATTCATACGAAATAGTGATAATTCAATAAAAATGATTCAATTTTATTCATAAAACTATGAAATCATTTCATTAATGTTTTGTTATGACGTCACGTTAAACTATCGTCCGTAAACGACTTTACAGACAACCAATTTTCTTAAGTGAAAACTTCTATGGGAAGTTTTGGATAGGGAGTAAATTCATGTAAGTCGTCATCGTCATGGTCACGTGACGTGTTAACGATAACACTATATCTGTTCCTGTTAGTATAACTTATTGCGCTTTTCAATCTTAAGTATACGATTACTGAGCAGTAAAGGGTGAGTATAAAATACATTAACATTCTCATATAGGTATATCGTTTGAATAACGAAGAAAACGGAGTCTTTGTAGCAATATGACTTTAAAATTAAGAACATCATTATTTATTTTTTAAATACCTACAATTACCATGCAATGCGATTTTATAGTAATTTAGGAGTTATTTTACTAACGTGATAAACCAAATTTGTTGTGTGATAATATTTTTTCGTAAAAATTACGAAAATGTTTTCACTTCTGTCGGCAGTCCTCATGACAGTTTCTTCGGTTTCTTTTTCAACCCCTCTCTGATCATCTTAAATCAAAACATAAAAGATTTAAATTTTAAATTCCATCTTAAAGGTATTTGGCTACAAGTATTATGCTGATTGGTAAAAACATTAGTAATTCTGATGAAAGGTCGTATTTCGCGATTGAAGTGAAACTTTTTGCTCATTAATTGCAGAAATCAGTAACTCTTTTCCACACGAATAAACTAATTGTAGACACTTTAAGTAAAATAAATGAAATATGGTAGAGTTGATCGTTAGCCGTTACGAAAACTGAAGAGTAGACAAAGACAAGCAGCGTTACGAGAATTCCGTAGCATCAACAGCGGAGTCATTTATACCTCACCCCTGCCGTTATAATTAACCACATAGCATGCTACGCTATGTACATAAACACCCCCCCCCTCTTTTTTTTGCTGTTCCCCCATTCGACCGCTAGCGCATGCGTTGGAGTGGCGTCGCCGCTGACGCACTCTCCTCCTCTACTGGTTCCCCCACCACGTACCTAACTATTCCCCTATTGCGATCGGAATTTTCAAAACGCTCGAAAATTGCAGCTCTCTCAGCAAAGAAGTTTCATTTCAAAATAAATATTCCCAAAATATTAGTAGTTTACTATCTTATATGAATATACAAAAATAAAGTGATATCGAAGAGAATTGTCGGTTAGGTTAGGTTAGCTAACTTAAAAATATTACTTTTAATATTGTGGATGGTTGGTTATATTATGCTTAGTTACATTAAAAACAGTTTAAAAGAGTGTATGATTGGTTAAGTTGGGTTAGATACATTATAAAATACTGTAAAATAATTTTAATGGTTAGTGAGGGATTACCAACTTAACTTAACGCGATCATTGTACTTTATTTTGTATTATTTATAATGTAGCTAACCTAAATCAACCAATCGTTTACATGATTTCAAAGTATATTTAATGTAGCTAGACGATATTCTAATTTCTCCGTCACCAAAGTCTATGAAAGACGGTCTGGACATCTTTCCAGCGCGTTTTTATCCTCTAGTATGTGACACCGAAGTTGCACGAGCGAACGGCTAACTTCGGTGAACTTCGGAACTGTTCGGGTATCGTAATGGACCTGTGTGAATACAAACTGCTAATTAAAAAAGGGGAAGCCTTCTTTTCACAGACGAGAGAGCCAAAACCCGAAGTTCATGCTTTTTTTCCGTATCTTTAATGCAGCTATCCTAACAAAATCAACAGTCCACAATGTTTTAAAGTATTTATAATGTAGCTAACCTAACCTAATTGACCATTAGTATCATTTTATCAACACCGCCATATTTATTTACGATGAACAAAAAAAACCCGAAGATGCACGATCGGACGTTGGCTCTCTCGTCTGTGAAAAGAAGGCTTCCCTTCAAAAAGGTCCGAAGCACGCAGGTGTATGGTCGGCCCCCTAGGATTCTCCGCCTGTTGTGTTTAGGGCTGATACCTATGTCCGATGGCCAAAACCCGCCTGGCAGGCCTCACCTCCAGTGCCGGTCGTGTTTCTGAAAGGCACGGGATTTTCAATTGCAAATTATAAACACTAATAAATTAAAAAAAAAAAAAATTATTGTTTGTTTCCCCATTTGCTTGTGACTTCTATACGCAGACAGTTACTCTGTTACTATTATCATTATACTAGCAATAGGAGTAGTGTAGGGCCTATATTAGTATCTAAGCCCTAGTTACTAAGTGATAGCCTTAAGGAAAGAAATATACAAAAACCAAACCAAAAAATTACAAATAAAACACACACACACGAGATCTCATTACCTTGCTCGTTACCGAGGTTAGATGCCGCACATCACAGGCTAGTACGGAAATACTCGCTCACATTCAGTAAAAAAAAAAACTGTTTTAAAAAAAATGTGAGGCGAAACAAAAAATGCAGGCGAGCCATCATGATAAATTTACAAGAAATCCCTCGAGTAATAGCAAGGGAGAAAATATAATGAAACAACAAACAAGGAGCGTGTTACCCGAGTTTGAAAGACATATATATATTTTTTTAGTAATATTTGTTTCTGCTGATTTAGAATTAAAATGAGTTTAAAAAAAAAATATGCTCATGTCCGGCGTTGTTGACCGTTAGCGACACTGCAGGGAAGTTACACCAGGGCTTCGGCCCGTGGTTTGTCGGTTGGCCGCACTGCAGTGACGAAAACCCCGGACTGTTTATTAATTTCCCTGCGGGGGGTAGGGGAGGGGTTGGGGGGGGGGGGGTTTAATGGCGGAGTCTCCTGGGTCTCCCCAACAAATGTTCGACAAACAATTTACTCTTCCTGCTGTCTGTCCCTCCTCCTCTTCGTTTCAAAGTCCTTTGTGTGCGCCGCATTATTCACTGCGTCCGGCTTCCTACTGCGACCCGGGTGAGAACGGCGCTAATGTTTGTCATGTTTCAATATTCCTCCTCTTCACGTCGCTGGCGGGTGTTTCGCGGCGCAGGCAAACGTTCCGAGCTCGCGCTAACGTCAATCAGAATCACAGAGGTAAAGCGAACCGTTGAAAATATTTCAGTCAACGCGCACACAGCCACGTCCAACACTGCCTGGACATTTGACTTCAGTAAAAACAGTTAAAAAAATCTAGTTGACACTAAAAACAAACGAAATTCACATTATTTGATTATTTGATTCAATACGCGTTATTTACATTCCAGTAACTGCTGTGAAATTCGCAACTCCCATGATACCAAAGTGAAACATTCATTAAAATATATATTGTGGCCTCTTTTCTCCGTGCCTACGTTTTACCATTATTATAATTAAGGTTTAATAAATTTTAATTAGGTATACCTGATAACACGAATAAAATATTTAAAAAAAATTCTTCGTGATCTCATCATATTAATTAATCTCGAACAAGCAACTAAGCAGAGTATATCTACTGGGTTGCTACACATTTTTCAAAATAATATTCCCTGAAATTCCCAGGTTTTTCATAGTATATGGAAATTTTTCGAGACCATTACATATTATTGTAATCGTAGTTGGTAACTTTTTTTTGTTAAGTTCGTAAACTGCAATTTCGTTCCAGCATATTTGCAGCACGACTTTCTGATAATTTGTATAAGAAATGTCCCTTTAGAAAGTTAATCTCGTAACATTCGTCAAATAAATACTCTTTTTAATGAGTGGTTTAACAATATGCATCTTCAAGTAGAACAAATAAATTAACTGTCAAAATGTACCAAAACATAAATGAACTAACACACACATAAAAAGATTAAATTTAAAAAGTACTTACAAGTTTAAAAGAAGCAATGATATATTTGCTATTTTTCAAGTTTAAAATACCGAAAATATAAAATGTTCGTTGAATATACAGTATTTCTGACATTTCCAAATGCTAATAACAAGTCTACACATATGACACCATACACCAAAAATAAAACCTTGCGATAAGTAGGTAAATAGTATCATCATTAACAACATTTAAGGCTGTTGCTAGGGAATTGAAGATATTTAATCTTCTAATAGTTGGACTTTCTTCTGTAATCTTATAAAATTCTTTACTTATAACTGCTTATAGCTAGGCTATAATCACAACGCGCTATGAAAGTTACGGAATTTTTTCCTTTTCTTGCTTGCATCGATTAGGTAGTCAAAATCACCAAACCATCTGTCTCAATGTAGGATCACAGCGACATGATATTCCAAGATCAGTGACTATCGATTAGTCGAAATCGCAGGACGCGCTATTAGGTCTTTTTTCTTTAATAAATGCCGTCTTGTCTGTCATGTTTGCGACGTGAAAAGTTAAAAATTACAGGAGAAAACAAACAAGTTTTTTTCAAACAAATGTAAAAATTTGTATTTTAACAGCGTGGGAAAAAAGAGTGTTGTTTCATAAGTATCCATATATATTCACAAGTAATATTTCAGAAATATTTTTGATTTCCCTGACTTTTCCACGACTTATCCAGGGTTCATGGAATTCCCTGCCTTTTGCAGGTTTTCCCTGACTGTAGTAATCCTGATCTAGTTATTCAAAATTAAAAAAAACTCCTACCTCAAAGGGTTTGAGTGATTCTTTCATTATTAGTACAAAAATAAATTCTCGCTCAAAACGTGTGCACATTTACACCTTATGTTTATCAGAAATTATCAACTTGTTATCGTAAACCATGGCGGAAGGAAGAAAACATACAGGCCTATCCGAATATCCTTTTAATATTCCTGAAACACTATGGAGCCGACCCCGGATATTATTTCCCAGGGCGTAAACAAACGAGGATAAAAATTATCTCGTCCGAGCACCCGACACAGTAAGCAAATATTTGGGAAAATTTTTATTTGTTCTGAAATAAACAAACATTTCTGTTTTTGTTTTTTTTTAAAAAGAGGCACGTTATATCTCCTTTATATCTGTTATACATATATATATATATATATATATATATATATAAAACAAATGCATACTATGTAGGTCAGTTTGAAGGGGTGTCGAAATTGTTCTTCTGTGTGCTAAGTGGCCGCGCGCTCTGAGGCCTGCCAGTCAATCAGCTTCAGAAATGCTCACATAACTTCAAACAGGAGATCATACGACGGGCGCTGGTCGCATCTATACTTCATCTACCAGCTTCTAACAGCTTCAACAGAAACTACCAGCTTCTAATAGCTTCTACCAGCTTCTACCAGTTTCTACAAGCTTCTAAAACAAACTAAAAACCTCCTGGAAATTCCATCTTATACAAGATTATACCAGAAACTACCAGCAAATATCAACTTTTAACATCTTCCACCAGCGACTACCAGCTTCAACAAATTACCAGCTTCTACAAGGTTTTACCAGCTTATACCAGAAACTACCAGATTCTACCAGCTTCTAACAGCTTCTTACAGTTTCTACAAGCTTCTTCAACAAACCATAAGCTTCTAGCAACTTCTACCATCTTATACAAACTTTTGTCAGCAACTTCCAGCTTTTAACAACTTCTACCAGCGTCTACCAGTTTCATTCATCTTCTACAACAAACTACTAGCTTCTAACCGCTTTTACAAGCCTCTATCAGAAACTACCACCCTCTAATAGCTTTTACAAGCTTCTACCGACTTTTTCCAGTTTCTAACATATTCTAGCAACTTCTAGAATCTCTTGATGCTGGTGGTGCTGGTGTTACGTTTTAAGGTTTCGGTCTCATACGCCGATTTGGTTATTTCGTTTTCTTGTCATTAGTTCAAGGATTTTTCAGCCTTTTTTTTCGATTTTTTCTGTTGCATTTATTTTTTAATCAAAAGTTTTCTCACTCGATATTTAAATGTCATTTTCGTGCTGTAAAATGTCATGCAAATGATCATAATCATAAAAATTATATATAAATTTCTACAACTACGAGATAATATTCAGTAACTAGTAAATATGAGATGAATAAATAGTAAATATGAGAATATTTGAGCAAAAAAATATAAAATACAAGATATCTATCGGGATGAATTTAACAAGTCCTCAAAAATAGTGATTGCAGGAAAATTAAATAACTTGCATGGCTGTGATACGAACCCTTAAGTATCCTCAATCATGTTTTTTTCTGATTTTATTTTTAATTTTTCAGCTATTACTTTTGCAGATTTGCTTGGGATAGGATATTTTCGAAAAACAGATTGGAATTTTTTTTAAACTATACACTTCATTGACTATTTCTGTATGTTCAGATTTCCGTAATGATAATATCTATCCGACAAAACAAACCACATGGAATTCTATCAAGTCATTCGGATTCTACCCCGGGGGGGGGGGGGGGAGGGGGGCTCGAATTAAGAAGCCCCACACTAAGGGGGGGCCTGCATGCATTTGCAAAAACGTGACTGTGAAACGTGTTTGACGTCAAAACTCTTTTTTATGGAAAGTTTTCTGTACATTTTAAAGGCCAAAGTATGTGCAGTGTGCAACATATGGGCACCGCAGCAGACATGACGTGTCGGTTAACCCCACGTGCGAAATTCTAACCCCCCCCCCCCTGTAAATTTCCGCAGCCCGACTTGTAAATCCTACAGATTTGCGCCCCTGGAGCACCCTATTACTAATTTTAAGTTCATTACTGTTATTAAGTTTATATATTCATTTTCGTAATGACTATATCCTAAAATTTTCGAAATGACTATATCCTAAAATGTTTGTATTGACTATATCCTAAAAATAGTTTTAAAAAATCTATTACAAATCAATTTAAGACAAATGTTATCAAGCACCCTACGTTTTTAGTTCATTCAACGATTAACAGCTGGTTATTTTTTTTTTTAAACTTCAAGTTTATTTAAGTTATACTTCTTTAGGCACGTTATGGAAAAATGAGAGTGAATTTTTACAATGTGCGCGCACCATACAACGTAAAGTTTCACATTTACATACAAAAGAAAATCATATATGTGCTTTTAAATATTATGCTTAGGCGATTGATATTGAATACTGGTCCATATATTTAAAAACATTTAGTTATTGTGAATATTAGTGATAGAAATTGTGTTTTTAAACTTTTTCAAGTATAATTAAGTTTAATTAACTTTTCAAGTTTTTCGGGTATGTTAAGTATAATTTGTTTGCATTATAAATGATAAATTATTTATTATTATTTAATAAATAATTGAAATTAATAAATTAGAATTAACATCGAGCATATTTTTGATTTTCATTATTTATTAACTTTAACTTGGTAATTATACTAAATTAAATGAATAGTTTTATACTTGTGACTATATTACTATTGAATTCTGAGTATTTATTTGAAATTTTTAATTATGATTGTATTAACACTTTACCAACTGTCAATATAATTTCACTTCAGTCCTTTCATATGTTTATTTCTATTACTTATTCGCATGCAAAATAAAAGTTAGTTTTTTTTATTACGCCACGTACGTATAACTTCTATCGCGCGTACGCACATAAAAAAAAAAAGTAGACGCGCCCATTTATTATTTCGAAATCACTTCATGCAAATGTTAGATGATAACTTCTCTACGGGCCACTGCCGACTACTTCCGCAGCATCTACGCGTGACGGTCTTCAAAGATCTCGCCGTCGAATCGTTTCCATCTCAACCCCCCCCCCCCACTCCTCCCAAAAAAAATCTTTCTCGCCCCTTCAAAAATCCACCTTGTCTCCAGCGTGGTCCAGCAAGGCACGAGCGCGAGGAAGACTAGAGATTGGGACGGCGGAGAACGGGTCCAGCGTCCAGCATCACTAACCCCCAACATCCCCCCCTCCGTCAAAAAAAAAACAACCACCAGACCCGCCGCAACAGATGATACGACGGCCAGGGAAGTGTGTGTGTGTTGGAGGGGGGAGGGGGAGGGGGTATGCGGTGGGCCTGGCTGCAATGACATCACTCCCTCAGGGGTTGCAACGGGAAAGGAAAAACCATGTGGGGGAGGAGGGGGTTGGATCGCAATGCTTTGACCTCCTTTCGCTCTCCCCCCCCCCCCCTTCTCCACCATCTCTCGTAATTAAAGTCCTTCCCCCCTCCTCTCACACCGTGTGCCAGTGCAGCTGCCAGCAGGGGACACCCACAATACCCCCCTCCCCCCCTTTGCATGCACAGTCCCCTGCCGCGGATGAATATGCATATGTCGGCGGTGAAGGGGGGGAGGGTCGTGAACCCCCTACAGATATCTCCCGTGCGCTGGCTGCTGCGTTACTCGGTTCGTGGCCAAGCTAACTTTCCTGTCTCCCCCCCCCCCCTCCCACCATGCTTCCCAACACCAAAACCACACTTCATCACTCAACTACTATAAAGTTCACCGCTCACGGTCAAACTACTGTAATTGTGAAACACCGCATTGCCCCGGTGGTCGTGTATCTCTCAGAGTAAAGAGTGCGACGCGGGGAATGCATTAATTTTCTTTTTTGTAGAATTTCAAAATTTTCCCAAAATAATGCACGGGCAGAGCCTTAACAAAAAAAAAAAAAAAGAAGCTATCGCTCTCCCAAAATATTTGTCTCGAAATTAGGAAGAAAAATTTTTTTTTTTAGCTTTTGTATATAATGTGGCGTTACATGGATCGTTCGTCACATAATCAAAATTTAATGACATACCTGTTAAAGATGAGGTTTTTCAAAGAGAAGACGAAATAGGACGTCTATGTAAAGGCAGTGTGAAGAGAAAAGTTAAAACCAAATGGTAGGGACAAGATAATTTGGTGAATTGCGATAACACATAAAAGAATGTCAATACACCATACACCAAAACTCAAGTTAAGTCATGAAATTAAGCAGCAATAAACAAGGACTTAATTTCAATCACACAAAAAAGTAATCTTTTAATGTGTTAAATTCGAGAAATTTCATTTTTTTTCGAACGAAGTTTGTACCAAAGCGCAGAGATAAAAAAGTAATTTGTATTGTTTAATCATACATTTCTTATTTGATCACTTTTAAACTACAAATATTCGCCGGATAATTTTTGTTCCGAATGTATTTGTTTTCTACAATCGTAATAATGCAGCAAGTCAAAATTACACTGTTTTAGTAGAATAAGAACTACAAAATCCGAATTGATATTGATAAAAAAAAAATCACCGAAGTCTTCTGTTCTAAACACGAAATTGGACTCAAAACTAAACCATATAATTATGTCTGAACTTATTGGGTATTTATGGAAACACGAAGGATTGCTGCATTAATAAAGGGACAGGCTTACGAAAGAAGAGCAAAGGAAAGACAACACACTTATCACATTTGAAAACATTAATACTTGATAATTTATGCATGGTTGTTCCCACCAAGGTCTTCCATTTTCCCCACATTACCAAGTTGAACTAAAATATTCTTCACGACTTTATTTGTGGGTTGGTAGACTGTTAAAACGAAATTGTTTTCTGTATAACAAAACTCTGTGAGTATAAACGATTTTTTTTTAAAATACAGACGCTGATTTTGAGGGTGGATTGGGTCTCATAAATTTTTAATACTTTACAAAATATTCCTTTAGAAACCAGTGGCCAAGAAATAGATTTTAATACTACAAAACTATTGTAAATTTGTACAAAACATTGCTATGGTTATTTTTGCATATATGAAATACAGTTATGGAAACAATGCTGGAAATACCTTGTCGTACTTATGCATATTATTAATTTGGATAAAGGTTTATACAAGAATACTCCTTTAAACCATGGAAAATATAACTGAATATTAAACAACTAACTTTTATTTTGTTTTATTTTACTTATTAATGTGCACAGTTAATACTGGAAAGCTAATCAGGGAAAGGTTTATATATAACTTTATATATTGGAGGTACTGGGACAATACAAAGCATGAATGCCCGGGCAATAATCCGAACCCAGTATTAACTGTTTGTAGTGACTTAGTTGTTTTCATGTAAATGTACACATATACAAATCTATGTAATTTTACAAGATTGTTTAAGTTCCATTTACAAAAAAAAATACAGTGTGGTGAAATTCAATGATAAGGTAGCTTATTTAGGAGTAGGCATTATATAAGACCCATCTTTTCGAGAATCTTTTTTAACTGAAATTATTTTTAAGCACAAAAATATTCGAAAGCCAGTAGGAGTAGCCTTATGCGGGGGTGCTTGGAACAGTAGTGTTACTACTTTCATTAAAGTTCAAAGACGAAGAATATATGTGGCTCGATAGTTTTTTTTTGGCGGCAGGCTTGTCAATGACTGTAGATGGTAGGTAGTCATAGTCAACTTCAGTTAAAACCTCCCACAGCAGCTTCTTTTTCGTAAATCAATATAAAAAAACTAGCACTCGAATGATTGCTTACGTCGGTCCGATGAGCTGATACCAATTTGCTGCTCTCGAATGAGAAGTAAGCTCCCAGCGATCAAATGAAAATTTTGTCCTACGGTTGAGCTTTGTGTGATCCTGTGAGCAGGCATAGAAATAAGTATGTATATGTATTTACTGACAGAATGTTATAGAATGTAAGTACATCATGTGAGGAATGACTAGCCAATATTTAAAGGAAATGGTCATCACAGAAGTATCGGCGCGAGAAGCAAAATAAAAGTATACGTAAAACAATGTCAGAAAGTCGAAACAGACAAGAAAACGGAGCTTCATCGGTATGTTCAGGTTTCATCGTCTTTCATTTATATGAATCAGGTTGTTACCTGTCAGTTTGACTCTTGACGTTCCTCATTTTACTGCAGTTTTTTATAGTTCATAATTAAAACTCCACATTCACTAATTTTTGTAGTGATTTATACATGCATCTACAAATATTTTTTCGACGGAATAATTCATAATTGTTTGCTGACACGATTAGCAATAATAATGTTTGTAATAAATAAGAAAATTAAGATTTATAATGTTGAATATTAAAATTTAATGCGCAGAAATGTAACAATTTTGCCAAACTACTGCGGCGGCGTCGAGAAAAAATCCACTAGGAAATAATACGGAATCTTTCCAGGAATCTTGCTCCAGACATAGGAAATTACTTCAGTTTTTAAACATATTTTACTCGCTCACCCACAATCGTAATACCTAGTGTTTTAAAGACCTCAGGCAAATTACAAACTTTTTTTTACCTCACTGTTAAAAAAAATTTACTTTACATTTACGAAAATAGGTGGCTACAAATTATCCAGGGATCTGCAAATTCACGAATGTCTTCGTTAATTTGCTGGTGCTGATTTTACTTATTTTGAACACAAATCCACAAGAATAATCTTGGTATATTAACAAAATATTTAAAAAAACATGTGAAAAATATAAAAAACACTCTAATTTGTTCTATTTTTGTTTAAATTATTTACAGCGATAAAAATTGCCAGCGTAGTTTCTAAGAAAATTTTTTTTTTCCAAGTAGGTATGAGCTCATGTTCACAAAAAGAAACTGATGAGTAATTTCAAATTTTCACCAAATATAGCATCCAATTTTCCAATAATATTGTCTCGATTACCGAAAACCAACAGGGACATTGAAATGTGACGTTAATTAATTATTAAAAATAACCCTCTCGTCTCTGTTTGAAAACAGAGCATATTCCCCCCCCCCTAAATGATTATTCATCCTCTTGTTTGAAAATGTTTATTTGTTCCGTTCTGCGGCAATAAACACTTGCTACTTATTTTGGCTAAACATTGAGGACAGCTTTAATCGATTGGACATTAATGTTTACACGTTTTCGTTCGTGAATGAGGACATTATTGTAATTCGGAGAACGTCAGAATGGAAACATAAACCATTTCGTGTAGCAGTTTCCTCTCGCTGATGAAATAAAATTAAAAATTCAAATATTATCCCTTTGCCCTAAAAAAATTATTTTTTTTAGGGTACCAATAAGATTAATTTAATTCTTACATTTTGTAATACAATTTATTTTCCATTATGAGAGCACTATTTGTTAAAAATGTTTAACTGGCACTATACGCAAATTATAATTATTTTTATTACTATTTTTTGTTTTTTAAATAATCAACATATTCAACCCGAGTTTCTCAGAAAATATATCTCTCATAAAAAACAATTTAATGCTTGTTTGCCACTGGTATCTTTATGCTATGTGCATATTTTAATTATATTTATCATTATGTGAGAAATAAAAAAAACAATTATAGATACCAGATAATGACCAATAATAATTTGTATATCACAATATAATGACAATAAAATAGACATATGACTGTTATTTAATTTTCATTAACAATAAGTAAAATGTCGCAAGAACAATAAAGTTTCAACAATGAGTTTGATAAAAATGATTTAAAACTAAAAATTTTATAAGCGAAGAAGTACGTAAACCAACAGCAGAACACTTGTCTTGGATCTCCTAACCTCTGAATCAGGAGTGGTTTTTGGTCAAAAAATTAAATATATAGAAGTACACGTCTGTTTAATATATATATATATATAGACACACACACACACCATCGCACAGGTACCTCTGAGGTGAAGGTCACCATTGACATTTTTGCATGAAATATAATTGGCACAGTAGACATCAAGCCATTATCTTGAAAAAAAAAAAGTATTTGAATCTAAACAAGAATACAGAAAATAACGTGTTAAGGTTTCATAAAAAAAATTATATCACTAGCGAAGAAACCTTAAAACTAAGTTTGCAACAAATAACCGAAAACTTTCTTACCGAAAAAAAATTACAATTTTGTGACACCGTGTCCTATACCTAAGGGGTGAATTTCATTCAGGAACCGATCCCAAACATATATAAATTCAAGCTCGTTACATGTATTAGGAAGCCAGATGAAACCAAATATTATGTATAGACTTTTGTTCCCAAAACCTACATTACTATCGTGTATTATTTTGCAAAAGTTGGAGGAGAATATTTCAGTAGTGCGATTCCTATACCTTGATGATATACGGCTGTGAAAGATTTGCAGGGTAAGGATTTCAAAAAATTAAAGAAAAAAAAAGTTTATAACTCAGAAACTACGACAATATTTTATTTCTTTAAAAAAAAAAAGTTAGACCAGTAATTCATTGGCCTGTCAACTGTTCTCGGCCATCCTGTGCACGCAAGTTGTGGGGCTTAGTACTTGACCAAAACCAAGATATTTAATAATAATAATAATAATAATAATAATAATAATAATAATAATAATAATTTTCCCTTTTTTTTCACTTTGTTAAAAATATTCACTTAATTAACCAGGACATTTAGCACTCACGAAAGCAAGCTTGTATGTGAGTGCATCTAATCACTTCAAATTACATGCGGTATTTTGACGATTGTAAACATTTGTAAATGTATAATAACTGGGAAATAAATATATAAAATATAACTTAAAAACCTTACATTAGTTGATAACGATGAAAGTTAAAAAAGAGCAATTTCTTAAAATTCAATATAATGTATAAAAAAACCTATAAATCATAACATTGTTACTTGAATAAATGAAAATGCAATTAGACGGCGGAGCTTTGTCTCCCTTTAACGGTGACTCCGTCAGAAATGACGCAACACACGTTGGTAAAAAAAAACCCACGTGGGTGGAACACGGCGTCGCTCACGCGCGCAGGCCGACTCTAACCGCTACGGATTGGCCACAGGGTCGCGCGGCCTAGCGGCACACACTCGTGACGGGTCGTTACCACAACGCCGAATGTCAAAATTGACCACAACGCCGACAGCTAGAAAACTGCTGTGTACCACAACGCCGAAATAACAACTGAATGAATTTGTGTGTGTTTCTTAAATGTACCTTAACGCCGAAATACCACAATCAAACCTAACCTTACCTAACCTAACCTAACCTAGCGTAATATAACTTAACCTAACTTAACCTAGCCCATCCTAGCCTAACCTAACCTAGGCTAACCTAACCTAGTCTAACCTAACCTAACCTTTGTGGCAGTCCTGCAATGACATTTTTCGGCGTTAGTGTATTTCGGCGTTGTGGTAATTCGGCGTTGTGGTACACAGCAGTTTTCTAGCTGTCGGCGTTGTTGTATTTCAGCGTTGTGGTGCGTCGCCACTCGGTGACCACAAGCCCGTAACAGTTTTTGAAACATGCAGGTGCGCGGGGATGACATACAGTCAGAGGTGCGATAATGCGGCGGCGGGGGTCGCCGAGGGGGAGGGTTGGGGAGGGGGGAATGTCTGCGGTCGTCCGTGACAAGGCTCCCGCGCGCAGCGATACCTGGTGGAGGCCGCAGTGGACAGTGGTAGGAAATAGACCACAAGCCACTGAAACCTGAGTCACTATCAAAAGTTGGACTGCACGACGATTTGTTTACCGCGCGTGTGTTCACAACTACACAGAAACAAAACAAAATTTCTGTACTTTTGCAAAAGTAGAAATGAAATAGTTTCTAATATCACTAAAAAAATATATATTATATATGAAATACTTTTTCCGAGATAATACAGAGTATTTATTACGAAAAATTGGCGCAATATTTTACGTTTTAATTGTGTTTCATCCAATAATAATTTGATTGAAATCATGATGATCAAATATTCAGCAGTTTGACTTTGTGTTTTTTTTTAATGCTTATCAATGTGCGCAGTTAAGGGGCCCGCCTCGTCAGGGGTGTATGTGTGTCAGTGATGCGGGATGATAAGCGCGACGCTCGCTGGTGCTTCCAGCGAGGTATAGCCTCTAAGCGCAAGGCTCTGAACTGACGCGCATTTATCTCGTCGTCACAGGATAACTGTGAAATTTGAGCGGTGACCGTAACATTATATGGCGGAGAAATGAAGATAAAGGTGTTATGAAAGCCCCTTAAGTGCTTTCAAGAATCTGTACTGATTGTTTTATGCCTAAAAATTACTCTGAAAACACGCGTTTTAGGCATTTTAACGCTTCTAAAAATACAGTTTAAAAACTTAATCCGAAATTAAAAGTACTTTTCGGCCCTCAGCGAACTCTTAAATGCTATTCGTAAATAGGCCCCACTCGGATATCTTGAGTAGTTTTGAAATCGCGTTGTTTTTCCTGAAGCTCTGCACACCGTATGTGTGCCCAGGTAGGCGGGACCCTTAATACTGGAAAGCTATTCAGGAAACGGTTAAGAAATTACTTTTACTATTGGAGGCACCGGGACAACACAAAGCATGAATTCCCGGGTAAGATAAGAAACCTGTATTACTGCGAACACTATTTTGTAGTATTCAGTTGTTTTCATGTAAATGTAAAAAATTACCTATATCTGCTATTTTACATGAATATTTCTGTTTCTTTCACAAAAAAAAATTACAGTTATGTACTTCCCGAGGTTGTTTAAAATATTGGCATGACTCTTCTCATGAGAGCTGTAGTGCTTACGGTCACAATAATCAGGCACATGATGAAACGTCCTTGTATTATTTCTCTTTTTTGCAGGTTACAGCCACACCACCGTTTACAGACTGTTAGAAATTTACAACATTTACCAACTTTACAACGAACAATTCAGCTGAAACAAACAGAAGATTCTTCGTAAGAAGCTAACCTGGGGTCCTGACTTGTAATGTCCGTCTGTGTTCCATTACAAACATGTGGGAGGAAGGGGGAAGAGTGTTTCTGCTTTAGACTTGACAAGGTTTTTTTTAACATTTGCTAACACTTTAATATTCTCAAGTTCCTTGAAAGATTCTTGCAATTGGGGAAATCGATTTAAACATTTTTTTTACTCAACGCAACGCAAAAAGGACGAATACGCAAACACACAGAAAACAAGCCGAACAACAGAATTATTCGTGTAGTCTATGCACGTAAATTTTTTTATTGCCTCATTTTTGCTTGTGTTTCTGTGTGTATGCATATTAATCCGTTATTAAGGTTTATCTATGACTTACAGTATAACCAGCAATTACGTATATATATAAAAATAATTTTAATATTCTGATTGAGAAAGCATATCCAAAGAAAGATAACTCAGTACTAGTTAATTCACGAAGATCCCTGGATGGATTTTGACGTGATAACGTCTTATAAATCGATGAACGCCGGCTGCACGCACGAAAAAGCATGTCTCATTGTCACGTTCCGCCTGTGCCGAGCGTGCAAGAACCGGCCAAACCACCGTGCGAGAAAATCTTCTATAACATCAAACAAGTTAAAGGCGGGCTTTTTAACTATTTGTTCGTGATTATATTTAAACAAATTATTTAAATTAAATCTGCAAAAAAAACTGTAAATAATATTAGAAAATTAAAAAATTAAGCAATTTTTCATCAATGTTTTCTTAAGACGATATCACGTAAAATTATCGTCCGTAAACCGACTTTACAGACAACCCCTCCCCCTCCCCACCCTTTTTTTTGTAACGAGCGTTTTTTTTCTCGTAAATTCAAGGTGAATTTTTTTTTTTAAATAGTGCAGAGCTGTGAATCGTTGATGATGTAGCTCGACGACGATCTGGGCCATTCTCGCTTCGAGGCTGTCCACTCCTGGCGGGTCTCCACAGACGCCCCAAGCGTCACGTGACCTCCAGACACACCCTCCCCCCACCCTCGTAGATGGTAAGCAACCCCACATACACGTTCCCGTCGTCTCTCTCTCTCTCTCTCTTTCGCGAGGAAAAAAAAAAAAGGGTGAGGGTATCACGCCGACTCTCCCATTGTTAATGTTTTAAAAGGTTGGGATTTTCAACGTCCGAGGGAGGGACTCCCTGTTTTTCTCTCCCTCTCTCTGTCTGTCTGTCTCTCTTTCCCGCCACAGAACTCAATTTAACTTTTGCGCGAGTGTTTGGCCGAAACACGCTATCCGACCCCCCCCCCCCCCCCAACCGGGGACCGGCAGCTAACTTCCTCCTGAGGCCAGACGACTGCCCGGCGCTGCGGGCGTCCGTCCCCTGAATTCCCGATCCATTCCCTACTCGACTGCCTCCACACCCGTGGGAGACGTACCTCCAGGAGCGAGGGGCGAGGGTAAGGAGTTACCCCAGTGGAAAGACGGGGAGCGGAGAGGAAACAGAATACAAAATAAAAAAAAATAAATACTCATTCCCCAAATTGCGAAGAAAAAAAAATAGCCAGTCATAGGGACTGTCAACAGAAATGAAAACTTAAAAAATTTGTTTTTAAAATGTCTAATATGCCATCATTTCTACGTCAAATGTACGTAAGAAAATGATTTTGGTATTACATCAGTACGGTGTCAGCATATAATTTATCCTTCACATCATTTTTTAGTCACAACAATGTCAGTGGTATGTCAAAATTACGTAAAAAATTAATTACCTAGCTATGACTTACCAGTGATGTCAGACCTAGGTCATGTATTCACGTGGTCAAATTAACTTCACTTACTGCTACCACAGCATGACGGTGATGCGAACTCACAAGATTTTACCCGTCCCAAAAAAAGAGTCCAACAAGCACATGACACAGTCGAGTATATACAATGTATTAGTGTATATACGCGTATACGCACGTACACAGGCCGGAGCGATTCGCCAGTCTGGCGCAACACGTCACTGGCATGTCGGTGACGCGAACCCATAAGTTTTTCCCCTGCCAAAAAATCGCTCAACGCGGCTAAAGAAGTTTTCACTTCAAAAATAAAAAATAAATAAATGACGGATCGGCACACAAACGATTCCGTGTTTGGACGAATCTTCGACGCAGTGTTATTGACTTCGACGCAGTGTTATTGACTTCGAAGCAGTGTTATTGACGTGCGACGTCTTAGCTCTCGGTACGCGGCATTTTTTTTTTTGTACGAGTCACTTCGTGTAACGTGTAACCACGGTGCTGCCTATGCGTGACATATAGCGCTAAAACCAAAGTTCACAAAGCCAAGGGCAAAACTTACAAGTATTAAATTTTTAGTGAATTTTTTTTTTTTTAACAAGATGGGCAGTGTTTTAATAAAAATTCCATTTCGAAAATCAGGTCCAAAGCTGGTTTTTTTTTCTCAAGCTTTTTTTTTTGCTTTTATGTTTGTCGTTTCAATATACAGTTTAAAATTTCGGTCTGATAATCAAATGATTCGACTGTCTGAAGTGGCTGCTCCGGTAGCGAATTCTAGCGGCGTGTGCGGAAACTGCTTGTGACTCGCGTCCAGAAATGTAGTTGAAAAAACACAATTTGCGTGTATTTATCATGCAAGGCTTTATGTCGTGTCCGAGTTTCGTATCATAAGTGTATTTGCAGTATGAGGACATGTGAATTTGTTCGTTAACCGAGGTTAGATATTATAAATCTCTGGCCAGTACTGAAATAATCGCTCACTATTTTTTTTTATTGGTTTTGAATGCACCTGCAAATGACTACGTCGCTCGATCGAGCAAATAATGTCCGGTTCACGGTGGCAGGAGTTCCGGGTTCGAGTCTCGGTTTAGGCATGGATTTAAATCTGCATCTTCTAAATTCCTTACAAATGTATGTGAAAAAAGTCAAATGAATTGTAAAAAACCAAACAAAATAACGTCAATTAATTGGTTTGAAGAGTATCAAATAAAAAATAAATTTTAAAAAAGTGAAACAAACAGCGCTTTGACTCGTATTTGTTAGGACCCGGTTTCAGAGCCAATCTAGCTTCGGTTTCCCACGGTTTTCCTGAAATTATTCCAGTAAAATGCCAGTTTTGTTCCTTATAGAGGCCATGGCTGATTTATTTTACAATATCCCTGGTTATGCAAGTTCTATCTATAATACACGTCAGAAATATGGCTAGGTACATAATGAAGGCCGTTTAGTGGGAGCAGAAATGTTGTAACGATTTGTAATCATTATATTTTTATTAGTAATTAGCTGATGTACTCGTGCTTTGCCACGCCAATTTACACGCAGAAAACACTCGCACAGTTATCGGAAGCACGTCAAATTTAAAAAAAAAATGCAATGGCCGTTGACATGGATACAAATAAAGCCTCAACAAGGGAATAGCAAAATTACGTATGTATATATACACACACATTCAAATTATCCAATTCAACTCGCGCGCCACCTATTGTACGTTGATGGTACTACGTCAGAAACTTTCGCGAAAGTGTCAACAACAACTGTACAACTGTACGAAGTTTCAGCTCGGGTGAACGATGCGTGAACGCATTGTAAGACGAACACACAAACATTAATTTCTATGTACAAGATATCAGGACTATTTTAATGTGTGTAAAATTTTGCGTTTGGAGTACATTATGTTTTGTTAATGATTTAAATTGATTTTTCTCTATTCTGATTATTGGAGAGAATCTGTGTTCAGAAAAAAACGAGAGAACCAAGAAAGTTTTGGTTTTGGACAATTCCCAACTCCATGTTTTTTTTAATGATTCAGAGAGAAAAACTAGTCAATATGCGTTTACTTATTTGTGAAAATTGTTTTCATAATTAATTTGAAAATAAAAATTGTCAAATATGGTGCTGTCGAACTTTGCGTTACGAATAAATTGTAAAATGAAAAGTGTTATTATTTAATAGAACTTTCTTAGGCCCTCAACGTTTCAATAATATTAAAACACTACAGAAATCATCTCTGCCCACCTGAAATATAAATATGTATCGTCCATAGCATGTTAATAAGGTCCATGAGTTTTATCTTTAATAATCGTATCATACTTAAATTAGTGCGAATTTTAATCTATTAATAATGTTTTATTTATTTTAACAGTAAAATAAACAACATAAAATTAGTTTATTTCGTAAATTTTAAACTTCATGCAACTCCTTATTTAAATTTTCTGTAAAAATCTCATTAATAAAGAAAGTACCAAATACTCGCATAAAATGAAAGTAACTGACTGGACTCAATAAAAAAATATGCAGTAAAAGAGTATGAAAAACCATTAGGGCTATATGAACGTTATGTGGTTTCAGGCTTATCCGAAGTTAAAAAAAATTGCGTTGGAAACACAAATGCGATTAGTATTGTGGCGTTCAGTAATGGACATGTAAATTACACAACTTTTGCGTACAAATGATGATGTTCCCACGGGCAGTCAGCTGTGTTAAGCTCTTCAAAACGTTCTTGAAAGCTGATTACCGCTCCATTACGAGAGGTAAACACCGACGTTTACAGCGAGCACATGGCTATTTTCAATTACAATGTGCAATTACTTCTCTATCCCGATACCTTCTAATTGCTTTAATACTCGACTGCGGATATTTACGATTATTTATTTAGTGTGTCAAAAATGAATAAAAACTTTTTTTATGCACAATCATCACAATTCCTTTCAATATTCAGTTGTAGTCTATGTTAAGAAACTGAGAAAAAAATTGGATCCAATGACCTCCAGGATATTCACTACAGTTCATTGTATACTTGAGCAACAACCATCTCTTCACTGGTTGCCAACTTGCAAAACGACACAAATGTATTGCCTCTGATTGAGTTCGTCTTTAGGAGAATTGTTTATCGTTGGTCAATGGTCTTCCAGATTAATTGTGGATTGACTGAATGTGCAGCATCAAAGTACATATAAGTTTTTGAATTTTAGCCTGTCGCGAAGCGAATTCGTAAATCCTTACAGTAATATAATTGATATAATCTACACGTTGATATCTAACAACAAACTTTATAGAATTATTGCAACGGAAATACACATTTTAGTTTATATAAAAACAAGGAAAGAATTTAATTTACAACAAAAATTATTCAAAATTTTTTCAATTAAATTTTTATAAATATAAATTTTAAATATAAAAATTATTATTTATATTCAATGTTCATATGATACAAAAAAAGTGCAGTGAGAAAGGTCTTTGAAATATTTTAAGAAATTTTTTATCATTGCCCTTGTAAACGTTGTTATGCTCCCTAAAATAGTAACGTTGGCAATGAAAAAAAAATCCCCATAAATAGTTTTGGTATTGAAGTGGTTTTTTTACACATCGACGCAATCAAAGTTTATAAAACTAAAAAAAATTATAGAATGATAAAATACATACGTTATAACTACAACTTGCTAAGGAATATTCTGGTTTTTCGATTCAGTAACACTATCAAAGTGAATAATCCAATTGAAACTTCATCAGCATTGCCTGGAGACTCAGACACGGGATAAGAAAGTTTTACATTATAAACTAATGGCTCTCGAACTTTTATATATTTTATAGTATCGGACTTAAACGAAAACAACGCCGTGTATTGCTAAGAGAACAAAAAATCCTACAAAAAAAAACTGCACGAGAAAATTGGTTTATGTTTGTGTTTTTAGATTTTAAACATTTAAAAACTGAATAAAAACCCACTCATAACACAGAAAATCAAGTTATTTTTCTTCTGCAACAATGCTCTTTCCTTCTTAACGCACGGTGATTTTTTTTTTGTTGGACAGCGTTATTGTGAATGTACAAGTATTTAATATGTAATCGTAACTATGGGCTCTTTACTTTAGTTTCACGGCCATACCACTATTAGTTGGCCATAACGAAAGAATAATTTTGCCAGCCATTTAATTTCGAATTTTTTCACTTAAAAGGGTAGTAGTCTAAACTATTTTCTCCTGTATTTTTGTGTTTTTTTACCCAATGATTTAAGTTTAAATATTATAAATATTTTTAATTGTTAACAAGGGTTTGACCAATATGTGTCTATTTTTTAAGAACAGTTAAGGTACATTTAAAATCTAATCTCTATTGTTAACTAAAAGCTCAAAATTGAGCCGTTTACATTTTTTATAACAGTTCGTATGTAGTCTTTGACGTAAAACTGCGTCGTTACACGATATCATCAAATATATCTCCAAATTTTGGTTTCCCAAGTTCCCTGAAAAAATGTTGTATCCAGAATTTGGGAAAAAAACATACATTTTTTTCCAGATTTATTATTTTCTGAAACTTAATATTTTTACGACAAAACTACATTAAAAAGTTAGATAAAAGCTGTAAACCATTTGGTTACGAAATCTCAGTTCATGATAGAATTTTAATAAGTATAAATTGGCCTGTTACGTTCTTAAAGTCTTTAAATCAAAAGTTCTTGATTTAATAAAATAATTTATAATTTATCAACCGTAATTTTAAAACACACAAAAAAGCTAAATAATCGAGGAAACTACCCCATGAGGAAGGATATGATCGCTGTTCACTCCAGCCATCATGATAACGTTTTCCGCGCTACGCTGTCCTGATATCGCCACAAGAAAATGTCGGGGACGGTTTATTACCACAGGCCATGTACGACTGCTTTACCAATTCCTCTTAATTGTGTTGTTTTATGCGTCCGTCTATTTAAAAATCTCGCTGTGGACGAAGCGCTGTTAAATTTAATTAATTATCACTCGTAAACTATTTTACATTGTTCTGCTGTCAGTTTGATATATTAGGTACTTCTTTTAGGAGATTGTTTCTCGTTGGTTAATGGCCCTCCAAATTAACTGTGGACCGAATTTGCAGCATCGAAGTATAAGTTTTTGAATTTTAGCCTGTCGCGAAGCAAATTTGCGTATTTGTAAAGTTTTTCAATTGCTACAATATACAGGTTTGCATTAAAAAATACTCTAGAGAGTTATTGCGACGGGAATACACATTTTTTATTTGATCTTAAAACAAGGAAATAGCTAAATATAAAAAAAACCTAAGTCATAACAAAAAGTTTTCAAAATGGTTTTCCTACAATACCATTGAATATAAATATACTTGGACGCTTGCTTGCTTGCTTGCAAGCTTGCTAGCTTGCATTTGAAACATAGCATCTCCCTCCCCAATTGCTTGTTTAATAAATGCATCCAATAGTTAAGTCATTGCAGACGAACACATACGACAACACAACTGAGGACATCAGGAAAGAACTTAAATTGTCCAAGGACTAAGGAAACACAAACCATCCCAGAAATCGACTGAAGTAGTTTCAATAAACCATTGAAAACAGACTGGAGGTTCAAACGTGGTTTATTCCTTTTACGATCGTAACACGTTACATTTGCGCTAAAAAACAAAACAAAAAAAAAACTTACTTGCGCTGTTTCTTATGTAGGATTATTTTTTGTTCTCTTCACAATACACGCGGTGGTTTTCATTTAAGTGTGAAACTATAAAATATGTTAAAGTTCGAGCGTTTTTAGTTTATCATGTAAAACCCTCTCTTACCGTAGATCTGAGTCACCAGGCAATGCTGATATTGAAGTATCAATTTGATTACTTAATTGGTTATTGTTACTGCTTCGAAAAACTACAATACCTTTCCAAGTTAATTAGTTATAATGTACGCATTTTTTTTATCAATCTGTAACTCCTTTAAATTTTTTTTATAATTTATGAATACCGATTGCGGCGATGTATAAAACATTGAATTCCAAAACTATTTATAGAGATTATTTTCATTGCTAATGCTCTCTGGCTCAAATAAAAAATTACTTATTGTTAAAAAAAATGGAATTTAACGTCTCCACGACAGTGAGGTCTTTAGGTACGATAACGCACGAAAACACAGAACAAGGACATCAAGAAAGCAATAGTCCGAGTGATATAGCATAGTGAACCATACACGTGTTTGCCTGGAGTGATTAAATGACGGTAGTCCAGGCCAGACTGAACACAGGAAAAGGTTTACAGTAATTTAGCAATATAAAGTTGAATATGGATTATAGCTAAACAATCAACGCAGTTACACCATTTTAAAAAAACAGAAAATTAAAATTATATTTATCTATGTTAGGTATGTTTTGTTTACTTTAATTTATAATTCCAGTTTGTTTTTTAGTTCTTCTAAATAATTCGATTAAGCTCATTTTGTTTTTGCAGGTAAATATCACTGGAACATGTAAAAATAATTACTTATATGATGTTCTGATGGAGACAGAATGCCTTTCTGGCAAATTAAGCACCGGTAGAGGTTTTGGCCAGGATTTCATAAAAATTTAACCACGTTGAGGTGAACATGTTTCCCAAAACGACCGCGAGAGAAAAAAAAAGGGGGGGGGGGGGGCAGTATTGCCAACCGCTCTTCATCTTCGTCCCGCGTTTTATATATCCTTTGCTAGACGCCAGGTCTGGTTTTCCTCCGTCCATCAAACACTATACGACACTCCCCCCCCCCTTTCCAACCATCACAGCCTATGGGCGTTTGAAATTATAGCCAGAGCACGCGGCACGCTTTTAACGGCAAAAGGGGAGCTTTCCACCCGCCCAGTCCTAACGGTCAAACAGCCCTTCCAGCCCTCACGCCCTCAGTCCAAACAAGCGCTTTAAGTGCTTCGCGGAGGATGAAAAAAAGTTATCGGCGCTCCTACGCTCCACTGGCGCACCCTCTTGATACCCCACCCCTACCCCCTCCCAAGACAGTGGGCATGCGTCTACTGTGGGACTTTGTATTGGCTTGCTTTTATAGTGAAACATGCCTCTACAGCATTTTTTTAAAATATAACTAACCAAAAACATATCAAAATAAACCACGGAAGGTAAGCAATAAAAAAAATGTTTCGAAGCGGTCTTAAGGGGGCCGTCTGCCCGGGCACACAAACGGTGCGCAGACCTTAAGGGAAAAACCATGCGATTTCTAAACTGCTCAAGATATTCGAGTGGGGCCTGTTTACAAAAAAAAAATTAATAATTCGCTGAGGGCCGAAAAGTACTTTAGATTTCGTATTAAGTTTTTTTAAACTGTATTTTTAGTACAGAAATGGTTTCTATTCAGAGAGAACCCAAATGTCAACGCGTGTTTTTTTTTTTAAATTAAGAACCAATCAGTTCAAATATTTTGAAAATTTCTTGCAGATGGTAAAAAATAAACATGCTCGTTTGTAAATTCAAGATTTATTTTTTATTTATTAGTAATGATAAAAAAAACGTTTTTTCACTCTTGTTTTCGGTACTTAATTTCAATGCTATACGGGCGGTGGAATGATTCAGTTATCACACACTCTTGTTTAACTTGTAAGTATCGGCGATATTTAAAAGGTTTTGAGAGTTGGCACTTTTAGATACATTTTACCTTCCCAATCACCAATACATTTTTTTTATATCCCCACAACGTTGTTCATTTTCACTTTCCTATCATCTTCGCGTTCACAGAGATAAGGAAGCCTCGGTAAAGGAGGTGGCAGTTAATAAGTCGAATAAAACTAATAAAGAATTAATATACGATGTTAATTGACCATGTTTTTCGGTAGACAGAGGTGGACAAAGGTGAGCAGAGCACTGCTACCTCCATGGAAATAATGCTGCTTTCAAAATTAATATGTATTTTTTATAGAAAGTTCTACAGAATATGGCATTTCATTAATATCTTTCCCCTTTTCCCTTTACCACATCCCTAAAAGAGCTACGTTCTTTTTTTTAATTGAATGTTTAGATTTACTTTGGCAGATCAAGCTACCCTCCGATTAGTCCATCAGCACTAAATGAGAGTCTAAAATAAATAGTGAGCCTTTACGTGAACAGAGGGGTAAGTTAATTGAAAGGTCTTGTCAACACACAATTAACCGAAGCTGCAGCAATAGCGTACAGAGAAAAGACTCGTCCCCAAACGTATTTACTTTTATAACGGAAATTGTTTGGCTGGTATGTGTCGGATTATTAGGTTTGTTCAACGGTAAGTACCTACTGTTAAAACTTTCACATCGTGTGTTCAATTTTTGCGGGCGAAATTTTCACTTCTGAAATAATTGTCGTGAATATTTACATTTATCGCCATTAGCTTGTCGAAATTTGTGAGCGAAATGGGATAAATTATGACGGATATTCTTTAGGAGAAAGAGCAGGAACCAATAGACGCTACTTTGAATTCGAAAGTTTTTAGGTAATAAAATATTTAAATCGTAATTTTAACCAATTTAATTTATATGTCAGTATGTTTGTGCCTGATGATGAGAACAGATGCCAGTTTCCTGAAACGTCACCGCTGTTTAGTTTCATCGTTGGGTCCATGTATTCGACATCAACTGATTTAGGTCTGCTCTTGTGGGTTTATGTTTACATTTTAATTTCTTATTTTTTAATCTTGTATTTTTTCCACGACAAAGAGTGAAAAAATACAATGGCGTTAATGTCAAAAAACACTGTCTAAGAGACTACGAGGCTACAATACTACGAGTCTAACAGACTACGAGGCTACAAGACTACGAGTCTATGAAACTACAAGGCTACGAGGCAAAATGACTACGAGACTACGAGGCTACATGGCTAAAAGGCTACTTGGCTACGAAGTTACTAGTCAAGGCTACTAGGCTACGAGACTGCGAGGCTACAGGACTACGAAGTTACAAGACTACGATGCTACGAGGCTACGACTGGTAATTTATCTATTGCAAAAACTTTTTGCAAGTAGTTCCAATTCTTGTCAAATGTTGTCGACACATGCTGTGTTGTACAGGCAGTCAATGTTATGCATGGGACGCAGGAGGCTCACTCACGATCGCAAGAGAAGGATGGCTTCGCTAGACCTTAGAGGGAAGGAATATTCCTTTTGCATGATAGTGTTTCTTATTTGTTTCAAGTCAAAGTAATTGTCTGAGTAATAAATTTATTTTTGTCTAAATCCCACCTGATAAAAAAATAATGTAAGTGATTATTTGGTAACAGAAATTCACTCAATAAACGAAATTCCTAATAAAATTGCTTGTCTCATGGCGAAACAAAAAATACATGCAGGGATTGTTTTCTCAGTAACAACCAGAATCACTCGGAGAAATTGAACAAAAGTCTCTCCAGGAATAACCAGGAGTACATGTAGACTACCAACAAGTCTCAACAAAATATTTACATGTATAATCAGGAGCACACTGATAAAACCAACAAAATGTTGGCAGAAATAACCAGAAGCACACTGGATGAAAAAGTAAAACATTTTATGCGCGTTCGCCTGATTATCAGTTTCAAAATTATGTTCAAGGGGGGGAAAAAAACGCAACCTCGCTTTGCCGTGACCAGGATTCGAACCTGGGTTATTGCGGCCACAACGCAATGTACTAACCACTATACGATCACGGCTACGGGAGCTGCCTTGGTTTGTTTCACTATTGTATGGCATTTCTTTCTCCTAGTTACCAGAGCGTGGCAGCCTCGCTCCAGCGCTTCTGGATCAGCAACTCCAAGCCTGACCTAGCCTCCGCTAAGCCTCCAACGAGTACCACCCATACGAGAGTTGCAGGATAGCCGTAGGTCGCAGGGAAATAATTTTTTAATTGTGTATCCAGTTATAATTTAAAATAAAAAATATATTAAAATAATAATAGAATTGGTTGTGCTTGCGACGCAAAGCTGTGAAACTACCAAAAATTATTTATGGATTTTTGAAAATATGTATAAAACTTTTAGGAACATCGTTCCCAGGAGCAATTGTTCTGGGTAACATATGCAGTTGTAATTCAACGTAAAAAAAAATTAAAAGAAAGAAAGACGTTGAATGTGATTGTGATTTGAAACCGTACAGTTATCAATTAATTTTTTATTATATATTTTTTATTTATAAAACTTTGATATAAACTGGATACGCAAAAGGAACAATTTCCGGTTGCAGTGTGTAGTGCTATGTACATTCACTCTCTCTTTCCAATAGACTACACGATTTCTGGCGTTGTCGCTGTCGTTTCGGTGTGTCCTGTTGCTAGATAAAGGCCACTGAACTCAAAAGTTCAAACTGTGTATGATTTCAGAAAAATGACGTTTGTGTTAGGTTATGAAATATTTTTTTGGGGAAAAAAATGAATTATTGTATGGTGTAATGGTAAATTTCAAATTATTTTTGGGGAAATATTGCATTCCTGTTGTTTTTCATCAAAAGCATAATTTAAGTTTTACTTCTTAAGAGACAGAACCACAAGTTGCCATCTTGGTTCAAATGCCTTTGGCATCACTTTTTTCTCTCGATGTAATATTAACATTTTAAGTCCCTTCGAGCATAGCACATGATATAATTTAATGCCTTAAATTTATAGTGATTGGCTGCTGCTAACATTTTCTCGAGTGAAATAATTGGCGTTCAGTACAAAATTTGTGTTTTCCGAATCTCTAAAACTGTAAAGACATTTTAAAATCCTAAAAAGTTTAATAATAATAAAACTATAAATATATCATGACATTCACTATACATTATTTAGGTATATAAGTTATTTGATTAATTAGTGGAACACAACTTATCTATGTCAACACGTAATACCTATTACTCTGGCAAGAGAGCGCGCCATTTTTGTTACCTTAGAGCAGAATTACGTTTCCGTAAATAAAAAAATTAACATGCATTTACTTACCTACATTCTAAAATGTTTTCCAATCATTCTCTAAGTGGAGGGGGTGTTATGATATCTCGAGTATTTCACCAGAAGTTCATGTTTTAACGTTTTGTTAGGTTAACTTACATGCCTTACATGCAGCGTAAAAAATGCGCGAAAGTTTGGTTAGGTGTGGTTAGTTTCATTAATAAATACTAATATATATATATATATATATATATGGAAGGTTGATTAGGTAATTTATTATTTATTGCAGGTATTTTCTTGGCTTCTGGGTGTAGGCCGTGTCAGATATTTGTCTTGCGACGTTTCGGCAGTCATTGGAGCTGCCATCATCAGGTAGACTATGTCAGACCTTAGTCTACCTGATGATGGCAGCTGCAATGACTGCCGAAACCTCGCAAGACAATTACCTCACACGGCCTACACCCAGAAGCCAAGAAAATGCAGACAGTGGCCGGGAAAGCCTGCGATCTTTATTATTACGGGTAATTTCGTATTTAATTTTTAAACTTTATTTTTTTTTTGATAGTGGAAATCTGTTAAAAACGCATGTTTTCGTAATAATTTCAAGACTTGAAACGCCCGGTAAAGGTTCTTTAAAGCTCCCAAAGGGGCCCTGCGTTGCAAATTTATCTTCGTTTCTCCCCCGTCTAATGTTACCTTTACCGCTCAAATATCGTAGCTACGCTACGCACGTCGAGAAAACTTAGCGTCAGCTCGGAGAGGCGACGCGGCGCTAGAAGCACCAGCGAGCGTCGCACTTATCATCCCCGCCTGACCTGACACAGACGGAAAATCACCTGTCTAGGCGGGCGCGCGGTTGTAACGAAAAACGAGGACGATAAACCTGCTCGACAGGAGAGAGGATAAATATAAGAAGAGAGATGCTGGAGGATAACTAAAGAAGAAAATAAAGATTATCCCTCTCCGTGTCTCTCTCTGTCTTGTCTTGAGTTTCCCAGCCCCGAACGTCGGATTTCCGATCCGATTATCGTGCCTCGTGTCTGGGGCGACGCGGAGATGACGAGTGATGTTCTGATCGAGACGGGTTCCCGAACCTCCCCCCCCCCCCCCCAAAGACTTTCTCAGCACTGCTGGGCGCGGAAGGAACAGCTTTTTGACGTGACAACGTCTAATAAATCGATGAACGCCGGCTGCACGCACGAAAAAGTGTCCCGTTACGCTGTTTCCCGTTACGCTCATTGTACGCTTGCGCCGCAGCTGTCTCTCTTCCACTCGATTGGAACCAACCTTGGATTGGAACAACCATCGATTTGACTTTTTCGAGGCACATTAAACTTGAAACACTCCCATTCGTTTCCTACTTTTCCTATCATCGCCCTATCCTTAAAAGATTAACACAGATTGGAAGAAGTTATAGTTAAAATAATCTCTTCGTTAAAGTAATAAACATATTTGAATTAATGAGTGCAAATAAAAGTAAATTTATCAATTAAATTGTAGACTTCATTTCACTCCTTCTTTGTATCCATACAAAATAGTGATAATTCAATAAAAATGATTCAATTTTATTTTTAAAAGTATGCAATCATTTCATCAATGTTTTGTTATGACGTTGTCACGTTAAACTATCGTCCGTAAACCAACTTTACAGACAACCAATTTTTTTTTTTTGGCTCCTAGTCGGCGCCATGTTGGTTAGATGCACAAAAAAATTGGCGAAAGTGTAGTGTATGCATCACGAAAAATGTTTTAAATGACTGTATTTTATATGTGAGCGGCTGTTTTTAACGATGGAAGATTCTAATCCATACTTACGAACCAACAAGCACCATTACCGAAATGCGTCGGACGTTACAATATGGCGATGCAGGGGTCAAAAGGTGACTTCAACTACGTCCCAGCATATTGTATTGGACGATTCCTAACTCCGTGGTTGATTGGTTGCCATTACACATAAAAAAAGAAGAAAAAAGAATAAATGCAATTTTTGAGTTACTCTTAAAATACACGAAACATATCAAGTTTAGTATCATGTACATGAGAAATTGGATGCTCAATAAATTATATCAAACTCAAGTTCGCTTATTGATTTAAATTCAAACCAGTTGTTCAAATTACAGAATAGCGATTCAATTTATATGCATCAAAATTAATAAAAAATAAAAAATAATGAAACAATTTTTTATTGAAATGGAAAACAAAACAAAAAGTTTAAAAGTATGTATCAGTTTTATTTTATTCGGAACAGTTATTAAAAAATTGTCCTTTTAACTGATCTAGGCTTGACATTGAGTTCTCGTGCATGCCGTATATCCGTTAAAATCACACAAAATTTTTTAACATTAACATCTTATAAATTTGTTTAAAAAGAGGGAAACAAATTATTGTTGTATAAAGGATGTTTCAAGACTAATGTCTAAGCAAAATCGTCAATTTGAGGAATTTCATCTTTGCACACGTGCGTTGGGAAATGCAGCATGTTTGTGGGACAGTCATATTTTTACTGTAATAAGAGTGGTGAATGTGAACACGAAACGAACAGATTAAAATTCCTTAATTTTTGAATAATAGCTTTGAAAATAATTTTCTGAAGTGAAACTTCTTTGCTGATGGGAGCTACAATTTTCGAGCGTTACGAAAATTCCGATCGCATGAGGGGAATAGTAGGTACGTGGTGGGGGAACCGGTAGAGGAGGAGAGTGCGTCAGCGGCGACGCCACTCCAACGCATACACTAGCGGTCGAATGGGAAGACGTCTAGGAAGGTATGTTCATAGTGGAACATGCTACATGCTAGTTGTAACGGCCGGAAGAGGAGGCGGCATGGGGAGAGGTAGAAATGACGCAGCAGTGATGCTACGAAATTCTCGTAACGCTGCTTGTGTTTGTCTACTCCTCAGTTTAACGATTGACGCTACCATATTTATTTAATTTAATGTATCTACAATTCATTTATTCATGTGGAAAAATGTTAATGATTTGTGCAATTAACTCTATAAGTATCATTCATTTTTATGTGAGTAGTATGATTGAAAATGTAAACAAAAGATGTATAGACTTAAGAGGTTAGCTTTATAAGTATCATTTATTTTTGGTGCGTGAACATTGTGATTTTAAATGTCAAAAGGACTTATAGACTTTGAAGACAGACTTTATAAGTGTAATTTATGATCGATTGGAGTGTTTTTATTTTATCTTTTCATTTTATTCAGCTGGAGATGGTGATTTAACATCATGTCTGAAAATAATAAAAAGACGGAAGCAAATATGAGGTATTGTCAAAGGCTACGTGGGAATAAACCGCCAAAAAAAAGCGCCAAAAAGTGCCCGGCCAGTGATCGGATGCGAGAGTACAGGGCGAGGAAAAGGGAAAATTTTCATTTGAGATCATACCCGCATCCTTACTGTTCAATTTAAATACACTAATAATTTATCTCTATCAATACATAATAAGCACTAAGTTTTATTTTTGTTGTGCGTAGACTCCCCGCGCACATTTTTGTTTTCCATTAAAACTTTCTCTTTTTTTGTGCTCATAAATTTAAAATATAGGCAGTAACAACTAGCTTTGAGTTTTTTCTCTCTCTCGTGAAAACGGTTATGCAATTAGCTGCGAATTCTATTCACAGGTTCCCATTACTCGACGAACGTAGCATAGCACACAGTTCGTGTTTAGAGTAGGGAGAGAAAAAAAAATTACCGTGGTTCAGAATCTTGCATTTCACGAAACGATAGCTTTAGAGTTTCGACATCCCTAGCCGTGTTGATATCAGAACTACCAAATTAAAATTTAAAAATAAAAAATTGCTCGTTGGAGCATTACTCAACACCAAGATCAACGCTGAAGCCACCCCCCCCCCCCCCCGCAAGGCTATTACCGGCATGGTTGTTTTCTGTCCCTGTGAAATGCAAGCATTGTTTGTTTCTCTCTCTCCTCCTCCTCCTCCTCCCCTCCTCCTCCCCCTTTTCAACACTTTTTGCCTGCGGTTTGGTTCCCCAACTCCTGCAGTATAGCTCCCCATAATGAAACTCCCTTGTTTGAATTAATTGTTCATTCCACTTCCGAATCCCCTCTCCCCGCCGAAGGCTTGCAAGGGTACGATTTATTGGAACAACCAGGGAAAACTACGAGCGGCGGTAGAGAAAAAAAAAATTTACCAACTCCAGTTAGTTTGTAAGGGAAACCCTTTGCTAAGGAATGCCCGCAGAATGTGTAGGTTGCAGGTGCAATGTTAGAAATTTTCACCTTCGATTCACGATGAGCGCTGGATACAGATTATCCATGGATCTTTGTGAATTTACGGTTATCTTCGTGAATTTACGAACACTGAATCTGCTAGCAGCGTGCGTCGTTTACTCTGTACTGCAAACTAAGATGAGGATGAGGCACACTATAGTTCCTGATAACTGTATCTGCGTAGAAACTATGTCAGATCCCAACGTCGTGAGTTTTGTGTTCCGTTGTAAACAAGGTAAAAACTCAAAAGAAAAAGAGTGTTTTTGCTGTAAACAAGAAAGGCTTTGTTTAAATTTAAAAAAAAGTTAAAATATTTTTTTTTGTACTCATATTCACAGAAAGTAGCCTACACTTATCACCCGGAAGTATGGGAGCATGTCCTTTAAGTTACAAAGAACCCTTGATAATTTGTATCCAGTATTATTAGTTGGTTCATTTCAGGATTTTTAAAGGGGAGTGATAGGTTTCAAAAGTTTTTCGTAAATAAGAATTTTTTTCTATCTTTTAATTTTGGAAATTTTTCCTTCGGCAATGTAGAGATCATACACTATCAGATATTATGAGACCGTAATATAGTGTAGGCATATATTGGTAGTCAAACTCAAAAATGAACTTAATACTAAAGGCCAGTGACTTTCAAAGGGTAAACTATCTGTAACAGATAATCATTATTCAGTAAGTTATTTATCAGGTTGTAATTTATCACGAGAAAAAAAAATATCAACATTTCTTTAGATGAATAGGCAAATCACCGTCGAATAAATTTCAGGTTGGCTTAAGAACTTTGTCCAGGGGAAGCGGGGGCTATTCAATATCCCCAAAGCCTCCCGTAAAAGATCTTCTCTATAATATTAGGGCCCTGCAAATAAAATTGCCCCAGGGAAACCCCTGACGAGTGCAGCAAGAGGACTTCAAGCAGTGGTCCTATGATTAAGTGGATGGATTACACAACAACTTTCAAAGAACACGTCCTGCGTGGTTTCGTAGGGTAGATATTGATGTTTGGAATTTCCGAGTTACGGCAGAGTGAAAAACGTTCATTTAGCCACGTTGTTAGGGCTTCATAGGAACGTTTACGCAACATACCATTTATTTTTTACTTTCAAATCAAGCATTCGTGTAGCCTGAATTTTTTTTTCTCCTTTCCTTTTTGAAACCGACAGCGGGCAATAAGCAGTTAAAATCCAAACACGTTAACGGCGCAATTCGCAAAAAGGCAAGCTGATTTTCCCTCTTAACCTTGAATTTTTGCTTAATCCTTCATAACTAAATTTTGGAGATCAGTGTTTGAAATCGGGCCGTACCGGGACATTATTAACAAATGCCAGTCTCGTTTACGATATTTTTTTTTTTAATTTTAGCTACAAATCATTTTGTTACGTCAGTAAACATCCTCCTTTACCCAAATCAGTAGTAACAAATACTTTTGGGTTCGTAGGCGAAAAATAATGATTAGCTCTGAACGTTCCTGCATGCCTCGACGAAGACATTATGAAAGGCGGTTAACATATCAATATGTATCATTTTAAACCAATTTAGAAAGAGGAAAACTGTTGTACCCTATTATCATGCTTTATATCTATTTCGCAATAAAAACCGAACAGTTGAGTTTAGAGAATTTCAGTTGATTTGTGGACTTCCGATCTTAGACCTGCAGGATCCCCCAAATTTCACCAGGCTTTAGACCCGGTTAACATCAGTTAATTGATTAATGCTATAACAGTGGTTCAGATATAACCATTAATCATTAGCTCGACACATGAGCTTGGTTTCTACACAGAAAAAAAAAATTCTGTACTTTTAAAGATAATTCCTTTGGAAGCCAGTTGTCAAGAAATAGTTTGTAATACTAAATGAAAGATGTTGTAACTTTGTACAACGCAAGACTATAGTTTTTTAAACATGAAATACCATTTTAAGAAATAATACTGATTATTTATTACAAAAATTAGAACAATATTTTATATTTTGATTAATGTTTCATTCAAACATAATTTTTTTAAACCATGGAAAAGATAATAGAATATTAAATAATTGGACTTCATTTTGTCGTATTATACTTATTATCAGCGCCGTTAATACTGGAAAGATATTCAGGGAACGGTTTAAAATTAACGTTAATTATCTATTGGAGGTACTGGGACAACAAAAAACCTATATAGGTACGGGGAAAATACGAACCCAGTATTACTGCGAACACTATTTTGTAGTGCTACTGTTGTTTTCACGTAAATTTACAAATTTACAATTATCTGTAATCTTACATGAATATTTATGTTCATTTACAAAAAAAAAACACTATGTAAGTGGTCAGAGACACAAAGTACGTTCAGACTAGAAATCTTCTACACGGTTAATGTTACTTCCTAACACATTTCAAAGGCGCGTTTTACCTACTTCACTTTGAGAGAAACCGAATATAACAGCGACGACTGACAATTTAAGACGCAGGTTTTTTAATGGCAATTTTTCTTTTCAGGAAGCGGTCGAGAACGCGATTTCATCGGGTAATTGGGTGAATGGGGATCCGAAACTGTTTGTTTTTAAATTAGATTTTTTTTTAAATAATGATTTCCCGTCGGTTTTTTTTTCAGTCACAGTAAAATATAAATACACTTCTGGAAATGTTCCTGAAGATTTAATTTAAGTTAATGACTTATATAGAGTACTGGATATTTTTAATTTACCGTACAAACCTCTTACATTTCCAAAGAATTGACGTTTATACTAAACAAATAAGAAATACCATGGATATTGGGAAATATTTTTACGATTCGTAACTTTGAACTACACCACACATAGTGCGGTAAGTTAACTAACAATTTGGTCGCCCGAACTTGGTCGCCTAGCGTCCGGGAGATATCACCCGATAATCCGTCATTTACGGTAACCCGGCACCTGCAAAGTTCCGAACTTGCTGGATTGTCGGATGCCTACTGAATTTATTCGAAAATTTACGGGTTATAGGCTTATTCACGTTGACCATGAACCCACAAGGACTATCTTGGTATATTAACAGCTCTCGCAAAAACTGATGTATTCATCAAAAGCACTCTTATTCTCTCCACGTACCACGCTTATATCGAAACATAACTCAGAATACAGCGTAGTTTTTATGAAGATCCATTTATTCGTAACTACTAACTAAGTTTCTTTTCTTTGAGGGAAAATCTTCGTTCCAAAGTCTATGAATTTACTACAGATACTGACAATGTATTGACATAAGGCGCTTAAAAAAATCTCAACAGGCTAACTCACTTGGAATAATGCTTTACCCGTCCGAAAAAAATCTTAAGTTGTTTGTACCTGTTCGAAATATGTATAGGGTTTAAATTGATAATTTACTCAATAACTTCAAATATTACACTGCGTCATATTGTTATTTGAGTAAAACAGTCAACATATATAAAGTACCAGAAGAAAAATGTAAACATTTACAAACAATTTTAAAACTGCATCCGTTTAACGATACCATGGAAAATGTAACAAATTCTTATATTTACAAAATAAAATAAGTCGATATTTTTTTTAAAAAAAACCCAAGACTAACTTCCACTGTCCGAGTAAAACATTAAATTATATCCGTACATTACAACTCCGTACAAATTAACTTTTATAAATCTACGTAATTTTATTATTATTATTTTTTGTTTATGAGGCAAGTTACTTCCATCTCTCTCCCTTCCCCCCCCCCCCCATTTATAAAAAAAAGGCTTGACACAGTCTTCTGAAGAATGTAACAACTTGTTCATAAACTAAGTTAAGACCGACAAACTAGAATTCAGAACTTTTGCAACGTCACTTCTTTTCCTGCAAGTAAAGTTCAAGTAAACGCCACGGCCAAAGTTTTTTGAGAAAAACTGTTCAGACCTGCCCTACCATTGCATTAAAGAGAAAAGTTTTTGAAATCATTCATGCCTGATCTTCCGTCACCTTCCGGCTGAGAACTCTTGAAGAGATTGACTCCATTGAATAAAATTTGGAGCACATTTATCCCGTCACTTGGGACCGTGAACAACCTACCCAAGAAAAATCTTTCATTTCGATTCACATTGCTGAGTTGTTATAAAGTTATTAATATAAATACGTTTAGGAGGATGCCTTAATTTAATGAAATACGTATCTTGCGATAACACTGAGTATATATTACGAAAATTGGCGCATCATTTTATATATTAATTGACGTTTCATAAAAACAAATTTTTAAACCATGGGAAAGAAAATCAAATATTCAATAATTTCACTTTAACTTGTTTTATTATGCTTATTATTTGCGAAGTTAATACTGGAAATCTATCCAGGGAACGGTTTACAAATAACTTTTAACTTTTGGAGGCACTGATTCAACACAAAGAATCAATGTCCGGGTAAGAGATCCGAACCCAGTATTACTACGAACACTATTTTGTAAAGATACAGGTGTTTTCATGCAATTGTACAAATTTAAAATCATCCATCATTTTACATTAATATTTATGTTCCATTTACAAAAAAAAAAAAACACTGTACTTTCGCCTGGAAGACGAATGTTTTCTTATTGGCTGCAGTTGTGGACCGATCACAGGCCTATTTCCTTCTGGTTGGCTGGTCTGCAATTACGTAATTCTTTAAAGCAACTGTTTTATATTTCCCAATGTCGACCTCAAAGAGTTTACTCTTGTTTATTTGTCTTGTTGGGTATTCACGGGGTGACGAAAACCCTTCAAATAAACTCGCAGGGCATACACAAGATAGGTCCTAATAGTATCTTCGTAATATTTTCACTTGCATTTACACATGAATGCTATTTGGTGTGATTAGACACCTTCCACGACATAGCTCTTAAACAAACAAGAAAAAAGTTACTGTTCCTCTTATCGAGGACTTCAAGGCAAGTGATCATCTTGAAAAAGGACCCTGGTGTCAGATCATACGTCACAGTTGTTTGTTTTTATGTAAAAAAGTATACATATATATTTTTTATATATATTTACTTTGAATAACGAGTAGCTTGAATATTGGCGCGTGGTAATAGTCTTGCTTTATGCCTCTCAATAATGTTCGTATGTTACTAGCATTTTTTCTTATGTATACCTGAATTAGAGACCACTAATGTCAGAAATGTTTACAAAAAATAAAGTTGCCAGCGGAAAAATTTATTTCTTATAGTGGATCCCACGAGAAATTACTGTTGGAGTAGCAAAATAAAATAAGGTAAGCTTGTTTTGTTTAAGCCGGCTGCATGATAAAGTTTTAATTAGGGCTCAAATTAAATACTTGCAATATAAGTTAAAGCTTCTTGAAGTTTTTTAAAGTTGTAAATGTTTTAATTTAATGTTGTGCTAGTTGTTAATCGGTTTTCTTTTCTTGTTTTTGGCAGTTGTCAATCGCAAGAGAGTCCTGGCCGTAACAGGAAGATTGTTAATACGAACAAGAGAACATATGTTTCAAACAATAAATGTAAAGGTTATGTGTTTGAACAAATTGTTAATAAACTTTGTTCAGCGAGCCAAAAAAATATCCTTTGTTATTCCTCTCGGGGGACAGCAAATTTATTGGAATTTATTTTTCTTAGCAAGTGTTTTGAAGGGATGCAGCCTCATTTAAAACACGTAAATGTTTATAGTTGCAATGGCGTCAGAACAATACCCTGCTGATATCCAAGTGATGGCCACATAAGAATGAAAACATAGTAACAGAATTAAGCCTTCACCACACCCCACCCCCCAGATAACTGTCTGCGCCATGTTGGTTGGACGCCCAAAACATTGGCTGACGTTCAGTTTTTACCTCGTAAAAACAGTTTTAAAAGGCTTTTTTTTCCATGTTTAACGTCGATGATTCTAATTAACACTTAATTATCATAAGATGTGCTCAAAAACCATTTCTGCAATGTTTTGGGCCGAATAATACGACGATGGCGAGGTAAAAAAAAAGTGACTTCAAATACGTCACAACATACTATCTGGGAATATAGTGTAGAAACACTGTCCCACAGATATGATGTGTTTTGTCTCAGTGAGGCTCTTGGGCCGCTGACCAATCACTGCCCGTGGGAGAGGTCACGTCGGCTCTCTCGCCCAATCACTGCCCGTGAGAGAGGTAGCACCGGCTCTTTCGTTCAATCACTGATTGAGAGAGAGGTCGCACAGGCTTTCTCATCCAATCACTGACTGTGAGAGAGGTCACGCAGGTATTATCATTAAATCACTGCCCGTGGGTGTGGTCGCACAGGCTTTATCATCCAAACACTGCCCGTGGGAGATGTAATGTCGGCTCTCTCGTCCAATCACTTATTGTGAGAGAAGTCGCACAGGCTTTATCATCCAAACACTGCCCGTGGGAGATGTAATGTCTGCTCTCTCGTCCAATCACTTATTGTGAGAGAAGTCACACAGGCTTTATCATCCAATCACTGCCTGTGATAGAGGTCGCATAGGTTTTATCATCCAAACACTGCCCGTGGGAGTGGTCACACAGGATTTCTCATCCAATCACTGCCTGTGAGAGATGTCACACAGGTTTTATCATCCAAACACTGCCCGTGGGAGTGGTCACACAGGCTTTCTCATCCAAACACTGCCCGTGGGAGAGGTCGCGTAGGCTCTATAGTCCAATCACTGCCCATGCGAGAGGTCACATCGGCTCTCTCGTCCAATCGCTGCCAGTAGGAGAGGTAATGTCGGCTCTCTCGTCCAATCACTGCCCGTGGGAGAGTTCTGCCCGCTCTCTCGTCCAATCTTGCCGAACACCAACCCAATCAGCTCCGTCGCTCGCGTGGGAGCTTGCATTGATCATTTACAAAGGGACTGTAATTCGCCCGCTTAATTTATTCATCGTGACTGATCCATTCGCGCGTCCACTCCAGTCGTACGTGTTAGCCGCTGATGCATTCATGGTAAACCGATCACGGATTTTACCCGCTCTTTCGAAAATGACGGGAAGAGTTTTTGAGCCGACAAATTGCGTGATAGTTTTTAAAGTTGTTATAATATCTAGCTTTTTTGTGTGTTGCAAAAATTAAAAAAAAAGTGATTACGTTTATTCAAACTAACTTCAAATACATTTCCGATTCAGTATAACACACAAAAATGGGGAAAATAATAGACTCTTAATGAAAGTAATGCATTCTCTATATTGAAATTGACCCGGTTGTACTTATTTTACTGGTTTACAATAAACCCCGTGTTTTTTTAAGGTCAGCAGTGCTGGGCTAAAAAAAAAATCGCTTGTAGGCCATTTCGAAGTACCTATTTCTTCTGGAAATCTTTTGGAAACTTCTATAAACTCCTGGATCATTTTAAGAACTTAATGTACAGAACAACCTATATATTCGCCAATATTAAAATAGACCGATTAAACATTTTCTCGTATTCCATGTACCGAAAATATTTTGAATGTTTTTAACTCAAAGATTCCAGCATTGAATGTCTTAATGAATTACATATTATGCATACTAAGGCAGTTATGCAATTATTTTTGACCTTAAAATACTGTTTTTCATTCCTTGCACTAAATTGTAGTCGTATAACAATTTTCTTTGGACAAAGGTTTAAGGTAATATTAAGCTAGTTAAAAACGAATTCTGACTAATTAGGAAGTTTTAATTTTTTTTTTAAATTTAAACTCTTGTTTTACGGCAATAGTTCGTTTCATCAAAAATTGTTTCAGCCAATGGTTTTAGATAAATTTTAGGAGTTTTACAATAAAATATAACGGATTTAATATTATATATATTAAAAAAGTAATGACTATATTTGTCTTTCTACCCTTTTTATCTTCACCCTTACCAGTAATGGTTTGAAACATAAAATGTATTTATACAAACGTTTTCAACAATACTTAAAAAGTTAAACAAATATAAACATTAATTCGACAGAGTACATGGTAGGGAAGTTTAATTTATTTTCTTATTTCAACCACGGGCTTTTTCAACCACTTGCAGTAATGATTTGTATTTTTAAAAAAAATTTTCCAGACAAAAGTTTTAGACACAAATTATAAGATTAACCAACAATTTGCACGAATTCGATGTTTCACGTCTTTCTGTTGTGCTTTAAATCTTAGGATTCGACATGGATTTTTGAAAATAAAATCAATAAATTTACGTAAAAAAAAAAAAAATTTTTTCCGTCCCTCAAATTTTTTTGTAGTTCAATTTTCTTTTTCTCTCGCCTCGAAACTCTCCCGCCCCATCAAAAACTGACGCCCCGGAGCAAATGCCCCCGGTCGGCCCGTTTGCAAACGGGGGGCCAGAGGACATGTGTGCAGATGGTGATACTTTTTGAGGATCTCAAGTCGACTTGGGCCGGAGTGGAGCATGCTGGCTGATCGACCATGGTTGTCATGCGCAGGGGTGGAGTGTAGAAGGGATGGTTGGGGGGTGGGGGTTGGGGGGTGGGGGTTGGGGGTGGTGGGAGTGGCTGCCTCCCGCTCGGATACGACCGTGGGGTGGCCAATTCTCCGAAGCCTCCTCCCGCGCTGTTTACACAACGCTCCCTGGAGCCGCGTGCTGCGGGAACTGTGATGGGTTTGGCCCGGAGGGAGGGAAGGGAAGAAGGGACTATGTTTGTAGCATCGACCCCTCCCTCCACCCCTCCCCTGGTCCTCACGGGAGCCCACAAACATCCCGCGGCAGCGCGTCTTCAGCCGACTAGGCCCGCGACGCCGCGGATAGCGAACGGGCGCAGACACTCGGCGTCCGATTACATGCATATGTATTACTCGCGGGCGAACCTCTCCTCTTTTCTCTCTCTCTCTCTCTCTCTCTCTCTCTCTGTCTCTCTCTCTCTCTCGCCGTACCCACCCCCGTAGACAGCTCTCCGTCAGTTCCTTCCGCTCGCGTCTGTGCCCGCCTTCGTCTCCTCCAACCCCTCCCTTCACGGGGGTGGTGCCACAACTTAGAAACAAAACTTAGAAACATGCAAGATAGAATTTTTGCTAACTTACGGCTGTTATAATTTGAGAGTTTATAAGTTACGACAGTTCTATGTTGCGTGTTTCTTTGTTTGTGAAAGTTACAACGGTTCTAAGTTGTGTGGCTCGTTTACAAGTTACGTGTTTTTTTTAAAGTTATGACAGCTCTAAAATTGCGTATTTATAAGTTATGCCAGTTATAATTGCGTGTTTCTGAGTTACGACATTTCTAAGTTGCGTGTTTCTTCGTTTGTGATACTTGTAAGTTACGACGGTTCTAAGCTGTGTGGTTTGTTTAGAAGTTACGTGATTTTTATGTTACGACAGTTCTAAATTGCGTATTTATTTATAAGTTGCGACAGTTCTAAGTTGCGTGTTACTACGCTATGATTTTCGAGGATTCCAAGTTACGGCTATTCTAAGTTGAGTTTTTCTAAGCTATGCGTTTATCCCTATCCCACGCCTCCTAGAGTATAAGCTACTCCCCCTCCTGTGACTTCTCTCTCCCTTTGTTTCCTCGCTACAGTTAGGCCATCCTCGGGCCAATCAGTGATCATCACCAACTTCATTGAACATGTGTAAGTGATCAACGCCTCGCTAAATGCGCTCAGACACTAACTACGTGCGTTGACAAAAAATATTGGCAGTAAATTATGACTGAGAGCAAACGTGTTCGCATTAAAGTCGAAAATTGTAATCTTAATTTTAAGGCCTCATATACAATCTCTTATTGTTCTAGTCTGCACGTAGCACGCAAAAAGAACGCGTGGAGGCTGAATAGGCGGGTGCTTGCTGAAGTTCCTTTGTAGCGACGAGGCATAAAAAAAAAGTAATAATTCCGGTGACGAATTTAATTAAATTCTTTTCCACAGCTCCATGAAAAAACGGAATTGAAAAATATGTGAATGTTAGTCGAACAAAGGCACGAACAATCATATTTACAGTGGAAAAATCGTTAGTCTATTTACACCCGGCTTATATTACAGTGAATATTTAAAAAAAAGTTAAAAATTTCAAGAGGATACATATTTAAAAAATAAATATATTCAATAAATTAACTAGGCGAAACACATTTAGTTTTGAAGAACATAACAGTTAAAAAAACCGAATTATATTAATGAAGACAATAAGTATTCGAATGATAAAAAAACATACTTAGTGTTTCTTATTCGAAATTAGTCTTCAGAACACACTTAATTCTATAGCTCAAACACAGATTTGATTACATCATATTCTTGTCATTGCTATTATTATGACGATTATTGGAAATTTATTTTAACATCTCTTGCATTTTTCACACATTTTCTCCTCAGACATTTATTTTACATTGTTAGGTCACGCAAGAGTTCATAGTTAATTATTATGAACATTTGCGTGACCCTTTGACGCTACTGGATAATATTAAAAACATATCTGTTGAGAAAGTAATGGAAAAAATCTCTAAATAAGTAGTAGTGACAAGAAAATGAAATAACCAATTAGAGTTACATTTGCCGGTCAGAATACATTTCGTGTTGTACTTTCACCTTTATGTTTTAAATTGATTGAAGTTTTGTTATTCATACTGAACTACGAACATTTAAAAAAAAATCTGTTGTCAAATATCTAAGTAATAAAAACTAAAAAAATAATATAACTACAAATAGGTAGTAGATGTTATCTTAAATTTTATGGGACCTTGTGTAAGTGGGTATATGTGTGTGTATATTGTTTATTTACACTGTTTTTAATAGGTACTTTTATTTTTTAGTTTCCAATGTAGTTTACGTAAGTTTTATTTTGCATTTCATATGTTTACTAAATGTTTTGATTAATTATATAATGTTGTCCAGTGTAAGTGCCTCGTATAATTTTTTCTTAAATTAAGTTATTCCTTAAGGATAAAATAACATCTTATATTATACATAATGTACCATAACTCAACCTCCAGCCGAGAACAGTTCATAGGCCAGTTCAACACGGTTATAAATTATAAAAAAAATGTTCAAAAAAAGGGTCGCGTTTTTTTGAGTTATTGGCATTTTTTGAAGAATTTTTAAATTCGCTCGTTGTACCAAACGATTAGATACTGTGGCCAAAACGTTTTTGATAAGCAACCATAAATAACCCTACTACTGATAACAATTTCAACATAAAAATAAAAATAATTCACTTTTTTTGTACTGGAAAGGGGGGGGGGGGGATATAACGCGACCTATGCGCCAACAATTTTTTTAATCGTGTAACTTTGACTATTCACATTGTAAAAAAAAAATACTTTACTAACTTAGCAAAGTCGTTTGGTTTTATTTTCAATTTAAAAAAAATCGCTTGGATAAAATGAATTAATAAACGCGATCATTCATCATTACAAAGTTGGTAATTCTACGCCCCCCCCCCCCCCCCCCCCCCCCACCTCCCGGGCTAGCGTCGTACGTACGGCACAGTGCGGAATTCGCCTGGTTATCCAGTCACCACACGGCACTTCACGTTCGGGAATGCAAAAAGGCATAGGAATTAAAGTCCCCCCACAATAAGGCCTATGGGGTTTAGTTGTGGTGGAAAAGGGAGGGGGGGGGGGTCCCTGGAGCCGCAGTCGAGACACCAACCACGCTCGAAAAACACCGACGCCGTGGTAAAGTACGCTCGTGGTTCGAAACTTCGACCACGAAGCATTTTAAGGTCCTCCTTTCCCCCACCAGTTTTTTTTTGTGGCCCTTTGTGCCACATTCGCAAACGCGAAATGATCAAGGGAGGCGAGCTGGAACGACACAAAGGTCCTAGTCCTAAACGAAAAAAATAAAAATAAAATAAATTAACCAAAAGCGTCCCGAAAAAGGCAAAAGGCAACAGGCAAGCGTTTGAGATGAAAGGCGAAGTTATAATTTTCACGCCGCACTGTTACGCACAGAGGCAAACGGACCGACCTCCACGCTTACAAAAGAAAAAGTCTATTGCAATTAAAAAAATATATTTTCGTCAATATAAAACCCAGTTTAGATACCTTGTTGTGAAAGAAAAAAAATTTAGTCACAACGAAAAACCACACAACTATTGACGACAAGAATATTATGCTGTTGCAAAAAAATCTTTCTTTTTTGGGCCACTAATATATTATTTTGCTGTCAGCAAAAATTATGTAGCAGGGTTAATGTCAACAAATTTTCTTTGTGGCAACAAGTTAACTACTTTGAACTACTTTTTACCCCCCGTGTGGCTCAGTTGACTGGTGAACCAACTTTTGTGTGCCAGGTTCAGGGTTCGAATCCCAAATGAGGTGTTGATGTGTGTTTTAACAGTAAGATGAATCTATCTAAGCTCGTGATTTTCCTTTCCCGCAACTAACCCGACGGCTTAAAAACGGAGTGAGAGGCAATGTTGGACCCAGACTCTAGTTTGGGTGGTAGGGAATACATTTCAGCTAAATAAGGAGTTCTTATTTTGAAAAAAAAAAAAAAAAAAAACTACATGAAAGGATATTTTAAACGCATTTTCGACGTCTTTAAAATGTCATTATTAAAACTAATGTTGTATATTAATATTTAAAGAGTGTTAAAGTTAAAAAAAAGTCACCAGTACAAAAGGAATGAAAATTTATCTAACCAACTTCAAAGGCTAGGTGACGATTGAGAAAGATTATTTTTGTTGTATTTATTTTGGTTCCAAGATAATAATGGAAGAAAAAAGGAGAGGGGGAATTAAATTGCAAATCAAAGAGAGAGAGAAAAAGGAGCGACCTCTGAGCTTGAAGTGGGGTCCGAACGACTCTGTTACCGACCTTTTTGCACATTTGAGTTGATTCTGACCAGCTTCCCTCGTCACCACAGCCACTACGAGCTCAGCCAACTTCAGAGGACGTCGCGTCTGATTGGTTCCCCCTGACGGAAACGTAACGGAAGAAACCAGTGTACGCTGGAAACTCCCCCGTCGCCCCCCCCCCCCCCAAACCTGAGGAATAATAATAATAATAATAATATTTTGGCATTGCAAGTTATGTTGTGCAAAATAAAAGGGGGGGGGGGAGGGAAATACAAAAAAATGTGAGCGAATCCTTCAGTACACGCCAGAAATGTATAATATCTAACCTCAATAACGAGCAAATTCACGTGTTATCATGTTGTAAATACCCTTATAATATGAAATTCGGACACTAAATTTAACCTAGAATTCTTTAAAATAATGCCGAGTGTTAATATGTAGGCCTATATATATATCCACGCAAATTGTGGTTTGAACTACATTTCTGGACGCGAATCACACGTAGTTTCCGCACCCGCCGCTAGAATTCACTACCGGAGCAGCTATGTCGACTATGGAATCATTTGACAAGCAGACCGAAATTTTTAACTATGAAATGAAACTGCTCCGATAAAAACGAAGAAGACTTTAAGAAATACTAAAATTCCGGCTTTGGACCTGATTGTCGAAAAGGAATTTTTACTATAATACTGCCCAGCTTGATATAAATCCATTAAACAATTAATACTAGAAAGTTTCCCTTTGTCTTTGTGAACATTGGTTTGTGCTATCCGCCACAGGTGGCGGACCGGTGGTTGTTTCATATTTCCGTTCCTTGAATTCCGTTGCATTCACGAATCAGGTACCTACTCCCACCAACTGCCTTATAAATTAGGCTAAGATGTTACACATAAAAAAACTGCTTTAAACAGTTGGCATTTAGTTATTAAAATCAGTTTGAACATTTTTTTGACAATTAGTATGCGATATAGCATCTGATTCAGTTAAAAAAAAATTTTTTTTTCAGAAAAAAATATTTTTTTTAACCCCTTTCCCCTTATATTGAATATAAATAGTGAATTACAAGTCAAAAATAAAATCGTTTCCAGCGAAACAAATAAAACGGTAATGTTTTGTATTTTAAAATTGATTTATTGGTTATTTTAATTAGGTAAAAAAAAAGAAAATAAATCCCCTCTGCGACTGTATCACAACGTCTCTCGGGCAACGAACAACTAGCGGTCAGTGACGAGGCGGTCAAATCTCGCGCAACCGAGGATATATCAACTTGGCGACGTTTGAAGGGGAAAAAAAAAAAAAAAAAAAAATGCCACTCGGCGAGAAAGTGCTGCCGATCAAGAAGGGGGTAGGGAGAGGGAGAGAGAGAGAAAGAGAGAAAGAAAGAGAGAGAGAGAAGTAAAAATGAAAAACGGACTTCTGACGTCCGAGGGCGTACTGGCTGACGCAACTTCCTGCAACCCCTTTCGTCTCTCGGCTCCTGAATTATAAAGAAAGACAAAAGAACAAACAAAACAAAAAAATTCAAATTTGCTACCTCTGGGGCCCAAGGATAAACGACGAGGGGTTGGTGCATGACGGCCACCCCCCCCCCCCCCCCGGGGGGACCGCTGCTCCGTGCTCCAGGTCTGCCTCTATCGCCCCACCCTCCAGCAACTGGACAGCTCGTGTGTCGAGAACCTACTTGTTAGTCGGCGGACGCGGGGGTTGGAGTGGGGGGGGGGGGGGGGGGGAAGTGTGCCCGGGGGTGGGGGGAGAGTAGATTTATGGAGGCAGACCCTTCAGGAGCGAATTTATCTCGGTGAGTTTACCTCGCGCCTTTGCATCTGGCGGTGGTCTCAGGGACCTGGTGGCCAGGGGCTGTCGAGAGAAACTATAAGAGGCACGTGGGCCAAAAATCTTAATGTATAATAACTATTCAAAACCTACCATTTGAAAAGGAAATACACACAAAGACTGTAAACGTTACCGGTGGACATACCAGCAAGGCCCGTTCTACAAGGAGACTGATCCACCGGAACTCTTCACTATCGCGTCTGCTGCTTTTCCGAAACGCACGGAAACGTAACAAATGACAACCTATGAGATAGAATTCCAAGGTTACGATATATTAATTTAATAAATATATATATCTTCCTCGAAGACCATAGCACGGACAGAATTTAACATATTTAATGAAAATAAACCAAAAATTCAAAATAGAATACTAGATATGCTTGTAATGAAAACATTTTTGACGTGACAACGTCTAATAAATCGATGAACGCCGGCTGCAAGCACGAAAACGTATCCCTTTACGAACATTTTCCCGTTACGCTGTGTCCCGTTACGCTCATTGTACGCTTGCGCTGCATCTATCTCTCTTCCACTCGATTGGAACAACCATCGATTTGACTTTTTCGAGGCACATTAAACTTGAAACCCTCCCATTCGTTTCCCACTTTTCCTATCATCGTCCTATCCTTAACAGAATAACACAGATTGGAAGTGTGCCGTTTCAGTGCTAATTTCAGGCACAAATGTACGATTTACTTAATTTCACGAAATTTTTAAATGTTTTACTTTATCTTCCATATGATGGCCCACTGGTTTTTTTTTCCCTCATCGAGATTTGTTCAGTCGAGTGTACCGACAGGTTAGTTTGTTTTGCAGTTCAGTGCTCCCAACGCTGTTCCCAGCGATTAAGGCTGAGGTTTGCTGGCGACATGCTGGGCCAGTGATCGTCTCGTCTGGACCCTGCCAGGCGTCACGCGTCGAGCTGTTCACCCTAGACGGTAGCGTGACTAGAAAAGCTGTTCTCTGCTCCCAAAGATGCTAACTCCTCTTCTCGGAGCTGTGCTGAAGCTAGCTGTCCCTCTCACGAAACGGTGTTCCGTTCATCAGCCCAACAACACGTAGCGTCGTGTCAGACCATCCTGTTCCCAGGCCGGGTCAGTCACAGGTCGTAGCCCCCCCTCCTTCCTGTTTCTTCTGGTCCACGCAGGTCATAACCCACAGCCGCGCCAATGCCCGGGATGAAGGCCACAGCCCCTAGCGCCTCAGATGGACCACAAACGACATCTCGCGGGAGTTTTGATAACTACCGGGCATGATCCCTCGCCTCTCCGCCAGAGGACAGCATAGTCCCCTCCTATCCAAGCCAGGCCTTAAGGATCGACTTGCATCCAAGTCGAGAGGTCGCTTAGGGCTTGTAGTTCTGTGCGCGCTCGCCAGGACGCGCTAGAGTGCGGCTACTTCAATCGGAACCATTCGGGTTCCCTTCGGGTTTTCCGAAGCCCCTCCCCTGGACAGGCGACCAAAGACAGTTTTAATTAGGCGAGCCGGCGCCATTTTGGACGATTCGGCGGGCAGCACGCGGTAAGGGCGGATCTCTCTTCGCAGCTCGAGACAACGCGCATCTGAAAAGTCGTGAACGGCTTTCTCTAAAGCATGTAGTTTGTTATCGACAATGCCATGTGCCTTAGCACTAAATTTTTAAATTTTTAGCTGCCCGAAATAGTTTTTTTGTCTTAACTTATTATTCTTCATGGCGACCGCGAACTTCCGCGTCGCGCATCACCTGGCCATCTCCAGGGACCGACCTGATCTACTCCACCCCGCAGATTAGGCGGGGATCAAGAATTAGGACGAGAAATTCCACTCCAAATTCAACTCCCGAATGCGCAGTTCATGAGTTAGTTCACCGAAATTCATCGCCTCCTGCAATCAGGGAATTTCTCAAGAGTTCCAGCTTTCAACATCTTTTTCCCTGAGTGAAAAAACCACAAAATAATTTATAATTCTAAACAATCTGTTTCAGGACACTTTTATTCATTTAACGAGTAAATGTAATTTTTTTATAATTTGTCTTATGAACAGCCTGCGCGCTCAATATTCAATGGCCTGTAAAGTTAAGAGACAAAATGACCTTAGATTCAGTCAAGTATAACCATTGTTACTTATTATAATATCTCGCCCCGGGGCCTCCCATTTAGTTTATTGTTTAACAAGATTTAATGTATTAAGTATAGCAAATAAGGCCAACAATTTTCTTGGTATTTTGTTCCGGCTGTAATGCCATGGGTCATCTTCAGTGGAATAATGTTTGTAAAGTCAAAAATAACAGCAACAAAATCATTAAGTAAGATTGAGTAAATGCCTATATAAACCAAACCAGATCTTATTATTTTCTTATCCTTGATCACGATCCACATAACCTTACCAAGTTTTAAGGATGTTAATCATAAATTTTGTTGTGCGTGCGCTGTGCCTCTATGGGTAATGTGTTGAGTACTGTTTCTGCCTGGCGCTTCCACGGCCAATCTATATTTGTTCTTTAGACGAAATGTCATATAGAGCGCAGCCGCACGTTACAGAAGAAATTAAATAGCAAACATGTATTAAAGTTATAGTTAAAATAATCTCTTCGTTAAAGTAATAAACATATTTGAATTAATGAGTGCAAATAAAAGTAAATTTATCAATTAAATTGTAGATTTCATTTCACTCCTTCTTTGTATCCATACAAAATAGTGATGATTCAATAAAAATGATTCAATTTTATTCATAAAAGTATGCAATCATTTCATCAATGTTTTGTTATGACGTTGTCACGTTAAACTATCGTCCGTAAACCGACTTTACAGACAACTAATTTTTTTAACTTACTTAGAACATATGAACATACTTGGCTACCACCGCAGCCCAAGTACTCCGCTTCTATTGGTCGCACGGAGCAGCTTAAAATCGCTGGTCTAATCCGTACGGGTCCATCTCCTTCTGCTTGCTTTGTAGAAACTCTGTTCTGTGCCTTTCGTCTCCGTTTACGTGTCATTGTAGAACTGGCCTGCACCGTATCACATAACATAGAAATAGCGATAGACTTGTGATTTTCGTTTAATCTATCAGGGTAAAGTCATGTATATAAAAAAAATTCCCTTCAGCATACAGGCACAAGTGGATTTCTAATTTTATGTTTTCCCCCAATAAACTGTAACTGATTTGATTTCTTCTAAATTAATTTTCCAATTTTTTTAATCGTTAAAGCCTTGTTACTTTCTACCCTTTGCAGTTATGGCTAGTCGTATAAAGTTTGATATTGAGAAATGTTTTGGCCTAACTTCAAAGTAACATAATAACTTCAAACGGATGCAATATTTGTCATATTAAGAGAGTTATTGCGAGTTTCCTGTTTTTCAAACAAAACCTTCCCTATCGCTACTCCTTTGGTATGATTTTTCCCATTAACAACTCGACCCAGATTTTCCATTTCTATATTTTATGTATCACTTTCGAAGTGACGTATGCACAATTACGGCAGTTATCGGGTTCATAACAAGTGGCGTGTCATTAAACTTTTGAAATGATTATAGTTTCGAAGTATATGGACAATGAGACAAAAACCTATGTAAACATTTTCCGGATTTTTCGCCACGGTAACGGCTACAATTTGAAGTATTTCTTAGAAATTCACCAAAATATATATTTACACTCAAATGGGCCACTGGGAATTTCACCCCCCCCCCCCCCCTTTTTTTTTCCTTTTCCTTCCAGCCCTTTCCATTTGATGGCCCTGGCGCGTTAGCTTCTACTTCGGCGGTTGTATTGCGCAGGCGAGGTTTTATGTCTGGCGCTACGCAGCAGTGAAGCGCAAGAAGTTATGATCGCCGCAAAGATCCGTCCAGGAATGATCGAAATGGCGCAACTTGGTCATCGATTTTAAACTCGTGAAATTCAACGAGTCTTGAGATCTTTGACACCAAATTGTCCTAGGGGTAAAAACTAAAGAGTTCGCAAGGAAACAAAAGATAATAATGTTGATAATGTTCGCAGGCTTTCACGACCATTGTCTGAAGTAGCTTGGCTTCTGGGTTTTAGCCGTGTCCTTGGCAAAATAATTCACCGACGTTTCGGTCGACATTGCAGTCGCCATAATCAAGGAGCAGTTACCTCAACTGGTAAGAATCATTAAAAAAAAAAAACTTGTAATAAGTTATGGATTATCGTCTCTATATCTAACAGTTTCAATGGATGTTGGGTGCATTATGTTTGGTACCTACCCACCCGTACTTTGTATTCTCGACGCATTATTTTTTTTTTTCTTACGATCGCGTCGAAGGTAGTTTGCACGGCAGGATTTTTCACTCGGGGAAACGGAAAGAGTCCTTCTCCAATCGGCGGAGATGAGGCAGTGCACACACTGCTCTCTCTCTCCCCTCCAAGACACTCGTCTGGAGAGCGAGCGAACATCGCCGGCTGCGAGTGGCCCTCCCCGTGCGAGGGGGCGTGGTCGAGCGGTTATCGACCCCCGCGAGGGGGTGGGGGGCGGGTGGGAGGGTTTTGGGGGGGGGGGGGGGCGGAGATGAAGCGAGGCGGAAGAGGAGTCCGACGACTGTACTCCAGGAGAGGGACAACCCCTTAAAGTGTTTGTTGACGACCACCCCGGTTGGTGAAGGGGGGGGGGATGGTTAGCGCGCATAGGGGATCACAAGAGCGCGGGTTCCCCTCCTCTGGGTCCAGCCAGTGGCTCGTACCGATGGTCGCGTGGACATACAGTGCCTAACGAAAGTTTTTAAGACCAATCATTTAATGAATATTTTGTGAATAGTGCAAAGTCATGAGACATCTATCCACATACAAAAAAATAATAATTGCGATACGACATATAGTTTTCAAGATACTTTTTTTTTAAATTTTCGATACTTATTATAAAAAACATAAATTTTAAATACCAAAAATATTGAAAGTACTAAATTGAATTCAGTATTAATTTTTTTTCCAGTATTTTAAGATGTGTAAAATCATTTTGAAAAAAAAATATTAACGTTCAAAAAATTTGTTTGTATAAGAATTTTTTTTTTACATTTTGAAAAATAAATGAGAAAAAATGAAATGAATTTGCAGATTTAAATTAAAATAGAAATGTTGTAGATTATGATAGTGAGATTTTATGGCCACCATTTCATAGCTTGTTGTACAAGCAATTAATTGGTGCCTATACGGTCTCGCTAGCTCATCGTGGGTGGAGATAATTAATTATTTTCACAACAATAACCTCCTGTTTTTACTTTGCTATTAATTCCAAAAATAAGTTTATAGTTAAAGGAGTTCAATTAATTTTCCCAAGCAATAAAACACCCCTCTAAAATGCAAAGGAGGAAGATTAAAAATATTAATAATAATTCGTAATAATATAATGGTTAAAAAAAAGAGGTTTCAAATATTCATTTCCGAATGCAACATATTTCACTGTCACCAATAAGTATGTGGTTAGAGGATAAATTATAAGCTGACCTAAAATAACTTGTTTGGTAAAAGAATTCGTCTGAACGCTCTATAATGACGGGCCAAAGAATGCTAACTATTCACAGAATCAGGGACACGGAGAGCCGAAATTAGGCGGAATTCCTTTGCGAGAGAAACTCAAGCTGCTGTCTACCAGACAGCGGAAATCATCATAAAGTTACCCAACAATTTCGTGGCGAGACTAATTAAAGACGGAGTAAACTTTACAAGAAGGCTTCGGTAGAGCCGTACGTTATTAATATCCATCGAAATTCCCTTTTAAAGTTTTCTATATTTTTAATATGCTTGGACCGCGAATAATATTTTTCATTAGTAGGGTTGAATTTAATATAAAATGCCTTTATTGTGAGTGTGTTTATTTTGCAAAAAAAAAAACTAGAATATATTTTGATGGTTTCAAATATTTCGCCGGTCTTAGTTTTGCTAAACCAGCAATGCATGTATAACTTACTAAAAAAAACCGTAGACGGTTATTGCGAATATTAAGAGTGACTGTAAAACAGTACGATTTAACTTATGATTAGTGTAGTAAATGGTTCTGTAAATAATTTCGTGTAGCTGCTGAAACGTTTGCCTTTAAAATGAAAATGATTCACGAAACGGATCAGTTTTCATGCCTATGCATAAAGGCTTAAAACGACAAGACCTCTTGATGATGATAATGACGAATATTTAATATATATTTTTATTTAGTGTCATGTTTAAAAGAAATCATGTGGTATACAGTTTTCTATTAACCGTTGGCGTGTGGCTTGCATCTAAAACCCTTTATTTTAATTATATCACACATTAAATCAATTACAAATTATGTCATTCCAAAATCCAGAAGAAAAAAAAACCCAGGTTTATATGGTTTATGGAAAACCTAATTTTTATTGATTAAACGAATTAGAAATGCAAAAATGAAGAGTTTTTAAGACGCAAGGCTAAACACGAACGGATAATTTAAAACTGTTTACCACTTTAAATAAGGATTTTTTTTACAAGAAAAGAAGCATTCATAAACAATACAATGTGGTTATATTGTGCAATTATTTAAAACCCGGTGCAGAAACAGGAAATAACAGAAGCAAAATAATTTAAGGATACCTCCCCTTTAAGTTGCAGTAGGGAGTAGCAGAGCGTGCGTGCTAGAATTGGGATCGCACGAGGAATCCAGACGAGCACATTTCGTTCGTCCACGAGTCCTTATGGGGATGTAGGGCGGTAGGGCGTTGTGTAGGGAGGGGGGAGAGGGGTCCCTTAATGATTCCCCCCTCTCCCGGGGACCGGAGTTGGGCGGAGAGTCGATCCCCATGCGGGTCGAAGGCTGGATGCGGCGCGCATTTCCAGAACAAGGAGTTCTGCTAACGGTCCCTGGGCTTAACAGCGTTCTACACTCCCATCTCGAGTGAACAAAACATCTTCTTTCCCTTTTTACATGCAGACACTTAACATGAGATAGATAGGAAACCAGAGGTGCCGTCTTTGTTCCAATAGTCTTTGGGACGTAACCAAATATATATATATATATATATATATATATATATATATATATATAAAATTGCCTTCGTTAAAGCGTAGTATATAATTTAGCGTAATGCCTGAGTGGCTGCCACAAATAGTTTCGGTCTGAAGGCATCTACAAATATGATTTTGTCAATTTATAATCTTAAAAAAAATATCTCGTGTGATCCCTTGCTTAAGAAAGGAACATCTTAAATATTAAATGTTCAAAACATTATTGTCACATACAAAACTCTTAAAATTGATATTGCGTTTTTTTTGGTTCCCATACTTTCCTTCAATTAATATTGTAATTATGGCAACGATAATTGTATTAGCGATGTAACGAAAATCAGTTTTTAGGCATTCACGAATGCGAATGCAAATTATCAGTTTTCAAATCCAATTTTTGTTTTAAAGAAGATGAAGATATATAAATACTAAAAGTAAAAAAATATGTTAAAGTATGGAGATAGTTTTTTTAGTTCCTTAAAAGAAGTTAATTATTTAAAATACTAAAATTCAAAATAATCTGTAATAAAGATTGATAAAAGTTTAAGAGAATAATATGTTTTTGTTTGTATGAATTATATTTATATTTCTTTGAATGCAAAGCAGATTATTTTTAATACTAAGTCTAAAGCTTAATTACCTACCATCTAATTTTAGAGTAAAGGATGATGATAAAAGATATAACTGCAAAGTTACATTAGTGAAAATAATAATAATAAAAAAATGCTAAGAAATTAATTTTTAACTTATTTAATATTATTTTCACACTATTTTTTTTTCCTGATATTCATATTCACAAAATATTCGAATGAATTTTTCAAATGCGAATGTCATAAAAGTTTAAAATACTCGCGAATGCGAGTATTCGTTATGTCACTAATATGTGCACATTTCTTACATTGAATAAAACTCCAAACTTGCCACTGATTTTCATTTGAACGAAAACAAATATCCGACAATAAAACTTTAGCATATTAGCCATATTTTCTAGAACAAAATAATGTAAAAAAAAAAGACACATGTACTAACCGCGTAACACACAAGTCTCTGGCCACGAGTAGGCGTAGGTGTAATTTCGTGCCATCCATTCTGACCCTGCCTACTTGCAATTAGTAAGGAGCCTACGCGCTTCTCATATTCATTAATCCGGGAAAAAAACGATATTCGACGGAGGGCGAAAAAAAATATATATATATTACTGATGGTAATTTACCAAGATGGGCCTCAATTTTATAACGGTTCCAATCTTTTTTTTCCCCTCTACCTTTCCCCATATACATATTTTGACCCCTTTGCCCTAAAAAAAAAAAATCCCTTGAGAGAGATGGCGTTGCCCAGAAGGTAGGCGTTTCGAAGGGTGCTTAACATTACGGTCTGCCATTTACATATCGCCGGAGCCTGGAGACACCAGCAAGAGACATTCACTTCGGGCTACTCTCATAACCGCCCCTCCTCCTAACGGGTAGCTCCCTGCCAGGAGGGCGTAACTGCAGTTTCGAGACTTCCCAACGAGGAACTTGGGATTCTGAATATATAACAATGAAGGGGGGGGGGGGGGGGGGAAACAGGAATTCCAAATTTGAAATATTTTTAACACAGGGAGATAGTTATCTAATAACCGACCTAGTTGCGCCTTCAGGCCAGACTTATTTATTTTGGACAATGAAGTAGCGTAGTTTACGGGTTATGATGCACTTCAGCACAGTGTTTATCTGCATCACTATGAAATTGACATACTAGCAGTTACTTTATTATATCTGCATCTTAGAGGCATGACACTATGAACATTTTTTTAAAGGCAAAATGCACTTTTAACCGTAAACTTGACCACCGTTTGACGTTCTTTTTAGTGGTATACAATACTAAGATCTATGATATGTCTAAAATTCACATACTTTGAGTAGAAAATAGTTGAGTAAATGTGACATACTATTTAAAATCCTTTAAACTGCTCTCAAAAAAAAAGAAGTATTTTTTTACGTAACATAGTACATTTTCTTACGATGTACAGCTAAATAATGCTACGAGAAAATAAATTATTAGATATTAAATATTTAAGCAATAAATTTACTATCGATTTTGATTTTTTTTGCCTCGTATCACCGTAAGCTTACTTTTTATAAATGTAATTAAATGTTTATTCAAGGAACTTTGCGGTTTCAACGTATGAAAATTACAGAGTGATTCAATCCTGCCTGCATGCGCTACTTCTAGTTCAAAAGTGGAGCTATGATTTCAAAACTTAATTTTTATTTACATCCACGACGAATTTTCCTTCGGACGCGGAGTTTGTTTATAATTTCACATCTCCTCCACCTCTCTCTCTTCACTATCACACTGCTGTCTGGGGATTGGGTGTTCTTATCACGCCTTGTAGAACAAAGAATGCTTCGGTACCCTAACGAAGGCCCGCTTGTAGCTTCCAGAAGTCAAGAGTGGCCAGAGAAAGAGGTATAGCCAGAGAAGAGAGAAAGAGAGAGAGAGAGAGAAAGTAGGCGAACAAACACAGCTCAAAACACATGATGCTGGGGTCTCGTTGACCGCAAGTCACGAGTACCAGTTGGAGTTTGGTCTCGGAGGTGGAGGAAGAAGGGGCGGATACAGGGGAGAGGGTTCGCTCGACCTAACTTTCTTCCCCCGCAGACCTCGAGAAGTGTGGCGAAAAGGGTTTGGGTGCCACCGTTTTCCAGAGCATACGGGAATGGGAGTTTAAGGTGGTGGGAGTAGGAGGGGGAGGTTGTCGGAAAAGGAGACGAAGAGAGCCAGTTACACCCGACACAGAAAGAGTGAGAAGGAGAAACTGGGGGGTTGGGGGGGGGGGGAAGAGAAAAGGATGAGCCACTACGCGCTGAGGACCTCGCATTTCGCACAGAAAAGTTAATTAGCTCACGGCGAACTAATTAATGCCGTCGGAATTCCCCCCCCCCCCCCCTGGGTTAAAGGATCTGCGGCGGTGGGTCGGCTGAATTCTATCGGGACGCCGCCCGGGAAAAAGGAGGAGGGGGGGGGGGGGGAAACCAGTTAACTTGGCTTTGTTTAGTGGGAGCGGTCCTGCTTTTCGTCCACCAGCTACCAGCCGCTCGGAAGCTATAGGCTCTTCCTTTGTGGTTTTGTTAAGGCGGGAGACCCCCCCTTCATCTAGATTTTTTTTGGTATGATTTCATAACATTCTCCGCAAACAAAATATTTAGAAGAAAAAAACGCGATATATTAAAAAAAATATGTTCCTGATTTTTTTTTATCTTACTCAAGAAATAACGAGCCCAACTCTGTTAGTGCCGTTAGAAAACACGTTGTAAATGTTTTTATGCTATTACGTGTTATAATTTTTGCAAAAAGTGAACTTCTTTACAACGTGTAGGGTAAGTATAGGCGATTACTCATATAGCGTAAAGAAAAGTGTAGCGCTGAGGATTGGGGTGATCGATGGCGGAAAAGGGGGGGGGGGAATATTTAGCGTTCCAATTCACACCTCTCGGCCAAGAATAAAAAAAATCATTTGAAGGAAAAAACCCAAAACAATAAAGGGCAAAATAACATACCTAACAGGAAAAAAAACTAAAACGCACTGTAATTTTTTTTCATAATATCATAATTTGAATTCTTAAAGAAGCGAAAATTGCAGCACCGAATCGTCGCTTCACTAAAGCTTGGCCGATAGTGTGAATTGGGACGCTAAATATTTCACTCCCTCTTTTTCCGCCATCGAACATCCCAATCCATAGCGTTACACTTTTCTTTACGCTATATGAGTAATCGCCTAGTAACCTTACCGGTTGTAAAGAACTTCACTTTTCGAAAATTATAACAAATAATATAATGCAAAGATTATCAAATTGTTTTCTAACGGTAATAACAGAGTTGGATTCATTATTTCTTGTGTAAGATAAAAAAATTACTTATTATTTAATATGGTTACATACGTGAAAAACATTAACCGCAGCTTAATATGACGAATTCTAAAATAAAAGCCACAACTTATTTGTTTCTTAATTGAGCTAGTTTTTTAAACACAATAACTATAACATTAAGTCATGAAGAAGTACATAGTTCAGGAAACCTACCACCTTTAGTTTCTCAATAAGCAAGCCACCACACTATTACTGTAATGCAGTACGTTGCATAAAACCCAGCATTTAAATAAAAATTATGTATTTTTGACTGTCGACCAAATCAAGTTAAGCAAACATCACACACGGCTTTATTCGGGAATAATTTAATATTTATTAAAATATAAAAAAATAACACGAGAATAACTAAACAAAAAATATCCGGTTTTCATGACGAACCATATGTGAAGTTTTGGTGTAGAGTTTTCGCCTGTAAAACTATATAATTAAAAAAAGTTTCATTGAGATATATTCTTCTAATTTACAAACAGTTCTTAAGATTTCCTTTTTTATGCCAGAGGTCACTAGGGCTAGAAGTCAATTACAACGTAACTTTTACTGCAATTGGAAATAAAGTCCAATAGATAAACATTATATGTCAAATTTGAATTGAAAAAAAAATACTGTAAAACACAATGGTCGCTCGTGCCATATTTAACTTATTTTAAAAACAAGCTCTAACAATACTTCGAGGCCTGGAATGATAATTGAATTCCATTGTTTTTGTTTCGTGTTTATTATTTTTCTTTTAATTAAATGCCAATGGTTGGCATAATGTCTGATATCTGCCTAGATTCCAAATTCGGGCAAATGCTGTCATTTGAGTTGAATTAATTTTTAATCAGTTGCGCAAATTCTATGAGCATAGTGTATACATTAGAATAAGAGAGAATAGCAATATAGCTGCGTGATTACTACTAATGGACACGTGTGTGCGTTTTGATAGAACCTTCCATCACCACACTCCTATAGTTAATGACAGCGGAAAGCGCTTAGAAACTTACCCTTCCAGGGCGGCACTTTGGACGGACACAATATCCATCCATTTATTTGCATTTCAAAGAAGAATCAGTAACGAGGTTGCTTTTTAAAATTAGCAGGTGCGTATACAACATATTTTTAGTGGAGAGCGAGGCAAACGTATGCGAACTTGGATGGCACGTATGCGTTAGTAATTACAGAAATTTGCACATTCGCCAGAAAAGAAATTTAAAAAAAATGTGAGCGAGTCTTTTAGTACTCGTTAGTGACGTGCAAACATCTAACCTCCGTATGGAGCAAATTCACGTCTTCTTATGTTGTCCATGTTGCAAATAAACTTTTCGACAAGGAATGTTATTAAAACACCGTCCAACTTGTTAAAATTCAATAACCATTTAATGCTTTAAAATTTTCGCTCACGTTAGGAGTTGTACTTCTATGGAATTACTAAAATATTAACCTGAAACATTAAAAAACATATTATAACACTAAGTATATGTTTGTTGATTTGTTTTTGCTGAAACGACTGAAATCATTCCGTAAATAGATACTACTAACAAAACTTAACATTATTGAGATGATTAGACATTATTATATAATAATTTTATTAATAACAGTTATAAAAAAATTCTGTGACGAGATTCGAACCACGTCCCTTAGACTATCTACTGTTACCAAGCGCGCTTCATCGACAGCAGTTCCATTTTCACGAAATTACTCCTACGAAATGCCGTATACCGATAACTAAGTGGTTATTGTGACATATCGATGATAGTTGGATATATAGTATCGCGAAGTTTTTTGTATATATTGATATGTTCTTTAATATTGTAGAACATACTTTTGTTCTATCATCAATAGTTTCCGCAGAGCATGCGACATAAGATGTTTTATGGCATTTTTTTTACACCTTGAGTTACGTTACTAAAGTTTTAGTAAGGATTCCTTATCTTTTCTAGCAATAAATATAACCTATGTTACTCAGGGTTAATGTAGCTTTCTAATGGTGAAAACATTTTTGAAATCGGCACAGTAGTTTTTGAGTTTATTCATTACAAACATACACACAAAAATACAAATCTTTCCTCTTTATAATATTAGCGCAGATATATAAACAGACACGGAATGTAAAAAACATATGCACGTGGCCCCTATAACTGTATGATTTGTATGTCTCAACAAAAAAAAATACATTCATATGTGGCTAAGTAAACACATGAACTTGGTTCACACGAAATTTTTTTTTTTTGTTTCGATTACTCTTCACAGGAAATTTGATTCGACAAACAAAATATTTTGTTATAGTAAGTAAATATATTTGTTTCCCCATCGTTAATTTATGTCAACTGTATAGCGTGTTTTCCAAAAGTTTTATGTTTAAAAATATTCAACATCAGAAATTAAATGAATTACTTTATTTAAAATGATGACATAATTGGGACGAAATTAGTACTGAGAATTAAGTAAACACATTTATTTTAGCGAATTTTATAAAAACATTTACAATCAATGTGTAAAATTTGATACGTCACTTGAAAATAAAGTATTTAGGTTTTCTAGTCTCTCACTTCTGTCGCTAATAAACAGGCGAAAGAAAAATATAGTTACACTCAAACCTGTGTACATTTAACTACTATCAATTGATATAAAATGTTCTATATTGTAGCCCTCTTGAAAATATTATACGAAATAAAAAAGATCTTATTAGATTGTTTGTCCGTCATTCTAACCATCTGTCAATCGGTCTATCATTTAAATATTAACAATAATTTTATAATTAAAATTATTTTATGACATTTTTATTCGATGGTTATGTAACAGAGGTTTGGCAACTGCAAAATCTAGGATTATAGTAAATCCGTAATCAAATTTATGAATACTCAACAAAAAGTGCAACTTTAATAATAAAAAAATATGCGTATAGCAAAATATAAGTTTAAGTAACAGTCAGAGATATTGAATTTAAAATTAAAAACACTATCTTAAAAGAAGAAAAAATATATTAATTTATATTAAGTAAGGGAAGAACAATAATTGAATTAATATAAAATATGCATTTTTGCTATAACAATAACATATTGCATAACTTTCAAACTCTTTTAGGTGTAACACGTAAATTTCTGATGCGTACACGACAGCATGACAGTTTTTGACGAATTATTAGGAGCATGCAAATTTCGCGAAAAGATTTCGAGACTAGATGAAAGTTAAAAAACTGTAGCATCGTCTGTGTTTCGTGATTGGTGAGTTTCTCCCAGGTACATATCGAGTGTTAACAACACCTATCACAGTGATTCAGTGCGGAAGAAAACGCGTCCTGAGTGGCTCGGTCAAATAAGGCAACGACTTCTCTCGCAGACAGCTGCCAATTACAAGGAAGAAACCACAGGTGCGGGTATAGGTACCTTGTTGCAGTCTAGCATGCATTCAGATCTTTTCGCGAATAATGCCTGCCCCTACGAATTATGTATAATTTTGGGGATGAAGCTGCTGGAGAAGGATCTTCCAGGATATTCCAACCCCCTCACCTTTCTCGCTCTTCCTCGTCCGACATTTCCAGGCAGCGGGTTCGACTTCAAATTGCCCAGCGGGCCCATTGGTCGCTGATGGGCGTTTGGGGAACGGTAAATAAATGGCCCGGTGAACGTTTTTCCTCTTTCTTTTTTTCCCTCGATAACCTCTACGTTAATTTTTTTTTCAACGCAGGATGCTGGCGAGGGTACAAAAGCCACCGACGTTGGTAAGCACAAGCTAGGATTAAAAATTATCCTTTTTTTGGTGCGTAGGCTAACGACCGTCCATTAATATTTGCTGCACATTAAATTTTCTTCCTGTAAATGGAACCGAAATAGTAATGCAAAATTACATATATGTTTGGAAATTGGAATATTCACACGGAAAAAAACTGTATAACTACAAAATAGTATTCGCTGTAGTATTACTAGGTTCGAATTCTTACCCGGGCATTCATGCTTTGTGTTGTTCCAGTACCTCCAATAGTTACAGTTATTTCTAAACCGTTCAGTGAATAAGATTTCCAGTATTCACTGCACACACTAAAAAGCATCACAACCCAAAATAAAGTAAAATTGTGAATATTCGATTATATTTTCCATAGTTTAAAGATATTATGTTTGAATGAAACATCAGTTAAAATATAAATGAGTTCACCAATTTTTGTTAGAAATACTCAGCATTATCTCGGGGAAAGTGTTTATTACACACTATTGTCATGGCAACTGGTTTCCAAAAGGATCTTTTGTAAAAGCACGGCAATTTTTTTTACGCTCCCACATTGCGATCGGATGAAGAATTTAGGTCAAGCTTTAATCTTAATAGGCATCTATTTTTTATTTTTAAGGATGAAACGGAAGGCGTCAAATAAAACGTAATTACACTTTGCCACCTGAGCGTGAGTGTGCTTTCGGAATTATAACTTTATTTGGAATACGGACAGTAATTGGAAAAGGATTTAGAGTTTGCGCAGAACGTGCCAAAAGTCTACAGGAGCGAGCATACTCCCAAATCCGATTGGATCACAGTTTATTGATAAAACGAAAATTTGCTTCTAGATATAATTGTTTCTCGCCTATTAACACTTTCATCAACTTTATATTTTACTGATTAAAGTGGCGTTGCCATGGCTTTACGCAGACTGAAGAATTCAATTGGAGAGGCGGCAGTAGTTTTTTTTTAAATCTCATGCAGTAATTTTCCGTTTACTATGAACGTCAAGTATGCAAAATTTTATCAAGAAGTACGAAAATTATCCTTTAAGGGACGATAAAGGGGGACGGGGGTGGTTTTTTCTTAAACATCACGCAGACAGTGAGTGACCTTCTTCTTGTTTTGAATATCAAAGGTGAAAAAAATTTCATCAAGCTCGTAATAAAACAGTACCTATATTGGTGTGAAAAACAAACAAATAAAAACACATTTACATATGCATGTGTCTGCAAGTGGAAATTTTTTTTATTAACTTTCAAACAAATTTTTAAATTTTTAGTGGCAAATATTTAAAGAAACATTCGAGTAACTGCTGGACAGGAACGATCGATTTCGAGTTGTCGATAAATTATTTTCTGTGGATGCAACTGTACTTCGGTAGGTGGTTTTATAAACAACAAAAAATATAGTTTTTATCAGAACAAAATTTTCATAGATATTTCCTAAAATTCTGGCGTGAACATCAAAAATCTGATTGCAATTAATTCAGCTAAACAAATACCCTGGCTTCTGGTTGCATGGGTTGAGAATCATAAAACATCGCATAAGTGATTCTTCAAATAGCTTATTATGTAGTTTCATTTCCAGTAAAGTGTTCTCAGTTTGTTCAAAAAAGTCCCCTTTTGTTTGCACTGACAGGAGTTTAATCAAGGAAGTTAATCTTTATATATATATTTCTTGTGTGCGTGTGTATGTCACTGAACTCCTCCTAGACGGCTGGACCGATTTTGATGAAATTTTGTGTGTGAGTTCACGGGGATTCGAGGATGGTTTAGATTCACAATTGGATATTTTATCTTGATTCTGAGTTAAGAAAAACTAAAAAAAAAAAAACACGCTTTAAAAGCAAAAATTGCAACGCATTATTAGAAGCCATTAAGTTTTGCTATTGTAAGGAACTAAGTAGAGTAAGAAAAAAATAAAGATCCTGACAGTTTATAGTGTCGCCATATTTGTTTCAATTTTCAATACCCTTTTTGTATATTACAATTTAAATTGCAGAAAAAAAATCATGTTTCATAGCCACACAAATAGTGAGGATGGTTTAGATTCACAATTGGATATTTTATCTCGATTCTGAGTTAATAAAAACTAAAAAAACACGCTTTAAAAGCAAAAATTGCAACGCATTATTAGAAGCCATTAAGTTTTGCTATTTTAAGGAACTAAGTAGAGAGTAAGAAAAAAATAAAGATCCTGACAGTTTATAGTGTCGCCATATTTGTTTCAATTTTCAATACCCTTTTTGTATATTACAATTTAAATTGCAGAAAAAAATCATGTTTCATAGCCACACAAATAGTGAGTGTGTGTCATTTCTCTATGTCCACGAGGTCTCGCCGCGTCAATTTTCTCCTTGGAGCGAACCCGTCCGCTTAATTAAATAAACAGCTTTTATCGTTGAATGATTTCATGATTTATTTAATGAAAATATGCTCTCATAAAAAAATTAGTTAGATAGACATTCAATAGGTGTCTTTCTCTCACTCACTCTCTCTCTCTCTCTCTCTCTCTCTCTCTCTGAAATGTATGTAGCTTGCTCGCGGGTCAGTAATGCAGACAATCTTTACATTCTAGCTCGAGACGGAAAAAACAGTAAATGTGGTTTACAAAGACATTTTATGAAGTGTCTTCCCGTCATTACATTTGAAAGTAGAAACATATTTACTCAAAATTTAGGTAGTAACATATTTTTATTGCAAAGACTGAAATAGAGGTGAGAAAAATTATCATTTGTGAACATAAGAAAACCACTACAACTGTATCAACTGTTATGTTATAATGTTTAAATTTCTAAATGGTGCAAGATAATACAAAATTCCATGCGGAAAAAGTCGTGGGCAACAGATACGTATAGTTATAGGTGTGGGGCTATGCATGCTGATTTCTCATATACTGCATGGATGCGAACATGTAAGAATAATCTATCTATCTTACTATAATCAAACAGTACTTTTTCTGTCTGTCTGTACGCGATTTTGATGAAATTTTGTGTGTGAGTTCACGGGGATTCGAGGATGGTTTAGATTCACAATTGGATATTTTATCTCGATTCTGAGTTAAGAAAAACTAAAAATACACGCTTTAAAAGCAAAAAAACTAAGCATTGTTGATAATTAGCCTCCATGGCAACGGGCTTTTGCATTGTTGTTGCCTTCTGCGTAACCATGGGAAAGGTTTTTGGTAACGGCAGTGGCGTGCCCAAGAGGAGGGGTATGTATAATGAGAAGTTACAAAATGTCCAGCGTAGAAATACTTACCGCCATATCCATATCTCACAAAAAGTACATTTGGGCAGGACAATGTCTGTCGGGTTCGCTAGAAAGATATATAGAGAGATAGAGATATAAATAGAAAGATAGAGAGAGTTATAGAGATATACATAGAGAGATAGAGAATTAGAGAGATAAAGAGAGATGCTTAGTATATGTTTAAAAAATTACAAAAAAAAAAATTGATTGAGGCATTGCAACGCATGCCGGGCATTATCTAGTTTTATATAAATATGTGGTAAAATATAAAATACACCAGTAAATTATTTATTGTGTTTTTTGTGACAAATTTAAGGCAAGAATAACTTATCTGACAACGAAACACCTTTAATAAACTATACGCAAACTTACACGAATAACAAAAGAATTTTAAAATAAACGTTTAAGTAACATTTAGTATATAAACGCTAAAAAAAATAGGAAGAACGCGAAAAAGTATGAAATGTACACAAATCTTACTCACATAAAAGGTATCATATTCAAAAGTCAAGTTCCATTGTACTTTGAGTACTAAATCATTTGTATTTAAATAAAATTTAACTTGTGTGTCTTATTAACATTTCTAATATTTGTTCTAGGTGTAACAAAAATCCTGAAGATAAGTAATCCGGGGCATTTAATAAGCCCAATTCGTTCCAAAAATGGATTAATATGAGTTAAATACTATAAATAAATGTTAAGAGTTATGTCACGAAACCTCTCTATTTTCATACGGCAGTGTTCTTGTCTAAGCGAGACAATAAACGTTGGCTTCCTAAATGAACTCACTGTAAAATAAATACCAAGCGTTTCCACCACACACGCTAGACATTTTCTTTCGTGCAGCAGAAACTATGCTTGCATGTGTGGTTTCTTTATGGAATTCTCTCAGTCTGCTAATTTATTTACAGGTGCTTGTGGGCTGCTGTAACTCTGGAGGTAACTTACGACCCGAGGTAATTAAAGTTACTTCACCAACCACAGAAAACATGGCCAGTAATTTCCATAACAGAGCTTATTTATTATTTCGCGTACAAAAAAAGAACAAACAGCACAGCTACAGAAATATTTTTGATGTGTAACATCTTCGTTATCGGTATACGGCATTTTGTAGGAGTGACTTTCATGAATAGAAAGGAAGTAGAATGAACATAAATGTGTATAAAACACGGTGCTGCCATCTGTGGCGGATGACGGGAACCAAAGTTCACAAAGCCAAAGGGAATTTTTTGTTGTAATAACGGTTTATTGAATATTGACAAGGTGGGCAGTATTCTGGTAAAAAATAAGGCCCAAAGCCGGAGTTTATTATTTCTTCAAGTGTTTTTCGCTTTTATCGCAGCAGTTTCATTATATAGTTTAAAATTCCGGTCCACTAATAAAATGATTCAATAGTCAACGCAGCAGTTAGGACAGCGAATTCTTGCGGCGGGTGCAAAAACCACGTGTGATTTGCGTCAAGAAATATAGTTGAAACACAATGTACGTATATTTACGTATATTCTAAAGAAGTATACGTTAAATTTCATGTTTATCGCTATACAATTACAAACAAATAGAAGCGTGCACTAATACAAGAATCAGTCAAAGAACATTTGTTCAAAAAATATGTTTCAACTACAGGTTAAATCACATCCTTTGGCTTAATAAAGTCATACAACATTGTTACAGGTACTGTTGATGCAAACTGTATTCGAAGCTTGAAAAATAATGAAAATAGTCATCTAAGTCATCTGAAACAAGGCGACGTTATGATGATATCGGAATTATGTTACACCGGGACTTTTCCCATTCTGTAACCTAAAGAGAGCATACAGAAAGAAGTGTGGCGTTTACGGCGAGTAAAAAGTGTTAACAGTTTTAATTTCAAACGTAACTATTGCTTGTGGATAGTTTTTTTAATGAATTAAGTAAGCGATGACTCAATAAAAATATTTACAACATTTTCATAATATAATAATTATTGATAGAAAAAAATTGATGGTAAGGATGATTTATGCCAGAATGCCTTTTCAGTCCGGCACATATTTTTGTACGTGTTTAGATTGTTTAAAATTTATTAATTGAAATATATGTATGCTTTCACCTTTCAATAACGGTCCAGTTTCAGTCCAGTCCCATATTTGTCCAAAATTATTTTTGCCTTTTTGAGAAAAAAAAAATTAAATAAAGTATGAAGTTGCACAACGATGTCTTCTTTAATCAACTGGTATTATATTTAAACACATGAGTACACTACATGGGCAATGAGTTCATGTAAACCAAGTACTGATATTGATTAATATAGATGGATATACAGTTTCGTAAGCATGTCTATTTTCGTATTTCAGAAGAATTGGTGCAGATTACACAAAGGAAAAAAAATGTTCTGAAACATTTTCCAGGAAATTTTTAAAACAAAAGCGACTACTAAAAACACTCTGTAATTAGCTTATTTTTCAAGTTTTCTAACTACACTGCTAATCTTCATCTTACTGAACATTGACTTCGGAGTAGTTATTCTCATCTAAAGTAACGTCATTCACTCTTGAAGACATTTCTTCTGCCGTGTTTACTCCCTGGCTGCCAAGGTTACATCGTGGGTCTCTGCCTTTCGGGTCTTGATAACTGCAGAGTCAAATTTAAGTTTTCCTGTTAGGCAATAAATGCATTATTTTTTTAATACCTACATTAATTTAAGTTTGTGCTATAAATGGCACTACGCTAAAGAGCAGAACAAAAATATTTTATTTGTTTTTGTCTAAACATGATGAATGTCCAATGTTATTAATCGCAGGAAATGAACAGAAAATGTAGTGCCAAATTTATTATATCAAAAATAATAACCTCTTCATGATAACAGTAGGTACTTCCTGCACTCCGGATGCTATCTCTTTTTCGATTAATGCTTGAAGAGTGCAGGGGTTTTTCCAATTCTTTATCGAAATTTTTTGCATTAGTTTTAGTTTTTTACTGCTTATAAATGGATTATTCAGTGCCAAATACAACTCCTAAATGTATGTTAAAAAATTTTAAACATAAATTCTTTTCATAGTTGAATATTTTATATGTTTCACGAAAACTGCGTGAGCATTGCTTTCAATACAGCATGAAGAAATACTTACAAATGCATAAACTGTAAGGGGCTAAAGTGTTTATTCGCCCCGCCTCCCACCCCTCATAAATTTTCAATTTTAAACTAGTAAATAATGCATTAAATATTTCATCTGTTTGGACCTAATGGAAAATTACAGCCTAGCGTAAACTGTACTGTTTGTATGTAAGATTACTTTCCAACCTACATATCTTATTTCCAACGTACAGATTATATTTCCAGCTTACAACTTTTCAATATGCGACGGTGTATATCTAAGGTAACTCAGCATTACGTAGAGGAGGGGTTGGAGGGAAGGGGTCACGAGGTAATTTTTTAACTACGCAGGCGTAGTTTAAAACTTTTTGTTCGACAAATAAACTAAAGCATATCGGTAACATCAAAAAGAATAGATAGCGCAGCGTTCGTAATTTTAAAAAGAACAAACAAAAAAACTAACTATAATAGATGCAACGTATAAAACAGTTTTATCTGCTAGTAAATTGTAAGTGAACTTGAAAAAAACCACAGAAACTGTGTCTGCTGGTTTAAACATTAAAAATAAAAGTAACTAATAGTTTTGGCTATTTGATCAGTGTTAAAAATATATGTGATCATATATATATTTTTTAAATTTGTATGTTATTGTTTTATTCATTTGAAAATAAATCGCGAACTGCGTTATAAATCTTGCGTTTGAACACAACTGAACGAAACGTTAATTCGCATTGGACTTCAATCTGTTAAATTGCCTTTGCATACTAAAATTTCATCTTTAACGCATCTAAAGACATATAACTTAAAGGGAAAAAAAATCTTTCGTGAGCGGATGAAGTATGATTTTGAATTTACCCCCCTCTCCCTATCGGCAAAACCAACATTAAAAAATAACACTTTCCCCTTCCCAAACGACACTCTGCTCCGGGCGTGTGCAATACAGAGCTGCAAAGCGGGCTGCAGGTATAGCAGGCGCGAGCCAAACACCCCCCCCCCCCCCCCGGGCAAAGAATCCCGTCATTGACGTAAAAGTTTTACAGCTTCCAAACGCCGCCAGACGCTTCATTTCCGGTTCGCCGACGGAAAAAACAAGGCTTATCGCGACGTCCGTCTCTTGCAATAAAAATGAACCCCCTTCTTTTATTTTTACGTGTCGTTCTCCACCGCCGAGAGCGTCGTCCATTTTATTATTTCACGAGTGATCGCATGGACTCCACCTGGATTTGTTAGATGTGCCTGTTAAGGTTTATCGAGCTCGGACGTTAATAAACAATAATACGCTCTTATATACTGGACATAGTTAAGATATAAAGACATACTTTTCATGGTCAATTAAAAAAATATATATAATTATATTATGTATTTATAGCGCGGAATCACCTCTAAGGCCCGTTATACAATGACAACTGACTTGATGTAAGCTTTTGGACATACGCCATTGCTAGTCTAGGCTAAGCTGGCTCACCTGGCGCGATGGAAAATGTACCGGTGTAAAACGTTCGTATAAAACTTTAACCACCATTTACGCAAAAACTCAGGCGCATTGGACAAAACCCTTTCAACTTAGTACTCTGGGGGCCTCCCTCCACAACATATATAAGACCTATTAAAATCCGTTTGTACCAAACTTGGTGGTCCCCTTGTCAGTATATTTACCTTGCAAATCCTTCTCCCTTCCCACATATTGTCCCTCAATCCGTTGGGACTTCAGAACTTCGGAGATGCAATCATATCCTTCTAGAATGTTCTTCATCATTCTGTATTATAGTCAAAGCAATTGGTATACAGACGAAACCTACGCTTTTTTCTTCTTCTTGCTGAGCTATCGACCTGTCCGGTTGGTACCTTTGAGTTTGTTTGGTTATGTTGACAAGAAGAATATTCACCTCAACTTCTAATCAGTCTATGTTTTTGGCTGATGGTTTACCGGTTTTTGCATCATACAGGTGTACCCAATCTATGACTTGTTGATGACGAGACGATTTGTTTTTCCCCCACTAAGTCTCAGTTAAGATAACTTATACTATGTGTTACGTCCTTAAATATTTTTTTGCAAAGAAACGTAAATAAAAATATTATCTGATACGTCTTCTGACCGTACACACGGTCTCAAGTTGGAGATCAACAGCACATAATGACGACGGTTGCTGTGTGCATGTTTGCTGAAAAGCAGTCTCCAGTGCTTCACCGTTGTATACAAACAATAATGCTACATTTACACTAATGTGATAGGTATATAGATAAAGGATATATTATTAACAAACCCTTGGAACCACAATTGCTTCGGGGATTCCGAATGTAACCATGATGAGAATTGAGTTTTATAATTTTATCTGGAAAGCAAATTACAAACGATACCAAAATATTATGTGGTTATTAGGAGAAGCCGGATAGTACAGTTTTTGAAATCTGCTTGTTTCTGTAATAATCAAGGTTAACAGAACGTTTTGATGTTCAGAAGAAGTCAGAAGTGTAAAGCAAATTTCTAACGAATTTGTCGGACATTGAACAATTCTTAGCAAGTACAATTTTGTGTCACTGTTGAAAAAAATAATACTTGAACTGGTTTATGTTAGCTACCAATCTTTTTGTTGTACAACATCTTAGCTCTCGGTAAAGCATTTTGTGGTAGTAGTTTTCTGAATGCAACGGAAGTCGCATGGAACGGAAATGCGTAACCACGGTGCTGCTATCTGTGGCGAATGGCTCGAACCTAAGTTCACAAAGCCAAAGTTATAGTATTAACTGTTTGGTGCAAGATGGGAAGTATTTTAATAAAATTCCTTGCCGAAAATGAAGTTCAACGCCGAGTGTTAGTTTGTTTTCCATTTTTTTATATAGCTTTTATCGCAACTGTTTCATTACATAGTTTAAAATTTCGGTTTGTAAATCGAATGATTCGATAGTCGACGTAGCTGCTTCGGCAACTGATTCTATCGGATGGTGCGGAAACTGCGTGTGATTAGCGTCCAGTACATACACACACATAAATACACGCCAATAGTGTTTTCTACTAATTTTCTCCCTATATACACACACACACACACACACACACAGATATATATATATATATATCACGCTCGGGCATTATCTTCAAGAATTCTACGTTAAAAAATTAGTGTCCGAGTTTCGTATTAAAATGTGTGTTTGCATCATGAGAATTTGTTACACATATCTGGTGAGTACTGAGAATACTCGCTAACTTCTCCCCGTAACCTCCCCCCCCCCCTGTCCAACCTTTTCTGTAACGTCATCGATGTATCCGAAAATGAAATGGAAACTCCCATATTGGAACTCGATCCGACTAATTTTTTTTTTATCTTACCGACGAATTTCCGCGACGAGAAAGGACAAGGCGGTGGAAGAGAGATGGAGGTTATCAGTGTGGGCGAGGACTTAATTAACGAGCATCCCCCCCCCCCCCCCGGGACAACCTTCCGCGAACTGTGTTTGTTCCACCGCCAGCACACGGGGCCTGGCGCGCAATCAATAAGCACAATCAATAAGCACGTGGGTACGATCACTCCGGACGACTGGTCGCCACTTCCCTCCCCCCCTACCCACTCTCCCCGGACTCACTGCGGCATGCCCGGACTCGCCCGGAGCTTCCCGGAACTGTCCCGCCAACATCGCCGTCGGCGCTCTGGCCGCGAGACCGAGTCATAAGCTTTAAACGATTCTTGCAATGGGGAATTTCGATTTAATGAAGATTTTTTTTTTGGGGGGGGGGGGGGGGAGCTGTTCCCCCTTGGAAGAGCAGCCCTTCAGGATTTTTCTGACAGTAGTGCTTTTTGAAACCATTGCCAGAAAAATCCTGAAGGGCTGCCCTTCCAAGGGGCAACAATTCAGACAACCTTTCAAAAACACTACTGTCAGAAATATCCTGATGGGCTGCCCTTCCAAGGGGCAAGTTTTCAGAATTATTTAAACACTTAAAGAAACATGTTTTCAGAAATTGGATGGGCTGCCCTTCCAGTCACTGTACAAACAAACCATTGCCAGAAAAATCCTGAAGGGCTGCCCTTCCAAGGTTCAGCATTTCAGTCGCCCCTTTTTTTTGGACCTACACCCCCTTTGCAGTTTTGCACTGTTTGTCATGGGGAAAAAAAGGGGGGGGGTTGTCTGTAAAGTCGGTTTACGGACTATAATTTTACGTGATAAACGTCAAAAGAAAACATTTACGAAAAATTGCATACTTTTTAAATTTTCAAATATTATTTACATTTTTTTTTAAATTTAATTTAAATAATTTGTTTAAAATTAATCACGAACAATTAGTTTAAAAAACCCCGCCTTAAACAGTTTGATATTATAGAAGATTTTCTCGCACGGAGGTTGGCCGGTTCTTGCACGCTCGGCTCAGGCGGAACGTGACAAAATTTTCGTGAGCGCAGCCGGCGTTCATCGATTTATAAGACGTTATCACGTCAAAAAATTCGCAGAGAACAAGACCGAATCAGCTGATATTCTGACAAACGGAACCAACGATGAAACTAAACAAGTATCATGGACAACACAGCGACGACAGCAAGGACAAAAAAAAAATGCTGCCGTCGTTGTTTTGTCCATGATATTTGTTTTAGTTTCATCCTTGGTTCCGTTTGTCCGTCATCAGCTGACGCAGTCTTGTTTTTTTGTGAATTATTTATCTTTATATTTTTTATTTATTAAATTATATTTTTTTCGGAATTTTTTCCGTGACAAAACAGTGCAAAACTGCAATGGCGTATGGACTGGTGATCGTTCGACCACAATTTATGTTTCACCATTGTGTTGTGAGCGCTGAGCGAATATCATTGGGAGTTTCGCTGTGAGCAGACAATTATCATGGATCTACGCCACGCGATCAGACATGGTCAGCATTTTCACGGACTTTATGCGAGTCAATTTAACCAGACGTTAATATTACAGTATTATTTAAAACATTAATTTTAAATATATAATGCACATATCAAAAATTATATTTATTCTAGTATTACAACCTCTTCTCACGCGAAATACACATATTTTAAAAGTTTGAAATGCTTATTATTTTAGTTTGGTGTTTTAATATTTTATTTCGTTATGATTACTTTACATGCTTAAAAAATGTTTTTTTTACTAACAGTATATGTTTTTAGTCGTTTTCAAAATTCAAAAGATAAGACAGCGACTATATGCGCTCCTGTCTTGTGGCATTCGCATCAATCATTCATTCGCTTACGTCACAATCGATTGTATCGACTTCATATAGCTCCAGCCCACCTACAGAAACGAGAAGCCTAAGATGTACATCAAGTTCTGTCCCTTCCCGATTACACCCGAACAGTTCACCTTTGGCCAACTTCAGGATTTGTTTTATTTTTGCGCAGGAAAAATGAATTCAAATATTAAACGTGGTCAGTTAGGTTAGCTATATTAAAACACTATGGACGGTTAGTTAGGTTAGTTAAGCTACATTAAAATAAACAGAGAAATATAAATATATATGTAAATAAACCCGAGGTTGGCCAAAGGTGAATTGTTCGGGTGTAATCGGGCAGGGACAGAACTTGATGTACATCTTAGGCTTCCCTACAGAAACGCACCTAGCATTCCTTCGTCACTGCTTCCACCTGTTGTCGCAGATTGAAAACGTACGAACTTCTGGTACACGCGTGCGAAGTTCTTTTAGTCCCAAAATGTATTGGCTCAACGTTTAGAGGAATAATCGTTAGATCATTCTTGGGCTAAGATAACTGGATCGGCGATCGAATTGGAGAATTTTTCAACTGGCCATCACCCCGAGAAAGCGGCCGTTTCTAGGAATATGCATGTGTGTATGCGAGGTGGCATAATAGGTGTGAAACTCGCTGGTGCTTCTAGCGCGGTATCGCCTCTAAGCGTGAGGCACCTCCGTCAGCCGCTATTATCTACGGCTGTTATCTACGCGAACATCCGGCAGTGAGCAGCTAAGTTGCATACACACATGTATGTACATAATGTATTCAATATGGTAATTTAAGCCAAATGCACAACATCTGGACATAGTTTCTCCTTTGAGTAGGTAACAAGGCAAATCAAGATTTTCCCTTAGACGATGAAATGTGTGGTATCAAAAGGAACTGAAATAAATACCAACATTTTTATTAATTTCAGTTGATAATATTTTTTAAAATTTAAATAATGGGTGGTTGCTTGCCAGCTTTTCGTATCTTTATGTAAAAATTATATATTATCATAAATTTCTTCTTACATAAAATTCAAACAAAAGGTAATGCATCAAATTTAGCTTTTAAATACATGTGCATTTTTTGTTTACTAATTTATATGTTTGAAAACCTTGGCATTTACGAGTGAGTTTTTTTTTCTAATTTGTTTGTGTCATGTGAGTTCCTAAACCATTCATACGATTGCCATGAAACTTTGGTGAATTGTTGTACGTACGCCCGCAAAGGTTTCTGAATCGGTAAAACAGTTTCAACAAATGTATGTACTTCATATAATTTAGCGGCAGTTTGTTTTTTCGGTGTATGAGTGCGAACGCATGACAGAACTGAACTGGATCAGACACAGACAGCGACATTGCAGTTTGTGTGTGACATAAACAATAGGTGGGTCGTTTCAAGTCTATGTATATTGTATATAAAAATGAATTGTTTGTGTGTTCGTTTTACATGTTGTTCGGGCTTCCGTGCGTTTGCACAACGTTCATCCAATCTCGAAGGATTTCATGCCAAAGATGCACAGTTTAATTATCATGAAATGTTACAAAAATATAATAATTACTTTCTTGAAGCTAGACGTTCTTGTGCCCTGAGGCGCACTTTATCATAAAGAGAAATTTTTTCTTCAATATACGTCTGTAAAGAGGTAAAAGAGCTCACGTCCCTGAAATTTCTGTACAAACGGTATTCGTGGGTCGCCGCAAAGTGATCCGCGGGCTGTTCTCGGAAATTGGTTTTTAATACAGAAATGGCGCAGAATCCCGTGGTGTAATAAAAAAAAAAAGATAAGGGAGTGAAATCCCGAAGTTACGAGTTCTCCACTTACGAGTTCTCCACTTTCTGGCGATTTTCACTTTCTAAAGAAAAAAAAAATCCAGATTGAATTTTTTAATTTATATTTTAATTTTCAGTGTCCAACAACATATTTCTTTTTCCCGCTGCATTGCAAATTAAAAATTCTTGTGTTAAAATTTTTATTTTTATTTTTACTGGAAATATTTTACAATCAACAAAAGCGTCTCTAAATTTCACATAAAATAGAAATATGTTTTCAAATAATCCTTTGTAATGATTAAAAAAACTCCAGAAAGATGAAGGTATTCTACTAAAAAAAAAATTGATGGCACTTTATAACGCAGAATTTTTTAAAGTTAGGATCTTTATAAATTACATAACATCACACAAGTTTCATACTTATTTGCGAAATAATAAAAAAATTGTTTTTAGTAAAACATTTTCCTTACAATCCACGAACATTTAATCAAGGAAACAGATTTAATTAGCTGTAAACAGTCATATCCACTAGGAATTTAGTTTAAGGATTGTAAAAAAATATTTTCAGAAGCTCTATTTTTTGCCCATGATGTTGTATATAACATTCTAAAAAGACCTCAGTAATTTCACTCAGTAGATACACTACGTATATAATAGGTTTAATTTTTCGAAAACGTAGGCCACGCACAACTTAGAATTGTTGTGATTCAGAATAGCGATGGCCAAATTCACTTGTATTTGAGAGCCAGATATTATTTTTAAAATTAATCCGAGAGCTGAACACACGTGAAATCATGTCGTTATGAGTGGGTAAACATGTCCGGAGAGGAGAGCCCAATTAATTACAGCTATATATATATATATATATATATATATATATATATATATAAAAGAAAGTCGTGTTAGTTACACCATTTATAACTCAAGAACGGCTGAACCGATTTGGCAGAAAATTGGTAGGGAGGTAGCTTAGAACCAGGAGACGGACATAGGATACTTTTTATCCTGTTCCCGGGGAAAAAATTTATATATAAAACGAAGTCGGGGTAGTTACACCATTTATAACTCAAGAATGACTGGACCGATTTTAATGTTTTATGATTTTTTGAATTCGTCTACGCACTGAATAGCAGAATAACTATTAAAATATTGATAGAATTAAAAAATAAATAATTTTTAAATAAATTAGGTTTGGAACTCCGCCATATTCCGCAATTGACAGCTCATGTCACGCAGGTTGGCCATAGACATACAAAGTCACAGATGTACAAACTGTGAGTGTTATTTCTCTATGTCCTCTAAGCAATTGCCGCGAAGCTATTCTAACGAATAAAGTAGAGAGAGTAAGAAAAACTAAAGCTCTATACCGTTTGTCGTCGTGATGTTTGGGACAATTGTTTTTACCCATTTTGTGGCGAATTATTTACTTTTATCATTAATTAATTAAATTTATTGAAATTTCATGAAAGTGAAAGGAAATAATTTCATGGTCGACATCAGTTGGTTTATTCCATATTCGCCACTTCTTTCCAAAAGTTTCAAGACACATTGCAACGTTGAGTATTGCAATTCGGTGAAGTTCATCAAATGCATCGCGAAAGGCAGCGTTATGGCGGTATTTGGCAACCAAACATCTAATACCAACGATGAAATTACGCGCCATCAAGTTGGTCGATATGTGAACTGCAATGAAGCGATTTGGCGTACATTTTCATTCTCTATTCACAAACGCCATCCCACTGTTGAACATTTGGCGGTGCATCTGGAGAATGGTCAACGAGTTTATTTCACCGCGTAGAATTTTGCTCAACATGCTGAATCACCTCCAGCGACAACATTGACCAGTTTCATTGCGATTTGCCAAAAGCGATCCGTTTTCACGAAGGTCACTTTACTGGGAGATGCCACGTTATTACAATTGGAACGCTTCATCGAAGAAATTTCAACGTCGGAAGCAAGGCGATGTGATTCCTGTTCATTCGGGTGTGCGCTATACTGATGCTCTTGGTCGTATTTACACAGTTCATTCGAAGAATGATGAATGCTTCTATTTTCGGTTGTTGCTGGTGAATGTTCGTAGGCCAACGTCATTTTAATCACTACGAACTGTTAATGGTATAGTATGCACAACATTTCGTGCTGCATGTCAAGAGCTCAATTTTATTGAAAACGATACTCATTGGGTCACAACAATCGCTAAAGCAATTATTACAGCATCTCTAAGTCTGATACGCACATTATTTGCTATCTTCATTTTGACATGTTTCACATCGAATCCACGTGACCTGTGGAACAAATACAAGGATAATATGTCACATGATATTTTTCATCGAATTCGTGTAAGTTCAAGAAATGAGGCGAATGAGGAGTTGCATAACCAGGCTTTGCTCTTGATCGAAGACATGTGTTACCTCATGTGCGGCAGTTTGTTATTCATGTTCGGAATGCCAGGACCAGATCGTGGAATGAATGACGCATTTAATCGAGAGTTAGAAAGTGAATGTGAACATGATCGACGTTAATTAGACCAATCAGTTCAAACAAATATACCCCTGTTGAACCCCTAACAGAATAAAGTGTATGATACATTAATGAAGGCAATTTATGACGGAAATGGTGCTTATTTTTCCTGGATGTCCCCGGTGGAACTGGGAAGACATTCCTTATTACCTTGATTTTGACCATTGTTCGTGCGAGATCCGACATTGCGGTAGCAGTTGCTTTTTCTGGAATAGCGGCCACATTGTTAGAAGGATGTTGTACGGCTCATTCAGCGTTAAAATTGTCGTTAAACCTTCAAACCACTGAACAACTGACATGTAACTTTGCGAAACACTCCGCAATGACCAAAGTTTTAGTAGTATCTCAAATCATCATCTGTAACGAATGCACAATGGCGCACAAACGCGCATTGGAAGCACTTGACCGAACATTAAATATCTGCGGAATGACTCGAGATGTTATGGAGGCGCAATGATTATACTGTCTGGCGATTTCCGCCAAACACTGCCAATCATTCCATGATCGACATCTGCCGATGAAATAAACGCTTGCCTCAAATCATCCAATCTGTGCCGCTATGTGAAGAAATTTCAGCTGGCAGCAAACATGAGAGTTACATTGCTGAAAGATCTATCTGTTGAAGATTTATCCAAGCAATTGCTGACTATCGGTAATGGCAGTGTTCGTGTCTGCGAATCGAGTGGATTGATTTCATTTCCTCCGAATTTTTGCAATTTCGTCTCATCGAAAGACAAGCTCATCAACAAAGTGTTCCCGAACATCATTGCTAACCACGAAAATAACAACTGGTTGAGTGAGCGAGCAATTTTGGTGGCTAAGAACAAATATGTGGATGATTTAAACTTCGTAATTCAGAATCAAATCGTTGGTACTCATCTATTGATTGTGTAACAAACGAAGACGCAGCCACCAACTAACCAACTGACTTTTTAAACTTCTTGCATGTGCCTGGCTTACTACCACACAATTTACAACTGAAGGTTGGCTCGGTAGACATCATGCTTCGAAATATAAACCAACCAAAACTATGCAATTGAACACGTTTGGTGATAAAACTAATGATCAATGTGATTCACGCAATGATACTCAAAGGAAAATTTAAAGGTGTGGAATTTCTCATTCCGAGGATTCCGATGATCCCAACCGATATGCCCTTTGAGTTTAAACAAATTCAATTTCCGATTCGTCTTGCATTCACCATGAGGATTAACAAATTACAAGGCCAATTATTAAGTTTATTGTGGTCTGAATCTAGAAAATGTATGTTTTTCTCATGGTACGTGGCGTGTTCACGTGTCGTCAAACCAGCCGCTTTATTTATTCTTGCGCCTGATAACAAAACGAAAATTTTTGTATATCACAAAGTGCTTCATTGAAGAGAATCAACCCGAGTGCAACCCATGCAGCAAAATACATAGCTTCATTAAAGCAAACGTCTTGCTGACACGCTATTGAAATACTTGCTATTTGTACTTTTATAGAATTTTAAGTATTCATTTTATTACATTAATAAAATCCTAAATTAAGTTTAGCCAAAAGTTAACACGACATTCATTAACTGTTAGGCGGTACGAAGTTCGCAGGGTCAGCTAGTTTATTATATAAAAATTACACTATTTCTTAAATAACAACGGCCTAAATGTCTGTCCACGAATTGATCACACCTTCGTAGGTATACTTTTTACTGTTTGAAATGTAGCTCGGCTCGACAGTGGCCAACGCACTGTCTCGCACTACTCACTAGTCCGCCGCGCACACAACACCGTCCCAAACGCTTCGGTGGCTGATTCTCCGATATTCACACACGAGTCCGCCAACGGGTCACTCATGACTAGAGACCTGCAAAATTCGCAGTTTCGATGGCCTTCAGGATAGACCGCACATACCCCTGTACACTCGGGCAAATAACGCAAGTTCATTGGCTGCCGACTTGTAAGTCGTCTCAGCTGGTTTGTCGGTGATTCGATCCTTCTTTGGTTGAGGGTTTATAACTGGTTGAGATTCGTCCAGATGAACAGTAGGTAAGTCAATAGAAAAATTATCTAAGAGGTATGTATGTTTGAATTCTAGCCTATCACTGAATGAATCCACGAATTTTGCATGTCTCTAGTAATAACGCTTGTGGCCAAGGCGTCCGTTCCATTCCCAGGCGGTGAACTTCTATGCAGAGAGGTTAAAGAAACTGGCGAAGCGTTACGAAAATTGTTGGGAACTCAATGACGATTATGTAAAAAAACGTGAAGTAGATATATGTAGTCACCCAAAACTGTCAATATAACGTTTTCTCACGAGTTATTTTTTTTTTAAATATCCAAACGGATCATACTTAACGAATAGCTTTCGTATAAAAAAAAACATTCAAAAAACGGGTTAGGTCTACAGTGAAATCACTTTTCCTTTTGTCCACCCTTGGCTTAGAGCAAAAAATACAACTCGGAAGTCGGAAAAACGGCGTAGTTATAAGAAGATTAAGTTATATTACGAGGAAATCTTCGTATATTTTCATTGAATTCTTCGTTGAAAAAGCCCGGGAATATACTGTGATTTCTGACACTGCATCGTGATATCGGGGATTACCCGAGCTTCCCCGCAAGAACTGGCACGGTGCCTCGCCACGGTAGTTTTCCCTGCATTTCCCGTGAAAAAATGGCACAAGCATCGCGACAATGTCCCCAGTTCCGTAAATATGGCACAATTTACAGTGTTTATGGTGGCAAGTACTGTGACGACGGCACGTCTGACAACCCTAGATATCTTGACTTGAAGACTGGGGGAGGGAGAGAGAAAGAGAGAGAGAGAGAGAGAGAGAGAGAAACAGACAAATGACCTTAGGCCACACCCTCCCGTGTGTGTATCGCTCCAGCGAGGCTAATCCCCGGGGTTGGAGATATCTCCCTCTCTTTCCGCAAAGCTCCTTCGCCCTCAACCCATCTCACTTCCCCCCCTTCCCTCCTTCCTCGCGTGACGAGTCTCACAAAGTATCGCCGCCGTTGCTAATTGCTCCCATTAAGAAGACGTTCCTCGGCCGGTAATTACACATCACCCCCAGGGTCTTCCTTCCCCGGCTGGCCTCCCCTGAGGGGTTATCACCATTAGAGTCGCGGCTAAGCAGGGGCGGGGGGTGTGGGAGGGGGGTAGAGGGTGTGGGCGTCCCAGAACATCTGCTCCGCACAGTTCCTCGCGGCGACTCGCTAACAACGCCGCCTGAACCCCCCCGTCTCCTTACCACGGGAGTCGACCAAAAGGGCGCGAGGTCGCAGAACCTTCACGTCCTGGGAAGGGTGAGGGGGGAGGGGGGGGGGGGGGAATCCGCAGCCTGGACGCGGTTTCGCCCACAAAAAAAAAAAAATTCTACACGGAGAAAACGGTTCGTTTGAATCAAACAAATATTTGTTTATAGATGGCGAAACAAATATTTACTCCCTGTAACAAAATATTTTGTTTCCCAAACGCAAATTTTGTGAGTAACAAAATTGATTCATTACACCTAACAAAATATACAGTTAAACTGACCAAACCATTTTTCTGGATCAAAAAAATCTTTCCAATGACAAAATATTTGTTTCAATCAACAAAATAAATGTATTTCCTCATATATAAAGAAATATTTTGCTGTGGCAAACAAACCTTTCTCTCGGTGTACGATATTTTTTTTTTCAAAGTTCGTGATAAGCAAAAAAATTTTCACGTAAAAGTTAAATGAATGGACTATCATTGAACTAATAAACTATCGTGGCTTTCGAGGTTAAATACGCGTGTCGAAGTGGTAGACCGAACCCGACATGATCTGCCGACGATACAGATGAAATAGTGTATACTGAGAGTATTATTACATTTGTAGTCATACGGAACGAAAAAAAAAAAAAAACTCGTGAGCGAGTCTATCAGTACCCGCCAGAGATGTGTAAAATATAACCTCGGTTAACGAGCAAATTCATGTGTACTAATGTTGCGAATACACTTATAATACGAAACTCGGAAACGAAATTTAACGTAGAATCCTTTAAAATAATGACGAGCGTGATAAATATACTCAAATTGTGTTTTCAACTACATTCCTGGACTCGAATCACACGTAGTTTCCGCACCCGCCGCTAGAATTCGCTGCCGGAGTAGCTACGTCGACTACTGAATCAATTGATACCTAAATTTTTAAACTATATAATAAAACGTCTCCGATAAAAGCAAAAAAAAAACTTACCAAAATATTAAACCCCTGGTTTGGACCTGATTGTCGACCAGTAATTTTATTAAAATACTGCCCATTTCGTTGAGATTCATATAAAACCGTTAATATTACAAAGTTTCCCTTTGGCTTTGCGAACTTTGGATCGCGCCATCCACCACGGATGGCCGCACCGTGGTTGTTACACATTTCCGTTCCTTGGCTTCCGTCGCGTTCCACGAAATTACTCCCATCGAATGCCGTACGACGGGAGTATTGCGTTTCACACCAAAAATATTTCTACAATAACGCGAAAAATTGTAGCTTTAAAAAGGACAGTTTACCTGGTAACATTTCAAGGGTTGAAATATTGTTTCAGGCGGACCGAACGAAACTATGTCGCGGGGAAGATGTGTCCCAAGGGCCGCAGGATGCCAACCAATATTTGAGGTTATAGCTCGTGTGTGACGCAAGCATTGCAGTTCGGCAAGGGAAAGGTAAACGTTGCAAAAAAAAAGGGGGGGATGTTTGTGTGTTACACACCTCATGCAAGACAGCAGAGGGGGAGAGGGCAGAGAGAGAGAGAGAAAAAAATATTGTTATTTTATGCTTTAAAAGGAACCTCGCATTTCAATCAAGCTTGTTTTGCTATGCATGGTAACATGAAATATTCTTGCGCGATAGCGTTATCCTCCAGTACAACCCTGTAAACCTTCCCTCCTCCCCTCCCCTCCCTTACCCACAACACAGAACACTCCGCTCCGACGCCACACTCTGCCGCCGCATATTTCAGGGCCGCCGCTTTCCTGCTGTCTGCACCCCGCCGTTCCATCCTTCCTTGCCCACTCCAGAACCCACCCCTAAATCACCCCTAAATCTCTCCGACGCCAGCGCACCGCAGTCCCGCCGCGCCAAGCCAGAGGGGCGGTATTCAAATAAACAACCCTTAAATCATTTCTGTTTCTACGCTGCGTCCCTCGGGCGCGAAGTAAAAATTTCTCCACGGCGTTGTTGTTACTTTTTTTTTTGTTTTGTTTATCCGTTCCCCTGGGAAACCTAAGGTATTTCTCCAGAGGATATTCTGAAATTGCGAGGACACGTTATTTGCGATCTACAGATGCACCAGTTTCTGCCCAAGTCAACAAGGAGGACGAAATCGATGGAATCTATATATGGATACAAACAAGTACAAAAATAATAACAAATAACTAACAAAAATACAAAAAAATCAACTTTCACAGAAATAAAAAAAAACCCATCATAAACAAAAAAAAACATAGACAAAGACAAAATACTTACAACATGAAGTAATAGCTAATGCAGATATATACAACGGGGGAAGCGTTTCAAGTAAAAACCAACTTGAATGTACCCTGCACCTGCCAAATTATTATTATTTTTTCTGTAGCGATAGTTTTTTTTTCTGGTGGTCGTTGTGTTTTCATTTAAAAACATATTGTTTTGAGTAACGACGTAACAGATGTTTTTTCTATGGCGATAAAAGTGTTAAATTTTTTACACTGCAGATTAACATCAGCTGATAAATCGTATTTAAAATATCTTAAGCCCGAATATTATTAAAGAGACAAGACTCTGAAAAAAATTATTTTGAGATATTATTATAAAATAATTCTTCCAGGATTTTAATTTTGATTTGAATTTTTTTTAGATAAAATATATTTTATTTATTTTATGAAAATATTTATGTAACATTTACAAAATCAATTTATCATTTTAAATAAAGTCATCATAGCTGAAATGTTTCAGACAAATAAGATCATTGCGAAATAACAGATTAAGCAAAGAATTGGAAAATGGTACTGATATATTGTACCATATCGATGTCGCTAAAATACATAGAGACAAGATAAGACGCCCAATTTCTGAATTAGGACCGAGATAAATGTTCTGTGAGTGGTGATTCCGTCTGGCTGGACACTAAAATTAAATTGAGAATTTTATGAGAAATGTGACCTTTAATAGTGTTTAAGAGTCTTTGAAACCTAAAGAAGCGTCATCAGATTTTTTTTTGCGTTTATAACGTGTATTTTTTTAAATTGTTAAAACGGGTAAAATGTGTATTTTCACGAACGTTTTTATGCATGAAAAGGTTCCTACTTTGTATTGAAAATAATGATGTGTAGAAATAAAATCAAAGTTTCACTTCACAATTCCCCAGAGAGACGCGTTCCTGAAGAATAATAACTGCACGTTAATGTCACGTGAAAATTTGTCCTTCCTCCCACTCCCCCCCCCCCCCCCCAAAAAAAAAAAAATTGCGTAAAAATTATTTAACACGTGTTTTTTTTTGTTTTGTCTACAAACATTTTTTTTCGATGCCAGCAGAAAAAATTTGCTTTGATGAAAGCGCGGTAGACGGCTTGTTTTATTTTTTTTTTCCTTTCTCTCGGTGGCTTCCGCTCGAAATTGCGGAGCCGATCGCGAATTCACCACCGCAGAAAATGGCGTGCAGATGTCGTTTTCGGAGCGCGACCGAAAGGGATCCATCCAGAGGTGCAACAGAGGGTGGAGAAAAAAAAAAGGTTGGGTTGGGGGGGGGGGGGAAATTGCGAACTCGCCCTGAGGCGAGGTGTCGTCGATAAGCCAGGAGGGCGTATATCCTGCACGAGCTGCATTCCTTTTCCTCTCGTCAGTACTGACACTTCCATCACGGGGACGCACCACAACGCCGAACGTACAATAACGCCGAAAACCATAACGCCGAATGCCAAATTGATAGAGACCGGAAAAATTCGCGATTTCAATGACCTGTAGGATAGACTCCATGATCCTCTATGCACGCGGGGAAATTACATTTGCTCATTGGCTACTGACTCGTGACACCTGTTTAACTGGGATGCTCGTGGTTCGATACTTCTTTTGTTAAAGGTTTTTCACTGGCCGAGTGTCATTCAGATAAACTGTGGCCCAATCACTGATGCGGTAAAAAGGCAAACGTTTTTGGATTCTAGCCTATCACGAAATGAATCCGCGAATTTTTCCGGTCTCTGCAAATATTGACCGCAACGCCGACAGCTAGAAAACTGCTGTGTACCACAAAGCCGAATTACCACAACGCCGAAATACATTAACGCCGAAAAATGTCATTGCAGGACTGCCACAAAGGTTAGGTTAGGTAAGGTTAGCACACAAATTCATTCAGTTGTTTTTCATTTTGCTCCTGTGCCCCCCCCCCCCCCCCAGCCCCCGCAGCAACATTTTTCGGCGTTACTGTATTTCGGCGTTGTGGTACACATCAGTTTTCTAGCTGTCGGCGTTGCGGTCAATTTGGCCTTCGGCGTTATGGTATTCGGCGTTGTGGTAACGACCCTTCCATCACCCTTTGGGAGTTACGAAGTCAGGGAGTATGCATGTGCCGCCTTTGCAATGTTAATAACTGAATCAAAATAAGAACGAGCTCCGCCCCTCCCACCCCCCCCCCCAAATCAAACAATTGTAAGTTTATTTTATTTTTTGACTCAAAATAAAATGTCGCCATGTTTTAAACATATTTCCCTAACCGTTCTGTACTTCATTGCTTACCACAGCACATTAGCACTACCAAAGAATTGCAGATATAAATTGATTAATTAAATTAAGACAACAATGGTTTTAGCTTGCCAGTTAAAAATTATAATGAAGTTATATAACAAACGTTTATGGTTTTGAAAAAAACGAATTTGAAGGAAACTGATCTAAATTTGTGAGTTCTATGTAAAATGACCGTGTCTCAAGTATGTATATGTCTACAGGTATGAAACTCGGCAGGAAAATTCTTTATACAACACACGCATTAACTGAGCACCTGGTTTTCCTAAAATCAGCCTCGAAGGCGGGTTACGGGAGCGTTGTCACCTTTCCCGGCACATTTTCCACCATAACATAACCTATTGAATCGGGAACACTCCAAACAAAAAAAAAAATTAAATTTTAATTTTTTTTTTTTTTGAAATTTAGGGTCATTAACCCCTCCTCCCTCCGAGGGGGAGAAAGTTGAAACCCGGGCACTTTTTCCACCATGGCCCGACCTTTTGTATCGGAAACACTCCATTATTTAAAAAAAAAAAAAAAAAGGTTTTTTTTTTTATTTTTAAAATTTTGGGTTTTTACCCTCTTCCCTCTTCTGCCCCAGAAGGTAGAGTTGACTCCGCGGCAAATTCTCACCATGCCCCGACCTTATGGATACACAAAAAGCATGGTTGTTACCCATAGCTCTAAATTAGGTTTTTTTGACCCTCTACTCTCCCACTCCCCATTAACCCTAAAGTCTTGTGTTATCAAAATATTGTATCGTCAGAGGTTTTTTTATACGAATGCAAAATTTCAACACGTTCGGACGTCGAAAAGTGAGTAAAAATTGAATTTAAAATGGCCAGCGCGGAGCCCTGCTAGGCCCCCACCCCACAGAGCCGCCCCTGTTTCAAGGTCACAGACATCCAGAGTGCAGTGTATCATGGGGATGCTATACAGCTGATGGGATATATTTCCTTAAAGCTATTGCCAGATATGTTCCAGCTGGATCACTCTTTATTCCTCCATGCTCGCTTTGGTTACTTCCACAAGACGTCATCATTAGCATCGCCAGTGGGGTGTAGTTATTTTCGCCTCGGCCTATACCTGCGAGATTAATACTTGCCAATGCCTCTTTTGGGGGTGAGTTTTTTTTGTTTGTAAATTGCTGACATTTGAAAAGAATGAAACCAAGATTAAAATTATGTTCTTGGAATGAAAGATAAAGTATTCGAATTGCAAGCATCCAATCCATAAAGTGGGGGGGGGGGGGGGGGGGGGAAGAGGGGGAGGCCCAAGGGGTCATTGGACCCTTCTCTTCAAGAATTAAAAATATATATATTAGAAGACAGAATAATAAAACTATACTAACCTAGATACCCAAGGTTTCAGAGATTTTTATTTATTTTCGAAGTATTAGATATTGTAATCCTTAGAGGACTAGAAAAATTGATGTAATTACTACCTCATTATAGCCCGACTTGCCTGAAACACAAAAGCGGCAGAAATTCCTTTTCCAAATAGTCTACATCCAATACCTGTTTTCACGCGTCTTTCTTTTTGTAGGCGTTTATTTCATACAAGGTTGGCATGTTTGTTTGATGCATTTATGTATTTATGAGGTGTTTCAACAAAATCATAGAACAGTTTAGTTAATAACAGAGTATTAAAGCAGTTACAAAAATTGAAAATATGAAAATACTCTTTTAATTTCTCAAGCCACTCAAGCGGTGGCGTTCTAAAAGTTCACTATTAAATGGGATTTTTATGTGACAGTTAAAAATCTTTTGAAAATTAAATTATAAAAATAAATTACTCTTAAAAGTTTCATATATATATATATATATATATATATATATATATATATATAGGTTCACAAACTCCTGGCTTTGGCCCTGATCCGAAGTGAAGAAGAACAATTAAAATTCCCAAAATAGAGTGAAATACCAGGCTCGGAAGTAGTCTGCTTATTTTTGAACGTGCGAGATTAATTTGTAGCGTGGGCAGACAACAAAATAAATCACCGATGATTCTAACTTTACGTTGTTTACGGGAAAAACATTTTCCCAACCCTCACGCAACGCTTCGCTGGCTTCTAAGACCTTAAAGACTTTGGGCTCGAACCTGCCTGGCGGAGGCATTGTACCTCAGCGCAATTGTGTGGCTTGCGAACGTCTTCTCTCTCTCTCCCTCCCTCTCTCTCTCTCTCTCTCTCTCTCTCTCTCTCTCTCTCTCTCTCTCTCTCTCTCCCCGAATAGCGCGAAGCAGGGCTCGGCGGAAGTTTCGGAACAACGACAACGAAGCTTACCCCCGCGACCGAAGCAAAACCTCGCGACCCATAAACTCTGGGAAGAAAACTGAATGGAAACTACTCACCATAAATACATCATTCGGCATCTCAGGGTGGAAGTCATTCGGCATCTCAGGGTGGAAGTCATTCGGCATCTCAGGGTGGAAGTCATTCGTCATCTCAGGGTGGAAGTCATTCGGCATCTCAGAAGTCATTCGGCATCTCAGGGTGGAAGTCATTCGGCATCTCAGAGTTGAAGTCATTCGGCCAAGAAATAACCTTCGCGGCGTATTCTTTGTACACTTTTATCAAACATTTTTTTTGTTTAAATATTTTAACTAGGGATGGGCTAATAAAATTCTCAAATACCATAAAATCCTTAGCATTAGAAGGATTCTGTATTAGAAAAAAGATTCAAAGAAAAAATATCAAAGGAAATAGAGTAAATAAAAAAAATTCAACAATGGCAAACTCTAAAGTTTACGAGGTCAATTTTTTTCATACGAAACTTAGTTTGTGAAACATTAATTTAAAATTTAGAATGTTTCTACACCATAGTTAATATTTTTTTTAATTTATTGAACATAATTTTATTCTTGACCCTTGACACCTAGATGATTTGTATTCGAGTGGTAGCTTATACTCGAGGTACACTCTGGGATTCGAGTTCGAGATTCGGATTGGAGAAAATTGGTATATGTGCCATCACTAGTTTTAAATCACGATGTATTTAAAAGTAACTTCTTGGTTTGCGGAACAGAAACAAATATTCAAACGAAATTTATTTAAGGAACGGTTTGAAACAACGAATTTACATCTAAATCTGAATGTCCTGGGAGTATTACCAAATGTTAACAAAATATGCACCACGAATCGTCTTCATGAGTATAAATGCTTCATAAAATTACATCTTTATTTTAACTATGGTGGAGCCAAAATCTTGACCGAGTGACTCAAGCCTGAGTGTTGGTGTCAGTTATTCTGAGCACAGTGATTCTTTAAGGAATCTTGAAAAAATATAAAAAAGTATTTTGAACATTTACTTAAATGAATGGCTCCTGAAAAACCAATACCTTTCGTTCTCAAAAAAAATTTTACTTTTACGATTACATTCCTTTGGAAAACACTTGCCGACAAATAGTTTGTAATAATACTACAAGAAAGATATTGTTATGTTGTACAACACATGGCTATGGTTATTTTTGCATGTATTAATTTTTTTTTTTTTGGGGGGGGGGGGGGTAGGTAATACTGAGTATTTATTACGAAAATTGGCACATAATTTTATATTTAAGTTGATGTTTCATTCAAGCATAAATTATTTTTTAAAACCTTGGAGAAGATAATCCAGTATTCGGTACTTTATTTAATTGCATCATGTTTATTATGTGCGCAGTCAATGCTGAACGCTATTCAGGAAACGGTTTACAAATAACTTCAACTATTGGAGGTACTGGAAGGACAACACAACTCATAAATGCCCGGGTAATAATCCGAACCCAGTAGTGATACAGTTTTTTTTCTTCGTGTAAATGTAATAATGTACAACTATCTGCAATTTCACATAAATATTTTATATTCCAGTAAAAAAATAATAATAATTTTACAGTGTAGCCATTTTACCTAATTTTTATGTCTAGAAAATGTAACGTCATTACATTCGAATCCCCGAAGAGTTCAGATAACTAGGGACCGGAAAAAAATCGCGGGTTCAATGACCTGTAGGATGAACTCCATAGTTATACGTACACTCGGTCAAATGCCACCCACTCATTTGGCTGCTGTCTTGTGAGACGTTCCCAGCGTAGCAGCCCGTGATTCGATAAAGCTTTGGTCAGGGTGTTTCTCACTGGCCCAGAGTCATCCAGGGTGAGTTGTGAACCAATAGCAGAGACAGCAATGAGGTACAACGATTTGTATTTTAGCCTATCGCGAAATGAATTCGCGAATTTTTTTTCCGGTCACTACAGATAACTGATGATTAGAGACATGCCACAATACCTTCGCACCGCTTCTGCGATTGGCCCACATTTTATCCGGGGAACTGTGCGCCAATAGGAAACACTAAACCAAGAACGTGCCGAATTACGGACAGCCTAGTTGAGACGTCTCACGCGTCAGTAGCCAATGAACAGGTGTCATTTCCGCGAGTATTTAAAGGACTGTGGAGTCTATCCAAGAGGTAAATGAATCCGCGAGTTTTGCAGGTCTCTACTGATGATGTGTATATTCGGCTGCAATCGAGGAAGAGAGAGAGAGAGAGAGAGAGAGAGAATGAGAGAGAAAGCAACGCTTCGACGCGAAGCAGACGCGCATCGCCGGACGATGGGCGGGAGGACCGGCGAAGGAAGCGGTATGATTGGTTGAAAGGGGAAGAGGGTGGTGTTTGTGAGGGGGATGTTTAGCGGGTAGGTGCCGGGCGATGACGTAATGATGACGTAGCGCACCGGCAGATCTGCCGACCCCAGCGAGCCATCGATCAATCACCTCCCACACTCTTCGCACCCGGCCGTATCATTATGTGTCGACGCGAAGCCGACGTTGCTTGATGGCGTGTCGAGTTTGCGTTCACTCCCCCGTCTTCCCATCACCCCCCCCCCCCCCAACCCAACACAACTCTCTTTTTCTTGCCCTAAACTAGCTTCACGCTGAATGCGCCACGCTGTGGCCGTCCCAGACACCCGACAACGGAGCTACTAACACACTGTTAAAAAAAATGCCCACCTTAAATTATCGAAGAATGCTTGTTACATTTTATCCAGCGATCTTCGTAAATCTATGTTTTTTTTTAACATGAATCAACAATAATTATTCTCAATTATATTCTCGAAACATTCGGAATATTGTTGAATGTACAGCAAAAAAAAATAATAATAAATAAATAAAATAAACTTATTATTTCCTTCCACGCTTGTGTTCATCCTGTCCGACAACGAAACACTCAACTCGAAGTCGGAATCAGCTATAGTTTCTACGCCACGTCGCCGACGGTGGATATATTATGTTCTAAAACTGAAGTCCCGCTGGTTGGCAATTGTTCAGCAAAACAAAACGTAGCTGTATAAAGGCACACGCTAGGAGTTTGTTCAGTGGCAAAGGAATTAGCGTTACACTACATTATAAAAAAATTGGGGCAGTCTGTTTCGGGAATCTGCCGAAAGTATTTAAAGTAAATACGGCGTGTAAATGAGAAGTTCAAAACTAGCCAGTGAGACGTCCGCCATGTTAGCTCTCCTCCTCTTCCTGCAGTCGGCGCTGGCGAGTGGCTCTGTCTTGGAATTGTCACGAGCTGTTCTTTCTTCTAATCGTCGTCGCTTCTTGCGATTGCTATTGTATAAAATCGCAATACGATTCGACGTTGTAAATTTTTGTTTTCGCACTACAGTTCTTAATCACGTCTAACAGTTGTTATGCCGTAAAAAGTTCTAAAATTTGTTCATGCGTGATTTAAATGTTTCATTATTTTCTGCACAAATTGAATTATATTTTGATAAAAATTTGTTAATGCGCGTGTCCAATATGTGGTCTCACACGAGAGTTCGTGAAACGTTCCTACTCCCCGCAGCAGTGACTTGCAAATATCCATAATGTTTTATAACGGCACACGCGTAAACCTTTTCCCTACCTATATGTACGTATGCGCAACTAGCATATAATAAGCCCGGTTTGTATTTTATAACGGTTTAAAATATATCCTATTCTCTTAACAATCCATTTTTTTTAACAACGTATATACGTCAGTCAGGACCTAAGATATCAACGATGGTTTTTGCTGGATTGTTTGTACGTTTTGAATAATATATAGAGACCGGTAAAATTCGCGAATTCATTTCGCGATAGGCTAAAATACAAATCGTTATACCTCAGTGCTGCCTCGGATATTGGTTCACAACTCACCTGGATGACTCTGGGCCAATTAGAAACACCCAACCAAAGCTTTATCGAATCACAGGCTGCTACGCTGGAACGTCTCAAAAGACAGCAGCCAATTAGTGGGTGGCATTTGACCGAGTGTAGAACTATGGAGTTCATCCTGCAGGTCATTCAACCCGCGAATTTTTTGGTCCCTACCTATATGTACGTATGCGCAACTAGCATTTACTAAGCCCGGTTTGTATTTTATAACAGTTTAAAATCTATCCTATTCTCTTTACTCTCTATTTTTTTTACAACGTATATAATTCAGTCAGGACCTACGATTTCAACGATGGTTTTTCTAGATCGTTTGTACGTTTTGAATAATATATAGAGACCGGAAAAATTCGCGAATTCATTTCGCGATAGGCTAAAATACAAATCGTTATACCTCAGTGCTGCCTCGGATATTGGTTCACAACTCACCTGGATGACTCTGGGCCACTGAGAAACGACCCAACCAAAGCTTTATACGAATCACAGGCTGCTACGCTGGAACGTCTCACAAGACAGCAGCCAATGAGTGGGTGGCATTTGACCGAGTGTACGTAGTACTGCGGAGTTCATCCTGCAGGTCATTGAACCCGCGAATTTTTTCCGGTCCCTAATAATATAAAAAATTACAAAAATAATTAAAAACAACGACGATCCGTTCGGCGTTACTGAATCCTAATAAATTACGTTTGCACGTGCGACGAACGGTATTCGACATGGTTGAGGGCGAACACGGTATCTCACATGCGCGTCGGCAGCCGAAGGGACTGCGGACGTTGTGGACGATGTGGACGATGTGGACGATGTGGACGAAGTCCGGGCGATTGGCTCGAGGAACGGCCGCGCGCGCAACTGTCGCGGAAACAGCGGCATTACGTCCGCGCGATAAAACCCAGTCACAGGGCGCGGGTCCGGAAAACCAGATTAGGGGCGGGTCACTCCATCGCCGACCCCCGGGAACAGTAATCGCTGACGCGAAACTTTTTTCTTCCATAATACATGTGTGTGTATACCTACTAGTTAGATTGTTAGGCGCCTTGAGGCACACGTTGAAAAACAATGAATACAACAAACAATTCAATAAACACGAAATATTTATTTAAATTTCAATTTTTTTTTAAATATTGAGCAAATGAAAATTATTTTATATATAATAATAATAAAGTATTTGACAAAAAATGTTTTCAATGAAGAACCTCTTGAAAAAAACTGCATTGCGTGTGAATCGTCTAATACAATTATCTTTAATGAATTATAACTACATTAAACACGTAATAAAAATTATCACATTTACAAAAACAATTTAGTTTAAATTTTTTTTTCTTAAACATTTTCGATAATGACCTATTTATCATAAAACATTATTTCATATAAAGTGTTCTGCGCCGAATGGGACAAAAGAGAATAATTCGGACAACCATTAGTTAGCTAAATGCTAATGTTTAAAATTGACGGGTTGATGATAGCTTAAGTTACAAGTTAATAAATTTAAGTACAGAAATTACGATACAAAAAAAAATGGTATAGCAGGAACCAACTGCGTTGACGAGAACACTGCAAGTTAAAACGTGTACTTATCAAGATTATGTAGTTTTATAATAAGTTATTCAGGGCGACGGAACGTTGAATGAGAAACTGCGGGCCCTCACCAGGTAATCCACGCGGACTAAATAAGTAATTAATCGCGAATGGCGTGGTGGGCCGCGCCTTGCTCTTTGCGCCTCGTCGTTCCCTTTCAGGCTAATGAGGGCGCTAGCCGCAGCGCTCAGCGACGCGGATCACTATGGGCCACTTCAGCAGCGTGCTTGCACCGCCATCTTACGGCCAGTTGCGCGAGTTGAGCCCGCAGGGTGACGCAGGGTGAACACAGAGTGAACCCAGGGTGATGCACAGTGACGCAGGGTGATCTCAGGATGTCGCAGAATGACACAGGGTGAACGCATGGTGATACATAGTGACAGAGGATGACGCAGGGTGAACGCATGGTGATGCAGAGTGACGCAAGGTGATCTCAGGATGTCGCAGAATGACACAGGGTGAACGCATGGTGATACATAGTGACACAGGATGACGCAGGGTGAACGCATGGTGATGCAGAGTGACGTAGGGTGAACGTAATTTGATTCAGAGTGCCGCAGGGTGATCTCAGGATGTCGCTCAATGACATAGGGTGAACGCATGGTGATATATAGTGACACAGGATGATGCAGGGTGAACGCATGGTGATGAAGAGTGACGTAGGGTGAACGTATTTTGATGCAGAGTGCCGCAGGGTGTTCTCAGGATGTCGCAGAATGACACAGGGTGAACGCAAGGTGACACTGGGTAACAAAGGGTAACGCAGGGTGACGCAGGATAACGCAGGGTAAAAGTAGGGTAACGCTGGGTGGCACAGGGAATCAGCAACTGCGCGCAGGGAGAGCGAAAGTAGAGGCTTCATCTTTAAGGACGAATTTTATAATGAAACATATAAGCACTACTACCGTAACCCGTGACAAGTTTCTCCAAATGCATGGATTTATCAAGGAGTCAATATATGCCGTAGGGTGCAATGCAGCAAGGCCTACTGGAACTGAAGAACTGCTAAGGCGATTTATATTAATTTCCTACAAATGAAAAAAAAAATGTTAAAAATGGAAAACACATAAAAGTGATCCGTGAATAAATCTTGAGCAAAGATTATTGCATCGCGGATCGAAGAACAGATTGGTGCAGCTGGCCAATAGAAGAGAATGTCCCGTTACAGATCATTATTTTATTTTGACTTTAAACAAGGTTGAACTTATGGACTTTTTGAGTGGCTGAATTTCAACAAAATAATAACATTGACATTTTTGTGCTGTATGGATAAGGAGAACCAAAAAAAATAAATTACTTAAACTTTTTAGGTCTAAATAAATTGCTACCAATTACTTCATGATATGATTTAAATTTATTTTAGAAAAAAAAAAGTAATTTTAACGAGCCTTTTAAATCCTTAAATGTTTCCTAATTTTTTCCGAGTAAAATAGTTAAACCATAATACTTTAGTTAGTAGCATTCCCTCTCAACCTGTAAAAAAATATATATTTTTTGCAAAACTCCGTTCCCCCGGAGAAACCCCCGGAATGGCCACCGCATGGGGAGCCCAAGAAAAGAAACGGGCTCCCCATTTGGAAGCCACCTGGAAGGTTTTTTTCTGTTCCACCCACCGTTTCTTTGGTAGCCTGACTTGTTACAAGGGATTGTATTCCTACCAGAGAAAATGCCACCATTTTGTCTGGGCAATCCGCCTTGGAGGAGCCGGGGCGCGAACCCGGGTCCTACAAGTCACAAGGCAGGCGCTCTACCCCAGAACCAGAGTGGTAGAGCGGACACTTGCAGTCTTCTTAACAACGGCATGATGTTATGCCACGAGTTTACACACGAATTATGTCATTTCATAACAGTGAAATATAATTTGTGTAACTAGTCTGGCAATATTTTAGTTAATTTCCTGCAAACAAACTTACAGTCCCGCTGTCCCGCTGTACAATAATTATATAGGAATATAGACTAGTAAAAATTGGTTGTATGTAAAGTCAGTTTACGGACGATAGTTTAACGTGACAACGTCATAACAAAACATTGATTAAATGATCTATCCAGAAGAAAATGAAATATCCAATTCGGCCTGAGACTGAGCCGTAATAGGGTTTTGCAACCAAACCATTTAGGCATTGAAAATATGTTATTCTTTGAGGAAGTATTGTATGATAAAATCTACCTCTGCATACTTTTATGAATAAAATTGAATCATTTTTATTGAATTATCACTATTTTGTATGGATACAAAGAATGAGTGAAATGAAATCTAAAATTTAATTGATAAATTTACTTTTATTTGCACTCATTAATTCAAATATGTTTATTACTTTTGTAGTGTCGCGTGCGCCGTATTTATTTTTACAAGTACAAAAATTGAAGGTATAGCGGCGACGGGCGACGGGGATTCGATCCTTCAACCTTTCGATTGGTAATCAGCGATGCTAACCGCATGGCCACGAGGTCATATTAGAAATAATAGTTTCAGATGTTATATATAGATTTACAAAAATTATGTTCACGGTAGGGGATTAATATTTCGTTTTTATAACAATACACCAAACTTATTTATAATGTGTTACAATATTTTTTTAAAACATTGTGCAAAAGATCCCGGGTGTAATTTGAATTATTATGTGTAACTGTAAAACAACATTGTTCGTTAAAAACGTATTTGAATATTCAACATTACTTTTAAATAACCGTACCAATTGTGCTGGAAATCGGTGTGGACGATCGTTAAATTACGTAATATTAATAATTCAAACGACGAAAATATGATTGAAAAGTCAAATCGATGGTTGTTCCAATCGAGTGGAAGAGAGATGCCACGCATGCGTACAATGAGCATAACAGGACACATCCGCAGTGGGACACCCGTAGTGGGACAATGTGCGTTACGGTATACTTTTTCGTGCGTGCAGCCGGCGTTCATCGATTTATTAGACGTTGTCACGTCAAAAAGTTTTAGTTATTTATTCCATTTCATTCTCCTTATCATGACTGTAAAAATTTTAAAAAATTGAAATTGGCAGATAAATGTGCAAAAGGTATGTCTATATTTGTTTTTATTTTGTGAAAGTTCAGGCACTCAAAAAAATCTACAAGTTTAACCGTGTTCAAAGTAAATATAAAATAATAATCTGACGAGATATGCTACCTAACACTTAAGCATCATCCTTCCGCAGTAAGGCCTATGAACACTTTCCAAACCAGTTGTTGGGAAATAACGCTTCTGGTCGCATGGCTCCCAAAAGTGAAACTTCAGAGACAGACTTGTAACAATGTTTAGTTTGGACTTAATCCAACAGCTGTTGGTGCAAGGGAAATGAGAAATGAGATCCACACTCGAGGTTTGCCGATAGTTCAAAAAAAATATTTTACGGTCATAGAGTATTTTAAAAACCTTAACCTCATCTAACCAACCTCAACTTAACCTTACCTAAACTACCCTCCTAGAAGAATAAAAAATAAAGAACTATTATTTATTACACTGACCGAACTTAATCTAACGCAAGCGAACCTATTTTTCAATGAAGTTAATATGTCAGCTCACAAACGGCGCTGCTACCGCCATCTGTGTTTTCGGTCAAGTGACTCGATAGCTTGAATACAATACATGATTCTCGTTTCTAAGGGATTTAGTGTTCACGCTGGTACAATGCAATTACAAGTAATGTGTATGTTATGTGGTTTTTAAATTATTTCAACTTGAAAGTTCATTATCTAGCAGTGTTAAGAGGATTGTGTAATTGAAATATCCGCAGTCACAAGGCCCTTATAACAAGCAGTTCCTGGGCGTGGTAATGGAATCGCAAGTGTTACACACATGGTTTAGAACAGCAATGCAGGTACGACAACTCTCTCTTCCTGATCGTTACAAATTCCGTAACGGTCTGAACGGTACACTTTTGGTTTTGTTTGTTTAGTTCGGCTGCTTTTCGATACGCACCAATGACGTCATTACCTCGAATCACGCTGTAAAGAAGTTTCACGACAAATATTCAGCACGTAACCTCTCGCGTTTTAACTTGATTCCACTGGCAGTAGGTTAGAGAAAGTACTTTAGAGTTTTAACGTCTCATGAAACGCGTGTTATGTGAGTTTTTTTTAATAGAGTGGCTCGTACTTGTGGCCGTTTGTATTCTTACAGTTACTTTGCACTTCTTAGGCCCCTTAAGATAGACAAATCAATACACCACCGCATATGAATAGCATTAAGAACTTAGATTTCCCTTACCTGTCTATACCATCTGGTCTAAGTTATGGAAGCAAGTAGTGTATAAGTGTACAAAGTCCCTAATTATCACGCTTCCTTATTTTTGTGCAGTTTGAAATGATGGAACTAAAATAAAATAAATTATTATTTTCGGGATTAGGTTACAAACAATGTACCAATTAAGTTTTGACACGTTGTTTAAGCGCAAACCCAGGACGAAGGTCTTTGGCAAGCATTTTGATTACATGGGAAAAAAAGGTTTACGTGTATATAATTTTTATGCAGAAAGACCGCCACATATTGTACTGCAAATTAAGTTTAATATTGTTGGCAACACAAAATAAAAATTTCCATTGCTGGTGTCTGACGTGAATATGAGATGCGATACCAAGCAACTCTGTTTTATATCACCCCCTTCCCTTTTCCCCCTTCCCTTTTCCCCCTTCCCCAGCGAAACAAAATTTAAATGATTTTCAGTCGCGTCGCGCGAGCGATGCAGTGCGGGAAAACAATGCAGGTGAAATAATTACGTGAAATGTGTTGTGTGCATTTTCCTGCTCGGAATTAAAACACGGTTCGGAATATAGAGTGTCGTCACGTTAGCTTATGCTAACAGCGGGATGAGCTGTAATCATACACGCATCGTACACATATTTAATAGATGCGCACTTGCGACCGGCTACGGTACTTTTTTTGTTTGTTTGTAATAAAGCTCAGGAAGTGATTTCACTCCGCACACAAACACTCCATCCCGTGGTAGTAACAACGGAATATTGTTGGTTGGTTCAATTACGACGGAACAAAAAAAACACCCCTGTTTATAACTCTCCATAATTAACATCCATCGACAGTGATGAACACAAATATTTCCCGCGCGTAACGATAGCCGAGCGGAACAGTGGCATAACGTTATTTTTTTCAAGGCCGTTAACCACCTCAAGCGGTGCACACGTTATAGAAAGAGGAAAGTAAAAAAATTATTTTATTTATAAATTAAATAAGTCTTTTGTATAAAATTTTTCAAACGCGAATATTAAAAATAAAAAAATATCTAATTACTGTAAACGTGTTATGCGCGTAACGCAAGGCTTAAAAGGTTTCCAATGAATTCATTTAACAAATGGAATTTTTATTTTTAATTTTCGTCCTATTGTCAGGGAAAATCCCCGCTTCAAAAAAAACCCCTCAAAACTCAGGTGGTGGCCACATCTCCATGATTTAAGCTACTTGCGCTATATTATTTAGTCGCCCAAAACATTGGATGAAGTGCAGTGTTTTCATAGTGAAAACAGTTCTAAACAACTTACCATTTTACGAAAGTGACTGTTTTTAACTAAGAAGATAACTGACGATACAAAAAAAAATCCGCAATGTTTATGGCGGAACAATATGGCGATGGCGAGGTTAAAAAGTGTCTTCAAATACGTCACAGAATGCCGTCCCACCACAGTTCCTAACTCCAATACGAAACTCATCCGGGTCCTCTAGTACTTAGGCAACAGAAATGAAATATGTAGAAAGGGGTTAGGGGGGGGGGTGCCCACCAAATACTATATGGCCTAATAATGTTCACAGGCTTTCACGGCCATTGTCTGTGGTAGCTTGGCTTTTCTGGGTTGTAGCCGCGTCCTTGGTGAATAATTCAGCGACGTTTCGGTCGACATTGCAGTCGCCATCACCAGGGAGCAGTTACCTACCAGTAGGACGCGGCTACAACCTAGAAGCCAAGCTACTTCTACTAGATGTCATTGTTAAAATACACGTCTCATCATTGTGAGAAATGGATAATACAGTCTGCCCCGGATACGACCCGGTGAGCGAATGCTGGCCGGTGGAAGGGGGGAGGGAGAGATAGAGAGGGTAGCAGCGATGGGATGCGTACGTCGGAAGGAGAAGGGTGTACGGGTCGTTACCACAACGCCGAAATACCATAACGCCGAATGTAAAAATTGACCACAACGCCGACAGCTAGAAAACTGCTGTGTACCACAACGCCGAAATAACAACTGAATGAATTTGTGTGTGTTTCTTAAATGTACCTTAACGCCGAAATACCACAATCAAACCTAACCTTACATAACATAACCTAACCTAGCGTAATATAACCTAACCTAACTTAACCTAGCCTATCCTAGCCTAGCCTAACCTAACCTAGCCTAGCCTAACCTAACCTAGTCTAACCTAACATAGTCTAACCTAACCTAACCTAACCTTTGTGGCAGTCCTGCAACGACATTTTTCGGCGTTAGTGTATTTCGGCGTTGTGGTAATTCGGCGTTGTAGTACACAGCAGTTTTCTAGCTGTCGGCGTTGTGGTCAATTTGGCATTTTGGCGTTGTGGTGCGTCCCCAGGGTGTACCACGAGAAAACTCGCCAGTCGCACACGCGAAGTCCGCCACACTTCCCCACGCGTGGACGGGAAACATGTAGGTGCGACCCCCGGTGATGACAGGAACCCTGATCAATGTAGCTCGGTGAAGGAGGCACTGACGCTAATATTCCTTGAGACGCGGTGCTTCGAAATTGTCGAAAAATAATAATTGGCCTTTACATCTTTTCATGTAACTTGAAACCTTTCCAGGTGGACAACAGATTGTGTACGAAAAAAGCTTAAGGCTTGTTACTTATAAAATAACAGTAAAATTTTGTGGTGACAAAAGGAGATCCCGATTAATGGTAGTAGTTCGACGAAAACATGAGCGCTTCAGTGCCTCGCGTGTGAAGCAGACTCGGCCTCAAAAATAAAAATAGCTCGAGTTAAGTGAACGCTTTAAGAATTTTTTTATAAAATTGAACTTCAATCATCACCCCCCGTCCCCCCCCCCCCCCCCAAAAAAAAAGCGAAGGGCCTTTTGAATCATCAGGAAAGAAAATTAATACGGTTGTAAAAGTCCGCTTTATTCAGTTGTCGAGAGCAATCCGCAAAATCTCTTGCGCTACTACATAGCCTAAAGTATTTAAGGCAAAAAAAAAAAAAAGCTGAAAAATTCCTCCCTGCTGTGCGAATTCTATTTTACACCAAAATGGGGGCACTGAGTTGATATTTTTTGGGGAGGGGGAACGGTGGGAGTGAATTTTAAAACGTGCATACGTATGTTGCTATGACTGGATTTTCCGCGAGTGTGGGCGTATTTTGGCGTTTTCCTTCGCTACGGCTTATCTGCTTCCTCCGCTCTGCTAACGGAAATAAGGTCCACCCGTCACTTTAGGCCACTCTTCTGAACCCTCCCCACCCCTTTCTCCTCCTTTCCCCTCAAACCGTTCAGAACTCCCAGCACAAATCCGCGTACCCTCTCTCAGTTCTGGTGTGACGTGCAGGCATGACTAGAGACCTGCAAAATTCGCGGATTCATTCGGTGATAGGCTAGAATTCAAACACATATACCTCTTAGATAATTTTGCTATTGGCTTACTGTTCATCTGGACGAATCTCAACCAGTTATAAACCCTCAACCAAAGAAGGATCGAATCACAGACAAACCAGCTGAGACGACTTACAAGTCGGCAGCCAATGAACTTGCGTTATTTGCCCGAGTGTACAGGGGTATGTGCAGTCTATCCTGAAGGCCATCGAAACCGCGAATTTTGCAGGTCTCTAGGGATGACGTGTCCACTTTCGGTAGCGACGACTTAAGGGGGTATGTCAGGTCATTATTTTATTTTTTGGTTTTACAAGGTTAAACTTGTAGACATTTTTAGTGGACTAACTTCAACAAAATGAAAAATAAACAACACACACATAAGCCAGCTAATTATGCAAAATTTATACTATATAAATGTATATAGAATAAATTTTGCATAATTAGTTGGCAAAGTTGAATTTGTAACAGGTTTTGAGCAGTATGGACACGAGAACTAAATGAAAAAAAAAAAAACTGAATATTTTTGTGTTCTAAGACAATGTTGGTGGCTACTTCGGGGTATTTCAGAAAAAATTATTGAATGTATTTATTCTTCTTAAAAATTATAATTATTTTAATAGGCAAGGAAAAGTTTTTTTTTTTTAAATATTTTAAACCATATCACATATCAGCCAGTAAAATTTACTTTAAAACAAAAACGTTCCATTTTTATATTAAATTTCATTCTCATTATCCATACTGCACAAATACGTTAAAAATTCAACTTTGGCAAATAATTATTATTCAAAAATTATGCGTTACACACACACACATATATACATATATATACACACACATATATATCCATTTGGTGAACGTTAAGCCACTCAAAAAGTTGGCACGTTTAACTGTGTGGAACTTTAATAATGACCTGGAACGGGAGATACGCCCTTAACCCGCGTGTAAACATCTCTGATTGCTACGTTCTTTGAATGGTTCCTGCAGTGGAAAAGCTTAATGCGACATAAAATGTTGGACACTATGCTGGTTTTCATAGGAAAATGTATCCGGATTTGTAACAAAGATGACACGGCAACAAGCCGATATTGGCTACCATCAGATTTCACATGCTTGGACAACACAGATAATTCCGTGGAAGGTATTTAGTTGGAAAAAAAATCACAACACAGACAAACACTCCATTCAAACTTACAAACAAACTTTACCTCTCTCCTTATAATATTAGTAGTATAGACTAGCTAATGCCCGGTATGTGTTGCAATGCCTCATTCAATTTTTTTTGTAATTAGTTTTAAGTAGGTACACATACGCAAAGAATCTCTATATCTCTCTCTATACATTCATATATCTCTCTCTATATTTCCCTATACATCTCTATATCTCTCCCTATATCGCTCTAAAAATGTCTCTAACAATATGTATATAATATTTATATCCATAGCACTATCTCTCCCTATACTCTCTCTCCATATCTCCCCTATATTTCTCCATAGCACTATTTCTCTATCATCTATATCTCCCCATCTCTACTTGTATCTCTATATTTTTCTCTCTCACTATGTCACTCTATTTATATTTATCTCTATCACGTACTATCATTAGTATTCAGACCGTAGAAAAGAGGAACTGTCATAAAAATACTTAATGGTAGTTATCCGATACTACTCACACGTCACATTATATTGCCACGGACACTCAAGAGGGCATCAACAATCTAAAAAAAAAAAAATAGACCGTTGCCATGCAAGAGAAATGAAGCGTCATCAATAAAACAAACGAAATTTCATCAAATAATAATAATTAAATTCTGCTCATGGAGGGTTGGTTTCAACGTAATATCACCAAGGCAGTGAGTGACATTTTCCCCGTGTCCCGGAGGTCAAGTGAGCAAAGTTTTCCAAACCGATCGGATGAACGACGCGTGAGCGCAACGGGAATACGAACAAAAACAAACAAACAAACAAACAAACAAACAAACATTGACGAGAAGACGTGAATTCACTCGTCACCGAGGTTGGATGTTACACACGTCACTGGCTGGAGTACTGAGAGACTCGCTCCCGCACACACACACTCACGTGCATCCGAAACAGGGTGCGTGTGATGGCAGAGAGCGCCCGAAGGGGCCGTCAGTTTCCCGAACTGGTTAAAACGTCGAGGAGGGGTCTGCGATCGGACGACTGATGACGACAGCTCTCTCTCTCTCTCTCTCTCTCTCGATGGCCGAAGGTACTCGCTACAAACGGCGACGCGGTCAAAGCGAGCCCTCTGCTCACGAGACGACTCGTCCCGGCCGGACAGCCCGTCCCGAAGGGCGCCGTCGAAACTGCGAGACAAACACGGGGTCTCCCGCGCTGTTGGGTCGGAGCGGAGAATACATTTATTCCATTGACTACGTTTGAATGCGTGAGAATGTCTACGATTTATCACAAGGAAAGTTTGTTAGTTTTTATTTAAATGTTTTACGTCACAAATTATTTTAAAAACCGTTGAAATATAGAATTACATGGATGAAAAAAATAATTTAAAAATATATTATATTTTCTAATGATTTGTCAGTTTAGTTCTTATGTTACTGTATTTGTGGCTTATGTATTTTGTGGTTTTCTTGGCTATCTTGCTTGTACTACTAATGGGTGCTTAACCACCACGTGCGTTAGAAGTGAAAATCCACGCTTCAAACTTGGACGGTGAAACAAGATATCAAATGAACGTGTGTTGGCGCAAACCATGAAGATGTCTGCTGCAATGCACGGCAGAACGTCGGTGCGATACACACACACATATACATATATATATGTGTGTGTATGTGTGTGTGAACCCAAGGCGCAGAGATTTGCAAACCTAGTAGAAGCGCCGGGTGAACGGCCAGCTCACCAACAAGTAAAACAATTGCTGAAATCATAACCCGGTACATGTAAAGTGTGAGTATATATATATATATATATATATATATATATATAAAGTGGGGTCGTTACCACAACGCCGAAATACAGTAACGCCGAAAAATGTACCACAACCTAACCTAACCTAACCTAGGCTAGCCTAACCTAGCCTAACCTAGCGTAACCTAACCTAACCTTACCTTACCTTACCTCACCTAACCTTTGTGGCAATCCTGCAATGGCATTTTTCGGCGTTAATGTATTTCGGCGTTGTGGTATTTCGGCGTTGTGGTGCGTCCCCTATAAAGTGTATTTGCAAACACGAGACACGTGAATTTTGCTCGTTAAACCGAGGTTAGATGTTACGCATCATTGGCGATTACAGAAACACTCGCTCTAATTATTATTTTTTTCTCAGTCTCTGCTGATCAAAATTAATCCCGAGGAGAAGTGCGCGTGACCTTCGCGACGCGAGTCCTGGCCTCTTGTCAACGTGTTTTTCTCGGACAGCCAGTTCTTGTTTACCTCGGTCGCGCAGGCCGAAGCTAATCATCGAGTCAGCCTTTCTCTCAGGGGGTTCGGGGTTTGGGGTTTGGCCGAGGAGGAAGGGTTTGGAGGAATAAGGGGCAGAGAGGACGCGGAGAGAACTTGATTACGGACCCTCACGGCGTTAGCATTTATTTATTCCATCTCTCTTTTTAAAAGTCTCTCTCTCTCTCTCTTTCTCTCCGCGCGGCTGCCGAGTTTCTCTTCCTCCGCAGACGGACGGACGACGAAACGTTTCCTCAAGTTCCCTCCGGTCTGCGGATGTTGCGTGGGTTTGTGGTGGGTGGGACGACGGAGGACTCGAATTTCGCGTCGTGGACGTAATCAAACAGCGCGTGTAAGAGGAAGGAGGGGCGGATAAGAAGTGGGGGAGAGGATGGAAATTGAAACCATTGCATGGAGCTGGTCAGATGGGAAGAGGGACAGAGAGAAATAAAGAGAGAGATACATAATATACTTCCTCCGTCCGCCGCTGAAGCCGAGATGCGCCCGCGGGAAATTTTTTGGCGGGAGTGAACGTCTTCGTTTCGTCGCTGCAAATTCCTCCTCCACCCCACCCTTTTTTCCCCCTCGTCTGCCCCCAGAAGTGTTCCCACGGATGAACTTCACGCAAACCAATATCCCGGAGGGTCTCTTCCGAGATGCGCGCACCGCCAGAGCAAGGGGCACGCCACGACGGGGAAGCAAACAGGAAGAAGAAAAAGAAGAAGAAGTACGAGAGTCGATAAACGCGAAAAGAACGTTTCGCAGGAAAAAAAAATCATCCTTTTTCACTTTATTTGCAGTTTGGGGCGTCGAAAACCCTGCAGAGAAAGAAATGCGTAAATATTTGTTCTGAATGTCGTTTGAAACCAGAAGATGTATATATATATATACATACACACACATATATATATACATACATGCATACATACATATACACACACAGGAGCGCACGCGCATTATTAAATGAAAATAATTAAATGTTTACTGCGTCGCTCAAATTTAATATATATGTGTATATATTTTTTGTTTATATATATATATATATATATATATATATATATATATATAAACACCCATCTGGGAATGGGTGCAGTATGCAATTAAAAAAACGTTTTTATATATATACCTTGTTGTTTAATGTACATAAATTATGAAATTATTTAAAGTTTGAATTTAGATATATTTAAAACAAATCAAGACCGATTGTCTTTTCATGTTTTATTTTAAACCAGCCTGAAATCACTCATGCCACGACAAATAATAGCATGGAAATAACTTTTCGCTTCCACGAAACATGACAACAACCTAAACAATGTTATAACTACACGCATTTTAAAATCAGAAAATTTTTTAATTTTTCTAATTTTAATAACCAAGCAAATGCAGTATTTCTGGTACGCCACGCCACAAAATATTTGGCTACCAAAATAAAGTGAAATAATTTTTTGACTGGTTTGTTCGCCGGATAATAGCTGGCGCATTAATCCTCACAATCGATGTTAGTAGTGTATTATAAAAAACTGCTATCTAGCGAGTGGGCCCAGAACTACTTCAAAAACTAGGTGTCGGTCTCGGCGTTATAGCTTTGAATATATATACTGTATAGAAGTCGCCAGCCCAGGTAAAAATTTCTAATACGGTTTTGAGGTAGTTGGTTAATTCACCGCCGCAATCGCCACCATCTCTAGGGCATCGACTTGTGGTGGTCCCTAGCGGACAAGTTTCGAACTCTTAAAACACCCCTTCCCCCTCCCGTTGAACAACCTTGAGCTGCAGTGAATGATAGATGGGGGTTGTGCGGGGAATGACAGCGAGCGACAGTGCTGCGCTCTAACGTGTAAATAACAACTAAGACGATACAGGGCGTTACGGCGGTGCACTGCAGCGGTGAAGTTCCCAAGCTGCTCCTCATACGCTTCTGAAAAACGTAGAGTAAATCCTATCCACTCGCGACTTCTATACAGTATATATATTCAAAGGTTATAGCTGGTATCCAGTTCCGACAGCTGAAGGCGGCACTCATATCTCTCTCCGCCGGGAGCCGGCCTTCGCAAGCCACCAAGTTGGCAACCCTGGCGAGACGGCCGCTTCTCCGGAGGTCGTCGAGAAGGGTTTCCCGAGGAGAAATACTGGCACGCCCTTCCGGCACATTACTCCGCGTGTTATGGCGGCATTAAGAGGGCCGGTTACGTGTTTTTATAGGCTCGTCTGCGTGTAATAATGTCGTTATTTTTTTTTCTTTTTTTTTTTAACACGACCGCAAAACTGTTATTGATGTTCCCGTTGGCCGAGTTTTCCCATCTCGTGTGCTTCTTCGGCAAGAATCTTGTTTTGAGAATATCGCCGCCAGTCCTGGTAACAATTCCACGGATGTGCTTTTCAAAGTAAACTGTAAAAAAAAACACATTTTTGTTTAACGTTCCAAAACGGACGATGGAAGACATTAACCTATAAATTACATTGGAAATTTGGCACATACTAAAATCTTAAACGTTTCACAGTAGAATAAATAAAAAACAAAAAAAAATTGGTAACGATAGTGAAACTGTGTGCAACTACGTGTAAAAACATTTTGCAGTTTTCAACGGCCGCGATGGAATGTACAAAATGCAATCTTTTATCAACAAAGCATTATGTATTCGGATATTAGGCGGACTCGTACGGGCCGCAGCGAGTGATAGCGAGTGATCATCTGTAAAAGAGCAGCGACGGGATATGAGAAATGCAAGGTCCATTGGCGACATCTACCTCATGTCCTACGAACCCAGTCCTCAAGGGCATGCAGAGATGTTACCATGCTATTTCCGAGCGAGGATGAAAAGTGTGGGTGGGTCGTTTATGGGAGTAGTGTACTAAACTATATTGCACCTAATATTTCTTGTTTTTGCACACTATTTTTAATGGATTCATAATATAACCATATATAATTATTCATGAAAGTTTTTTCCTCCTAAACAAGTCCTTTGATTATAATCAAAATTCTATATTATTATTAAAAATGTTTATATTATAAATTCTCTATTATTATTTGACTGAGTTGGTATGAAAATTTCCATTTTAATCTTATTTAAAATATAAAAAAAAAAACAGAATTACAGTATTAGATGAAAAATTTTACCTATAATATTTATGCTCGTCTTAGTATTAAAAATCTGCAAATTTCAAATCACATTAATACTCGCGACGTATTAAAATAATGTTCTGTGTTCCTTTTAAAAAGTTATTGACACATCAGGTGCTTTTAACAGATAAATGAATTTACGTTCGGCATTCATATTATAATTATTTTCAAGTTATTATATTTTACGACCTTTTTATACATATCAAATGTCCTCAATTTCAAAGATTCTTTGAGACTTAATCTCACCCCATACAGAATTAGTTTTCACTGAGCTCTATTCTGACAGGTTGATACAGTAATTTTTTTTAGATGTTCCATGTACAAAATATTTGATGCAAACTCAGAGGCCGTACAACTTGTGAAACAAATATGACTGCGGCAGGAACGTTTTCGGGGTCGTCAAAACCCTCCAACATTAGTATTTGAAGCTTCTGGAAGCGGAAGTCAAGAGTGACAGCGCCCTAACAGCGGGGATCAGATTCTCGTGACGACAGAGGTCAAGGGACGAAGGACAGACCACAAGAGAGCAGAGAGAGATGAGCGCTGAGCGGAATGTGTGTGGGGTGGATGAAGGGCTAATATTCGTGTCGCCTCCCCACACCCCTTCCTTCTCCAGCGCAAGGGGTGGCTACGATATTTGCCTGGAGGGGTGGGAGGGAGGGAGGTCGCCATAATTAGCCGCCGTCGCCCGGTCTTTGACGACTGCGAGTCTGCGGGGAAGAGAAGTCTGTCGTCGCCCGAGGGTGGCTGTTCCCTCTTGTGTGAGCGTCCCATCCTGCCATCCCCCAGTTCAGAGCCGCATTTAGGAACAGTGGAGAGTGGATCCCTAGGCTGAACCCTTGTAAGCCACCCTTACCGCGGGTAAAGGGAGATATTTGAAAACTACGTTTGTCGGTCCCGTTACAGGTCATTATTTTATTTTTGAGTTTAACGCGTTTAAACTTGTAAACTTGTTGACTGCCCAAACTTCAACAGCATGAATATATATATATATATTGCGGATTATTATTTTTTTTTTTTACAAAATTAGTTGGAAAAGTTGAATTGTTAACAATTTTGTGCTTACTGGATAAGGAGAATCAAATAAAGTAAATAACTAAAAAAAAAAAGCGTTTAAAAAGACAGTGCTGATGGCTATTGCGGGGCATGGGTTAAAAATATTTCTCAGAAAAAAATTTAAAATTTCATTTAACCTCTATTTTAAATCTTACGGAAATGTTTGACTATGGTACTGACATCTGTGATGGATGGCGCGAACCAAAGTTCACTAAGCCAAAGGGAAACTTAGTATTAACTGTTTAATAAATTTTAACACTATGGGCAGTATTTTAATAAAATTCCTTATCGACAAATCAGGTCCAAAGCCGGGGGTTTTGAATTTTTTTTTTCAAATCGTTTTCGCTTTTATCGAAGCCGTTTCACTACGTAATAAAAGTTTCGGCCTGTATCAAATAATTCAATAGTCGACGTAGCCGCTCCGGCAGCGAGTTCTAGCTGCGGGTGCGGAAACCACGTGTGATTCGCTTTAAAGAAACGTAGTCGGAAAACCACAATTCGCGTGTATTCATCAGGCTCGGCATTATCGAAAATAATTTCAACGGTTTCCGAGTGTTTCGCGTCATAAGTTTTTTCACAACGTTAGAACCCGTGAAATTTGGATCGTTACCGAGGTTAGATGTTGCAAGTCTCTGGCGAGTACTGAAATTCCAATTTTTTTTTTTTTTTTTTTTGAGAAAACAGCCCCTCCACGCTGAAGTCAGTCACACATAACCGAAGTGATTGTGGGCCCTTCTGCAAAATGGGAGTGATCTTAAGGGAGGTTCTTAATACGTGCCAAGCGGAAGGCCTATACGCTTTTCGTAGTACCGTAAAAAATGGTCAGTGGCCTCCCCCACTCGCATGGGGCCACGGTGACCCGCGTGCATCTATGCGCAAAACTATAAGACTGCAGGGGCACTGCCAAATTAGCGCCCCGGCAGCCTAAGGGACGTAGCAAATTGGGATGGCTACAGTAAACCAGCGACGCACTGGAGGAAACCTGCAGCCCGATTGCATTGATGTTAGCGCGCCCGTTCAGACCGGAGTTATACAGGAGCGAGGATTATGGGATTTGTTGGGAGCCATTGCGATGCGGGAATAGCATCGCAATGGCATTCGTTGTAGCCCTTGGGCCTGGCGAGTACTGAAAGACTCGCTCACACATAAATATTTTTTGCGTGATCTGATTGGCTGGAATGTAGCAAAGGTCTCCCACTCCAGGGACATCACGAAGCACTTGGAACCACAGCGGCGCGGCAGCAGGTGTCGCGCTGACCGCTCGGTCGCTGAGAGCTCTCCCAGTCCGCCGGTCCTCCAGGAGTAGGGGTGGGGGAGGAGGATGTGGTGGGGGAGGAGGAGGGGGAGGGGGAGGAGATAGTTGAGGGGGAGGGAGAGGAGATAGTGGAGGGGGGAGGATATAGTGGTGGATGAGGAGGTGGAGTGGGGAAGAGGAGGTGGAGAAGGGAGGAGAAGGTGGAGGGGGGAGGAGGAGGAGGTGGAAGGGGGTGGTGGAGGTGGAGGGGGGAGGAGGAGGGTGAGGAGGAGGTGGTGGAGGGTGGAAAAGTAGGAGGGGGGTAGAGGAATAGTCAGGGGGCGGATGGGAAGTGTGCGGACGGCGGCACTCCAGCGCCGCGCGCTTTTGGAACCGGACGACGCGGACGGAGCGGCGGGGAAAGGGCATCGTGTTCGTCGCACGCGCTGCACGAATTGCACACGCGCGCTCCGATTAAGGCCCCCGCCTACCCGTTAACAACACACACGGTGTGCAGAGCTTCACAAAAAAAAAAAAAAAAAAAAAACACACACACACACACACACACACATGATTTGAAAACTGTTCCATTTAACCCCACCAGAATTGTTTGTTCGCGAGAAAAAAAAATCAGAACACGCTGAGAGCGGAAGGCTATTCCTGTTTTTTTCCCCTTTCGTATTTTGTTTTTAAACCTGTATTTTTAGAAGACTGAAAATGGCTGAAACACCAGAATATTTTTTTAGGCATGAAACGCCCGGTACAGATTCTCGACTCGAGGGACTTGCGTTACACCTCCATCTTCAATTAACGCTTCTGTTTACGCTGAAATCTCGCAGTTTCCCTATGCACGACGAGAAACTGCGCGCAGAACTATCGAGCGTCCCACTCACTAACATAAATCTAATTTTTTGATTTTTAAAATACTATATCACACTAAAAAAAATTTTTTCACTTAAACATCACGAAAGTGATCTCCTGAAATATTTATCCAGAAATTACAGTCATAATTCAAACGCACATGCATTACGGATTAGTCAATGTGCTTATACGTGAGCCATCCATCAATAACACCCGTATCATTAGGCGAGATTTAAAAAAAAAATCCCTTAAAATAAAAGAGATTAGAACTATGTAAAGTTAGTGTGTGATCATTTTTATTTCGATAGCTTTCTCCAAGCGAAGAACTTCCATAAGTCAGCGGTGGGTGCTAATGGTTTTCGCGGAGGGGGAAGGAAAAATATGTCTTCCGCTTCCCGCCCCAAGAATTTGCTCTGAACTACTTCCCCCCCCCCCCTCCTTTCCCAATCCAAATCCTTCTACTCCCTTTCCGTGGCCCGACGAACACTTTACGTGGGTTAAAATCTAGGTTAAGTTTATGTAGCGGGAGGGATAGGGGTTCCGTCTGGCTCGGGGAAACTTCCCTGGACGCGGGGGAAATATTTCCCCTTCCCGGATCTGAAATTTACCATCGCCCACCCTCCCTCGAGCGAAGTTTCACCGCCCATCCGAGAGTTTGAAAAAAAAAAAATTGTCGGTTGTCCCGTTCGTCACCAATTTGGAGAGGGTCGATTCCAAACACACGGCCTGACTCATATTTATGAGCAAAGAGACGGAAGCCAGGTAAATCGGAACCTAAACTGTAGTATTTTTCTGTAAATTGAAATAAAAAATATGTAAACCTACATATATTTTTTAAATTTGTACATTTACATGAAAACAACTGTATCGCTATAAAAAAAAACACATTATTCTCTATAATACTGGGTTCGGATGCTTATACGGGCATAACAGCTTTGTGTTGTCCCAGTACCTCCAATAGTTAAAGTTATTTGCAAATCCTTCTCCGAGTAGCTTTCCAGTAATAACTGCGCACATTAAAAAGCACAATAAAACCAAATGAAGTCCAATTATTGAATATTCGATTATCATAGCCTTGCGCTTAGAGGCGATACCGTGCTATAAACACCGGAGAGCGACGCACTTATCATACCATTTCAACAACACAGATATACTCCTGACTAGGCGGGGCACTCAAGTAAAAATTTTTAAAAAATTACACCGTTGATGATTAAAGGTTCTTAGCACGAAGTTCTGCGATCATCGTAAATACCGGCAAGAAAAGAAAGTAATAATTCACAAACAACGTCAGCACAAAAAAAAGAAAAAGCGCTGCCCTACAAATATTTTTTTTTTCCTCTCCCCGCAAGAGTAACGTCGACAAAAGAGCACTTAAGGCGGAACAGACGGTACGCCTTGAACTCCCCCGGGGCATAGCCGACATACATCTCGTCGCTGGCTCGCGGTTCAAACATTGCAAAACGTCGCTAACCGCCGCTCGACGCAGGCGAAAGGTTCGCATCTTGGCGAAGATGCTTGAAAGTAGTTTGCACACACACACCTACACACACCTAGACACATACACACAAACACACACACATATATCTATATGTATATTCCAGCACAGCTTTGATTTAATTTCGCAATAAGTAATCGTCACGCAATAACTTGTACATTGACAATACTAATGAATTATTTTTGGGGTATTTTATAAACAGTTTTCAACTTTTAATTAAAGATAAAAAAAATAAACAGGTCAATCTAATTTTAGCTAACCTTTATTTGAAATTAATTATAAAATAGAACGTTCATTGAGATAATATTGTATGGTCGCACAATAATCATTTTGACTTTTTTTTTTAATTTTGAAAAATACAACTTTTAGTTTTTTGAGGTCCTTAAAAAGCTTACAAGTTTTTTTAGTATAAAAAAAGGATAAAAATTTTCATTAAAAATTAATCAAATAGTTTTTATCTTTTCTTGAAATCTTCGGAACAAAATTAAGGAGAATTTTGTTTTAAAAACTTTGTGATTTGGAAACATGTATAAAAAAGTTAAAAATAAATATAGTTTAAAAAACTAAAGAAACAGGCTTTAAAAGATTATCAAACTAAAAAGTAAAAAATAATTTTAAAATTAAATTTATGACAATAGTATATAAACAATACTAGTATAAATGAGAAAAAAGCTTGAGGCGCTTTGTGCCATATTTTTTGAATATTAAGCGCCCCATGCTTTTTTCTCATTTATACTAGTATTGCTTATATACTATTGTCATAAATTTAATTTTAAAATTATTTTTTACTTTTTAGTTTGATAATCTTTAAAAGCATGTTTCTTTAGTTTTTTAAACTATATTTATTTTTAACTTTTTAGTTTGATATTCTTTAAAAGCATGTTTTTTAGTTTTTTAAACTATATTTATTTTTAACTTTTTAGTTTGATATTCTTTAAAAGCATGTTTTTTAAGTTTTTTAAACTATATTAATGTATAATTATCATAGGGAAATGAGTTACCGACACTACCTATTACCATCTGAGATAACTATTTGGAGTTGCAACGTCACAAAGAAATGGTAAAGTCTCTACGAATCATTTGCAGTTAGATGTATGGATATAATATTAGAATTTACCGGGGAAAAAAAAACATTTTTTTTTCGGCGTGACCGGGAGTAGAACCAACGATCTTTGAATCCGAGAGCTGACTTCTACTCGCGCGCCTTAGACCGCTCGGCTAACGAACGTAATGAAATGGGTGGGACATTTCACTGTGATGAGTCACTCACTCTTAGTCGAAAGAGTTACAGACGGACAGACAGAGTTACAGACGGACAGACAAACATACAGGTGAAGCTAATATAAAGCATGTAAAAATGGATGAATGTGAACACACACGAATTCTGAATAAATAATAAAAAAAAAAAACCAGAGAGGCTAAAACAGTATTCAGTCGGGCTGAAGCTGTCGTAATGGCGTGACATGCTCTTTGGGACGTCTTGCACTGAGCTCTGCGTCCGAATAGGAGCTGACTTCGTGCCAAGTGTCTGCGCTGGGACTCAATATGTGCACAGGATGCGCGCAAGGACATTCATTCCTGCTTTTCGAACAGCGCGCTCCTGAGATATCTGCGTTGGACTTCTGAGGCAAACAACGTTTTATTTATACACTGGCTGAGACCGCGACTTCGTTCGCTTGGACAGAAAAAAAATTGCTCAGACGTCTAAGGTATTCACTGAAATATATATATATATATATATATATATATATATATATATATATTAGACCAACAATTTAAAAATCTACAGTGACTCAAGTTTTCTAATGGGTATTTTTTTTATCAACTTTCAAGTAATCGTAACTTTTTATATTTATAAATTTTACTTTACAATCTAAATATGAGTAATGATAATGATGATTAATAGGATGAATTTCAAACATAAGTACATAGCAAGTCCTTTCGCCATGTCCGCCAAGCAAAACACGAGAAGCCTTGGAGTTGAGATGTTATTGCTACAAAAGTTATAATATTTTTTTTTGTTTGTAAAGTGTTTTTTTTGTGTCAATTCAGATGTGAAAGAAAAATTTCCAAAATAATGCGATTATTAACACATAAACACACAAACACACACACTGGGCGTTTTATTATACTATTAAAATATTAATTCTTGTATATTTTATTATTTTATCAAAAGAGTAGTAAAAATAATTTCGACGCTCGATTTAGTATTAAAATACGTAAACACAACAGTAAAGAAAAATCAAAGAGATATGTATATCATAGAGACATATTGGCATGGAAGAATGGAGATATGCTAAGAAAACAATTATCATGTATTTTTTTCTGAAAAAAAAAAAATTGGAATTTGACCTAAAACATGAAATTATAAGTGAAGCTTTTTTTTATCGTCCTGAAAATCGCGGTACTTAACGTGATCGGCCCGAACTCTTCCAAATAGCTTTTTTTTAAATTCAATATTTGGAATGACAGGAAACAGAGAGTATCCACATCATCCATCGGCTTTTTGATTAAGTTTTTATTGTCTCCTCTTAATTTATGTGTGCCGGTAACCGAAGTGAGTACATAAGTTTTTTTCCAAACGGACGGAAAAACAAGTTTTTATGGTACCAGAACGTTGACTTAAATAAGTTTACACATTTATGGGTTTTATTTCTTGTCAGGCAAAATAATTAGATATGTTTTTGTACTGCAAGCAGATATTTTGAGCACCAGTTCTCCACAATTAAACATTAAACTTTATCAGGCCATCCTGTTGTTTTATTTAGTATTATTTCGGCTTGAAGCGATGTACGTACCTGATTACTGAAAGTAGATTTTGTAATTTGTGCATTTCTTACGGAAATGTTTTTTCATTAAGAAATATTCTTTGACGCAGAGTGTAAAAGGAGCCCTGGATAAGCTTAGAAAAAGGGGGAGGTGGAGAAGGTTACACGTTAGTTAAATTACATTTATGTTATGAGCATTTCCGTTACAAAAAAAGGGCGGCATCACAAAACTCTCCCCAGCCTCATTAGGCGTATTAAAGAACGGAAGGAAGGTATTATCGTAGAGCGAATATAGACGGAGAACAAACGACTTTAAGATCCAGCACACCGTACCAAAATATCCGTCACTGTGAAGAAAAAAAAAACATAGTTTTATTTCTTCAAAACAGGTGAAAGAGAATTCTGAGCTCAAGTACGAGAAACTAGGGCATTTCCTAAGTTTGTAACAATTGTTTAATTGATTTTGGGGTCTCTTTATGTATCTTTTATATTCATGATATGCAACAAAAATAACAATAATAAGTTTTAAAGCAGTTTCAACCTTACATAATAAATTTTATCGCGGTGGTTATAGAGACGAAACGAAAAAATATATATATATATTGTTTATTTCTAGCATTTCATTTCAGGTAGTTTTAAAAGAAATACTACCTATTGTAGCCGTTACCATGGTGCAACCTCCGGAAAATTTTGATATAGTTTTTCGTATTATGCTCCATAGACCCCAAAACCGTCAACTCAAAAGTTTATATATATACTTATATATACACATACACTAGCTGCCCGACCCGGCTTCGCACGGTTGTATTAATTGGGGGGGGGGGGGGGATGAGACCAAATCTCTTATTTACAGTTTTAATAAATTATATAAAATTAAAATTAATTAATTTTGACAAAAACTTAATACCATGTTTTGTAAGGTACCGAAGAAAAAACGAATAGCACCGATGGTTTCCCGACTCTCGAGCACCCACTGTTTCCCGGGCTTAAACACCAATCGACATTGATAATTCGTTAATTATTAAATTATAAATTATTAAGACCATTAATCAAAATAAAAACTATCCTATCTCTCAAGTTGGAAAAAAAAATTACACATAAATGCCAATTTTCATCGAAATCGGTTGACTCGGTGAAGAGTTCACTGAAAACAAACATCAGGACACTGGATTTATATATATATATATATATATATATATAGGGGAAGGGGGGGCAAGATGGGGACGCTAAGAAGAAATTGCCTTAAAAAAATAATGGTTGTTGCTAATATGGCGACAAATATTTCTACAGGTGCACAAAATGTCAGGCTATCTTTGTAAACTAAAATGATAGTTACAGATTACTCACTGAAAACAATGGCAAAACATTTACGATCTCACGATAACACCCCATCTTGCCCCATACATGGGGCAAGATGGGGCATAACTTGGGGCAAGATGGGGTACCATTATTCACACATGTCACATACATAAGCAGTGTCTTCGTCCTCATCGTCTTCTCCAGCACATGCACAGTGAGCCCACCCTTGACATTCTATACACTTAACCCACGCTTCCGTTGATTCAGAAAACAAATGACCACAAAAAATACACTTAGCATCGTCAGTTTCTTTCACTTCAGAACCTTTGTCCTTTTTCTCTTTGGGTGGGCCTACTCTTCTTTGTTGTCATCATTCTGTGCTCTAGGTTCAGCTTGTTTTTGCAAGAAACAGCACGTTTCCCAGTTTGAGCTTTCAGGTCATTTATATATGGCGATTCAGTTAAAATAGCAGTTTTCCCACGGCGCCGATCACTATAATTGTTCCTTTCTTTGCCGAAATGGGGAAACGGCATTGTATCTTTTGGGGATACTCGACTCAATGTACCAGTGTTATTTTGTACAGTGGAGAACGAACAGCTAGGAAATATGCAATTCTTGTTTACTACAGGATTCGAGGACTCTGGTATGCTATCTTTTTCAGTGACATTATCAGGCATCATTCTGTCAGTAGTTTTGGACGAACAACTAGGAACAGAATTATCCTTCCATACTTGAAAACCCGAAGATTCTGGTATGCTGGCTCCTTCAACGACACTAGGCGCTGGTCTGTCAGTTGTTTCGGAAGGCAAGAAATCACTATCCTGAAAGACCTCAGGGTGTATTGGCCATATTCCCGTGGTTTTGAAACCATTGATGGCTGTCGTCATTGTGGCTTCTCGTAGAATAGCACTTCCAAACAAGCTGGCTATCTGATACATTGTGACAACACGCCCTGGGTGGCATCGCAACCAATGGTTACTGCAACTTCATAATATGTGCTGAGTGGCTTCATGAATGTAACGTCCAGTGGCTGGAAACGATGTGTGCAGTGCGGCGGGAAACAGAGGAGGATAACCCCGTTTACTCTTGCTTGATCAATTAGTTCAAGATTTTTTGTTTGTGTAGAATGGCCGTCAAACAGTAATAAAACACGATTATTTTTGGAGGCGTTAGTAAATTGCATAAACCGCTTGAACCACCTTACAAAAATGTCGGACTGCATCCAGCCTGATGGATGACATTCGGCCCAAGTTCCAGGTGCAGACCCATCCAACAGTTCGTCTTTCATTCTCTGTCGAGGAAATATCATCGGTGGCATGTAAACGCCTGGTGCACGGACATAAAGTTCTACAGTTACTGTTTGTCCTCTCTCTGCCGATTTTAGAGCTCCAACTTGTTTTCTTCCTTTCGAAGAGATGGTTTTCGATCTTCACTTTGGCACTGATGACACACTTGTTTCATCGCAGTTGTACACTCTGTCTGGAGTAATTTGGTATTGGTCATACAGCTGTCCTAATAGTTAAAAAAATTGGTTTTTACTAGACTATTACAAACGAGCAGGTATGGTTTTTAAACCTATAATATAACTACAACTTATCAAAAGCATTACTCTTGGCATGACAATATTTAGGAGCTTTTAAGGAGCAAGATGGGAGCAATGTTAAGGGGCAAGATGGGGACGTCCCCATCTTGCCTCAACTGTAGCATAATACTTAAAAGAAGTATAATAACTTTACAGCTTTTTTAGTCAGTTCCGCGGTTACAGTATTAAATACCTCAAACACAATGTTATTCAATACAAGCCAAGAAATATAACATTTTAAATCGTGGCTTACCTGTTGGCCTTGCCAAAACCAATTAAAATAAGATCAAAGCAGTGAGATACAATAAAATGGCCACCGAACACAACTAAATACTCCAAGCTTACTAAAATCTTGTACGCCGAGCCAGCGTGACTTGCTCTTCGATATTAAATCCTTTCCCCTAAGATGGCAGCACCATGCAGACAAATAAACACCTGCCCCATCTTGCCTCACGACCCCATCTTGCCCCCCCTTCCCCTATATATATATATATATATTAAGATATATCACAATTTCGTGTCTACGCAATCGTTACTCTATGACCCAGCACGGCCTCAGAGTCGCGGTGTTCGCCCGAGCGCGGAGCGATCCTCCGTCCCAGAGGGTCGAGAGGGGGGGAAGACGTGGAGCGGGGTCGACTTGTGACGTCGGAGAGTTAATTACCTCTGTGGTACGGCAGGGGGCGAGGCGCGACATGTCCCCGGGGGGGGGGGGGGGGGCGGTGTTGCCACGCTGGTCATGCTGCTCGTGCGACGATCCCTCACACATCCACGCCGCATTGACTTTCCATTTCTTTTGAACTGTTCAACTCGAAGTCTGCATGACGTGTCATTAAGACAAATAAATAAAATCGAAACATACTTGAGTGATTATTCAAATTATTTCATTTTTTTTTTTTTTTTAGTAAATCCGAAACGTAATACAAAATTAAATGCTAAGCAAAAAAAATTAAAACATTTTAATAACTCTATGGTTAGTTCAGGCTTTAATTTATTGTGATATCTGAAACGGTTCCTACATCCGCAAAAATTGATTTTTTTTTGTTGTTGTAAAGAAACATTATTTTATTGTATTTTCGTTCGTGTTTACTTTGGTACAAAAACAGGGAAGTTTGAATGTAATTTTAACCACAGTGTACATATTAATATAATATTTAACTAGGGTATGCATCTTTAATGACTGGAAAAAAAACCCTTGTGTGAACTCAAGCAAATTAATTCGCTGGAACAGCTAGTAAATAATATATTTCCAAACGTTTTTAAAACGCGATTTTATAATATGGTGCACATAACCCCTTGAGGAGGAAACCACTCGTTATTTTAAAAGGGTGACTGCGGATGAAGTAATATTCCTGCACTAGGTCTTGGATGTTTACTTCGACAAGTTTTCAAGGCTGTGTGGATAATATTTTAAAAATATAATCTTGGCGGGTAAGCAAGTACCTGGGGTCTTTTGGCAGCTGCGCGAGTGCATTAAATCATTTAGTAAACCGATAGGTTGATTTTGGAATGACGTTGCGTCGTCTGAGACGCCACTTACTTGTATCAAGGAGACTGTTTATCACGCGCAAATCAACGTTGTAAAATAGTGGGTCGGAATAGCAAAATTACATGAGGGTATTGCCCATATATATAAATAGTTACCATAGATGGTTACCAGACGCCGTATTTTACCCAGAGAAATGCTTTTTTTTACACGGACTCATGGGTGTATATTCCTAGGGGAGGGGGGCAGGGGGGCCCGGTCCCTTCTGAAATTAAAAAAAAACCCTCACTGAGGGGAGACCCTTGCTCTTGAACACTTTGTGCATATATATATATATATATACATATTTTTAGAATTTTCTGCTTATTGTATGCATATAAGCCCAAAATATGGGCAGTATACAACATAAGAGATGACTTGCGTTGGTTAAAAACCCATGCGCAAAACTATCAACCCCCCCCCCCCCCTCCGCCCTACCCGCGCGAATTTACGAAGGCCCGCTTGAGAATCCTACAGATTTTCGCCCCAGCCCGGGAATATTCTTTCTTTTTTACTTCTGTAACAATCCGGTAGAGTTTTCTAAGAAACCAGCAACTCTCCTCATTAAAAAAAATAAAAAATAAAAAACTTAAACTTGTCCAAAACATATTTTGTGAGAACGATATACTGTGATGGACGAGTTTCAGATGCAGTTAAGTATCTTTTAAAATGAACATTACTAACAATTTTGTTTGCACGGTATTAAGTTTGCTTTACCTTACTATTTTTTTCTTTTATATTTAATTTTAGATATACATAATCTTCCTCCATTCTTTACTCTTGATAACTACCAGTCTATGACTGTTTTATCTTCTGTTATGATATGCGGGGGGGGAAAAAAATTAATGCGGAGCAAGAAATACTTCACATGATGTTACACTATCAAGTAATGTTCACTCTTTTCTCTCTTTTGCTGTCGGTAACTTTTTTAAGCTTCGTGTGCTACCTAGCTGGCATGCCCTGCCCTTTTTACCATTTCCTATTGATAGAGACCTGCAAAATTCGTGGGTTCATTGACCTCTAGGATAGACTCCACAGTCCTTTAAATACTCGCGGAAATGACACCTGGATATTGGCTACTGACACGTGAGACGTCTCAACTAGGCTGTCCGTAATTCGGCACTTTCTTGGTTTATTGTTTCCCATTGGCTCACAGTTCCCCGGATAAAATGTGGGCTAATCGCAGAAGCGGTACGAAGGTATAGTTGTTTTGATGCTAGGCTATCGCGAAATGAATCCGCGAATTTTGCATGTCTCTACCTATTGAGCATTGAAGTAGATGCATGGTTGATTAAATAATGGTCCCGAATGACTCTTCGCGGGGTTGAAACAGGCGTTGGTGGAGCAACACAACTCCAGCTCTCCCCGACACGATACGGCTATGTCTATAACCCGCTCATGGCGCGCGTCCTACAGGACATGAGAGGGGCGGGGGGTGGGATCGATCGGGCCAGACCAGGGGGTTGGTTTTCCATCCCCGAGCGAGGCTAACGCCGGCAGGGGGCTTCTTATTGGCGAGTGCTTGCCCGGGCTTTACGTTAATTGGCCCTTAGACCATCTGTGCGCGAGATGGGAGCCAGGGTTATTATCGCTGCCATTGTAGCTCTATAGGCAACGGTTTCCGAGCTTACCGGGGTTCGCACTGCACTGGTGCTTGAGACAACGCGCGGTGCACCAAAGGGCGTTCCGTTTCCCCGTATCCTAACGGGAACGACGTCACATTGTCGTAGCACGGGAAACTGCCCTGTCTACAACTGCGATTTCCGACGTCCGTTTACCGTGATCCATAAATTAGTCACCTGAAATAAAGTATTTTTTTTTCATGCATTGTAAATAATGAGTACGCAGGTGTTTCGAATTTTTTTTAATTTAACTTGTGAATTACGTGGAAGTTCAGTAATAATTTGTTGTTCAATAAGGCAAACGAATGAAATGTTTTATCACACTGTCGAAAATGAATTTGTGTGTCCGGTCCTTTGAAAAGCGCGGACGGAAAATGGACAGCACTAATTTTGATATATTTTTTTATTTGTCTCAGTCCTCTTGTGGATTCCTGTTCCTACCACAGTCCGTTATTTTCTGTTTACCTTTTTTTTCTAAACGGGAACCGGAAACAGCAAACATCATGAGTGCTCTTCTTGTTCTATGCTACAAAAGTTCACTTATTGGGACAAAGAGTTCAAGTTGACAAGTGTGTTCGGACCGGGGGGATTCGGACCATCGCCCCGTGACGTCAGAGAGTCACGTGGACCAATCAGCGATCAGTGTCAGAAGTACAAAATTGTAATTGTAGACAGGTATTAAAGGGCACCATCCCAGCATTTACCATTGGCCACTAGTGTCTGGAATAACTTAAGTTCTCTTTGATTTGAATAATAAAAAAATGTACCCAATACGAATCTTCAAGATAATCATGAAATTTATTCTTATTGAATTAATAAAAAAATATAATCGATTTGGCTTTTAAAATATTTAATTTTTTATATTCCTTACAAATTTCTTGCCACAAGTAGGATTCTGGTTCAACATTGTACCTTTTAAAACTACTTTTTTAAAATATAAATTTCGCGAGAATACTTTATTTTGTAAGCGCTAAGTTGTTGTGAAATCCTTTCTTAAGGCTATAACTCGCTCGCTATGTAGACTATTTATTTTATTGTCATTACTATTATTTAAAGTTTATTTTTTTTGTAAATTTTTCACGACCGCTCTCTTGAATTTATATGGTCCACCTCAAAATTTATCAACAAATATTTACTAATTATATATTTTAACAGCGCTAGACACCTCTAGTGTTTATAATTATAATAATCTAGCTAATAACCCGCGGGTTTTCTCGCGCAATTTCATAGTATTGCTAAAAATATTATCATTTAATGAAAAGTATGTGACTAAGTCCAAAATGTTTTAAAAAAATATATAGGCACACAGTACTCCACGTAAATAATTATTTATGCTAAAATTCTTACATCTATCTTTTTTTTTTGCTATGGAAATATGAATTTTTTTATGATAAATCGAAACTTACTTTCTTTTCACAACCTTAAAAGACGGAAATCGAAAAACTTAAAAAAAATATATATTTGTAACTCTATATGCTTAATGCTCATTCTCAATTTATAACATTTAGCTCTAGTAGATTTGCCAACATACATTTTTTTCTTCAAACCAAAATTAACGCCTTTAAATCCGCTAGGAGTGGAATCTTGCACATAAGTTAATAGTCTATTATTTTTACCATTAATTTACGTCTTACTTAATTAGTTTCGGAGAAAATATTATTTTTAATAAATGAAGACTTACTCCGTATTCACCTCTGTAAAACACGAATTTGAATAAACGGAAAAATAATAAATAAGTAATTTTTTTTTAGTTTCTAACTTCTTATTCTAATTTAATTTGAGGTATTCGTTTTTTTGTTGTTTGTTTTAAAAAAACAACTTTACGCCTTTTACCAAAATTCGGTTTGAAATTTGCAAACTGGTAAAATTGTGGTTGGTGTGATATTCGTATGTTTATTATTGGTACCCGTGAACCGTTCCCTGAATGGCTTTCCAACGTTATATGCGCACATAATAAGCATTATACAACAAAATGAGGTCCAATTATTGAATGTCCGAGTATTTCGTTCATGGTTTAAATATAGTATGCTTTAATGAATAATCAAATAAAAAATAAAATCATGCGCCAATTCACGTAAGAAATACTCAGTAATATCGCGTACAAATGAGAAAATAACCACAGCCATGTGTTGCACAAAGTTACAATAACTTTATTGTAGTATTAATAACCATCTTTATGGCTAGAGACAGGAAAAATTCGCGAATTCATTTCGCGATAGGCTAAAACACAAATAGTTATACCTAGGTGCTGCCTCTGCTATTGGCTCACAACTCACCTGGATTACTCTGGGCCAATGAGAAACACCCAACCAAAGTTTTATCGAATCACAGGCTGCTACGTTGGGACGTGGGTGGCATTTTACCGAGTGTACGTAGAACTATGGAGTTCATCCTACAGGTCATTGAACCCGCGAATTTTTCCGGTCCCTATTTATGGCATCTGGTTTCCAAAGGAATCTTTGGTAACGTGCATATTCCCTTTCCTTACTTCGCCTTGCGACGAGCCTTGCTTCTCGGGCGCCTCAGCCTCGGGGTGAAAGCTCCCAAGACGTTCAAACCACACACTCTTGAATGGCGTCATTCAGGCGTTGAAGCCATCTTTGCAGGTTCAACCTTGTTCTGTGCCGAGTCTGACTCCGTCTCACACCCGCGCGCTTTCGGAACACACCCGCGAGGAATATCAACGCGGGACTCGGGGAACACCTAACCACGCCACGCCCCCCTCCACAGGCGGTGTCCCGAACACCGGCCTCAAGCCCCGTCGAACAATCCCCGGCCTTTGTCGCGATCTGTTCCGCAGAGAGAGCGAGACAGACAGACAGAGAGAGAGATAGAGAGAGAGAGACAGACAGAGAGACAGACAGAGAGAGAGAGAGAGAGAGAGAGAGAGTCTGGCCTCGCCCCGGGAAGGGCAATTCGCGCCAACTCGGGGCTCTTTGACGCGACGAAGCTCCGCTCCCGCGAAGCGCGCGGGGTTGGACCGTCGTCGACCCTACCTTTCGGTCGAGTGAGGCACGCTAAGTTTACAACGCCTTCGCCCTTGTCAACTAACTCGCTCCGTGCGTCAGTGTGTGTGCGCTTCGAGTCTCTCGGAACGAACGCTACCTGGAATACCCAAAAGTGCTCTCGAACGTACCTAAAGCTTTGCAGTACCCAGAAAATATTTTCCCACAAAACCTTACAAAATTATTTACTTTGTACCACACTAGCAGAGTCCCGCGGTGTCCTCCGCGTCAAATTATAACATGGTCTATTTAACAATTTAATGTTTATTTTTGTTACGAAGCATTGGTTTAGAGCTTCTCTGTACACAATTTTAGCCGTCGCTTCAAGTTCTGGTAGCAAAATATATATGGGTTTTTATGGAGTTCCAACTCGTGATAAACCAATATATAGTTGCCCATGGAAGAATCACTCTTTTTTTTTTTTTTTTTCGATAATCAATGCCAACCAAAGATAATGTTAAATATAAAGTTTTCTCGGGAAACTGGAGACGTTTGGAACATATCGGCAAGTCCGTGGGGATCACACGAACCGGTGAGGATGGTGGTCACAGTTAGGTTGTGTTTTAAGTCTTTCATTAGTAGCCTTTTGCCATCGCACATGTTTAGGTGGGCTTGAATTTCTTAAGATCATGATAGGCGTGCGGATTTACAATAATAGTTCGGGAGGTGGCAGGCCAGATGGATTCATTGAGTTTAAAAATTCTGGTGGATAGTGAACTACATCCTCGACATTGCAAACTGTATATGAACCGACTTTTAGTTAGTGATTTGGCGGGGAATTTTTTGTAGTATTAGATTGTTTACTTCACTGTCAGTCTCGTTCCTAGGCAACACTATTGCCCTTGAACACAGGTAATGAAAGTCTCTATCGAGTAGTTTTTCAAGGTCGGGATATACTGCATCTATAAGAGCTCTTGGAGAAGAAAATGCTCCTTCTCCAAAGGTTGAGTAGTTGTTGTGGGAAATCATTATTCGCGTTTCCGCTAAGACGGGATCTCATGTTTGTTCGCAAATTCAGCCTTTGAATGGAGCTCCATAAGCGAGATGATTTTAAGCATACTTTAATTATATCTGCACAGTTGTGATGGCGTAACGTTGCTACTCTCTTCTGAGATGTCATTCGTAAGAGTTGAGTTTTTCTTTTAGGCATTTTGTCGTTATTATACAGTTAAGAAACTATAAATTTAAACAAAACTTGACATAACGCTTTACACAAAATTGTACACACAACTTTACACAAAACGTGAATAAGATAAAAGTTAGAATATAACCTAAATGAGTTTTCCAATTAAAAACACGAATATGTCATAGATGTACTCGCCCAAGCACTCCATTCTGATTAATCTATTCATAGAGATATTCATAGAGAGTACTTGAAAACTTAATCTTGTTGAATTTCTTTGAATTTCAACATAAAAACAGTCTCTGTGTCTGCAGTATTAAACTTAGATATTTGGTATCTCGGACTTTTTTGTAAAGATAATAAAGGTTCATATTTTTGCTAAACATTTTATTTATTTAATTTGCTATACATTATTTTTTTTTCTTCAAAACATTTAGGAAGCGCAAGCCAATAAATCAACAACGGCTGTTTTTTTTCTGAATTCAATTACAGTTATTATGATTTCTTGCCAAAAACACATCTTCATCACTATTAAAAATATCCTACCGCACTCAGGGAAAATGTAGCTTCCTATTAGTGAAAGAATTGTCACAACACGATCAGAATTTTCCAAACTTACAAACAAACTTTACCTCTTTGTAATATATATATATATATATATATATATATATATTCTTAAGCCAACAGCAAAAACACCCATCTTCCACTTACATGTTTGAACCTTTTGAAAACAACACGAAATTCAAGAAGATCAGGATCCAGCCCAATTTCTACAAAGATCAAGTTACCTGGAAATAGGAAAGTGCATTTTTGGTCCAAAAAACCCCGTAAATTTACGGTAATTTATAACAGCGTAATTTCTTAAACATTTATAAATTACAACATTCCTAAAGTCATGTGCAACATTTTTTAAAAGTCACATAAAGTTAAGTTTGAACATAATTTTTAGTTATTATAAAAATTATGTGTTTTATGTACAAAACTATTTCAAATAATTATTTTTCGTAACGAATATAAAACTTTGTATAACACACGTAAATCGGCCGATGCATTTTATTTGGTCAATTTTAAAATCGATCTATTATTTCCCGTAATATCATCACTCGAATGAATTTCTTCTGTGATCGAATAAATGATCGTTTCAGATTTTGAACATGGGTAAACAACATAAATTTACGTCTTTTAAACAGGTATAGGCAACATGTACTCTGATGACCTGAAGCTTATGTAGCAGGACTATCTCGGGCGTGTCAGTCCCTGGGTAAATGAAGTAAAGGGGCAGGCGTGCTGTGAAGGTATTTATTTATAAAATCTTCTTGCCCGTTATGAAATCTACAGGGCTCTGTGCCATTTATGTGGCGAGCCAGAAATGCACTGTCGATCCTGCATTATCCAAGCTAATGGGGAAGAGCAGCTTCGAGGATAATGCGAAACCGGGCAATAATACGAGAGTGCTTTTTTCCTCCTCTTCTTTTCAACCTTTTAAACGTACCACGCAAAAACAGGGAAGGGGGGGGGGGGGGTTATGGGATGGGGAGAGATCTCAGAAAGAATGATCCACCGTAATTCATGAATATTTTAGCGACTCACATTTCGGCTCGCTTCAAATACGGTTTAGTGGTGCATAACCGCAAAGCGATCCGTGCGTGCCATTCGTTAAGGCATAGCTACCATATTAGCTACAAGAGTGGTATAAACCACGTTTATAACCAAAGCAAATGTAAGCGGCATAAAAACTACTCTTTTAGAAAGTAAAATTACGATCATTTAAACGAAGTATGCGCCTCTGAAATAAAAGAATAATTCGTCGCAGTTCCAGATAACGGGATCTTCTTAGAAAAAACACCAGACTGTCTTATTTCCTGTTATGTGTTCCATTTAAGTGAAAGAAAGAAGAGTTCTTTTACTGTAGACATAACAAGTTTTTGCAAGTTTCGTAAATACTCCAAGATTAATTTTAAGTGATTGTATCTTAAAGTAAAAAAAATATATATATATTCCTGTAAATTTACTAATATATATTTCAGAAAATTATTAAGATCCCTGGTTATGGAACATGTGATCTATGTAAATTTAAAGTGAGCATATTTTACAGTGTAGTTTTTTTTAATAAGAAAGGTGTTACACAAAAAAACAAACAATAACCGAATACAGAATTTTAATCTAGGTTTACCAAATAATGTAACTTTACACAAACACACAAAAACACTGAATTTGGATTTTTTTTAAATATCAACGTGTTAATAACAAATCAGTTACGTCATTAATACTGTTCCAATAATAAAAATGAAGCAATTATCAGCCAAATTAGTAATTTGAACAAATAAAACGAGGAAATGTTTATCGAGAGTAAAATTTAATAAACTTTAATAAACACAATTCATTTCAATTAAAAAATAACTACACAATTACGATAACGCTATGAGGATTAGGGTGATTATTGTAAAATTTTGAATTTTATGACACTTCAGAATTGTGCCACTAATTAAAATACCATTTTATTGCTTGATTTACAAAACGTGTCGACTTGACACGAACATGGTAACAAAACGTCCAAACCAACTGCGTCCCGAAAGTTATCATTTCACAGAATTCTCCGTAATGCCTTTGTTGGTCCCGCGGTTCATCAGAAGTTCATAACACCGGCTTACACAGCGACAGAAGCTAAGCTCCTGTTTGTGGTTAAATCTGATGAATTGTTGTTGGCGTATGCTAATAAATAAATAAAATATTACTTCAAATGCGTCTTGATTGATTTTTAAATGCTTTTAAAAAATTATCAAAAGTTTACCATATAATTTTTTCAATGCATTGTAAAATAAAATAAAAATTATCCAAACAAAGTATGAACGGAAATAACATACCGTGCTCTATCGCAATAACAATTCGAAGTTTTGAACCCCGCTGTCTGCGACCGGTCTCGAGAATTACTGCTAAATAGCGGCGCGCGATCTGCAATCACAAGGACTAAGGTGCACTTGGTGCAAACGGATAGATCGACCTTGTAGTCATCCTCGTCGGCACTCGACTAACACTTACCTACTCGCAACGAAAAAAAAATATAGATAGGCCTATTAAAAGGAAATTAAATTACAGCCGGTAGGGTAAAGTCAAGGTGATAATAGCGTAACCAAAGTGTAACGCTCAGAGGGCAACGGAAAGTTCAGCGATAAGGAGTGGGGCGCTTGATGACATGCTTACACACTTTAGTATACGATGAATATTTGCGCACTTAAATCGAATCAGGTAGTCCGAATTAACAAAAAAAAAAAAAAATTTTTTTTCGCTAAGAAATAAACCAGTGGGAAAGCAAACATGGCTTGAGCACACTTATGACTTTGAATTCTATCCTGAGGCCAGACGAATCCGCGAAATTTCCAGGTCTCTATTTATTTAGTATAAAATAAGATTAAGTTAGGTTACACCGGTAAAGGTACAACAAAAATGGAAATCTTGAATCGCAGCAAAATGACCTCAAAATGGCGGCGCTACCCCCTCCACCCCCTCGATGCGTCACAGTCCTCAACTTAGCGTAACGAATTCTTTGATCCTTAGGCTATCCAGTGGTGTAATTAAAATTTTGGATGGAGTTGATAGATGTGTAGCTGCAACATCAAACTGTATCCCCCGATTTTGTTATCATTAGAGACCGGAAAAATTCGCGAGTTCTGCCTCTGCTATTGGCTCACAACTCACCTGGATGACTCTGAGCCAATGAGAAACACCCAACCAAAGCTGTATCGAATCACAGGCTGCTACGTTGGGACGTCTCACAAGACAGCAGCCAATGAGTGGGTGACATTTGACCGAGTGTACGTAGAACTATGAAGTTCATCCTACAAGTCATTGAACCCGCGAATTTTTCCGGTCCCTAGTTATCATTCGTTTTTTTTGGAATTGCCTCCCACTACGGAAGCAATTTTTAAGACGTATTCACGTCAAAAATGAAACAACAGAAATATCTAAATTCAGAGTTTACAACAGTTGTTGCTCTGGGTGGTGGCTGGAAATGCTTTCTTTATCCTTCCAACGGACCTCTCTATTTATTCTTTTTTTTTTTCATCCAGCCTACAGACGCCGCTCCACCGGAGACCGCCGATGCGAGACGACAACCCCATCGCCGGGCGTCTGGTCCTCCCGCGAGGAGGAGATTGGAGGGTGGTATGACTGCGCGTCAGACGAGAGACCTACTTCGCCCACCCTCCCTATCGCGACTACCTCTCTCCTTCTCCGCCGGCAGCGCTCTCCGTTCAGACACGCTGTTCGTCATCCTCTAGTCGGCTGTTGCTTCCCTTCGCTGTCCTCTTCTCTCCTCCTCCACCCTTCTCGAAGCTCAACCCTTCCTTCGGCGCACACTTGCACACTGCCAATAACCGGAGCACCCTCAACTTCGTGCTAGACGTCGTTTGTCCTGAAGATCTCTGACCGTAACATCGTTTACCTTAGAGGCTTTCATCACGCACGCATTCAACCCTGAACATAGTTCGCTCCAGATGCGTTTAACTTAGGACGTCACTTACCCCGAACGCGTTTATCCTAAACATCACTAGCTCTAAATGCGTTTTGTGTTTACACATGTTGCCCTTCAGGTCGTATGCGTCAAATGTGTTTCACTTGAACACCATTAACCTAAATGCATCTGCCGTAATCGTGTTTTAATTAAACATCCTTGGCTCTAAATTTACTTTAGTTAAACATCATTTCTAATGCAACTTTCTTGCCTTAAAAATCGTTTTATCTATGTAAATGTGTTTTACTCAAAAACGATTCACCCAAAATATTATTGCTCCAAATGCGTTTTTTCATCTAAACCCAATTTGTTCTAACTGAATCTACCCTAAAAATCCTTATATCAAAATTAAAATTTACTTGAACATAATTTACCAGAAATGTGTTTGTCTTCGGCACTGAGTGCTGTTTATATTTCAACACAATTCACCCTACAGACGCTTGCCTTTCCTACACATTGTTTGCTCTAAATGAGTTTGCAGTGTTTGCCCTATACGAGTTCATCCTAAGATTAACTGGCTCGAAATATTTTGCCTTCAGCTGAACATTTTTTGTTAACTTGTGTCAATTTTCTACTAATAGTTTTTACTTACCAGTTTGGAAGTGATTTGAGAATAATTGCGACAGTTATCGTGTCCACAAAATTGTGATATATATATATATATATATATATATATATAGAGAGAGAGAGAGAGAGAGAGAGTTGACGATGGTTTTGGAGTCTATGGACCATGAAACGAAAACTATATAAAATTTTCCGGAAGTCGCACCTAAAAGTCAGTCGTCATTGATGGTTGTTGTATGTTTGGTCCTTGTGTGATCGCAAGAAAGTTTTATACTCAACTGTTTAATTTTTTGCTTGTCGCGCGTATAAAAACCGCACGTTTGCAACAACGCGATATTATTTTTTTGCCATCGCATTGCGAGCTTCGCGTCGCACCCGTCGCTCTATTGCGATTCCCACCCTTAACGCACTTTGCGCATGAAATAATTCTTCCGGACGTTATTTTATTTTCCCTTCCACCCCCCCCCCCCCACCCCCCAACCCGACGACATTCGAAGAAAACCCGTAAACTTTATCAAGCCTTGTGGTTCGCGGGGCTCAGAAAAAAAAAATTGCACGTGGCAGGACAAATCCTTGAAATAATTGCCCTGCCCTTTCCTTTGTGCGATAAAGCAACGACGGGACTAGGTTCGTAATACAAACTTGTTTTTTTTTTGTTTTGTTTTCATTTCCCCTTGGGTTCTTTCTTTCGCACGTGCTTGTGTATGTAAAGGATTTTATTTCTTTGTTTGTTTGCTTTTTTTCAGGTAAGATTGTTTTATTTTTCATGTAGGTCGGGGAGAGAGTGGATCAAGTCTTCAGTTCAATCACAGAAAATAAAACCCGAACGTCGTACACCACCTGAGATACGATAAGGTCGTGAATGAAAGGCTGGCGCCCGTTAAATAAAAAAAAACCGGAAGCCTTTCTTAGATATTCTCGTACGTACATTATTAGTTGGGAGTTTCTGCCTGCATGGAGCCACGGACGTGATTCGGGACAGGACTTTAGATGTTAAACACTAAAACTGGTCAAAATAACGTATGTAAGAGGATAAGACGAAATCAATCACAGGATCAGCACCAGATCCTGGCTGGGTTGTTTCGTGTTCCCTCGTTCCCTCCCGGATTAGAACACTGTCGATTTTTAAGGTTCCCGCGCTGAATCGCGAATCGTCGGAGAGCAGAACGTGTTCCCCATCCAAGATGTTCCTCCGCCCAGTTTCCAGCGGCTGTGCGGTGCTCTCTTGCAACTGGGACACACCCGTGCATAGAGGTCACATGCAGGCATGCTAGTACTGACAGTCTGAGATGTCAGCCTGCGTCCTGCTCAGGGACGTCGGAACAAGGGGGGGGGGGGGGGGCAGCAGGGGCCAGTCGCCCCCATGATGTTATGAATGGAGGGGGGGGGGGGGCGAGAGTAGCATTTGGCCCCCCTCCTTTTCCCAGAATAAATGTTTGGTCCTAGTAGTATTTTTCTCAACCAGTAGTTACAAACGTTGCATTGGTTATCACATTGGTAAGAAAATCATATCTATTGAAATTAAATTCCAAGACCGAAGTTAAGGGGTAGATCACATGGGTTAGGTTATTTGTCACCCAATACCCACGATATTTTAATCCATATTTAATACATACTACGTCATCAAATTCTTGGAATGGTATATTTAATATTTTGGTTCGGAAACTCATTAAATAGCACAATTTTGCATCTAAAATTCCAAATTTTTCCGGGGGAGGACCCCCGGACCCCCCCACTCTAGGACTGAGGTAAGTGTGATACATCTTATTGCCCCCTCCCCCCCACTCATGAAAACGTTCCGACGTCCCTGGTCCTGCTGCTGTTTGAAAAGCCTTCTGCCTGCTGTCAGTAGACGCGGGCTGTCAGTAGACGCTGCTTGTGGTTCATTATGCTGCTGAAAATACATCTTGCCTGATTCCCTAATCATTTTTGCCTGATCCCGCGACATCCTAGCTATGTCTGTTGGGGTCCCCTAAAAATGTGTTGTCTGATTCCCTAATTATTTTGATTAGTGAGTTAGGCGTGAGCCAGCCCCCCCCCCCCCCCCAAAAAAAAAAAACTAATTTTCACTATACCTTATTCAAACCAAAACCATACAAACGCATTGCAAAGAGAAGGTCACGGACACAAAATAAATATTACAAAATATATACTTAACGTATGGTTTTCTTCTTCTAAATCACGTTTACGCACTGCAAAAGCTCTCAGAAACACATAACTTCTTGTTTTATAGTGTCCATATTCTTCTATATTCACTGCCCCGAGATGTTTTTGTTTGAAAGTTTTATTGAGAAGACTGGCTGAAGCGCCCCTAATTATACGTTCTTTGAATAATCATGGCAATGAAAAATATGGAATAATTTTTATTTTAATGCGCCACAGCTGATGTCGTAGATAAACCACACAATTAGACAAAAAATATATAATTTTGTCCAGAATATCTGTCTAGTTACATCGCTGGGTTCGTATGTTGGCCGCTGCGTTTTCCAAGGTCGGTTTTTGTCTTTATTTATTATTATTATTATTATTACAGATGTCTCGTCGTTCTCAAACAAGCCTCCTCCTCCCCTTGCGACTGTCGGTGCTGTGACAATTTCTTGCATGGGATTCTGTGTCCATGCAGTTTATGCATGTAAATTTTTACATCGGCTGATTCCTGCTTGTTTTATGTGTGTTGGCGTATTTTTTTGTCCGTTATTAAGGTTTATCTGTGAAATACAGCGTTATTTGCAATGGCGTATTCCCAATAACATTTTTAAGTCCTGTAATAATATTGTACATGTAAGACCCTTTCCCAGGGAACGGCTGGTTCCCAAACTGGCAGGGCCTTAAAGCTCGGACTCACACGCGTTGGTTATTTCATTTCCCTGTCATTACTGCTATTTATACCGATAGCTTTCGTGTTATTCATTTTTAGTCTAAACATTTTCCCGGCCTATATCTACTACACAAAAACAATCATTTACCTAAAAAAAATATATTCCTTTGAAAATATTCAGTTGAAAATGAATAGTTTGTAATACTACAAGAGAGATATTGTAACTTTGTACAACACAATACTATGGTTATTTTTTCCATATAAATGGATGATCTTTTTCATGGTTTTAAAAAAAATATGCTTGAACGAAACCTCATTATTATACAAAATTATGTGCCAATTTTTGTAAGAATACTCAGAATTATCTCAAAAAACCTATTTCATACGTGCAGAAAAAAACATAGCCATGTGTTGTACAAGTTCACCAAATCTTTCTTGTAATATTACACACTATTTCTTGGCAAATGGTTCCCAAAGGAATCTTTTATAAAAGAACGAAAAAAAAAAATTCTGTGTTGCAACATCCGCAAGTTCCATCCCGCATACCTTCGCATTTATGACCAAGTGTAGTCTGGTAGGTAAAAAGACACCACCGTGACCTCAATTTAATGCAATGCCAAAAATCTTCGAAATTTTAAACAGTTTTATAGATGATGTTGGAATAAAATAACATAACCATCCAGTAGGCGGGAATCCAGCAGTGAAACATGAAGGTTCAAAAAACTCAGTGTTGACGTACGACAAGCTAAATTCTGCGTTGTATTCATTTTCCCTTGGATTAATTCATTTCTCGAATTTCCCTGTTACGCTAATGGGTTATTAGTAGGGGAATAGCTGAGAGTTAAAATACTGTAGCAACGTCTGTGATTCGTGATTGGGTGAGTTTCTTTCAGGTGCATGTCTGCTGTTAGAACACCAATCACAAAAATTCAGTGCGGAAGCAAACGCGTTCTGAAGGACCCAGCCATTAAGAGGGAACAACCATTAGAGCGGGCATATCTTACTGCAGTCTAATGAGAGATCATATTTTTTTTCGCGAAAAAATACATGCACCTGGTTACAAAATAACAAACCGAAATAACGACTATAATGATATCACAGCATTTTTTTTTAAAATAGACTTCCTATTTTATACGATGTTAACTTTGTGTGAGTTCGTAGCAGTAAAAAAAAAATTGTCAACGAAGCTATCACGGTTAACAAGCAACAGTAAAAAGAAGGAAAGACACAACGAAAAGAAACAAAAAAGTAGACTACTTTAAACTGGATCATCTGAAATGTAATATATTAGCTTTGGTGCAAACAAGCAAACACTTTAATTCGATTGTAAATGTGTGTAGATATATATACATACATATTATTTTCCTTTCAAATATAAGTAATTTTGAATCCAGCGAACACTGGTTTAAAGTGTATATATATATATATATATATATATATATATATATATATATATGGACAGATTTCATATCCACACAAGCGTTGAAAAGACCGTATCTGCAGCTGAATTCTCACTAGCGTCCCGTCTTTCGACACGGCAGTCACAAAAAAAGGAGAAAATTCATTTTCTGGTGCGAAACGTACATTTTCAAAACGTGCTTTGAAGTCGAGACAAAAAGAAGCCTGGCGGAGCGTGTTATTTCGACGCTCCACGTAACCCGTGCAAAAAAAAAAAAAAACCGGACTGCTGAAATATTTCGGGAAGGTGGAACACGATTGGGGAGAAAGAGAGAAAGAGAGAGAGAGACTGGTGACCTCTTGTGTGTGCTATCTGATAGCGCAGTGTGCCCTCTACACCGCTCTGGCGTATCCCCTCCGCTTTAAATGAGGACACTGTTTGAAAGGACCGCGTTTCTCTAGGTCTCTTTTTCTTTGCGTCAAAAGCCTTTCGTCTCCGCGACAAGAGACGTTTCCTGCAGATCCTCTGTTCTCCGCGGTCCTGTTCGGAGAATACATCAATGACTGTTCTCCCTGTCCTTTCATGCGGGAGATCGGGAAATGAAAAGTCACAGGGAATATGGGTGGATACAGGCAGAATATCATGGTTTAAGTATTGGTTACATGCTGGGTAAAAAAAAAAAAAAGAAATATTCAACAAAAATCAAAAGAAACTGTGGTTCAAAATAATACTTTATAAATCTGCATACAGATGCGATATTTGTCATATTGAGGGCGTTATAATTTTTTTTTTTGTTTTAAAAAAATGTTCATGTCTACTCCTTTCGGCGGATTAACTTTTGAAATGATGTTGTTTGGCTGGGTTTATTTCACGTAGCCTACATGTCTACTGCCAGCACACCAATCACAACCTTCCAGTGCGGAAGCTAACGCGTCCTGAATGGCCAGGCTAATATGTCAATGGCTTCTCTTGCAGACGGCCGCCAATCACAAGGGAACAATCGCTAGCGCGGACATACCTTACTGCATTCTAATGAGCGATCAGATTATTTAGCGAAAAATGCCAGCCCCTAGTTGTCATTATAAGCGCTTTACGTTTAATAATATACATTAATAATATATACAGATGGTATCATATATGTGCATGTTATTTAACAATTTATTACTTGCTTATCATATTTATTTAGAAGAAGTTAAATTCTTTACTTTTTATTTTAACTGTATTCATTTTGTAATACGTTTGTGGCCGATAGTTAGGATATTCGTGTAAGACCCTCACATATGATTTGTCTTTATTTTTTTCTCATATTGCGTTGTTTGTTAACGTATTTGTACAGCGCCATTGTATTTTGGACTAAGCATGTCAGTCGGTTGGCGCTTGATAAATAATAAACTTTTTTTTTTGGAAGAAAAAATTAAATACTAGCATAGCTTCAAATGCAGAAAATTACCTACTGTAGACGAAATAACACGTATTCCACACATTTCCCTTATTCAAATACGCACTGTGGTGTCCACAATTATTATGGAAATTAAAAAATTAATAAAATCACACGAAAGAACTGAACTATGCTTCCACAGTTCCAGTAATATAAATATTAAGTTTTTAATGACTCAATGGATAACAGGGGAATAAACACAAAACCTAACTAACTGAAAAATTAATGAATCCGTGGATTTTATCCAATTTACGATGGTAAAAATAACGTGTCATGATTAGAGATTTGTAAAATCGGCGTTATTTTATTGTAATAAGTGAGACTCCACACATCAGATACATGCCGTTTTTTTTCCATATTTGGCTGCTAATACAATTCACCTACCCTCCGGGTCGCACGTAATTGGACCAAGAAGGTGTTCTCCTGCGTGTTGGTCATTGGCTCCTCCTTCTTCAGGGCGTGTCGGGAAAAAAAAAATAGTGACCCGGTAAAAAGTTAACAGTTCTACCGCGCGTAAAACATATTTTCATTCCACCAAAACTGTCGCTGAACAGCAACGCGAATATGACGGGTCCGTACTCGTGATGCTGAACGTTCTCCCGTCGCGAAATGGTCTCTCCCGTCGCGAAATGGTCTCTCCCGTCGCGGAGTGGTCTCTCCCGTCGCGGAGTAGCCTCTCCCGTCGCGGAGTGGTCTCTCCCGTCGCGGAGTGGTCTCTCCCGTCGCGGAGTGGTCTCTCCCGTCGCGGAGTGGTCTCTCCCGTCGCGGAGTGGTCTCTCCCGTCGCGGAGTGGTCTCTCCCGTCGCGGAGTGGTCTCTCCCGTCGCGGAGTGGTCTCTCCCGTCGCGGAGTGGTCTCTCCCGTCGCGGAGTGGTCTCTCCCGTCGCGGAGTAGCCTCTCCCGTCGCGGAGTAGCCTCTCCCGTCGCGGAGTAGCCTCTCCCGTCGCGGAGTAGTCTCTCCCGTCGCGGAGTGGTCTCTCCCGTCGCGGAGTGGTCTCTCCCGTCGCCGAGTGGTCTCTCCCGTCGCGGAGTAGCCTCTCCCGTCGCGGAGTAGTCTCTCCCGTCGCGGAGTGGTCTCTCCCGTCGCGGAGTAGTCTCTCCCGTCGCGGAGTAGTCTCTCCCGTCGCGGAGTGGTCTCTCCCGTCGCGAAATGGCCTCTCCCGTCGCGGAGTGGTCTCTCCCGTCGCGGAGTGGCCTCTCCCGTCGCGGAGTAGTCTCTCCCGTCGCGGAGTGGTCTCTCCCGTCGCGGAGTAGTCTCTCCCGGCGCGGAGTGGTCTCTCCCGTCGCGGAGTGGTCTCTCCCGTCGCGGAGTGGTATCTCCCGTCGCGGAGTGGTCTCTCCCGTCGCGGAGTAGTCTCTCCCGTCGCGGAGTAGTCTCTCCCGTCGCGGAGTGGTCTCTCCCGTCGCGGAGTGGTCTCTCCCGTCGCGGAGTAGCCTCTCCCGTCGCGGAGTGGTATCTCCCGTCGCGGAGTAGTCTCTCCCGTCGCGGAGTGGTATCTCCCGTCGCGGAGTAGTCTCTCCCGTCGCGGAGTGGTCTCTCCCGTCGCGGAGTGGTCTCTCCCGTCGCGGAGTGGTATCTCCCGTCGCGGAGTGGTCTCTCCCGTCGCGGAGTGGTCTCTCCCGTCGCGGAGTGGTCTCTCCCGTCGTGGAATAGCCTCTCCCGTCGCGGAGTGGTCTCTCCCGTCGCGGAGTGGTCTCTCCCGTCGCGGAGTGGTCTCTCCCGTCGCGGAGTGGTATCTCCCGTCGCGGAGTGGTCTCTCCCGTCGCGGAGTGGTCTCTCCCGTCGCGGAGTGGTCTCTCCCGTCGCGAAATGGTCTCTCCAGTCGCGGAGTGGTCTCTCCCGTCGCGGAGTAGTCTCTCCCGTCGCGGAGTGGTCTCTCCCGTCGCGGAGTGGTATCTCCCGTCGCGGAGTGGTCTCTCCCGTCGCGGAGTAGTCTCTCCCGTCGCGGAGTGGTCTCTCCCGTCGCGGAGTGGTATCTCCCGTCGCGGAGTGGTCTCTCCCGTCGCGGAGTAGTCTCTCCCGTCGCGGAGTGGTCTCTCCCGTCGCGGAGTGGTCTCTCCCGTCGCGGAGTGGTCTCTCCCGTCGCGGAGTGGTCTCTCCCGTCGCGGAGTGGTATCTCCCGTCGCGGAGTGGTCTCTCCCGTCGCGGAGTGGTCTCTCCCGTCGCGGAGTAGTCTCTCCCGTCGCGGAGTGGTCTCTCCCGTCGCGGAGTGGTCTCTCCCGTCGCGGAGTAGCCTCTCCCGTCGCGGAGTATTCTCTCCCGTCGCGAAATGGTCTCTCCCGTCGCGGAGTGGTCTCTCCCGTCGCGGAGTAGCCTCTCCCGTCGCGGAGTAGTCTCTCCCGTCGCGGAGTGGTCTCTCCCGTCGCGGAGTGGTCTCTCCCGTCGCGGAGTGGTCTCTCCCGTCGCGGAGTGGTATCTCCCGTCGCGGAGTGGTCTCTCCCGTCGCGGAGTGGTCTCTCCCGTCGCGGAGTGGTCTCTCCCGTCGCGGGGTGGTCTCTCCCGTCGCGGAGTGGTCTCTCCCGTCGCGGAGTGGTCTCTCCCGTCGCGGAGTAGTCTCTCCCGTCGCGAAATGGTCTCTCCCGTCGCGGTGTAGTCTCTCCCGTCGCGGAGTGGTCTCTCACGACGACAGAGTGGTCTCTCACGACGGCGGAGAATGGCGCTGATCGGAGCACCTCGGGTCGAACGGCCGCCGACGGGCCGACATGTTTGACGAACAGCGCACGTGGTCACCAGGGCAAGGACCCGTGTTCATTAGCTGAAAGCCCGGAAGAACGGCCGGCGGTGGTGAAAGGGGGGGGGGGGGAAGGGGGCGGGGTAGGAAATAGGATATGGTAACGACGCCGCACAAACTGGAGGGGGGAGGGGGGAGACGAGAACTAACTAACTGTCGCTTCACAGCAGACAGGCTGTCTATATGATTGGAGTGGATGCGAGCTCCCGAGCATGCGCGGTGTAAACTGATCATCTAGACCTGCCTACCTACCCCCTTCCCCCCCACACACACACACCGGCTGCCACTGTGGGCTCGACGGTACTTAAATAAGTTAACGACCCATTCCCGCAGCCGCTGCACGGATCACGTAAAGCGCGTCGTGGGTGGAGGAACTGAAAAAAAAAAATAATTCGCGGATTCAATGTGACGGCCCGTAAAAAAAAGTCAGCGAAGCTATCACTGTTAACAAGCAACAGTAAGAAGGAAAGACACAAAGAAAAGAAACAAAAATGTAGACTACTTTAAACAGGATCATCTGAAATGTAATATATTAGCTTTGGTGCAAAGAAGCAAACATTTTTCAATGGCTACTGACCCCGAGAGACCGTCTTAGCCGTGTTATAGTCTCTGATTGGACATTTCTCTGGTCGACGGTGTCTCGCCGACCCGTTTTCCCTGCTTGCTTGAAAAACCCGGGATCATGTCTGACAATTGCCAGAGTGTGCGCATTCTGCAAGTTACTGAACACGAACACTTATTTGCTTCACATGCCAACATGGGTCTAGTGTTAACGTGCATTTGATATATATCAAGTGAAGCTTCTTTGCTGAGGGGACTACAATTTTCAAGCGTTGCGAAAATTCCGCTCACATGAGGGGAATAGTTAGGGAACCGGTAGAGGAGGAGAGTGCGTCAGCGGCGACGCCATTCCAACGCATGCGCTAGCGGTCGAATGGGGGATAGGTAAGTAGCCTAGCATGCTTTATGCTAGTTGTAACGGCCGGAAGGTGAGACGGCAGGGGTAGAGGTATAAATGATGCAGCAGTGATGCTACGGAATTTTCGTAAAGCTGTTTGTGTTTGTCTACTCCTCAGTATTAGTAACGACTGACAAATGACGCTACCATATTTATTTTATTTTATTTGAAATATCTACATTCATATATTTATTCTTGTGTAAAAGAGTTACCTATTAATTTGTGCAATTAACTTTATGACTATTATTTATTTTTATTGGAACAGTGTGATGGAAAATGTAAAAACGACATATCGACTTAAGAGATTAGTTTTATACATGCAATTTATACTTGGTATGTGAATACTGTGATTTGAAATGTCAAAAGTAGGCTACATATGACTTGTAAGATGGACTTTATAAATGTAATTTATGTCGTTTGGAGTGCATTTTATTGTTCTTCAATTTTATTCAGCTGGAGATCTTGATTTAACATCATGCCTAAAAATAATTAAAAGGCAGAAGCATAGAAAAGATATCAAAGGCAACGTGGGAATATACTGCGAAAAAAGGGGGTAAAAAAGTGCCAGTTAACGTATGCGAGAGTACAGGACGCGGCAAAAGGATTTTTTTCATTTGAGATTATACCCGCATCCTTATTACAGCCAATTAATATCTCCTGTTAAAAATATATAGAACAATTAATCTCTATCTATACCTAATATGCAAGAAGTTAAAATTCTGTCACGCGTGAACTCCACTTACACTTTTTTTTTTAAATTATTGGAAATTTTGCCAAAGGAATAAACAATAAATTTACAATTGTGACTAGTCCAGAAGAAAACTATATTTATTAGCGCAGTATGGTATTCCACTATGCACGACTGCAGCTGGGTTATATATTTCTTTTACTTGGCTACGCGAATCATTCCGCTGTCATGCGCCAGAACTTGAGTTATGTTCTGCAGTGCGCAAGATTCCACGAAAGCAGTAGCTGGGACGTATGGTTATTCTGCATTACGGGGAGCTTCCAACGGGTGTTTATTCACACCGACGTCGATTTGTTAGTTCAGTGTGGCTGTGTTTAATACACAATTAAAGTGAAGGTTTATTTTGGCTCAGCCAGCCAAATTATTTCACCGTTATGGAAATCTTCACCAATTCCCGGAAGTAAACTTCCGAAGTTGCACGAACGCGTTTTTTTTGTTCGTGTTACAGAAGATGTGCGCAACTTATCTAATGGTCATGGACAGCAAAAATATTTGTATTTGTGTTTGCGAGGAGTGACATTTCATCTCGTCTTTGAATGATTCGCTGTTGTGATGCTGGTATAAAGTTTCATCATTACATACGTTGCCATGTTTATATTGGCTGTAGACTACGAGACGTTACTACAGTTCATGATATGAATTTATTGGTAACTTTTACTAACTCTTTTTGGTCTGTTTGTCTAGCGTTTAATACATGAATAAACTGCAACGGGGTCGATTCTGTAAACCTTAAATAAATTTTTCAAAGTAGCGGAATATTTGGTTTTAAGAAGTAATAAAGAAATCGAAACAATTAAAATTTTTTAAGTTTGGACAGTGTGTCCGTTAATTTGTTACAGCATTAGTTAGAGTCATTTGATACATTTGGATAAAATTTAGCACTATAATAACATATGTCGTGAAGGTACATTTAGGACATTTTTTTTTATACCGATGAGTTACATCATCATCATCATCATCACATGATCCATACTCATTTGTTTTTGCACGCAAAACTCTAAAGAGAAATTGCGGGCTCAGCTAGTGTACTGTATGTCAATAGTAACTGACAGCTGACTGAATCGCGAAGTTAAATGGCGCGCGAAGGAAACATTTCGCAGCTGATCACGGGCATGAATCATTCAATAAATATTCGGAGCCGGAGCCGCCAATCATACGGTAGAAAGATTTATTTCCTTTTATTTTTTTTTTCCAAACGTCAATGCGTGTTTTGACAGAGGTTCTCCTCGGGAAATTCGAGTCACGCAGCACTTTGAATCGACAGCTCTGAGGGCCGAGAGCCCCTGATGAAATGCCTGCTGCCGCCATTCTGGTCCCCCCCTACCCCCCCATACACATACACGAGCACAGCCCCCAGACAAACATCAGGTGAGTTATCGGCAACGGATGTCCTCGGCGAACCACGATGCCCGTGGGGCGTATTTTTCTCTCCTGCTGTTCGTTCCAGATTCTTGTCCGAAAAGAGGAGGGGCGGGGTGGTAAAAAAATCCCACTTCTTTCTCACTATATATATATATATAAGTCCACCCAACGGTCATAATACTAAACAGAATTTTTTTTTTCCAGTACTCTTACAAAATATTCATTTGAAAATTTTGGAACACTACAAGAAAGATATCGTTAACTTTGCACGAAGAATGGTTGTGGTTATTTATTTTCACGTATATGAAATACGTTTTTCGAGGTAATAAATTTTATTTATTACAAAAATTGGCGCATAATTTTATACTTTAATTATTGATGTTTCATTCAGGGATATACTTTTATAACCATGGAAAAAAGATAATTGAATATTCAACAATTTGAATTTATTTTGTTGTATCATGCTTATTATGTGCGCAGTTGATACTGGAAAGATATTCAGGGAACGGTATACAAGTAACTTTAACTATTGGAGGTACTGGGACAACAAAAAGACACAAAGAATAAATACCCGGGTAAGAATCCGAACCCAGTATTACTGCGAACAATATTTTGTAGTCATACCGTTGTTTTTTCATGAAAATGTACAAATTTACAAATAACTTTAACTTTATATGAATATTCCTGGTCCACTTACAAAAAAAATACAACTGTGTACGTACCCCTCCCCCGTCGATGCGTTCTGTCTCGCTCGTAAAGGAGGGATATTGCAAACCACTTTGTGTCAACACGGGGGACTTTTCCCTTCCCCTCACCCAATATAAAATCTCTCCCTGATGTCGAAACTCCCTGCTTTCTCTACAGCACTTTCTTGAGCAATAGTTACACACGGAAAGTGGTATGCAGTCACGTAGAGCACAGAGGCTCGTTCTCACCTGCTATGTTGATTTTTTGACGTGACAACGTCTAATAAATCGATGAACCTGGCTGCACGCACGAAAAAGGATGACTCATTGTCCCGTTACGCTCATTGTACGCTTGCGCCGCATCTATATATCTTCCCTTCGATTGGAACAACCATGGATTTGACTTTTTCCAGGCACATTAAACTTGAAACACTCCCATTCGTTTCCTAGTTTTCATATCATCGTCCTATCCTTAACAGAATAACACATACCATACAAAATAGTGATAATTAAATTTTATTCATAAAAGTATGCAATCATTTCATCAAATTTCTATTACGACGTTGTCACGTTAAACTATCGTCCGTAAACCAACTTTACAGACAACGTTTTTTTTTAAGGTGTAACTTCTTAGCTTACGGTTTACGGCATTTGGTGGGAGAAATTTCGTGAATGCGACGGAAGTCGCACTGGAACGGAAAAAGGTGTAAAAACCACGGTGCTGCCAACTGTGGCGGATGGCGCGAATCAAGGTTCACAAAGACAAAGGTCAAATTTATAGTATGAGCTGTAATGATAAATTTTTTAACAAAATAGGCAGTATTTAAATAAAATTCACTGTCGAAAATCTGGTGCAAAGCCGGGGTTTAGTATTATTTCAAGTCTTTTTTCGCTTTTATCAGAGCCGTTTCATTACTTAGTTTAAAATTTCGGTCTGCTAATTAAATGATTCAATAGTCGACGTAGCTGCCCCGGCCGAGATTTCTAGCGGCCGATGTGAAAAAAAAATGTGTTATTAGCTTCCAGACATCTGCTTAGGTATATTTATCACGCTCGGAAATATTATAAAGAATTATACATTAAATTTTGTGTCCGAGTTTCGTATTGTAAGTGTATTTGTAGCAAAACAACAAATGCTAGGAAGGAATACAGTTAAAATTTTAGAAGTAGTTCTTAAATAAATGAAATGACGAAAACAAAAACAAATTATCTACATGTTTTGTGAGACCGGGTCTTGTAGGAGTTACTCAAGTACATTGTTGTCGAAACAATTTTATATGACTTCTACATATAAATATACTATCCTCCTCTTACCTATCAACACTACGTTGCAGTAAATAAACGCTGATGACAATTTTTACAGATTGTATATATTTACTATAATAAAAATTACTGCAAAAACTACTTGAAAACACTTGTTTATTTGCTTATTTGCCTTTCTTGCGTTTTTTTTTGTCTTTTAAGTTGTACCTAATCCTTTCCGCTCATTATGATTAATGTGCCAGAACTTGAAAGATAAATATAGTGGAAAAACTTACTTTTTCGCTTTTTAATCTACCATGCAAACTTAAAATTTGTTTAAAAATTAAACGTAAGATATTTCAAATGTTCAAATTGCAAATGTTACAGGAAAAAAAAAAAACAGAAAGTAGGAGAGAACAAAATAACTATTCTTTATCCACGCACATAAATTGTTCTTTAGTCTGATATATTTGTAGTCTATTAGCAACAAAATATACCTTTAAATATTCGCCATTATTATGCCTACAAAATTTCTGTATTGTTGTAAGACTGTAGATAAACCCAAAATGTTAGCTTTTCATTATGTCAATCTGTGAGTATATCAAGTCGCCGATCTGACATATCTCTAGAGAAGTGAATTCCCAGAGTACCCACAGGTGAAAATTATAGTCATATTTATCGCTAAACTACTTACGAGAATTTTGCTTTGGGCAGCGTAGCTACACAAACAACTGTAAACATTGAAAACAACAAACGAAGATACAGTATGTTCTGTGACTTTTGAGAGCGCATATCTTCTCTCCTATTCACTTGAGTTCTTGAGTTATTCCTCAAGTTTCATCCCCTTTCCCCAAGGAAGGAAAATACAGCACTACAAAAAAAGTACTATACCATATGGGTTCCATTGCACCATGCGAATATATATTTAAAAAAACACACGCATTGCTGCAATAAAACATAACTAAAATAATTCCAGAAATCTGGGAACCGTAAATATCAGAATGCAAGATAGCTGGTTGACGAGAATTTTTTTATTTTAAGTTGTGAAATTTATTGTCGATCTTCATGTGACACATAGGTCAGAGCTTGCCATTTTGGCGAGGTTTTTCTTCATTTATTGTGTATGTAATTTAATTTGAGTTGAAGAATTTTTATGTTATTTGTTTGATTTATAAACTAACATGCGATATCAGAATTGGGATCTATATTTTTTTTAATCGTTTTTAAATATACATAAGAGAATGTAGAATTTTATGTTTTTTGATTGTTTTTAAAGTTATTTAAATTTCAACGGATAAACTAACATGTAATATCGGAGTTAGGATCTATATTTTTTAAATGGTTTTCGCAGGTTTACATGAGATCATAACTGAAGTGACGGGTTGATTGATTGTGTTTGCACTGAATTATGTTTGGTAATGGAAACGGTAATTAAAATTTTTTTGACGTGATAACGTCTTATAAACTGATGAACGCCGGCTGCACGCACGAAAAAACATGACTCAATGTCACGTTCCACCTTAGCCGAGCGTGCAAGAACCGGCCAACCACCGTGCGAGAAAATCTTCTGTAACATCAAACAGGTTAAGGCGGGCTTTTTAACTCATTGTTCGTGATTATATTTAAACAAATTATTTAAATTAAATTTGCAAAAACTGTAAATAATATTTTTAAATTAAAAAGTATGTAATTTTTCATCAATGTTTTCTTATGACGTTATCACGTAAAATTATCGTCCGTAAACCGGCTTTACAGAGAAACAACCCCCCTTTTTTTTAAAAGAAGTTTCATTGATCAGTTTGCGTGTTTAGTTTTTTTTTTTTCTGGGTTGCTCAGGATGTTGTCCTTGGGGCAGATGCAGATACCCTCTTCACCCCTCTCGCAGCTCCCGAAGCAAGTTCCCTCGACGTGGCAGCGACGACGTCCGAGGCGCGCGCAGTTCAAATTGCCTCTCGCCGACGAGGTGTCACGGACGTGAGTCGCCGCCTTCCCGCGCGCTCCGCTGGAAGTTCGGTAACTAACTCCATCTCTCCGTCAAGCGTCAAACTGCCATCTCCAGTCGCCAAACGCTGCTCTACGTCCCCCCGAACTTCCTGCCTCGCTGTCGCACATACGAACCCGCGCAACCACAGGGGAAAAAAAAAAAATTCTGCACTTTTACAAAAGATCCCTTCGGAAACGAGTTGCCAGGAAATAACATTTTGTAAATACTACAAGAAAGATATTGTAATTTTTTTACAACACATGGCTTTTTTAAATTTTTTACGCACATATGAAATACGTTTTTCGAGAGTATTTCTTACGAAAATTAGCGCATAATTTTGTATTTTAATTGATGTTGCATTCAAGCACAATTTTTTTTCAAACCATAAAAAAAGATAATCGAATATTCAATAATTGGAGAAAAAAATTTCCAGTGTGCCTTTTAATGAGCGCAGTCGATACTGGAAAGCTATTCAGGGAACGGTTTACAGACAACTATAACTACCGGAGGTACTGTGAAAACAGAAAACGTTCATGCCCGGGTATGAATCCAAACCCCAGTATAACTGCGAACACTATTTTGTCCTAATACAGTTGATTTCATGAAAATGTACAACTTTACAAATATTTGTAATTTTACGTGAATATTTGTGTTCCATTTACAATATCTTTATTGGCTACTGGTTTGCAAAGGGATGATTTGTAAAAGTACAGAAATTTTTTTTTCTGTAAATTATACATGTCTTTCAAGAGTGTGATTAAACCTGTCTTTACGTGGAGTGAATGATAGCTAGGAGCGAAAAAATTTTCGTGAACAGATCTGAACACCCATTAGACTGCAGTAAGGCATGCCCTTGCCAGGTGTTTCTCCCTCATGATTGGCGGCCGTCTGCAATATAAGCTTTTGCCGTATTTGGCCAAGGCCATTCAGGACGCGTTTGCTTCTGCACAAAGTAGATATGATTCGTGTGCCCACCCGGAGAACATAAGCATGATATAAACTAGACCTATAACGAAACACAGACGATTACACAGTGTTTGCACACGCAAATATTCTCGAAATCTTCATGCCCTTAGTGACTGCTGAGTGGTGATTGGTCCTTTTGTCTGGTCATGATTGGTGTTAAGGGTCTGGCCAATCAGGTGACAAGCACAGTGGCGCTGACGTGATGTGATGGGTTGTGTCAGTGGTTGAGTATAGTATCCTAGAAGTTACTTAATCCATGTTCATTTTCACTGTCGGACATAGTTTCGAAGTTTTTAGTAAATGGCTTCCCAATTATTCAGTGGATGAAATCTCCTTGAAATTTTTAACTGGTATTATAAATGTTTTTTTAAGTATATAACTGCTATTTAAATTTTTTTTCCAGGAAAAATAACTAGTTAATATATTTTTCACTTACTAAAATATTGACCATTAAATAAGGCATAAATATTTTTAAATTCTAACTGTAAATTCATCACTTAGGGCATTTGATTTTTCGCGAAATATTCTAAGCGCTTGTTAGACTGCAATGAAGCCCGCCCGCGCAAACATTTTCTTCGTTGTGATTGGCGGCCGTCAGCATGTGAAGCCGTGGCCATCTTTGACCTGGCCAATCAGGACGAGTTAGCTTCCGCACAGAAATTGCTGCGATTCGTGTGCCAATAGTGGACACGTGCCTGAGAGATACTCAAGCAGTCACGAATCACTGACGAATATACAATGTTGCAACACAAAATCAAGTCTAGAAATATTTTCCACGAAAAATGTTCATCACGCATGTATCAAAGGAAAATTTCATCGGAATAACCAGAAGTTTCGCTACCTCATTTAGAAACATTCTCTCTTGCACTCCCCGACTCCGAAATGTTAGCGTTTGTGGCAATGCAGACGTATTGACAGCACCTGTGTTGTCTCAAACGCGATAATTATTAACCTCGTGTTCTGGGTAGGGCATCAGCGCATGCCTTTCAGGCGTAATTAAATCGGAAGCGAAAATCACTCTGCATTCTCACGTCGTCTATAACTCGTGTACAGTATGTTCGGAAATCCCCTTTCTCCCTTCTGCGTGATTGAACACAACACCGAGCGGAGCAAAAAAAAAAAAAAAAAACACGAAAGGGGAAGGGGTGTAAACTGCACCAGTCGTGAATGAGCAAGGCTGTTAAGTGAGTCAATCACGGACAAGCAACGTGAAGCTGTTGATTAAACACACAATCGGTGCGGTTGGCAATTCTCACAAGTGATTTCTCTGCTCTCAATGTCGCTCAATCAACAATAAATTTAGTAGATATCAAATCTGTATCTATTGGTTTTTAATTATTCAACGAACAAACAAAAAATTTTTCTCGGTGTAACTTATACTGCCGAACCGTTTGTGATACCAGCTCTACTGCTCATACACTGCTAGTGGAAATTTGTCCACGCAAACCCAGATTCCGATTGGACAGTCCATAAATCACAATGTTGACATGAAACTGTTATTTCCTCTCTTTTATTTTTTCTTTCGCCCAGCTCCGCTTTAAGAGTTGCCCATGTGGCTGCACAGTTCGCGTAGCAAACAGAAGTTGGTCCATTTTCAAATAAACCTCCAACTAAAACTGTAAATCGTCACAAGCAAAGGGACGATTATTATCACTTCCATTTAGTGCTACGCTAAATAGACCTACGTTAAAAAAGTTGGCAAAAAAACCTTTTATATAAAGCGTTGTAAAAATGAAATGCTATAGAAATCATACTATAATGCATTAGGCTGATTAAAATAAGAGGCGTAACTCAAACTTTTAATGGCAAAAACCAACCACTCATGAGTAAATCAAACAAGGACATATTTTTTTCTCACAAAAGCCAAATCGAAAAGGATAAAAATAAAATTAAGTAAATCTTCTTGAATGTTTTTAAATAAAAAAAATTAAAAGGAAAAGTACATAAACTAAGTAAATCAAATACTATTTTATCCCACAAAAACCAATAGGAAAGGTTCACATAAAAAATAACATAGCTACTCTTGAAATTCTGATAGTCAATATATGTTAGGTAAAAAAAATAAGTTACATAATTTTTTTTTTTTTTAGAGGAACTGCACTGTATTAAAGTGTGCTTATTTGTATCCAACGACGCAAATGAGCAGAAAGAACAAGTTAAATTTCGAGTTTCGTAGCGTAGGTAGCCTGGCCGATGTTAGATTTTTGTAATACTTATTCGGTAATACTATTAATTTTTATTTTTTACATTTAACTTCGTCTGTTTTACAGCAGTGATAAGGACTCGAATTATTTTTCATGCAAATTAAATAGAATGTTCTCAAAAATCACTTTCGTTTCACACTTAAGTTTTACAATTGAATAAATACGAAAGGAATCACCAAATCACTGTCACCGGTGATAGTCTTGACATGAAAGTTAAATAACGTCAACGTTATTAATAAGTAATTAATTTTAGGTTTATTTGAATAACATTCTTTTCGATTTCCCAGTCACATTTATGTAATGTTTAGCATAGAAATGTAAAGAGCAGGGAATTTTTGAAAGAAAAAAAAAAACAATAAAATGTTTTATCATTAGCTTACTTCCTCCAAGTTATCATTAAGCAATTATTGTTCATTTTCACCAATTATTGATTTCTAAGTTAAACGATTTACCATAGCGAACCAAATGATTCCTACGTACTGAAATGCGGCTGGTATTAATTTAAGTCTACAATGATTCAGTACGTTTTTTAATCTGTCCAGCCAGAACTATCACAAGTAACAAAATTTTTGATGAACAATCATCAGGTTAAAGTATCGAAAACTCAATTGACTAGATTTCGAGAAAATATCCCTACAAACGTAACACAGTAAAAATTTGACACAAATAATAATAAAATATGGCTTTTACAATTTCCTGGAATTTCCACGTCTTAAATGAAAGTTTATCCGTGAAGATCGAGGATTCCCAAGCCTGTGGCCGATGCAGTGTAAACTAACCACAGCAAAATGACTTAAGTCATAAGTGAAATACAAGCAGCTTGATGTGGCCATGAACCGCGACATACTTAACAAAAAAAATAATCAATCCATATACCAGTTCCGTGACAACCTCTTGATTTTAAAACGACCTTCCTTAGAATTTCACAGTTTAGAGCGATATCGTCGACGAAAATTTATAGGGCAACAACGACATAAAAAGAAAAACTGCAGATAAAATTTTCTCGGAATTTTCATTTAATTATTTTTTTTGATGTGATAACGTCATATAATTCTACGAACGCCGGCTGCACGCAAGAAAAATTGCCACGTTCCGCTTGAGTCGAGCGTGCAAGTACCGGCCAACCACCGTGCGAGAAAATCTTCTATATCTAATATCAAACAGGTTAAGACGGGCTTTTTAACTAATTGTTCGTGATTATATTTAAATAAATTATTTAAATTAAATTTGCAAAAAACTGTAAATAATGTTTGAAAATTAAAAAAAAAAAGTATGCACTTTCCATCAATGTTTTTCTTATGACGTTATCACGTAAAATTATCGTCCGTAAATCGACTTTACAGAACCCCCCCCCCCCCTTTTTAGTAGCGTTTGTTCATTTGATAAGTTTATAAATCATATCTCAAATATAACTTTATAATATATAGGGGAACTCGGGCAAATATGAGCAATTTTAACCTCTTTGGCCACGACATCGCAAGAGATTTTTTTTTACTATTAATGACTGGTGGTAACACTGCTTTGTAGTATGCTTTAGCTTTGTAAGTAACATGCAAGGCTCCAGCTATTCTTCAAATGAGTTTTATTGTCATTCAAAGGTATGTATGTTTTGTTACTTGATTATTTTTGGCTTATGTAGTTAAATAAAGTGTAAAGTAATGTTCAAAATATTTCTTACTCTTAAACACAACAAAATTATAGGGCATGTCCGTGAAACCATGGCATTTGCTCTCTCTTTTGACGTATGTGATTTGTAAATTATTTTGTCGGTTGTCTGTTGAGGTCTAATAAAAGAATAAGCAGTCAAAAGTGTAATATGAGCAGGCCTTATCAGGGTAATATGGTCAGCTGTTTTTCGCTATGGGTAATATGGCCAAGCTAATGAAATCATGGTAAATACTTAATACCAAACGTATTGATGTGTCAATCATAACTTTCTAACAGTAAAACTATCCTTTAATACTTTATGTTGTAATTTCTAGTCATAAAAAGAAACATTGACGACTTATAAAATACGTTAAAATATTGTCTTGTTCTGTGGCCATAATTAGTTAATATTGAAATTTAGAGATAGCATTAGCCAGCTTCATCCATTCGACGCCATGTCGGGGCCAGTCTAGGAAAATTTTGAGAAGAAACATTTTTTTCTTGAAAAATTGTGTTTTTTCAGGGAAGACACCGATGCAGATGAACTTAAAAACTAAAACTTATGTTTTACTACATTGCTGCATTGTATAAAATGATCCTTAAATATGAATGTACACCTGGAATCGTTTAGAACACGACACCATCAAAGTGTTACTGCAAATTCACATAGTAGCCTATAAATCACAACATTGTTGAAAATAAATGTGCCTTAAATTAATTAATCCTAATTTCTTTTTACTTTCAGATGGCTTATGACCTCAAAAGAAATAGTGCTGCCCGCCAGAAGTGGTCGGCAGAATCTATGGAAAAAGCTGTTAATGCTGTTAGAACCGGAAATATATCTGAGAATCGTGCTGCCGCTGTTTACGATGTTCCACGCCAAACATTACGCCGGTATTTGAATTCCGTTACTAATGAAACTTGGGGACTTCAAAAAATAAAACTGGGTCGCAAGCCTGAATTAGGGGAGCGAGTTGAAGAAGTCCTTACTGAGAATGTAAAATACCTGTCTGAACATGGGTTTTCCCTTAACCGAATGCAGTTACGCGCACTAGCTTTTAATTTAGCAGAAAAATTTAAACTACTGCATAGGTTTAATAAGGAAGCAGGTATGGCAGGTTGGGACTGGCTGTGGAGCTTTCTCAAGCGTCATCCAGATCTCTCAATACAGCAAGAAGAAAATCTTTCAATTAATCGTGCTTTATCCATGACAAAATCGGAAGTTGGAGTATTCTTTGACCTTCTCGAGGAAAAGATGCAAGAGTTGAACTTGATACATAGAGCTGACAGAGTATTCAACTTTGATGAGAGTGGGTTCCAACTTAACACTAGACCAACTACTGTTGTAGCACCCAAATGATGTAGAGTCGTTCACGCGATTTCTCCGAAAGAGAAAGGTGAAACTACAACTTTGGTAGCCTGCTCAATGCTTCAATGCTTCAATTCCTCCCTGTATCATCATGAAAGGAAAGCGTACAGTGGTTGGTTTGAAGGAAAATTTGCCCCCTGGAAGCGAAGTTTTTCTAAATGAAAAGTCTGCATACATTAATGCACCAATTTTCTTTGTTGTAATTAAGAAGTTCGTAGATTATTTCCGTATAAGCAAGGAGTCGCCAGCCATTTTTATTTTGGATGGGCATGATTCGCATTGTTCTAACCCTGAACTTTTTGACTTTGCTGTGGAAAATGGTCTTTGTATGCTTTGCTTGCCACCACACACCACTAATTGGCTTCAACCTGCAGATAACGGACTTCTCGCCACTGAAACGAGCTTATTACGATGCTTGCAGTCGTTTCGTTAGGCAGCATAGCAGAGCGTTTACCAAGGTTGAATTCGGAGACTTGGTAAAGGAAGCTTGGGAGAGAGTTGCAACAGTCAGTCTGGCAGCCAATTCGTTTCGTGCAACAGGTATGTGGCCTGTGAATCGAAATGTTATTCCTGATCATGCTTTCATTTCAGAAGTGATTCCAGGCACAGATCAAGAAACCAGAACATGTCAAACCCTACAACAAGACAAACTTACAGCGGCAGTTCTGCAACATCACAACCACATACAAGTACAGCTTCCCAGCTTCTCTCTACCTCCAAGCAGATAACGCCAACAAAGTGCAACCAAGACGCCCAAGAACCTGAAACTCCTAGAAGAACTGTTAAAGCACTTTTACGTTTTACCTCTTCCATCTCTTACTCGAACGAGGTCTTCTAGAGGCAGGAAACGGGGTAGAGCAAGAGAACTCACATCAGCTGACGCGATTTCCAAAGTTAAATTTGCGAAAATAAGGTAACGGAAGTCTAAAACTTCTGTTTCTAATGAAAAAAAAAATTGACTGATTCGGACTGCATGTGCCCTGTCCATGGTGGTAATTTCACGGACGGTCACCGTGGTGAACAATGGGTGAGGTGTGAAAAATGTAGCCAGTGGTACCATGAAGATTGTGTAATTTATTTCGACTCGGAATGTTTTTCTTGTGAGAACTACAAATGAATCGTAAAGGCAGACAATATCTTCTATCCGAAGTAGGTAAATGTGGAAAAGTGTGTACACCCTATAAAGCATGTTTTATGATAGTTCAGTTTTTATAATTCTGTTACAATATAATTAAGAACAAATTATATATTTTTAGTACTTGGTTATGATATTACTGAAAGTATTAAAATAATAATGCCTTGTGTAATATAGGTCTCTTTCAAGTTAAATATGACTGCTCATATTTGCCTATCTACTTGTTCATATTACCCCTACAACTGGGTAATATGAGCAGATTGTTATATTTGTAAAATTTATGTTGCTACTTCCACGTGGAATGTGTATGTCCAAAATACTTTTGGTGAAAGAAAGTTAACAATTTTAAGTATTATTTGGTGTATTAATTTTATTCTTTAACGACTTTAAAATAAAGTTTTTTTCGAAGTGTTCCTTAATATGCTCATATTTGCCCGAGTTCCCCTACCTATATTACGTGAAATTTAAATAAATAAGATTCATCACGCACGGAGTTCAAGCCAGTTATCTCTCTTATATGGGATGAGGCTTTCTCGAAGAGATTGCGATGTTCAAGAACCCCGCAGGAATGACACGAACACTAAAACATTAATTAATTAATTAATTTTGGAGTGGTTCACTCGGACTTACCATTTAGCCGAAGAGCGGTCCTCGAGGCCGGCCGAGACTCCATCTCCGCTGAGGATCCTGGGGGGAGAAAAGACACACGTCAGTTCACTCACAAGCATGGGCATGCATTTATTTTCATCCGCGAAATAATCTGATAGTTAAGAGACCGGGAAAAAATTCGCGGGTTTCAATGACCTCCAGGATAGACTCCAATATCCTCAACACACTCGGGCAAGTTCCAACTGTGTTCATTGGCTGCTGACTTATGAGTCGTCTCGACTGGGTGTGCGTGTGATTCGAAACTTCTACGAGTGATGGGTCTCTAATTGGCCCTCAGTCCTCCAGATTAACAGTGAAACAATGACAGAAGCAGCACTGAGGTATGATTATTTGAATTATAGCATAACACGAAGTGAAGCCGCGAATTTTTAAGGTCTCTACTGATAGTTCATCAGACCGCGCCGGCGATTGTTCCCCCTGCGATTGGCGGCCCGTCTGCAAGAGAAGCCTTTTGCCCCTGTTTGTTTGGCCGGGGCCGGTTCAGGACGCGTTTGTTTTCCGCACTGCGTGTCTGTGATTGGTGCGCTGTCGGTCACGTGTACCTGGGAAAAAAAAACTACTTGTGAGCATACTACCAGCATTTAACACATACGAAGCTCCTTAATAAATGTAAAAAAAATAAAATAATAAAAGCAGTCATGAGGACTGCCGACAGAAGTGAAAACTTGAAACTATAAACAAACAGTTGTTATTTTTGGATATCTAAATTAATTGTTTGATCGTAAATCAAAATTTTTAAATCATTTTACGAAAAACTATTATCACACAACAAATTTGTTTTATCACGTTAGTTAAATAACTCCTAAATTACTATAAAATACGCATTGCATAGTAATTGTGGGTATTAAACAAATAAATAATGATGTTCTTAATTTTCAGGTTATATTGCTACAAATACTCCGTTTTCTTCGTTATTCAAACTATATATCTATATGAGAATATTAATATATTTTATTCTCATTTTTTACTGCACAGTAAACGTATACTTAAGATTAAAAATAAAAATTGAACAAAAACACAATTTGAACACTGTATACACACATTCGATTCACATATGCACAGCACTGATGTACAGGGATTGAATACGCGTACTGGCTGCGCGCGCACCACTGAGCACTGAGTGTGTGTGTGTATATATATATATACACATACATATACATACATACACACATATACATTCACGTCACGTGACCATGTCCTATAGAAGTTTTCACTTCAATTATAATCCATAGTCAACTTTTAAAAAAAACGTGACTCAATTATAAATAGTATACAATAATTTACGAAAATCCCTTTTAAAACGATGTTAAGACTGGGTGTGCCGACTACTAGTATATAAATATTTATTTCTTGTTGTTTTTAAACTGTGGCCTGCAGTTGATTCACAGAACATTGTCACTGAGAACTGAGAAATTCCTTATTAGCGTTGAATATTACTTCGTGAGATTAATTTTTTGAACCTCGCAGAAGTCAAACAAACGCATTTCTCCATAATCAACATGTATTAATGTCAAGTGCGTATTTTAATGCAGAAGATTCATGTTTTGCACATTTTGAACTCCAAGTAAGGTTTGTGTTTTTAAATTTGACTTTTGTGATGCAGTAATTCTATTTTATTTTATGCAAACGTAGCACTTAAATATTAATATTAAAATTATAGGATTGCCCATTGTAAAGAACACGTTATTTTACCTATTTGAATTAAAAAATATTACTGGATCACACAATAAATTTACTTTTAAAAGAACTATCTTTGTTTGAAGATTAAAATGCACTTATAACACACGAATCTTCTGGGTTAAAAAACACACTTGATAGTTAATGTTTTCTTTTGGGAGAAATTAGATGTTTTTTTTTTGGGGGGGGGGGGGGGAGTTACACTTTCTCATAAGATCAACTTTTAACTGAAAAAGGGGCATAATTACGAGTCATTGTTGTGCAATAAATATTTACGGAGCATGCAAAAAAAATGGAAAATCGCAATCTGCAAACGACGTTCTAAAAACGTGCCAGATCTAAGAACAATATTCAATGATAAAAAAAATCTCATACCAAACACAATGTTAAGCCTGGGCATGTCGAATATTAGCGCCGTTTGCTCGAAAGTCGCCGAGAGCTTCACTAAGCGGACGGGAAGTTGCCAAAACTTACTATATGACCGTATGGCGGACAGATACCTGGAGTGAGGCACCAAACATCCGAACAATGATAGATATTTTCTTTTAGCTGTGTAAACATCTAAAGCCTCTCGGTGTACGCCATTTCACGGGTTTAAACCGAAGTGGCGTGGGACAGAAATGCGTAAACACGGTGCTGCCATCCGAGGGTTTAAAATTTCGGTCTGCTAATAAAATGATTATTATATAAATAGTCGACGTAGCCGCTACAACGGCGAATTCTAGCGACCGGGTGCGGAAACTATGTGTGGTTCGCGTCCAGAAATTGTGGTTGAAAAAGGTCATTCGCGTATTTTTTGACGTGACAACGCCTAATAAATCTATGAACGCCAGCTGCACGCACGAAAAAGTGTCCCGTTACGCACATTGTTCCGTTACGCTGTGTCCCGTTACGCTCATTGTACGCTTGCGCCGCATCTATCTCTCTTCCACTCGACTGTTTATAAAGTGAAGTGAAAAGTTAATGTGGTTTTCACTGCTTATTACAACAATTTCTGCAATAAAGGTTAGTTATTCTTGCATTTTAAAAATCTGATTACTAGTATAATTTCATGTATTTATTATTATTTTATTATTAAAATAAAAATTATTCAATTTAATTCATAAAAGTATGCAATCATTTCATCAATGTTTTGTTATGACGTTGTCACGTTAAACTATCGTCCGGAAACCGACTTTACAGACAACCAATTTTTTTTTTTCCTTCTATCACGCTCGACATTGATTTTAAGAATGATAAAGTTTCCGAGTTCCGTAATTATATGTGTGCGCTTGCAACACGAGATCACATGAACTCGCTCGTGGCTGAGGTTAGACGTGACATGTCTCTGGCGAGTGCTGAAAGACTCTCTCTCTCTCTCTCTCCCTCCCCCCCCCCTTCCCGTCTGATGACCAGCCGCTCGTCAATCACCCCCGCGCAGACAGCGACGCGCGACGCAAACAAAACCGGCGAGAGTTACGACCAATCACACGTTCCCGCAGGTACGCGTGGGATTGAGGGGGGGGGGGGGGGTTGTCTGTTTGGAGCGTCCTGAAAGACATGGTCTCGCATTGTTTCACATTATCGAGCGTCGCTCTCGCCATGATGCGAGACGTGAAAAACTCTTTGCTCTTACCCCCACAGTTACCCCATGACGCTCCCAACTTTTATTTTTTTTAATTTTTTTTTTAAATTCAAACTGGAACCTTTGTGAATGTCGAAGTAACAATTAACCCAATCGAGCTTCAAAGGATCTCTACATGCCAAAGTGTCCCTTTCTCTCCACAACATTAACTGACAAAAACAATGACCATTACGCAAGGTTTTTTTTTTGTATTATATTATGTAAGTACTAAAAAAGAAAATACATTATTTCATCTGGCTAATTTTAATGTTGAAAAAAAAAATACAATTATAAAATTTCATTTGAAAACGGGCTTGCAATTCCACTGCGTTTCCGTTTGGCGGATTAACAAAAAAAAAAAAAACACTTTGTCACACACGACGAAGTTGTTTCAGACGTGATTGAAATGTACATGTAAAAAAAAATTATCTGACGCCTATTTTGTCAAGTCATGTTTCATTCATCAAAGACTGAGCGTTTTGAAAAAAAAAAACGTAACAAAAGAAGAAAGCTCTTATTAGCTATAGGGTTTTCTATAAATATTAAATAATTTAAGCCATTAATATAATATGTTGTCAGATGTAAAATAATAAAAAAAAATGTTTGGTTTTCAGCAGTTTCAGAAAAACTTTTAAAATTACGACAGCAGAAATTTCTTCTCCAATCTTTTAGTTTAAAAATGCTGATTTATGCATATAGTCTAAACACAAAAGGTACTTGGCAAGTGCCTTTATTTTAAATTACTAAATGCAAAACACGTTACTGAACCCAGTCACCTCCCACCCTCAATTATAACACACATTCGCATACTCACCTCCCCCCTCAATCATAAAACACGTTCGCATACTCACCTCCCCCCTTAATAACAAAACCTGTTCGTATACTCACCTCCCCCCTAAATCATAACATACGTTCGCATACTTACCTCCCACCCTCAACAATAACACACATTCGCATACTCACCTACCCCAACCTAAATCAAAAAACACGTTCGCATACTTACCTCCCACCCACAATCATAACACACGTTCGCATACTCATAATTTCCCCCCCCCCCCCCACAAAAAGATACCACACACAGCCGGCCTCATCCGCTTCTCGCATGTCACGTACGGTAATTATCGGTGTTATACGTCCCATGCGTGTCCGGTTTAAAACCAATTCAAACCTCCCCCCCCCCCATCATCAAAACTCCAGGAGGGAGAGGGTAGAGGTTCTCACTAGAGTGGAAGGGTGGATGAGAGAGTTTGTTTGGTGGTTGTGCGGACGATACACTGGGCGAAAAGGGAGAAGTCTACTATGTATTCATTGACCCCGAGTCAGTAGCCCGAATGATCCTCGATCGTTCGTCTTCGGATACTATATAAGATCAAAATTATATGTGTAAAATTTAAAAATTCATCGAGAAAAATATTTTTTTTTTTGAAAAACAGTGTTTCGCAAGGATTGGTGATCGCTACTAAAATAAAAAAAGGTTGGTTAGTTTAAGTCGGCTTTGATAAAAAATTTTTTTTAACACACGCTGTTTGCCATAAGAAACTTCAAAAACGGACAAAAATGAATAGACAACTACGATGAAAATAAGCCAAAATCAGCCGATTTCAAAAGTTGCAAGATAATTCCGTGGAAGGAGTTAAGTCAGAAAAATATCACAGCACAGACGAGTACAGAGGTGTGAGCAAGGTGGTGAGAACTCTGCGTTCGTCCAGGATGTGATTTTTTCTAATAAATATTTGGTCGGCTAAAATAGTCACAGTGAAAAGTAACCACAAGTTTTAAAATACCAAAGAAAACTGGCATTGAAATGAATATAATAGGCTACAAATTCTCCTTCTAAATCCCCAAGAGGCTTAGTAGCAAAGCGGCAGATCGCCCGCTTGGTAGCTTCAAAGGGGCGTGGTTAAAATTTTTAATAATAATAATAGCTCAGTACAGGTTAAGTATAGTTTGTAGGAAGTAATCACAGAATGATTTCAGTTGTTTGAACAAAAACAAATATACAAACGCATGATTGGCGAGTACTGAAAGACTAGCTAGATTTAAAAAAAAAAAAAAAAATTATCCCGACCACGAAGTTGAAAGAACGCTCGGCGAACTCCGGCTGTGTTCGGGAGGGACTTGTCGGGGGGTATGTGAAACGCAGGGTCCCCCACAATTGCGCGCGGAGGAGAACAAGAAAGATTTTTTTTTTTGGGGGGGGGGGGGAAGTAGGAGGAGAAGGTGGCGGTCGCACCGCGCACGCGCGCCCGCAGAGCCCAAAGGCCCAGGCAGACCCTCGCATACATAAATAATGCCCGGTGGGTCGCCTGGGGGGTTTCCAGTCCTGGGCTCGGGATACGCACGAGCGAATTGGCCAGTGGCGTGCGTCCTAGGAGGAGGGGGGGGGGGGGGGGGGGTGGAGTCCTCTCCCGGGCTGGAAGGCTTTTCCCCGACAGCTCCGATTACACTCGTAAAACACGTGTCGCGTGTTGTGTGTCGCCTGTCCTCCAGGCTTATCATTCAAGCAGTTCTCCAACTTCCAGCTCGCTTGTTATTGTCCCGTTACGCTCACTGTACGCTTGCGCCGCATCTATCTCTCTTCCACTCGATTGGAACAACCATCGATTTGACTTTTTCGAGGCACATAAAACTTGAAACACTCCCATTCGTTTCCTACTTTTCCTATCATCGTCCTATCTTTAACAGAATAACACAGATTGGAAGAAGTTAATTAGCAAACATATATAAAAGTTATAGTTAAAATAATCTGTTCGTTAAAGTAAGAAACATATTTGAATTAATGAGTGCAAATAAAAGTAAATTTATCAATTAAATTGTAGATTTCTGTTCACACCTGCTTTGTATCGATACAAAATAGTGATAATTCAATAAAAATGATTCAATTTTATTCATAAAAGTATGCAATCATTTCATCAATGTTTTGTTATGACGTTGTCACGGTAAACTATCGTCCGTAAACCGACATTACAGACAACCATTTTTTTTTACCCCTAACCTAACTTCAACAAAGTGAATTTGTTTGGGAGGGGTATGGGTTAGGGAAGACTCTAAGCGTGTCCCAGGCAGAAGCCTTTACGCCTAACCATGCTGGGTTTCAGCCATGCAGTAGTGGTAGCTTGCATCGTGTGCTTTGTTCGGGGATTGGCCAGCCATAGCAGCTATCGATGCAATGACTTAACTCCCCCATCTTAAACTTTAGAGTCTAAGCTATAACTAGTTAAGAAGGGCCGAGATAAAACCTGCACAGACACAGGGAAAACCCTGGGCTCAATCATGCTGGGTGGTGTAATAGTGCAAGCTCTAAGTAGGCAGATTTATTTTTTTTTGCTCGTCTGGGTGATAGTAACTGAAATGAACGACTGGCGTTCCTAGAAACTACTACATGTAACTATTTCAGAGTTCTGCGTTACGTTGTAAACAGAGTAAATAGGTACGTGAAAGGATTAAGGTAATAAAGCTGTTTTTACTTTGCACTGAAAAAGGTTCTTTTACTGCTCCAAGAAAATTCTGGTGAATTCGTGTTTAAATTAAGTAACTCAGAGACTGTGATTTTGGGAAGATATCCATAACTTTACGAATAAGCTTGGATGATTTGTTTCCATTAATTTAAAAAAAAATTCACACTTATTTTTTTAGATAATGCTGTCAAAGTTACATTTTTATAATTTTGAAAAACCCACCTTAAAAGAGAACTAACTAAATTTATTACAGCAGTGGTACTTGAATCAAAGATGTAATAATGTAACAAGGAACATTCGTCCTTTTTAACGTTTACACGGTAGTTCAAGACGTCTGAATGAACCCCTTTTATTTCTCTCTAGCTTGGTTACTCCTTAATGTGTTAGAAAAGAAAATTTAAGCATGAATTTGACAGCGCCTAAGATGAGAATTATTTGTACCAAACTAGAGACTTAACAAAATTTTAAAAAAGAAGGGTAAAAGGAAATTTTAGAAACACTAAATAGCTATTCTCTTTTATGCCTTTCTACTTAAAAAAGGATGGTTAAGTTATTAAAAACGATTTGTAGCTGCGTCAGTTATGGTAGCTCGAAGTAAGCCAATTTTTTTTTTCGGAGTAAGAAATTATTTCTAATGTATTACGAAAGGATAATTGCAAAGCGTTCTGAGTTTTAGCTCATTAGCTCAAACACGAACGTAAGAGAGAGAAAAAAAACAGCGTAACCATCGCGAAATATCCATCACGCACATCTGTACGGTGCAGAAGTAAAAAAAGTTAAAAAAAAAGTATTTAAAAAAGGCATTACTAAAACGTTGAAGGAAATTAAATGAGTAAACGGAGTGGTTAACACACCCTCAAAAAAACAGACACGTAAAGATATATCACCAGCCGGGAGTAATTCACGCGGCAATGTTTCAGCTGCTGAATAAACTTGTTAAAAAAAAAAGGAAAAAGGGGGGGGGGGGATCAAGAGAGAAAGAGAAGGCAGCGGAAGAAGGTTCTGAGAGACTTCCGGTGAATGGAAAGTAGAACGTGACGTGTGGCAGTTACTTGGAGCAAGCGAATTCTTTTTTTTTTTTCCTGCCACCACAAAAGGAAGAATAAACAAAATAACGCGAGCGCGGAACTCGTTTCATATATACGGCTTTGATATCTCTCTGCGCGTAAAGTGGTCTCTACTTCTGCATCCCCAAGTTATAAAAGAAATGAGGATAATTGTTATTTTCGGGGGGGGGGGGGGGGTTATGGTATGGGGAAGAGCAACGGAGAAGACAGAAGAGTATTAAAGTGAAGGGAAAAGATACCGGGCTTGTATTTCAATAAATCAGGCTTAAAAATTAATACAATCTCGATGTTTAAGAAAATTTTATTCATGTTTACGATGCTCAGGTTTTAACTGTCCGACTAAATATACGTGAATGTATGTGGATTAGTGAATTATGATTGGAATATGTAATGGTATTTTTAGGAAAGTTGTGTTTAGTTTAGTGGTTATAAAATGTTATTATATATATAAAATTGTTGCATTCGGCAGGAGTAATATACAATAGTGGGTCCGGGAACAGAGCTTTGGGTGTGGTGCCGTGGTGTCGGCCACAATATCGGATTGGGATATCACGGCGGACATCTTGAATCACCCCGGTCGCCATATTGGATAAGCCATCGTGGATTATGCCATCTTGCGTTCTGCCATTTTAATTATGACGTCACAACCGCCATTTTGTTTTCTAGAAGGAATATATTACGTCAGCCAATTGTGGAAAATTCTAGAAAAAAAATGGCGGTTGTGACGTCACAATTAAAAATGGCGGAATCCTATATGGCAGATTAAAGTTGGCGGCTGGGTTCAATGCCATCCAAGATGGCCGCCGTTATGTTACAATCCAATATGGCAGCCGGCACCACAGAACCACACCCTGAACATACTATTATATATCTACTAGTGACAGGTTTTTCAACTTCATTGAAATTATGTTTTATAAAAAATATTTCATATTTAGTAATTCATATTTTTTTTTAATTTCTTCATTATATTTTATTGAATGTTTCATTACAGTATAAAAATTTTAAAACCACAAATAGATAATCGAATATTCAATAATTTGTGATTATTTTGTTTTGTTATGCTTATTCTGTGCGCAGTTAATGATGGAAACCTATTGATACAGCAAAATTTCAATTGCCAGGTTAGAATCTGACTATTTCTTTTATCGATACAGTAATTTTCATCTAAATAAACAGATTTACAAATATCTGTAATTTCACATGGATATTTTCGGTTCCATTTACAGAAAAAAAAATTGTACAGTGTAGGAATTATTGGGTAAAGTGAGAGGCAAGAAGGTGATTGGTTGCGGAAGGAGTGGGATTTATAGATACGTCTAAATTCACCCTCGTGCGGGGGTTATTGGATGGCATTGTCGCGTTCCGGTGATCCCCAAACGCGAACAGCTTCCGCTCTCTTTGGATTTTTCTTTCTGAGAAAACGCGTAAGGTAGAAAAAAAATTGGAGTTTCCAACACGCATCCATATTCGTCCACGGAGACGCGGTAACTCGACGCCACTGAAGTTTTAGCTCTGAGACTTGTAGGGAAGTTCGCACTCTCCACTATTTTGAACCAGTAGGAGTCGTGATTTGTGACTTTGCTTGTTTTCAGAGAAATGTTTTTTTTTTGGATTGAAAATAAAAATTTGACGTGCTTCCTTATACATACTGGGAAGCTTAGAAATTAAGCAACACTACTTTTTATACGCTCCACACTATGTAAACAACAATGATAAATCAAAACCGTTTTTATTTAATTGTATATCAGTTAACATTGTTTCATTTGCAAGTTATTATTAAACGTTTTAGTTATTACCTAGTAATGCTTAAAATTACTTAAAAAGAAATTCCAAAATTTTTTACCCATCTCCTTTTTTCCCACACGGATGCCTATGTAAAATTTCAGAACAACGTAATATGGCAATATCCGTTAACCAAATAAAACCAAACTAATCCCGATTTTTTTAAACCACTGATGCAAACTCCAAAATATTCATTATAACGTTACATTTGTATTGAATGTAAATTTATTTTGCCAATAATGATTAAGTATTTTTTTAGTAACATCAACTTGGAGAACGTTAAATAAGAAAAAGCAGCCTAAGTTATATTTATTAATAATTTCTTATATCTTTAATTAAATTTTATTTGACAAGATTTTTTAAAATTTTAAAACCATATTTACACTAATTTACACCTTAAGAAGAACTTCACCACGTAGTAAAAATGAGTTGGTAGATTTTTTATGTTTATAAAACATACGGCATAACGTACATCCTTCTTGATAAGCTTAAGAGATATGGCATTTATAATAAAAATTATTGGCCATCTTTCCACCCCTTTTGCGGCCGAATATAGAAAAATGGTAAAGGTAAAATAAAACATTCTATTAAATCAAATAATGAACATTATTATCGCTAAATTTCTCAACTCCACCCTAATTTGCTTGGATATATGAAATATTACTATAAAACTTGGGTCGAATATCGAAAATTTATAAAGGCACCCTACGTTAATAATTGTTTGAGTTATTCTAAATCAGTTTCTCACATCCAGCTTTATTTACTATGGAGATGTAAGTTTTTTATAATAAAACAAAACATACTCCCTTCCCACATAGTTCAAAGTAGAAATTTTAAAAACTGAAAGAAAAATAGTAAAATCCGTAACTTTATACGTTTTTTGTTCATTTTTATTTTCTTATCCAGAGATCTAGTAGATTCAGAAATATTCATTTTTTTTTCCTTCAAACCAAACTTAAACCGTTTACAACCCTTGTGGTTGAATTTAGCAAGATAGTAAAATTGTGGTTTGTAGATTTCGTATGCTTATTATTAATGCCCAATATATTTTATTATGTTTGATTAGATTCATAGTTGTTAATATTTATCTTAAAACCATAACACCCCTTTTTCATCAATTACTATTAGGAGTTGAATTTTGCAAAATCGTAAAATTGTCGTTGGTAGTATTCGTATGTTTATTATTGGCACCCAATATCTTTTCTTATGCTTTACTATTTTCAGAGATACAATTGTCTTAAAACTGCAGTTACCCTTTTTTCACCCCTCAAGGGTGGAATTCTGTAATTATACAAGCTTAGTTTTTAAGTTAACCAGAGACCTTATTAATAAAAAAAATCATCAAATTGCGTCAAGTAGTTTTCGATTGATGTTAGAACAAACAGACAAAAAAGACAAAAAAAATAAAAAACTATATATATAGTTTTTTAAAATTATATATTATACATATGTATTTGAGTTCTGAATAACGTAAATGGCCATTTAAAATAGTTCTTTTTAATCATTTCATCCATTGTATGGGCATTTTTACCTCGAACATTTGTATTATAGAATAGATTGGTAACTAAGAAGTATTTTTATTTATTTATTTGTTCAAGCTCAAATCTAGACATTAGCCGTTTTACAATTACAAAGTTACAAGAGGTTTATTATTATTTTTTTGTGTTTCTTCAGTCTAGTAGGAATTTAAAGGAATATTTACTGGCAGTTTCTCGTACATGCAAGTTCAGAATCAGATAAGTCTCTGACTCACACGATTTTGAGGCTAGTGCACATTTATATTTCTTGATGGTTATTCCTTATGACTAGGGGCAGGCATTTTTCGCGAAAAGATCTGAACGCCTATTAGACTGCAACAAGGTATACCCGCACCTGTAGTTTCTTCCTTGTGATTGGCGGTCGTCTTCAAGGGAAGTCGTTGCCTTATTTGACCGAGCCACTCAGGACGCGTTTACTTCCGCACTGAATCACTGTTATTGGTGTTTTGTTACAGTCGATTTGTACCTCGGAGAAACTCCACCCAGTCACGAAACACAGACTGTGCTACAGTGTTTTAACTTTCATCCAGTCTCGAAATCTTTTCGCGAAATCTGCATGCCTCTACTTATGAATTTATTGTTTTCAATGTGAACACTGTGCATTATGGATTTTCGACATGTTTTATTTTCCGGGGTAGGCGAAGTTCAGTGACGAGGGTTTAGAAGTTTAGCCGTCTCGGTGGAGGTTCAGAATGAGTCTCTGATATTCGCGTCGTGCGAGGGGGTGTCGGGGGGGAGGGGGGGGAGAATTTTTGAAAAGGATCGAGGGGGAGACGTCCAGGACGGACCACGATATCGGAGGAAAATCGCACGAGTGTGGATCAAGGGATTTCGGATAAGGGGGGGTCCGTCAAGGATGTGTTGTGTGAAGAGGGAGGAGGAAAGGTGAAAATGGAAGGTCAGCGGAGTGAGGGAAGAGAAATCCCAAAAGAGTAGCGTGGATCCTCGGACCCCTCCTGCCCCGGGAAGAGCCCCCCGCCCCCACCGTGTGGCGGGAGTGCTATCGACGTCCTTCGACCGCCAGGCCGTGTTGACCCGGGGCTCCACGGTCGTCGGGCTGTCCATCGCCGCGTCCGATCCCGCCCGCGAGTCCCTGGGACTCTCCCATCGACAACACATGCGCAAGCAAGCAAGCGTTCCGTTCTTTCCGAAGACATCTTCTGGAAGATTCCTGTTCTGACCGAAAGTCAGACCGAGCCTTAGGGGCCGCTTGCGCAGTCAAGTAATGAAAATTTCTAAGCAAGAAAGGAGAGTATCGATACCTTTAAACATTAGTCACGACCACGCAAAACCAGCGCTTGAGTGTTTCAAAATCGGCTGCGGCTTGTCATTTTTGTAACCTTTTTGTAAGATATGATCTCGAACTGAACATTTATTGGTAGGGACACCTGTATTTCGCGAATACATTTCGTGTCAAGGTACTTCACAAAATACTGTAGCTTTTCTCCTGTGGTTATTTGCTGAGGTCGGTGAGAGGTGTCGTCCCGCTCTTGACGGGGCCAATGAGAATGTGGTCACCGTACTGCTGCACCCTAACAATTTGCCATGACTCTTAGAAAAAGCTACAGTGTTTTGTGACATACCTTGACATGAAATGAAATCGCGAAATACAGGTGTCCCTATTTATTGGACATTGGTGGGGATCAACAAATTCGCTGTTTCAATCACCTCTAGGATAGACTCCACAATCCTCTATGTCTATCCAAATACGTCTGATCATTGGCTACTGACTAGCAACACTCGTTAACTGGGAATCTCGTTGATTCGATACTTCTCTTGCTGCAGGTTGTTTTCATGGTTCAGCGTCTTTCGGGTAAACTGTGGCCCAATCACCGACGCGGCAAAGAGGCAAACGTATTTGGATTGTGGCGAAATGAATCCGGGTAGTTTTCAGGTCTTTAGTCATGACTAGGGGCATGTAATTTTCGCGAAAAAGATTTTCCGACCAGCTGTGTGTTAAAACTCTGTAGCATTTTCTGTGTTTCGTGGTTGGCTGGGTTTATTTACAGTTGCATGTCTACCGTCGGCGCACCAAACACAGCCATCCAGTGCGGAAGCAAACTCGTCCTGAATGGCCCGGGCCTGACACGGGCGATGTCTTCTCTTGCAGACGGCCGCCCAATCACAAGGGAGCAATGGCATACCTTTTTGCAATCTAATGAACGATCAGATTATTTCGCAAAAAATGCATGCCCCTAGTCATGACTACAGACCCGTAAAATTCGCGGGTTCAATGACCTCCAGGATAGACTCCAATATCCTCTACACACTCGGGCAAATGCCAACTGTTCATTGGTTGCTAACTTATGAGTCGTCTCGACTGGGTGGCCTGTGATTCGACACTTCTATGAGTGAGGGTCTCTAACTGGCCTTCAGTCCTCCAGATTAACAGTGGACCAATGACAGAAGCAGCACTAAGGTATAATTATTTGAATTTGAGCATAACACGAAATGAACCCGCGAATTTTACGGGTCTCTAGTCATGACTGATTCGGGGTAGCTATGGAATGATGAAAAAAAACATTAACTTGAAACTTGAGCCCTCTCACCCCGTTAGGAGGGTGGGGGGTGGGGACTGTTCCGCTACCACTGCGTGTAAGCTTCCGCTGACGTTCTCTTGTGAGACCGCACACGAGAGTACGGTCGTGAGTTGCGGTAGGTTGGTAGCTTGTGCGCCGCCGACGGGCGTAGCTTTGGTTGGAGGAATGCTGTGGTTAATTCTGCAATCCTCCCCCCCCACACACACACACAAACAACCCCCAACCCGCCCCTACGGCAAGCTCACAACTCCACCCCGCAGCACCGCAACCGGGGGAAAATTTAACATCAGCGTCCGCGGCAGGGAAATTGTTGCGAGCAATTCGCCGCCACGGTTCCTTTTGTGCTGTTACGGCGCGTTGCCGCCAAACACGACCACATTTCATCTCAGATTCCGGGAGAGGAACATTCATATACTCTGCGAAACTGCGCGGTTCGTTCATTCGAGTCGACGGTATCCCTGACTGCGCCTTGATTACATATGGGTAAGAGACAGCGGAAAAATTCCAGGATTTTAGTTAGAGATTGGCTAAGATCCAAAGGTCCGCGTCTGCAATTGACCCGTATTACACGTGGAAGAGTTTCGAGTGAATGGGAAATCGTCAACCAAAGATGCACAGAAAGAATCACACGCAATCCTTATATAAATGTAAAATGCTGCGGCAGATACTGGATAGGGACATTGGAGGTGTGATCTAGTAAAACGGTAAATTATTATTTTTTTTACAGCAGCAACTGCCGACGCTGCATCTGTTTGAAGTAACAGGCCAGATAGCCAGATATCTTTCAGATAGTCAGTGCCAAGTTTGAACTATTACGACTCGTCAGTCAAACTTCTGGGGCCGGAAGTGTGAGGTCGTGTTTACCGTGTCTTTCGCGCAACGCGGATAGAGACCCGGACATTTCGCGGATTGTCTGGCCTCAGTATTGAATTCTAAGTCATAGGTAGGGACAGGAAAAATTCGCAGTTTCGATTACCTCTAGGCTAGACTCCACGATCCTCTATGTACGCGGGAAAATTACACCAGATCATTGGCTACTGACTCGTGACACCTGATAAACTGGGATGCTTTGAGACACTTCTGGTGTCTCATGTGATTATGTTTAATGTTTTATTATGTTTAATTATAATTTTAACGTAATTTTTTTAGGTAATGTTTTCATATTTATTTTTATATAGGTCTTCAGTAGTTTCAGTTAAAATTAATCAGACTGTGGTTTTCCGTGCGGCCATTTACCTCTGCTGAATGGACTTGTCCACGTATGAGAGAGGGGGAATTAGCGGAGGGAGGTGGATGACGTCACGGGAGTGTGACGTATGCGGGGAGCGGACTGTTTGGACTCTAGGCAAGAGAAGCTTGCGGGCGTTGACCGACGGCGGGTCAGTTGTGAATATGGGTTCCCAGGGTAACTCCGTGCACGGGAGTTGGGACACGACCCACACATCGTTTTGAAATGTTAACCCTGGAGACGGCTACGCGGAGTTATCGTTGCCGCGGCCCGCATCAGCTGCATTATATTTTTCATAATTTGGAATGAACGGCAACGTATTTCCCATCAACGATTTTAAACTTTTCGTGAGTCGCGAGTGTTAATGCACCACGCCCTGAAGTGCGTCGACCGTGGCCATTTGACTGTGCATCATGTGTCACCTACGCCCAGTCTACAGCCCGGGTACCCGGGTCCGCTACAGTTTTGGTAAATTTCTACAGCACGGCGAGAATAACTGTAAGTAAAACTTTAATTTGTTATTGGTGGAAGAAGAAGTTGTTTTGGGACGTTAGCCAAGATTTGGTGTGGACTTCCCCCCCCCCCCTTCCTCACGCGTATTGAAGAACGGACTTAGACTTATGCGAAGGCAAGGCTTTTGTGCCGCAGGTAACGTGATCGCTACGGCCGGGCGTCACGTATAGGATTTGTAAACTTTATGTCGTTTTTATGTATTTTATTCCACTTGTCTGTAGTTCATGTATTATAATTTATCCGGAATAAATTTAAATGTTTGCTTATAAAGTAATTGGTATGAACGCTGCAATAACCTACTGCATACATAATCAAACTTGAAATTTAGATTTGCGTCTCTACCGTGTTTACGCAACTAGCCTTGGCGAAGTCAAGGTTAGCGGGGTTGAAAAACAATGATTGTAACTGGCGGTGCAGGTAGAGATGGACGTGGGCTGTTCGCCCCCGCACGGGGTAATTTTTTACACCCACAGCTTCTGATTCGATACTTCTTAAGATGAGGGTCATTCATTGGCTCACAGTCCTTCAGGCAATGTGTGTTACAATCACTGAAGCGGCAATAAGTTACACGCACTTGGATTCTAGCCTATTGCGAAATGAAACCGCGAATTTTTCCCGTCTCTAGTCATAGGTGTTGCTTTCTCATTTGGTTGATTTCTTAGCGAGAACATTTCTATCCTTGTTAATTGGCACTGCCTGATTAATTTACTTCTCGCCTAGCTGGGAATCGTACGCTTCCGGTCTTACAGGGGCGTGGTCAAAATAATTGCGGTCCACTCATGAACAAGGTGTGATGATGTGAAGGTTTGCATCCTAACTTGCGACACGATGAACGCAACCGACCTGGAAAAACGTATTTCTGCATTTCCTGTTTTTTGATGAAAATTTTTCGGCGTTGTTAGTTAGCCCACTGTTTTCGTCTGTGCTGTTATTTTTTCACGACTGAATTCCTTCCACGGAATTATTGTGCTGTCTGATATTTCGAGTATGCTTGTGTTTGTCGGTGCTGTCGTCGTTGTGTTGTCCATAATCACTAGAGACCGGAAAAATTCGCGATTTCAATGACCTGTAGGATAGACTCCATGATCCTCTACGCACGCGGGAAAATTACATCTGCTCATTGGCTACTGACTCGTGTCGCCTGTTAACTGGGACGCTAGTGATTCGATACTTCTTTTGTTAAATATTTTTCATTGGTCGAGTATCATTAAGATAAACTGTGGCCCAATCACTGATGCAGTAAAAAGGCAAACATTTTTGGATTCTAGACTATCGCGAAATGAATACGTGGATTTTTCAGTTCTCTAATAATTACTGTTTAGGTTCATTGATGATCCACATGTTCGACAACTGCTTTAGGCTTGTTTTCTGTGGATTTAAGTTTATATGTATTTTTTGCATTTTTGAGTTTTTTTCCATGACAAAACAGTGCAAAACTGCAATGGCGTATCTAAAAAAATTGTATTAAATTAAAATCCCCCATTTCGTGGATCATTCAAAGGACCAATTACACGGACAAACAAACAAAAACCACAATACATCACTTTGCTGAATTGTTTGCCGTATTTCGCTCAGCAAACAGGACGTGCCGCGCTCTGAATCACGTCGGTCCTTCGCATGAGGGATTCATGCGGGGTGGAGGGTGAGGGGGGGTGGGGAGGGAGGGACACCAGCTCATCTCGGGTGTCGGGAGGAGTCGGAGTTGAGAGAGAGAGAGCCAGATAGAGGAAGAGATAGAGACCAGAGACAGACCTCTCGCGCGTGGATTGATGAGTCCCACGCAGGGCTGGTCGCCGCTGCCATCCTCGTCATTCTCCCCCCCCCCCCCCCCCCATTTAGCCATCAACCCTCCTCCTACTTGCCTGTGCGTGCTCAGATACGTCTCGGGCGGATCCTTCCTGTCCGACGTAGAAATTATTTCGTCAGCTTTTCGAAAAGTGCCGCAGGCGGGTAACCACTTCATGTCCTGCATACGGGGAAACAACCCTCTACACACTGTTAAAACAAATCTCAACTCAATTTTACGTGGAAAGCTGTTTACAAACTATCCAGAGATATTCGTTAATCTACGGTTAGTTTTTTTTATTTTTTTTATTGTAATTTAACAAGGAAATCATTTCACTTGCACTAAGCACTAATCCGCGAGAATAATCTTGTGAAACCACGAAAACATTCAAAAAAATTGTCAACAGCAAGAGCACCTTTCTTCCTTACACTTGCCTGTTTAACCCAGTTTATAGCGGAGCAAGGAACTAGGAAGTGAGAATACGACGTAGTTTTGTTTTACGAATATTTAGTTATCTGAAATTACAAAGAACTATTAATTTATTTAAGGTAATTTCTTCATTTAAAAATCCGTATATTTAGTGTATTTCCCAGCAGCGTAGGTGGACCCAGGATTATTTGGTGAATTCACTAGATATCAAAGTCCACAGAAAAAAAAAATCAGTAAATATACGTACTTTCAAACGAAGACTCCACCTGAAATAAACAAAGAACTTTTCGTCATTCCAGATAAATGGATATTCGTATAACCTACGCCGTATTTCAACTTCGGAACCAGTTTCTTTGTAGAAACAGGGTAAACGCACACGTGGAAGAAATGTTTTTGCGGTAGTAGAAACCAGTATTTTAATTTTTTTTCTTTCTTACATACCAATAGTATTCTTTTGGAATTGTGTTCAATGTAAGTGAACTTTGTACCTGTAAATTTACGAAGAAAACGATACAATTTTGAAGATCTCTGGATAATTTGTACACAGCAGTGTTCGTGAATTCAAGGCGAAAAATTTGTAAGCACTTTAGCACATATACATCTGCTTCACGTTCATGATCGGACTACAGTGTCCTTTTCGACCCTGAAGCAGTTATGAACCAGGAGATGAAGCGATTTACAAAATCATGCAAAACGCCCAAAGGCGCGTGACCTTGTTATCGACCAATGAGCGTTCTCAAAAGCCTTGATGATACACGGGCATGCTGATTCCAGTCCGGGGCGAAAGGAACCTGTGAAACAATCGTAGTTATATTCATTGGCAAGGACCTGCAAGATTCGCTTCATTGTTTGGACACTCACCAGGCTACAGACGGTTTAAATTGCAACATCATGTGTCAAGGGCGTGGATTCCGGGCCATTAACGAAGTTTTTGCTGTGGTTTCGTGTGCCTACAGTAGACATGTAGGCCTACTTGAGAGAAACTCAACCAATCACGAAACACAGACCTTGCTATAGTGTTTTAACTCTTGGCTAGTCTCTCAAGTTTTCCGCTTAAAATACATGTCTCTAGCCATGGGTGGTTACTCTTTGAAATTGTTGTAAGTTGTTGGGGATGCCTTATCGACAGAGAGGCCACTAGATTCGTTAACAAAAAAGTAATAATACACAGACTAAGGATTTTAGGAAAAGATTAGATGATTGCCTGTACAGGATGAATCGGAATTCGACTGCAGGATCATCACAAAAAAAAAAGTTAAAAACATTGGTATATGTCTTTGAAGTTGGGACTGGACAACATTTTTATTGCAAATAACATAATAGAGCCCTGATCGTCTGGATTAAATTTAATTCAATAAAGTTCTACAACCATCGCGAATTTTGTGGCTGTAACAAAATATATTGATTGAAATAATTAGTGGTAGCAACACTTCACAAAATTATGTGGAAAATAAAAATGTTTGACGGTCAAATTCAGACCCACAATTTAGTACCTAACCATCCCATTATTGGCTTTGAGTGATTTTGGGAATCCACGGGAAAACCGAAGTCAGCATAATGGGACATGGGTTTGAACGTCAACCACTGAGCCATCTGGTCGATTACGCTTTAAATTGCCAGGTTTTTTTTCTGGTCTGTTTTTTTGTATTAATAACATCGTTTTCCCCCAACCCAACAAACTCTTTCTCACTTTATGTCTATTTGGTTTGTTATATCATACGTATAATCTGTCTAATGCAACGTTTCTGGCAATTCTGATTTTATAAATTCGCAATTAGCCTCGACATAGTAATTTTTTCTCGTACTATTCTCCGTAATTAGGTTTCAACTAAATTTCTTGACGCCAATCACACACATTTTCCGCACTCACCACTATACCAACTATAGAATCATTCGATTTGCAGACCGAAAATTAAAACTACATATTAAAATGGTTCCGATAATAGCGAAAAAGTCCTGAAAGGGAAAAAAAACTCAGTCCCGGCTTTGGATTTGATTTTCGACAAGGAATCCCATCTTGCTAAATTCTTAAAAAAAAGTATACATACTACTTACTATAAAGTTTCGATTTGTGTTTCTTAACTTTAGTTTGCGCCATCCGCCACAGTTGGCAGCACCGTGGTTACACATTTCCGTTCCATTCACGAAGATACTCCCACCAGACGCCGTATACCGAGAGCTAAGATGTTATAAATAAAAAAAAAATTGTTTAAACAAAGGAACGTAAATATTTATAATTATACTGAGATACAAAAAAAATATTTCGTTCGCTGGAACAGAGCTTTCCGTTCATGGGCGAACTCCTTTGAGGGAGGACACTATAAATTGATATTCCCTTTTTTTTGTTCCTCAAATTAACTTTCTTGTTTTATCCCTCTCCCCCCCCCCCCCCCAACCAAAATGTTCCTGCTCGCGCGCGGAAGCCCGAGTGCTCGGCGCCTGAGCGACGGGGCGACTGAATTGTTGACCATTGGAAGGGCAGCCCTTCAGGATTTTTCTGACAGTGGTTTATTTGTACAGACTGGAAGGGCAGCCCATCCAATTTCTGAAAACACGCTCCTTTAAGAGTTTAAATAATCCCGAAAACTTGCCCCTAGGATGGGCAGCCCATCAGGATTTTTCTGACATTAGTGTTTTTGAAAAGTTGTCTGAATTGTTGCCCATTGGATGGGCAGCCCATCAGGACTTTTCTGACAGTGGTGTTTTTGAAATGTTGTCTGAATTGTTGCCCATTGGATGGGCAGCCCATCAGGATTTTTCTGACAGTGGTGTTTTTGAAAGGTTGTCTGAATTGTTGCCCATTGGATGGGCAGCCCATCAGGATTTTTCTGACAGTGGTTAGTTTGTAAAGTGACCTAACCTAACCTAACCTAACCTAAACTAACCTAACCTAACCTAAACTAACCACTGTCAGAAAAATCCTGAAGGGCTGCCCATCCAACGGGCAACAATTCAGCTCCCCCTGAGCGACGGCGCTCGCCCTCTCGGGGTTTCCCACGCCCGTGTCTCCGCCCCTTCCTCCCCCCCCCCCCCCATATCCACGCGGGGAGCGCGGGGCTCTCGTGAGACCGCGGACAGCTGCCTCGTCCCTGTCTGCCGGCTGACGCGTGTCCCCCCCCCCCCCTACAACAATCACCAAGCGCGGCGGGGGAACCACCGCGAGGAAAATCAACCCTACGTCTCGCTGCACCCCAAGCCGCGCGTCGAAGGCCAACATCTCTACGTCTCTTAGATCGACATTGAAGACTACACCTATCTGCAAGCAGGAGACAAACTACTCCGCAAGAATAAAAAAAAACACAATAAAAAAAATTTACACTTAATCTTTTTATCTGACATGTTGGCAAGTCTACCAAGATATTTTAGATATATTACTAAAAAAAATTCGCTCCCTAAACTCACAGACACGCAAACAATGAATGTGAGTGCGTGTGAGAGACCGATAGTATAATAATAATAATAATAAAATTTAAATTATATTTTTTAATTTTTTTTTCTATTTGAAACCATATTTAATTATTTTTAGGATTGTGTATAATATCATATTAATAGTTTGTATGTAAAACAAAATTTAAAATATGATAGGACAGTATTTTATTATTTTTTTAATATTTTAATATGTAATAAATTATTTTTATATAGTTGATATTAGTACTAAACTTGGATGTTACATTGGTAGATGATTAATCAGTAATTGCTGTAATTTGTAATTTGTTAGTATGTTATTTTAAGTTTTATTCCTCGATGTAATTTATTATGCGTTGTTATGTTTCATGGGTCAATGTAAGAAAAGGCGCAGTCACCTTAGCTGCAATAAAAAAATCCGAAATAAATTAAATAAAAATTAGTTAAAGTGTTAGGTTTTTTCTAAAAAAGAAAAATTCGTACTTAAAAATATACTAGGACTAGCGGTAAAAACTAAAAGTGAACAACATTCATATAGATTTCGCATCATTTTATATTTTCCCATTTCCCGAGATTCGACTGCAAAGGAGATGAAAAGTCAGATTTTAGAGTAATAAAAAATATCTCCGAAGAAAATAAGCGAGACACAAAAAACAGAGCATTAAAATTAAAAAAAATAGTAATGTAACAACGTGTTTCAGCCTATTTCACTTCGCGAAAATATCAGATCGCTCATAAGGTATGCTTGCGCTATGTATGGATTGTTCCCTTGTAATTGGTTGCCGTCTGCAAGAGGCCTTAGCCAATCGGGATACGTTTATCCTGCACTGAATCGCTATAATTGTGTGCTCATAGTGGTCATGCAGATGAAATAAACTCCGCCAACCACGAAAAAAAAAAGCAAATGCTACAAAGTTTAACACATATCTGGTCTGGAAATCTTTTCGCGAAAAATAAATGGCCTAAGTAATGACTCGGAAATTTGCGGGTTTGATTACCTGCATCCTAGACTTGGTGTTAGTGTGCTTTGTTTAGTCTTTATCACTCGTTCATTGGCTGTTGTCCACATAAAAAAAAATAAAAAAAAAAATTCTGTACTTTTACAAAAGATTGCCTGGAAACCAGTTGCCAAGAAATAGTTTGTACATCTACAAGAAATACATTTTAACTTTGTACAACACATGGCTATGGTTATTTTTGTATATGTTTATTCGAGTTAATAGTACTAAATATTTCTTAATGAAATTGGAGCATATTTGTAGATTTTAATTGATGTTTCTTTAAAGCATAATTGTTTAAACCATAAAAACGATATAGAATATTCAATAATTAGACTTTATTTTGTTTTATTAATGCGTGCTTATTAATGTGCGTAGTCAATACTGGAAAGCTAATCAGGGAACGGCTTAAAAATAAATATAACTATTGGTGGCACATGCCCGGGTAAGAATCCGAACCCAATATTACTGCGAACACTATTTTGTAGTGATACACTTGTTTTCATGTAATGTACAAATTTACAAATATCAGTAATTTTACATTAATATATCTGTTCAATTAACAAAACAAATTACCGCGTTTGGATATGATTTGAATGTGATTCGACGGTCCAATTTCTGTTGGTTTGTTATTGGTTCAGACTGCCTTGGAACGTGTCAAAACTGTGAACCAATTGAAGACTGTGGAGAAAAAAAAAATGCAACTGCTCGGAATACAACTTACCGTTAAGTGAAAACGCAAAATTTCTGAGTATCTACTTACGGGTGTAAAATGGCTATTTTAACTATTGCATCTCTCATCGTATTTGTACACACCTAAAGTAGTAAACTATGTAAAAAAAAAAAACGGGTTGAGTAATTTGGAGCATAGTATTTATTTTTCCTTCAGTTTTTTTTTCATAACTTTCTTCGAACTTTTAACTGAAAGTTCGCGCAAAGCGTCCTATGGCACCGGTAGTTTTTTTTTAATTTTTTTTTTGATACTTCGTGATGTAAGCAGGCAATTTGTGTCGGAGGAGCCACGTGAAAGGGTTTCCCGTGGAATCGAGTTAGCCCGGCTGCGACATGTTCGTAATGGAGAAGTCCATCCACCCCCTGGCGGGGAGTTTCGGAACTTCTTAGTCTGCCCCCCCCCCCCCCCCCCCCTCCTTCCCACCAGTGCAGCCATCACCACCGACACACGAAACTCGCATTCTACGTTTATTCAAAACTTAAAAGATAAAGAAAAAAAATGGAACACAACCGCAAGTGTAAATTGGAAGTTAAAAAATGACAGTTGTTCTGGGATAACTGTTTGAAATTTCAGTACCAATGTTATTTTCTGTTACAGTCTCATCGCAACTACGACGGGCGACGTTCGCCATATTATTTCTTCCTTCATCTAAAACTGAAAAGTCTTTTTCGTTCGTCACCGATCAGTGGCACCATTTTGTAATCGTCACAAGCTGTCGTCTATCTGTACTATTCCGATTGTATATGTTCGCAATATGCCTCGACATTATAATTTTTATTCGTACCATTATTCACGATTTCACAGTTGTTAGGCTATAACGTTAATGTTTTTGAAATTTAAAAAAAAAAGTGCTATGAATTGTTACTGTTTTCTGCACCAAATAAATTTTATTTAATTCAAAATGGTTAATGCGTGTGTCCAATATCTGCTCTCAAAGTAAATGAGTCACCCTGAATACATATAACGTTTGAAGAACTTGTTTTTTTTTCCCCTCGTAGTGACCAGTAAAAAGACAAAAATCTGTTTATCTATAATGGCGCATACGTAAACCTTACCCTATATACATACTTTCATGCATTTAAGCATATATGTATATACATACTAGCTGCAGTGACCGTTGTTGCCCAGGCTTAACACAGGGTGGGGTGAAGGGAGAACGTTTATCGAAATCAGATGTAAACAATAATTGTCTTCTTAATTTAATCTTAAATTTTCTATGGCGATCGGTTGAACTGTATAGAAGTTGATGTACTGCAGCGCCATCTAATGGCGATTTTGATCAAAATGAATAGCATCAAAACCTTCTCCATGAAAAAAACACCCATAGGTGCCAATTTTCATGGTAATTGTTCAAACGTTGTCGGAGTTTATCAACGTCATATAAACCAACATCAAATGATATATATATATATATTTGTGTGTGTGTGTGTGTGTGTGTTTTTTTCCCCTTACACTCCACCTTTAACACCGGAAGAATCCTTATTTATAAGTATTCATGTCAAAACATTGATCGAAGCGCAAACATTATAATACCGTTATTTGCACCCGTACTTCGTGTGAATATGTTTAAAAAATACAATATTCACTATCCCGGATCAGACGCCTGAATATTCCCCGATCGTGAATATTCGAAATTAGGTAGATTTCAAAGAATTGTAGCCGTTTCCATGGTGCGACTTCCGGAAAATGTTTACATGGTTTTTTGTTTCATGGTCCATAGACCCAAAAACCATCAACTCAAAAGTTTATATATATATATATAAACTTTATATATATATATATAATTACACTTCAAACCCGAAGGTTTGTGTGCGCAACTTCAGATTATTGCTAAATCTTACCATTTAATGAAGAGTAAATGATTAATTCCAAACATTTTACCAAATAAAAAGACACAATACAATTTTCAGGTGCATAAAATATTAATTTCATACAAAAATCGTTTAAGAATGTAATTTTTTTTTAAATATAAATTTTTCCTTTTTAAATTTTTGTTAGAGATAAAATATATTATTTTAAAACTTCCGTTTTAGAGTGCTCGGGTATTTATTTTATCGTGATGAAATCACTATTATCTCTTCATTAAATGAGGCAGACAATTTTTAAAAACATTGTTAAACACGCACATATATCTTTTTTTACTAAGATTATTGAATCGTTTACACTAACACTTTCATTAGCTATGGTCAAACCTATTCTTATAATGAATAAATAAATTCACCATATTACAAATACCACATATAATTAAAGAATATTTGATACAATTGCATCTTTATTTGAAATACAGAGTACAGATATTAAATTTGCAATCCAAAATTTTAGCTGATTCTTAGTTCGCCTAGTATTACTTAAATACTATCCCCAAATTTCCCGGTGTATCCGACATATGTTGGTATTGTTATTAAATAACTATATTAACTACCAAATGATTTTCCCAAGTAATCCGACCATCAATTTGTAAACATTAGTTTTTCAATATAAAAGTTAATTTGGGTTCTGTACATTTTTTTAGTTTACCATTCTAACCACGAAATATTTTTATTGTTTTATTTACATTAATTGCTAGTAACTTTTCATTAGCAGTAATTCATTATTAAAACATGAGTTACCAGCACCTGGACATTGTATTATCTCAAAAAGTTTTTGCCACAAATATTATTGATAATTATAAACAGTTCTCTAGTCCCGCCGAAATTTTAACCTCCTCTACTCTCATTGGCTGTTGCATCACGCGTGAGTTGCAAAAATAAATAAATAAATAATTTATCTCCCATGCGCACGGCCTCTATCCCACGCACACAACCGTCCTAGGTGCTACTGTGAATCAGTAGGCTGGAAAAAAAATGGCGGTCAAATCTTGTGCACACGACCTACTGTTACTGCTACTGTTATTTTTTTTTTTCAATTGTGCAACCAGCTCACGATTCGCACTTATGTATCACCCTCCTAGTTCTATATCTCCCTCATAGATCTATATCTCCCTCCTAGTTCTATATACTCCTCCTAGTTCTATATCAACCATACAGTACTATATCTCTCTTCTGGTTATGAATCTACGTCCTGGTTCTATATCTCCCTCCAAGTTCCATATCTTCCTTCTAGTTACATATCTTTATCCTAATTCCATATCTCACTAATAGTTCTATATCTTCCTACTAGTTCTATATCTTCCTCCTAGTTCTATATCTTCCTCCTGGTTCTATATCTCCCTCCTAGTTCTATATCTCCCTCCTAGTTCTATATCTCCCTCCTAGTTCTATATCTCCCTCCTAGTTATATATCTCCCTCCTAGTTCAATATCTCCCTCCTTGTTCTATTTCTACCTCTTAGTTCTATATCTCCCTCTTAGTTCTATATCTTCCTCATAGTTCTATGACGGAGACGAATGCGGCCGACGCGTCGTTGGCAGCGTGGGCGCGCGACGTAAAACTCCAGTTCCGCTCCCCGCCGCCAGGCGCGCGCCATCACGAAAGAGGAGGAGGAGGAGGAGGAGGAGGAGGTGGTGGAGGAGGAGTAGGAGGAGGAGGAGGAGTAGGAGGAGGAGGAGGAGTAGGAGGAGGAAGAGACGGGGACCTCCCCCGTGTCGGGGCCCCCGGCGCCGCCGCCGCGCTCGGAATTGACACTTCGCGGGAGGAGAGAAACGCCCGCGGGCGCAGTAAATATCCCCGACGCGAGGACGTCGCGCCCCCAGGCCAGTAAAACGTCGTCCTTATGAGTCGCCGCGACGTTTATACGGCGCCGAGGGAAGGCGTTCCCGAACTCGCCGATACAGCAGACATTTCTCATGCGCGGGGCCCGGGGCCCGGGACCCGAGGGGCTCCGGTTTTATGTTGTCCGGGGGAGGGTCGGGGCGAATACCCCGCCAAGGTTTCATCTCAAGTCCTGGCTCCACCAAACAGAATTTTTTTCCCCCGTACTTTTACAAAAGATTCCTCAGGGAAAAAGTTGCCAAGAAATATTTCGTAATATTGCAAGAGAGATAGTGTAACTTTGTACAGTAAATGGCTATGTTTATTTTCGCATACGTGAAATACGTTTTTCGAGTTAATACTGAGCATTTATTACGAAAGATAGCGGAATATTTTATATTTCAATTGATGTTTTATTTAAAAAAATAGATTTGAACCATGGAAAATATTAATGAATATTCAATAATTTGACATTATTTTTATTATTAAATTTTTATTAATGTGCGCACAGTTAATATTGGAAAGCAGTTTTGGGAACAGTTTACAAATAACTTTTAAGTAATGCAGGTACTGGGACAACACAAAAGCATAAACGCCCGGATACGAATCCGAACCCAGTATTACTGCGAACACTATTTTGTAGTGATAAGAGTTTTTTTCCAAGTAAAAGTATAAACTTACAAATATCTGTAATTTTACATGGATATTTCTGTTCCATTTACAAAAAAAAAAATATTACAGCTTAGCCGTTAAGAAAATTTGGGATTTTTCTTTTCTTTTTGCTAGTACCAGATCTTTATGATGAATTACTTTTTAAAATGGACTATGAAGGTAAAGTTATATGCATGGCACAATGTGAAAACAATAGATAAACTTCCTAGTGAGTGATCACGACAATTATTACGATTAAGTATATGCTTGACTTTATTTTACAAAAAGCTAATACATGTACATTATGTGTCTCACTTTTAGATTGCATTACAGACAAAATGGTACCCAATGTTACCAGAGTGATACCTACTTACCAGCATTTTAACTTTAAAAATATTATTTAACACACCACAGTTATTTATGTATAATAAGGTTGGATATATTTTTTTTAATTTATATTTTTAAGACCATAAATCTGCGTATATTAGTTACGTCTCTTTAGAAGTAAAAATGGAATATTATATGATGCTCTTGATGAAATACATAAAGGATATGTATTTACTAAATTCACATTTCAAATTTATTTACAACGTAAAATGTGTCAGATATGTTTTTAAAATGTTTCGTTACAGTATAAATGTGTCTAAAACCCGTTATCATGACGTATATATGACAACAGAGCACACAGAAATAAGGACTTCGCTAATTGCAGATATCGTGCATTGGAAATAGAGAATAGGTGCCCATTAAAATGCACACAGCAAAATAAAAATGGGACACGCTGTAGCCACGGATAAAGTCATAGGAAAATGCCCGTAGAAAGCAAAATAATTATGAGGAAATTCTTTAACTTCATAATCGTCGTCTTGAACCCTACCCTTGATTCAGTCTCCACCCAAGCAAGTTTTTTCATTGAAGTTAAATGCCGTTAAGTGAAGTTAAGTCTAGTGCCGAGACACACTAGAAAAATGTTCTTTTTGGCCGTCAAAAAAATTTTTATGTCATAATGGAGCTCATAAAATATTTTGCATTAAAGCAAAAAAAAAAACGCGATGTCCACTGTGTGACTTATAATTGACAGCAAGATTTTTCCATCACTGATAAATTATTTTTTTATGCTACAAAATAGTTTTACTGTCACCAAAAAACTTTTGGAAGGTCTAGTTAGATCAAAATATTTTTTGGTGGCTAAAGTGCGTACTGTGGTTAGTGTCAGTCAAATTTGACAACTGGTAAACTGGAACTGCAATTGAGATTTTAAATCTTAGAAGAAGCTGATTTAGCTTCAAAATAATTAGAGTGATTTTACGATTAACTATTCCAGACTAAATCATTTTAGGCCAAATAATTGTTGATATGGATATGATTTTAGCATGTACTATTTTATACCGAAGAGTCAGAAATTACTATTAAACATTTATTTTTGGTTGAATAACTTTAGTCTAAACATTTTACAGTGCATGTAGGGGCCAAAACTACATTTCACCCCAGTTGCTAAACACTCAGATGATCACAAGACGTCCCTACGTTCAAAAGAGAGCGGCCACTCCTTAATGCTATGAGACACGCTGTACGTTCAATTTATCTTCTTCACAGGGATTCAGAGACGGGTTCAACTGGAGAAGATATTTGTCTTAAACTACCGTCAGCGCATCAGAATTCCTAATCGTGTACGACTTACGGTGGAAAGAAAATGTAAAGGTTCACGGTAATTTAAGCTCTCTTGAAACCAACTTTAGATAAGAGCTTCTACCCGTAATTGGTCGACTGAGAACAAGTTAGTCCTCAATTAATTATGGAAAAGTAATTCTATAAATTTAGTTCTTTTAAAAAAAAGCTACGTGGAGTATAATTATTAATCTCTTTTCAGTTTCTTACACAGAAAAAATTATTCTGTAATTTAAAAAAAAATTCCTTTGAACAACAGTTGCAAATATATAGTTATAGTTAGATGGTTATTGTAACGTTGTAAAACACACGGTTGTGGTAATTTTGCATATATGAAGATGTTTTCGAGCTAATAATGAGTATTTATTACCAAAATTGGAGCATAATTAAATTTTAATTTATGTTTCATTCATGAATATTTAATAAAAAATAAAAAGATAATAGAATATTCAATGATCGGACTTAATTTATTTATTGTGCTTATTAATGTGCGTATTTAATACTGAAAAATTACTTAGCGAACGGTTTACAAATAACTTTAACTATTGGAGGTACTGGGGCAACATAAAGCATAAATTCCTGGGTAAGAATGCAAACCCAGTATAACAGTTTTTTATTGTATAAGTTTACACATATCTGTAGTTTTACATGAATAATTATGTTCCATTTACAAAACAAATTGACGTTAAGAAAACTAGCTAAGATCCCACTGCATGAATTAAATTACAGTAAATTAAAATTATTCACATAATAGAAAAATAAGAAAAAATAAAATTAATGATCACAAATATTTAGCTGTGAGCATAGAAAAAGGAAAATAATTAGCTCGGCCGGTGTGTTTATGCCAAGAAAATTTGGGACTATAGTTTACAACGTTTCGGTCGGCATTGCAATGCAGTCACCATCTTTAGGGTTGCACATTGTAAATTATTCTTGTATATGGAACATTAATATTAATATTAATTTCAGATTTTTGTATTTTTTTATATTTACATGAAAACAACTGTACCACTCACTACAAACTACTGTTTGCCGTAATACTGGACTCATATTCTTACCAGGATATTTATGCTTTGTGTTGTCCCAGTACCTCCAGTCGTTAAAGTTATTTGAAAAACCATTCCATGAATAGCTTTTCAGTAATAATTGCACAGTAAAAAAAAGTACAGTTATTAAATATTCGATTATCTTTTCCATGGTTTGACAAAAACATATACTTGAATGAATCATCAATTAAAATATAGCAAAATTATGCGCCAATTTTTGTAATACATACACAGTATTAACTCGAAAAAAGGAATTTTCATACATGCGAAAATAACCATAGCCATGTGTTGAACAAATTTGCAATATCTTGCTTGTAGAATTACAAACGATTTTTTTGGCAGCTGGTTTCCAAAGGAATCTTTTGTAAAATTACAGAATTTCTTTATTTTTATTCTGTGTGCGGTTTCTAGTTAACAGTGAGAAGTTTTAAGCTCATCCCATTTCCATGCGTTACGGCTAACTGTAACACAATGAAAGCGTGCCATTAATTTATCTGCTTCTCTTTGGCTCTCTATCCAACCAAGAAATTCTGTGCTAGAATTTTTTGACGTGACGTCTAATAAATCAATGAACGCCGGCTGCACGCACGAAAAAGTGTCCCGTTACGCACATTGTCCCGTTACGCTGTGTCCCGTTACGCTCATTGTACGCTTGCGCCGCATCTATCTCTCTTCCACTCGATTGGAACAACCATCGATTTGACTTTTTCGAGGCACATTAAACTTGAAACATTCCCATTCGTTTCCTTACTTTTCCTATCATCGTTCTATCCTTAACAGAATAGCACAGATTGGAAGAAGTTAAATAGCAGACATCTATAAAAGTTATAATTAAAATAATCTCTTCGTTAAAGTAATAAACATATTTGAATTAATGAGTGCAAATAAAAGTAAATTTATCGATTAAATTGTAGATTTCATTTCACTCCTTCTTTGTATCCATACAAAATAGTGATAATTCAATAAAAATGATTCAATTTTATTCATAAAAGTATGCAATCATTTCATCAATGTTTTGTTATGACGTTGTCACGTTAAACTATCGTCCGTAAACTGACTTCACAGACAACCAATTTTTTTTTTTTATTGCGCTCTAGCGAAGGACTTTGTCTGACTTAACACTGGAGACGTATCATCAAAGGAGGAGAAGAAGAGAAAGATACCATTCAGAACTAACTTTCGAGGAGTTGTCCTGCGTCATTAAACGACAGGAGACGAGACGATTAATACTATTTGGGGGGTAGGGGGGGTGAAAGTGTAACCACCCCTCTTGTCATTTTCAAACACTGAAATATTGGTGCTGTGGCGACAAATTTGTTTTCTTAGGGGGCGAAAACTAACTTTCCTCGCGAAAGTTGCGTCGTCATGAGTTTTAATCTCGGCAGGCGAGTTCCCTGAGGCCAGCCAGCCGGGGAGGCCATCTTTCTTAGCCGCTCGCCGTCTCACGCAAGTAAATAAGTTCTCGCCGAGCGGGGTAGAGGCTGGGCGGGTGTGCGGAAGGGGGAGCAGGATAGGAAGAAATTGGAGCCAAAAAGCCTTCCTTATCAGCAGGTAGCAGGGCGTGGGTGTTTTCCGCCGAGCAGACAATGTTGCGTACAGAGGCGAAATCCGGTTGGCAAGGAATGCGCAACGTGCCTTGGTCCCGACTTCAGCGGGCAAGTTACTTGGTTATTAAGAGTTATTTGCCTTTGGGCCCCACTTACACATGTCTGTGACGCACTCGGTTCAAGGCGAAGGTGAACCATAAATCCATGCAACAATGTGTAATTGCAAGGATGTAAGTACCAAGTTGACTTGTAGGATGCCCCCGTGCTTGGCCTAGCAACAGAAGAAAAAAAAATTCCTTCGGAAACCAGTTGCCAAGAAATAGTTTCTGGGTTGTAGCCGTGTCCTTGGCAAATAATTCACCGACGTTCCGTGAAAGCCTGCGAACATCATTTCAATACATATATTGTAACTTTTGTTCAACACATTACTATTGTATTTTATTGCATATATTTAATACTTAGAGGTTATACTGAGTATTTAATACGAAAATTGGCGCATTATTTTATATTTTAAATACGTTACTTTGATTAACGTCAGAGCATGCCGTCTCCCGAAAGATTTCTTTACTCAGTGATAAACACGAGGGTCACTCATCGTATTTTTTAAAAAAGTGAGCGAGTCTTTCAAAAAGGATCCGCGGTGTCGAGTGCATGATCTCCACATCTCCCCAAATCACAACTTCCCTTGAGGCGTTCCCGGAGTCTCGTCAAGTTTCTCACGCCAGCGCGGATCGATTTACCGTCACTCTCGCGTGGGACATGTTCGTAGGGAGGTCGGAGAGAGGAGTTGGAGTGGCAAAACGAACCGGACGGGGAGGGGTAGACGTGCTAAAATACCGGACGGGGAGGGGTATACGTGGTAAAAGACCGGAATGGGAGGGAAAGACGTGGTAAAAGACCGGAATGGGAGGGGTAGACGTGGTAAAATACCGGACGGGGAGGGGTAGACGTGGCAAAATACCGGACGGGGAGGGGTTGATGTGGTAAAAGACCTGAATGGGAGGGGTAGACGTGGTAAAAGACCGGAATGGGAGGGGTAGACGTGGTAAAAGACCGGAATGGGAGGGGTAGACGTGGTAAAAGACCGGAATGGGAGGGGTAGACGTGGTAAAATACCGGATGGGGAGGGGTTGATGTGGTAAAAGACCTGAATGGGAGGGGTATACGTGGTAAAAGACCGGAATGGGAGGGGTAAACGTGGTAAAAGACCGGACGGGGAGGGATAGACGTGGTAAAGACCGGATTGGGAGGGGTAAACGTGGTAAAAGACCGGAATGGGATGGGTAGACGTGGTAAAATGGGCCGGGCGAGGAGTAGACGTGGTAAAATGGGCCGAGCGAGGAGTAGACGTGGTAAAACAAGCCGGGAGGGGAGGGTCAGATATGGTAAAACGGGCCGGGCGGGTAAAACGCCTCGGGATATGAGGGTTGCGAAAGGTGGATGTGGTAAAGCGGGCCGAGTGAGGAACGGTATAACATGGTAAAAAAAAGAACCGGGTAGGGGAGGGGTAAACATGGTACAACGGGTCGGGACGGGAAGGGTAGATGTAAAACGGGCCGGCGGGGAGGTGTAGACTTTAGTCTAACGGGCCGGGCAGGGAGAGGAAGACGTGGTAAAACGGAACAGGCAGTGATGCGGGGGTTACGGATGTGGTACCAGTGGGGCTTAAACCCCCCTCCACGACGCGACCCTATACAAGTGATCGAGTAAGACGCGCGGTCTATCGCAGGGAGAGTGTCATCGCCCGAGGGGAAGAAGGGCACTGACGGAAGGGTGATACAAGGAAATTCTCGCGCCCTTTCGGGAAAGAGCGGATCTGCTGGCAGGATGAGGATGTTCTACGCCCTTGACGACGACTCTACTCGAGATGTAGGAGATTCCGCCGCCACAATCCTGTCTGGAGAGCCGGGTGTACACGGAGAGGTGGTAAGAAGGGTGGGTTTGCGAGGGCGAGAAGAGATTGAAATGAGTTTCAAACGACGAGAAGCGTCTGGACTCTCGTAATCCCTGCTCCGTGGGGCGGGAAACTACAGCCGTGCCATCACGCTTGAGTGTTTAATGCCGGACAAGGGGGGGCGTTAACATTCACTCAGGATGGATCAACCTACAAGGATTCTCTCTTACTCATTTTGTAACGTGCTGGAGACACGGAGGTCGATCCTTTCACAAACTACTTAATGGCTCTTGGGTTAGAGCCAAGTCCACGGAAATGATGGTGTGCCCGACGTTAAGACATACCTCAGTGCAGCCATCTTCGCGAACGCCAGAAAACCTTGTATTTATACATTGACCATCGTTCCGTTCACATTATTTTCAGGCAGCCAGTCTCAAATTTAGGGTTTAGAGATTGAATATCGTAACGTGGGGTTGGGCTCATTTATAATACATATTTAAGCCTCATCCACTGAGCTCTTCAGCAAAATATGGAAACGATAAATGATCAAAGAAGTAGTTAATGACTGTAGTCGAGTGTTTCATTGTTAACCTCTCGAAAACTTCTTAAAAAAAAGTTACCATGTGCATTTTGGTAATTTACACAAAACGACGAGTTACACGGCACACATTGTAAAAAATTATTTACTTTGAATTATCGAAGAATGCTAGTCAAAAATTATCCAAGAATCTTTGCAAATCGTTATAGTCTCAAATTTACGGGTACTAATTTTATTGACTTTGAACTGAATGCACGAAAATTATCTTGGTATACCAGCAAAAATATTCAAAAAAACATTTAAAAAACCTCTCTTATTCCTTCTTACGTGTGTGTTTGCCCTGAAAACGCCCTCGCAGATTGAAATACGGATTTATTTATCTTAAATTACGAACGAAATATTAGTTTATCTGCGGTGAAATTTTATTTGAAAATTCGGTAAACTTGCTGTAATTAATAAAAGTGCGGTGTTGCTCGTGAGCTGAAGGTGAATGTTTCCGAGGGTGCGGGCAAGCAGCTGACGGCCGCAATCAGACACGCCGAGAGAGTCGCCGACGGCGGGTGTTACGAGGGGGGTTTCGAGGGACCGCAACCGCGGCCAACTCCCGACAAGGCTCCGTCCACCCTCCGGAAAGCACTTAAGCCGTTTCATCTGTTGGGATGCGCTTGCGGCGAGGCGCAGAGTCTCCTTTCCACCTGGTGGGAGCGCCAACTCGCCCCGAAGGGCGTAAATCGAGTTTCGTGATGGCGGTCGTCCCGTTTTCCGCCTTCCGACGCGCTTTTAGCCATTCCCCTTCCCCCCATTCACCCCTTTAACTTTTCCATAACCCCCGCCAGAAGCAACAGCAACAACAACCAGCGGTTCGCTTTGTTTCTCTGTTCCGAGCCGCTGACTCCAGGCGCCAGAGTTGCTCTGTCCTCTGCACGGCTTGAGACGTTCTCGTAGACCTGGGCACGGATAAACCCACACACAGAACCAACCGCTAGAACTTGCCCTCATTCTTTCCGCTCCACGATGTGTGGACCCAGCAAGCCTATACACGCACTCTCTAATATTAAAAAAAAACGAAACTATTTGATGTCCCCCCAGCTCCAACAGGTATAACCATCTCTCACTGCCCATTACGCTCTGTAAATTCCCCCGCCTTGTGGGTACGCCACTGAGGCGTCAAGAATAAAAAAAAAAACCAAATCCAATTTCGAAAATAAAATAATAGGAACTAAAAGTAAACAAGTCAAAAGGGTCTTCCAATTCGCAATAATTTAAACCAAGATAGTGTCTTCGATGTGATCGCAAAGATAATAAACACGGAAAGACAGGACTAAGATCCGAAGGCGAATTAGGCGTCAACATTGCGCGGTACCCCCGTTGCCGTGGAGACGGGATAAAATATGTAGTATCGACGATGCTTCTGGATGATTTTGTGACATTGTGGAACATTCCACAACATTCTCCAACATTCTTGAATATGCTATGGCATCCTGGAACATTCTATACCATTCAGGAACATTCTGGCCAGTCTCGACCACATTGGCACTCGATTCCCAGATGATTGGTGCGATACCCCAAAGCTCCTTTGTTTGATTCACCGGATACATTTTTTTGGAAACCATTATACACAGGAATGTATAATCTGGTGTACATTTTTGACATTAAAATTGCAGCTGATTTTAATAAGCCTGAAGGGTAACACAACCTACACAAACCAAAGCATGTTTAGGAAATTTACATAAGATAATAATACTACTAAACTAAGTCCCAATTGAACGCATTTATGCAATCTAGAACAAGCTGCCATTTATTAAATTTAGGGTTTTAGTTAAGAATAATTTATAAAACTGGTCAATTACTTTGAAAAGGATTCAATAATGAATATAATAATACAAATTTATGTGCTTGTGATGTAAGTGTAAAATTGTGCTCCAAATGCTTTGTAAAAAAATGGCTCTAGAGTTATAATTATTCCTGTAGTTGGTTTCTGGTTTAATATGTGCATACGCACCAATTTTATATTTCCTAACATAAGTTATCACTTTAAGCCAGACCCGTGCTTTGCTCGATTTGATTGTCTGTTCATGTGTGAATTTTCAATTGTCACCATGCTTTTCAAGCGTTACACTGCATTTCAATTCAATCAAATTAAAACTAATTTATTCATAGAACGAAATGTGAAAACAATGAGTCCGTATTAAACTAGTGTTATCTATCACAATTCAGTACCAAAAAAGTGATTTTGCGTTGTTTTTTAATTTTTATTTTCAATTATATTTTACTGCACACTCGATGAGTTTTTTTTTTCGTTTATGGGGGGGGGGGGATAATAAATCCCACATTCAGGGTTTGTTTGGTTTTACCGAACTTCCAAATCCTCTTGGGGGTTAGAAGTGGAGAGTGCTGGAATCACCCGGGGTTGAATGTGGTGTTTGTTTTGAATTTTTAATAATGGCGGTAAATCGCTCTCCCCCCCCCCCCCCCACCTTCCTTCCCCCACCCCCGTCATTGCATAAACACACCACCAGCCCACGAACCCAGAGCTTCTAAAGATATATTATTTTTTTGTTTACTCCATTTCCCCGTGTTACCTAGTATTTTCGCCTGCACTGGGGGGTGGAATGCTGTTCGGAGGTTAAGAACCTTTCTTTTTTTTTTAAACTCCGGCTTTCATGCGACAGTGCTATAAATTTTTATCAACCGATTCTATCAGGAAACACTTCTCACTGAAAAATCGCTGTATACAAACACTGAGGTGAAATATTTTGTAACTATATATTTTGTGTACAGATGCTAAGTGTAGCAGTAATTTGTATCACTACATTACAAACGCTGCAGTGTAACTGAAACTAAGTATCAAACAATAACAGTATCTTCAACCTGCTTCACTGTCTAAAAACTACATACAAAAATCAAATTATTTTGTATATGTTGTAAACGTGATTTCCTGTATTTCGACTGTTATGTGTATCCAATTCATCTTGTGAGTTGAAGTACTTAATCTAAGTACAATGCAAATAGTTTTGGCTGTAATCTCACGCATGTTTCCATGCTTTTTCTCCAAGGTTTTTAAAGTTTTTTATACGCTCGTTTGCCATTAAAAAATCATTAACTCTTGAAATGTTATAAATAACATCAATGTTCAAATTTAATTTTATCCATTCTGACTTTAATTTACTATATTACAATTGAAATTGTATTTTAATTTTTTGGCACGATACCCCGAAATGAAAGAAATTGAAGCATCTATTGCATTTTATTGAACGCGTTCAAACGAGAGATTTTCAATTTAAAAATACTTTCGCGCTGTTCATTTGAGATACGTCTTTCATCTAATAGCCAAGTACATTCCTTTCCATAGAGTATAGATACGATAACTTCCTTTGATTTAAATGATGTAACAATCGCGCCATAAAGTTTATGACTATTATTCATTCTAAGAAAATAATGACTTGTTCTAAAAGTTCAAGGCTGAAATTATTAATTAAATTTTACATAAAATCAGGTGTTCTAAAAAATCTTTGTTACAATGAAAGTTAAAGTTCTAAAAGTTTTTTGAACAATGGATTTTTTATGTTCTGACAAAATCTCAAGTAGCCTAAACATTACATGTTGCAAGAACGTGGTTTTTTTAGTATAAAAATTAATAAAGCAGCTATGTGAATAAATATCATTTTCGAGATATACTCTAGTAATTTTTAAATAGTTATTAAGCATTAAATTTCAAAACAGAGTAATTTTTTAAAAACTTAATTGTGGTTGTAGTAGAAGAGCTAACGACGCTATAAAGGTTGCAGAGTATGGAATTATTCTATTATAAAAAAAATCATGGAGTGTTTTTTAACGCTCCTTTTTAACGAAAACATTATGTTGAATAATCTACTGTGCTGTATGTGCGTTATGTGAGCGTTGGGACAAACAAAGTCATGTCGTTACAGATCTTAAATAGAAGAAGGTGGCCACACATCTGTCAACAGTTTTCGTAAAAGGTTAGGATCATTGGGACGTTTAATGGTATCACTCTCTTTTTTTCAATCACACCTTAGAACACTTCTATTACCACATTACTGTGTATGGCTATTCAAGAAAATAAAACTGCAGCGGTAACTTACAATAACACGAAAAATGTTAAGAATTTAATTTTGCTACACTCGGTATAAGCTCCTGAATCGCTTCATACTCAGATATGCAGCCACTAATTGTGAATTTTATAAGCTTGACGTTCACGCGATCAAAAAAACCAACGAAAACTATACATTTAACTAGCATATCATTTAAGGTTTGTATATTCCAGGTTATATGTATATAAATTTTAACCGAAAGGAAACGAACTACTTCTTGGCTTCTAGGTTGAAGTCACGTCTGTATAATTGATGACTTTCCTGTCGTTTCAGCGCGACATGCTTCAGTAATCTCCAAACGCGACTGGAAACAATTACGGTTTAGTAAATAGTGGCTATGGCCACGAAACCCCGGACAAAAGGACACGAATTGACACTTAAATATGTATGACCGTTAGTTAAGTTTAAATCGGTTGATTTCAGCTGAGTGAGACGCCGTATTGCGCTTGGAAAGGCCACGGCGCGCGTCCCTGATCAGATCACCCGCGGGTTTATGCAGTCCGTCGAGAAATGGAGAAGCTCCTCCAGTGATTTTCACGCCAAAAGGAACGGGGCTTTGATTCCCCGAGACCTTGAGAAGAAGGCGACCTCCTTTGATGCCGCAAGCTGCGGGGGGCGGGTTTAATGGGCGGGCGGTCAACCGAGGAAAAGGGCCACCCCCCCGCAGATGCGAAGATATAACGAGGTTACGCCGAAAGAGGGGAGTTGCAAAACAGGACGAGGACAGATAGATGTAAGGTCCCCTTTTGGAAAAAGCCCGGGAGCCACTCCGGACTCGGAGCGGGCTCCGGCAAGACAAGTCAAAGCTGTGCTTCAAATGTAACGAAGCAGCCCACGACGGGATTGGTTGAACAATCCGGCTCCTCCTTCATCCCATTATCAATCCTGCCCTCCAATTACGAGCGGGCTTCACAGAAATACCATCCCCTGCTCAAGATGCGTCGTTATTTGCTCCTTCAAACCTTAAACTTAATAATTCTGTGAGTTTTTTTTTTGTAACGAGTAAACTTTAAAACTGGACAGACTAAAAAAAAGAATATATATTTTCACTGTTATTAAAATACATTATTCCAGATTGCCATTATTTAAAAAAAATAGTTGTTCCGTAAGATATAACAATATGTTGTACCTAACTAAAACCGGAGAAAAAAAGATCAAGTTGACTGCTTTCCTGACTTAGGCTGATAAAACTTTTAAATACATAACAAAACAAACCTGTCGTGCAGGTAAAGCCGCGGTAGACGTTACGTGGCGCACACGTGGCTTAAAAATATGATAAATTATGTTCATTACACATACTATACATATACTCGGAGGCATAAGTCATTAAGTCCACTTTTGGGAAAATGCATTTTTAACCATAAAATGGACCACAGTTTCACGTTATTTCTATTGGAATAGAACACTGAGTTCTACGATATTTCAAATATACACATATTTTGGATAGAAAATAGTTGAGTATATAAGTGAGACACTATTTAAAATTCTTTAAACTGCTCTCGTGAAAAATATGGTTTTGGTGATATAGCGACTCCGAGGTACACGCATATATTGCAAGTGAACATAATTTTTGGATCCTAACCTAGATGTTCGTAGTTATCTTTAATATACCGACACAATTTTTGTGAAATACATTTTAATGTCTGATAGAAAAAAAAATAGTCTGAACTAGACGTTAGTTTGTATATCAGTTTTAAACGATTCTAAAAATAAAACGAAGTATGTCAAATATAGTTATCTACCTGTGCGGAACCCGGTATTACATAAAGCATTTAATAAATAAAACTAAATTTTTGTACCGATAATAAAGCCATATTTGTAATCATACAGCTAGTTTCTTTCATAGTCATTCGAGCACGGAAGCAATAAGGGTGAACCTCGAGTGCGCATGAAATGCTTTATCGCATTTAAATTAAAGGAAACAAACTTGCGTTTAGTTTTTTTCCCCATAATGTAATAAATTGCAAAATTTTGTTTGCATGCTCTTGGCTATGGATAGTACCAACTTCCAGAATACCCGTTTCATTGTGCTAACTTACACGTCAAGCATTCAATAAATCGACTTACGTACACAGCATATACGTACGTGTACCGTTTTTAGATGATATTCGAAGCCACGCCCAATAGCTTAAAATTTAGTTGTTTTACGAAAAGTTACGAATTCACGCAACTTTACTTCTCAGTAGTTTTGTTATTTTAGGGTAAAGTTTTATCTTTTTTTAATTCTTTCAAATTTATATCTATAAATTGTGATTTCTGCATCGTTCAGATGCTCGATAAATTATTGATAAACGACTGCGTATTTATAAAGTTTAAACAAAGCCGATAAGGGCTTCCCCTTACTTTGCGACACAAGGAAGGAATGTTCTCTAAAATTAAAAAAAAGATCTCATCTTTCTTTCTTCATTTTAGCTGTCCGTGAAGAAAACTGACAGACATGTCGAGCACAACTGCAATTCTAAGACGTGGTATATATATAACATTTAAAAAAAGATTACCCTCTCAATCGAGAGGGAACTAGGTTGCTGTCTTTTACCCAATACCATTTCGCGATTCTAACGGAGAGGAAAACAGCAGTCTACTCTTGTCATACGTTCGCGAAAACTTTCCCGACGTTTCATATCCTTCACCGAAAAATTAATTTAGTTCCCAGGCACTTCAGTCACTACCATTATTTCTTTTGTTTTGGCAGCACGCAGATTAAATATCTAGCAATCTTAAGAGAGCAGTCTCATTTTTTTTTACTGAGAGTGCCTGTCATGCTGCAGAAAAAAAAATGGTCAAGACGTTCTTAATAACACAGAGCAATTCACCAAAAAATGAAACAACTAAACATCTGCTTGGGCAGAATACTAATAACTCGAAAATTGGAAGAGACTAATTTAAAATAAATCTTGAAATTGTAAATAAAAAAGGAAAATTTTTCTAGATAAAAAACTAAAAAGTTCTAATTTTTTTTTGGTTTTCACAAACAATATTTTATATAATGAAGAAAGTTATGATGTAAATCATTTGCTTTTTTGCAAGAGTTTTAGCTTTTGTTTAACTTATTGCTTCATGACATATTCGCTTGATTATGCTCTATTTGGGAAACAGTCCTGTGTGAAACATTTAATATTGATATAATAATACGTATTTTTTTAAATTGTAACAAAAATATGCTACTCACGAACGGAGTGCAAACCAAGTGAAAAGTGAAATCAACAAGATATTGTGGGCGGTTTATTTTCCAAATCACCTTGATTAGGGATACAGAAAATTGGAACTCAAAAGCACTAAAGATCGTTTCCGAAAAAAAAAACACAGGCTGTGACGTTGACGATAGCTTCGCTGACGACTTGGGGAGTTAATCGCTGTCGGAGCTCCCAACTCGCCCCGCGAGTAGTAGTCACTCGTCGGTGGAGGGCTCCAACCCGTGACCCCACGGGCGAGTCGCTCAACCACCCCGCACTGCCGTCGTCCGCCATGTTTCTCCGTCGTGCCAACCAGCGCCCTGTAGCCCTCTTCTGTCGTTGGAGTCGGGCCGGCTTCGGCAGACTTCTGGAGTCGTCGATCTTCGAGTACGCGTATCCTGACGACTCCCGACGGACTTGGTCCCTGGTCGTCTGCTTGTGCGGCCTCAAATACTCGTCGGATGCAACGTTCGATGATAAGGCCGAGAACAATCCGATACAGCCCAGGAAATTACTGGGGGCTCGCTGATCCCAGGTTTTTTTTATCTTTCTGTTGCGCCATACATTCTCGAAGGATGTTTCACCGACTTAAAGTCAGACTAATCGCTGCTGAATCGGGTGGAAACGTAACGGGCGTAGACCCCGTTACATAGGTAAGTCAACAATCTTAAAGACTTCCATCAGATCAAACTAATTTATAATAAGGTATAATATATTTTTGCAACATAAATAAGTTGGTGCAGTCATTCGATTTTGTCACCTCGTGTCCGATAGCAACAGTTTCGTGTTGTGCTGCATCGGATTCTGCTTTCTGCTTCTACATAAATACATGGAAGTCAACTACTATCAGACAAAATGTTGCATCGCGACGTACCTTATTCTGTGTGTGCCCAGTTTAATGACGAGATTCATCAGGATTTGGCCCCTCTCCAAAATATAAAGGCCTTACAAAAGTATATATATATATTCACCCATTATACTGTAGTAAGGTTTGCCTACGCCAGCGATTCTTCCATGTGTGCAAGAGAATCCATTGCCCAATTTGGCCGGGCCAATCCGGACGCGCTTGCTTTCGCACTGGATGGCGGCCATGGTTGGCGTTCTGACAGTAGATTTTTTTTTCCTAAAAATAAACCCAGCCAACCATGAAATACAAGACAATACTATAAAGTTTTAACCCACAGCTGGTCTGGAAATCTTTTCGCGAGCGAAATGCGTGGCCTTAAACATAAGTAAAAGCACTAATCACTCTCTTTATAAAGATTTAATTATTTTTTTTTGTTTGTTGACTTGTTTGGTACAAGAGAGCAATTAATAGTTCTCCGGGTACGTAACACATTTAAAGATTTCTCTATGGGGGGGAATCTGTGGTAAAATACAGTACATCAGAGGCGGTAACACGCAGCCATGTTCGGTCCGCAGGTAAGTCACGTGACCGCAACTGTCCGCATCACGAACCAGTAAAATCAAAACTTTTTTGATTTCACTGGCTGCCACATGAAAGTTGGTGCTGAAGTGAAAGGTGCCCCTATAGACATGGCAAGTAGACAGCTTCTCGCGGCCAGTACTTGCTTGCCTTCATCACTGGCCACCACCACTTGCCCCGACTCTGGGTTCCTTCACTGTCTTGTTGCGACTGTCACCGTTGTTAGCCCACTGTGTTCGTCTGTGCTATGATATATATATATATATATATATATATATATATATATTCTAATTCCTTCTTTGTGTTGCACGGAATCATTTGTGCTGTCTACGCATCGAACTTTTGACATCAGTTGATTTCGGCTTTTTTTTGACGTGTGACAACGTCTAATAAATCGATGAACGCCGGCTGCACGCAAGAAAAAGTGTCCCGTAACGCACATTGTCCCACTACGATGTGTCCCGTTACGCTCATTGTACGCTTGCGCCGCATCTATCTCTCTTCCACTCGATTGGAACAACCATCGATTTGACTTATCAATCATGTTTTCGTAGTTTTTAATTATTAATATTATGTAATTCAACGATCGTCCACCGATTTTCAGCACAATCGGTACGGTTATTTAAAAGTAATGTTGAATTTTCAAATACGTTTTTGTATAAACAACAATGGTATTTTACAGTTACACCCGGGATATTTTGCACAATGTTTTAAAAAATATTGTAACACACTATAAATAAGTTTGGTGTATTTGGGATGCGTATTTGTTATAAAATCGTATTATATCTACGGTGACGGACGCGAACCGAACGAATCGCGCTATCTATCCGCGAAAAGTGAACTATTTCGTCGACTGTTTATAAAGTGAAGTGAAAAGTTAATGTGGTTTTCATTGTTTATTACAACAACAATTTCGGCAATAAAGGTTAATTATTCTTGCATTTTAAAAATCTGATTACTAGTATAATTTCAAGTATTTATTCTTTTATTATTACAATAAAAATATTCTATTTTATTGATAAAAGTATGCAATCATTTCATCAATGTTTTGTTATGACGTCACGTAAAACTATCGTCCCTAAACCAACTTTACAGACAACAAATTTTTTTTTGTGTTAGTGTGTTCATCTCTTTTTGTCCGTTCTTGGTGTTTCTCTAAGTCATGCGGTGTAAACAAACAATAGCGTATGTAATAAAAATAAAACGTTTTAAATCAATCTTCCATATTGCACGAATCAGTCAAGAAACCGCGCTACCTCGCTCCATTATACGGAATGTAAGAAAGTGTGTGACAAGAGATAGAGAATGAGAGAGAGAGAGAGAGAGAGAGAGAGAGAGAGAGAGAGAGAGAGAAAGGATACTTCCATTTCTCTTATCATGGCTGCGGCTGCATGGGCATTTCGCGCAGAGGAACGACGGAGCAGAGAGAGAGAGATACGGAGAGAGTCTTTCAGGGGGAAATACATCTCTTCGTGTCTACGTCACGCCTCGCCGAACCCTCACCCGGCGACTTGACGGTCGTAGAATTCGGTCCTTTCCTCCGCTGGGACCAGACTTACCCTCCGATATCAACTCCTCCGTACTCCTCCAACCCTTCTTACAGCTGCCTCCCCTCCACCCTTTTTTTCCTTGGGGACCAGGCATGCTGCAACACCGCTAACTAAAAGTCCTGCTCTGGAAGCAACCACTTCGTCACTGGCCGATTTTTCAAAAAACCAGCACACCGCTGGAAATTAAAATAAACACAAGGACTTTCCAACAAAGAATGCATCTCCAAATTATCAAAGCACTCTTCGTACTTCCAGAAGAATGGATCTTACCATCAGTTGCGGCTGGCGAGAACTAAAGTTCAAAAACACAAAGGGAAATTTAAAAGTATGAAGTGTTCAATGAATTTTTTTAAAAAAAATGGGCAGTATTTTAATATTATTCCTTGTCGAAAAATCAGGCCCAAAGCTGGGGTTTAGTATTTTTTTTTTCATGTCTTTTTTAGCTTTTATCGAAGTCGGAAAATTCGATAGTCAACCTTTTTTTATTTTGAGTTTTCCTGTAGTTTTTCTCTTTGCTAAATAAGGTAAAATTTCCGCACCAGAACTGGAAATATATATATATATCTGTGTGTGTGTGTGTGTTTATTCAACAGCACGCATAGCTCTAGTTTTCTACGCACCACCCGTTGTGGTCAGTGTACGCACCTCGCCAACTCGGCATTCCACACAAACATGGATCCAGCGTTTTGCAACTGCGCAAACGTTCAACGGCTCCAGCGATGACGACACGAGCATTTTCCCGCACCCATGCTCGTCAGGCATTTAGGTACATGCCGCATTTCTCCCGCGCGGCGCATGCGCGCACAGGAGATGTTTTTGACGCGCATTCCCAGATACATCCTGCGCATAGAACAGCGCTCGCTCGGGGTTGAAACGACTCGCTTCCGGTCGTTTATCGTTCCACTCGCTCACCTCCCCCCCCCCCCATCACTCCCCCCCCCCCCCAACCCAGCTCGATCAGACCGGGGCGAGGCAGCACAGACCACGTCGAGCGATGCCCGCCGGGCTCAATGAAAAACCCCCCAACGGACGAGACTTGCAAAAGAAAATGCCTCGGCTGAAACAACAGCGGCGGCAAACTAATTAAAATTCTGCACGAGATTGCAGCCAGCTTTATTAGAGTCATTTCGCTCCCGGGGGGGAAATATTTTTTTTTTCTCTCCCCCCACAACCCCTCCCCCCCTTTTCCTTTTACTCAGGAAATGGAAGTAATAACTGTTAGGGAAACGGAAGATGCTTCGTTGAAAAGCTGAAAGTATATTTCTAGGCACACAAAAAAAAAAAAAACGAATGCCGAGAATATATTGCCCAAATATTTGATAATGTTGTGGGGAAAAAACCTTTGTGTTAATTAAATGTTAGATTAATTTACGGTAAATTAAAAATATTTGAGTTATTTCATTTAATAACATGTGGTCAATTAATATATATTCTTTTTAGTGAAATATTAATCTCGGGTGCTAAACAATCAAATTAATTCACAAAGAAAATATATATACTCTAAGTTACCGAGTTCAGTTTTTCGTCTATAAAAACGCTGTGTTAACTGTGTGTTGAAAAGTATTTTAGTTGTGACATTTTTGTGCTGCAAATATAGACATAATTTAGTGACACAAGAGTGAAAAAACATCACAATCGTGTCTTTTTTTTTATTTGGGCTTATATTTTGTCAAAATTGGGGTAATTATTTTATTTTTGTTATACGCCTACCAACAGTTGAAAATTTTTTAGACAGTTATACATACATTTATATAATACATACATTTATACAATTTAGTAGGAATGTAGACAAACTAGTTATTATATAGGCTATACCTAAATTAATAATTAAAAAATATATCATAACAGAACAAATTGTTTTTTAGTTTTAATGTTATGTAAAAAATTAAAAGTTTATGCATAAAAAATAAACATGATATATAATTATATTTATTAAGAATTTAGTACAATATTTTTATGGCCAATACATTTTTTAAGTAATGTTCATGGGTTTTTATTACTGGAATTGGAAATTAAACTGTAAATAATGACATTTTTATTTTGGAGAGTACAAAGTTCAGTCTATAGTGACCACTAAACAAGAGGGAATCTTGAGCTCAGTATTTTCGATTTTTTTTTTTTTTACTGATTTTAGAACTATAGGGACGGTAACATACAGTGACACACAACAAACATATTGGGAACAGAGTCAGCCATAACATGATGTAATGAATGACCCCTGCTAGCATTTCCCTGCGGTGATATCAGTGAACCAAGGAGAGCATGAGTCAGAAAAGCTGGATCCTTTGGAATGCGAGTTCAGTGTTACCATACTTTAAAAGAATATATATATACAATATATTGGATTGTCGGTGGTTTTCGACGACGTTAATTTTTACCCTGACAATTTCAGTTGCGGTGACGATCGTTGTGAATTAGTTAGACAGTTGAAAATTCCCACCCATGTCGGCAAACTTCCGACAGAGATTCGTAGGTTGGCTACTGCACCATATCGCCACATCGAGTGTCATATTGCTAGAGACCGGAAAAATTCGCGGATTCATTTCGCGATATGCTAAAATTCAAATACATATACCTTAAAGCTGCTTTTGTTATTGGTTTACTGTTCATCTGGACGACTCTGGGCCAATGGGAAATGCTCAACCAAAGAAGTATCGTATCACAAGCAAACTAGTTGAGACGACTCACAAGTCAGCAGCCAATGAACAGGCGTTATTTTTCCCGAGTAAACTGAGGACTGTGTAGTCTATCCTGAAGGTCATCGAAACCGCGAATTTTTCCAGTCCCTACCTATTGCCTGAGATTTTTTTTTAAAAACGTATGTGACATCTAAAGTAAGCTCAAACGTCATTCCTGCAGTTTTCCCTCGAGACAAATGAGTAAAGACCAATGACAAATTCCTCTCCCCCCCCCCCCCCGCCTTCCACCGAATCAACAACCACAACTTGGTTTATGCCATCGTGTGTTACAGTCATAAATGACCTCGCTGTCAACGAGACTTCAAACAAAACAAAATTAACGCTTAAAGTAGGAACCGAAACCACGAAATCGAACAGAAATTTTCATTCTAGCGTGTTTTGAAACAGGTCTTAGGTACGCGAAAATATCATACAAAACATTTTTTTTTCTTCTTCAAAACTGGATTTCTGCACAAGCGCATAAACCGTTTGATTTTGAAGGTAGCTATTAAAATGTGACACTGAGTGTACAGAGTTATCTTAGCATGTCCTGGCCTTCCTTTCATTGGCGTAGCTGTGTTCATAAAGTTGGGGGGACAAATAATGATTTTGATGTCATGTAAACCGATTCCCCTCTTACTAAGATTATTTGATTTTAAAAGTGCAAAATAGCGCTTTTTAAGCAGTTTTTGTATCTAACCATTGGATACATCGATGTTAAAATTATTATTGTTTCCTTAAGTTAAATTTGAGAGTGAAGAAATTACAAATAAAGTTGGGCAGAATAATATTATAAAATAAAAATATCACGGTCTAGAAAGTTGGGGGGGGGGGGGGGGACAGTCCCCTCCACCCAAAAAGTTCAGGGGGACACGTCCCCCCTGTCCCCCTCGGTTCCTACGCCCCTGCTTCCTTTAAAGTGTTTTGCGGCTGGAAAGGGGTGGAGTTAAGGGTTGGGGAGGGAAGAGGAAACTCCAAGGCTTCCACTCTCGGGCTATAATGTAAAGCCTGTCGACATCCGCCCAACGTATCGTAACGTATTACCTGAAGAAATTTCGTCCTCTCGGCGATCGAATAATGATGGAGGGAGGTAAACGGTTGGCCCCGAAATCCCCCGGCTGGGCCAAAAAACCACGAGAGAACTTGTAACTATTTTATAGGACACGTTTTATTAATCAATTAATCATTATTTAGTTTTATGCGATCACGAAGAGCGTCAGTTAAAATCTGTCATCTACTTCGATGAGATTCCCTTTCCTTTTTTTTTTTTTTTTTTAAATGTGAAAATGGTTTAGCTGGGATGTTTCACCACTGAAATAATGTAATAGGTGTCCAAAAATAGATTTTTTATTTACAGCCAAGCGCAAACCTCAAATCTCAACCATCTAAAGAAAATTTCAATTAGCTATTTATTGTTTACATCACCGAGCAAAATATTTTTTTTACCGGACCTTGCTAAAATTAATTTTTCAACCAAAAAATTGAATATTACATTTTTTATTTTTTTTTTCAAAAAAGGTTTCTGAAATAGCTTACAGTAAACAAAACATACTCAGTCAATTTTTTTTTTTTTAACTCGGCCATCAGTGCAAGCAGCACAGCAAAAAAAAAAAAAAACTGGGTGTGGATGATAACATGTTGATCTCACGGGTACGTGAAAATTGTTCAGTTATTATAACGTGACCACTTAAGTTTCTGCGCTTTTTTTTTCTCGGTTTGCGAATAATTAATAGAGCGGTCGGAAGGGGCAAATGCGGGTGGAAAAAAAAATTTGCCGCGTTAAAAAAAAAAAAAAATAGAGGGGTGGGCAGTTTATAAAGAAGGGGCAGCTAGTAAATTATAATTTGCCAGGAAAAGGAGTACGCATAACAATTTCCTGTGAGGGAGCCGCGCGTATTGCATGTTTCATGAGGCGGCGAGTACATGCCTGCGCCGGGCCACCAGAAGAACAGTTATCCAGCGCACACGTGGGGTGAAATCTACTCTGATTAACGTAGTTTTTGAAAACCCCTCCCCTTCTCCGCTACCCACTAAAAATCCACCCCCCCCCCCCGCCTCAACAGTGCATCGTTATTAAAAGTTTTCGGGATTCATTCCATTGTGTTGTGCCCTACGTGATGGTCGCAACTTCCACAAGAACAGCATTAAAACATAAGCAGCTGTGATTTATATATGCTTTTTTTTTAAATAACTTTTAACGTTCCGCATGCGACTAACCAAAATATACGAACGTTTCAGGTAACAAGGATAAAAAAAGAGTTCGGACCGTGATTAGTAAATATGAGTGTGTGTATCTCATCAGCAGGTTGAATATTCTACTCTCTCGTTAGGTACTTCATCAAATCTAAATAATTTATATGGTAAAATAAGAAAACCAATTATAGTAGTATACGAAAGTATTTCCTGCGGCAAAAGTAGGAGTAAGGTGCAGGTGCCGGGTGCCCGCCATATTGTATTGTGACGTCACGGCCTCCATACTGGATTAACATGTCATTTGACATTGACTTTGACCTTTACCCTGACTACCATTTTGTATACCCCAATTTTTAATTCCGACTTTTTAGAATTATGACGTCACGGACGAGTTTTTGGATTCTGGCATCTTAGATTCTGACATTATTGCCGCCATTTTGTTTTAGTAACTCAACAAGGTTATTTTTTTCTGCTGGATTGTGCCATATATTTTTTTTACGTATTTGTTACTAGAGTGCGTTAGTGTCGTTATGTTCCATGCGCGTAAAGTCGATATCATTTTATCAACTAGTGTTGTTATAACCCTTATTGACATAATACATTATTTTAATACATCGGAATCGAGTTAATTTGAACCGAGACAGGTCTGAACTTTGATATGGAAAACATACGCCTTTGATCACACAGTTATCGAGACATGTACCGAACTAAGAATTAAATAAGTTACATTTCAATATAATACATATTCGGACTCTTAATTATGTTTTAAATGTGAAGAAATATGAGCAGAATCTGTTGGAGGCTGAGCAAACATCTTTGTTTTCAATGTTTGCTATACCAGGGGCGCTAGTGTCATGTATTGCATACATCGTCTGCTAGAGTGCACTGCCATCATATTTCATTTTAATGCCTGCTACTATGAGCACAAGTGTCGCATATTGCACACATCAACCGCTGGAGTGCAGTAGAGTACATTACCACTCCGTCGTAACATCCGCCATCATGGCAGCCATATTGGTCACCATATTAAAAATCTGTAATTATTGATCCAACAATTTTGGAAAAAAATCCCAAAATAATTTTTAAAAAATTCTTATAGGCTAATATATTGATTCAATCGATTCTGCTCTCGGTTCGATCCTTGGCTGGAGGGCAAAAGAAAAAAAATTCTTAAAAATACTTATTTATATATCACTTCAATTTAACATCAAGAAACAAAAAAAAACACATTTTCAAAAAAAAAAAAAACATTATTACAAAATTTTACCTTACTTAAAGTAAACACGTACACACATGTACAAAAACAATTGTATATATATTTAGATTATATTTCAATTACATAAACAGAACATCATCTGCTTAAAATGTAACTCTACATTTAATTTTGTGCAGTTCAAGACACTGTATATACCCGTAAGACCCGATTTATTTCAGAGGTTTGAACAGCGAAATACTTAAAAGCACATCTTGCACACAGGGATTTTACTTTTATGTTTTGTAACCTGTGGTCCCACAAGTCGGGAAAAGTTTTTTGATGCAAAAGTAGTGTTCAGCATTGCTTTCATTCAGCAACATTTCGAAAAGGTCTTTTTTAATTCTTGTTTGGTTGTACGAATTGGGCACATCCTTTTATCATCATTTAGTGTATAAACATTAACTGATACTAAGGAATTTTTTTATCAAAAACTTTATATTCCGAGACAAAGTCAGAGACCTACAGCAGGTTATAAGATGTATTTTCGCACCGAAACAATTTTCTTTGTACCCTGTTAAGACAAAATGTAGGCCTTCCTTTCATGTCGACGAACACTTGAAGTTATGGTGAAAGACGTTCCACAGTATTTGTAAAGTTTAATGGTTTATTTCGAGGGTGAAGTCGGCCCTGTTATTGTTCTTCGAGGTCTCCTCTGCTGACGAAACTACATCATTAAAGTCTCTAGCAGTGCTGGAACAGTAGATGCCACCACCACCACCACCACCACCACCGAGATATCCGCAGATATTGGGACCGTCACCTAATGCTCTCTGCCACCATGGGTATCGCTGCCATCAGAGTGTACGATAGCGATGGTACGCCTTCCAAAGAAATCGACATTGGAAATACCAAACACCGACTAAATAGAGCCGATTCGTACTGCATCACAGTCAGAGGAGGACTGAGGGTCCCATTTGTCTGAACCCTGCTTATGTACCCATAGTCGATGGTAAAATAATTACAGAATTACTTGGTTGACGTCCGAAAGTTATGATCATTTCGCTTTACTATCAAATCAACACAGTGTGGGTTAGATAAATCTGAAATTGAAGGCCAGATACGAAAAAAAAGTTTGAATTTGGCATTAATTTAGGTATAAGCTATTTTATTATGATTATTTTTAAAAACAATTGTTCTTTTTAAAACCTGTATCCACCCGTATGAAGCCCAGTACCACAACTAATAAATTACTTCTTTTTTTTAGTTTAAGATGCTTTCCTCCCGTCTTTTCAGACAGCGAGTATTTTAATCACCTGTTACCAGATTATCATGAGGTAATTGGCCCGGTGGAATTTTCTAATTCTGAACAGTTCCTGGGTCATATGTGTCGATTTACCGATCTTTCGCCCGAGCAGCGAACTGTTTTGCGAAGTGTTTTCGTCTACGTTTTGTCCTTTGCAACTTATCGCACACGCAGTCGCTACTGCAGTTTCTTTCGCTCCGTAAAATCATTTATTTATTTCCCCCCCCCCCCCCTCTCTGTGTTCGAACCTGATTGCCGGTTGCGCGGCGACACCGCACTGGCGGAGGAGCGCTGCTATCGCCGGCGGGACCAATCGGCGAGAATTAATGAACCAGCACCTCCCCTCCCTCCCTCCCCTTCACCCCCTCCGCCCTACCGGTGGGCTGCTCGTATTCGAACGCCGACAGCTGGAACCGAAGTCCCGGTCGAAACGGTCGGAGAGGGGAAAAGTGATTGGCGAAAACAAAACAAAACAAAGAGGAAAGTAAATTACCACGAAACACACACACACCTATACATACACACACACAGATAGATATATATATATATAAAGGAAAAAGCGCAAAAAAAAAAAAACACGTATCTCGAAACAATAACAATGCTTTTACCAATAATATTTTGCTTAAGGGAAAAAGATACGAAACAAAATACGCCAAATGGGTTTCAACTGTTTACATGTAAAAACAATTATTTAACGTTTTAATATTGAAACATTTGGTTTCTTTAAAGCAGCGATTACTCATTAAGAGTTTTTATAAGACCATAACAAAGTATTTATTAAGTTAATTCCAAAAATTAATTCAATTTTTAACGTCGATGACTTCACACAGAGAAACAGTTTGTAGCAGGAAGTCACTTTTAACTAAAGTATTTCACAAAACTATACGTAATGCTTTAACAATCCCGAATATTTAAAAATTTAACCATAACATTTAATGGCCTAAAACTATTGAAACACAAGATGGCATCTCTATGTTTCTACATCTCCCTCTTATGTATAGGCTTACTTGGCTTACATGTATGGTTTTTCCTTGCACATTGCCAAATCTGTGTCTTGAAAACATTTAACATTATTCTTAATTTACTATCTCTGTTGTTTAGAGACATCAGCAAGTACCAATCGAACGTGTACCCTCTTATCACATAAGGATTAACTAAACACGAGTTCTGTACTTAAAAAAATAATTTTGTGGGTATTATTTTTGTTAGTTCAATATATCAAATATTTTGTGGTAAACAAAATGTTTTTTTTTTTGTAATTTTCAATAAGTGTTTTATTTCTACACATTATTATTTTTTTGTTTCATTGATCCTAGACTCCAAATCCATTGCCAACTAATAAGTATTATACATTTATACACAGGTCCCACCAAAAGTTTAAGCATATCAATAAATCTACGATTATAATATTTTAGCTGTAACCTTATGGTAAAAATTAATTATTATTAACTCTTAAAATTCTCAATTAATAGGTTAATTAATTTATAATTACTGATTTTAGAGATTATTAATTCAATAAATAAATTTTAAGTTCTAGAAAATCTTTGCTACAGTACAAGTTATGGTTTGTTAAAAAATATTATTTTTATAAATATAGACGTTTGTATGAAAGTTTTATACATCTCGCAATAATAGGCCTACTATAATTTTTATTTTAAACGTAAAAAGTGAAAAATTTACGCAGACAAACATTAGTTGAGAGAAAAATTTCTTATAGCTTTCATGTTGTTTTTTTTTTTTTTAATATAAAATTTTCTCTTGAGGATTCAGAAACCAATAAATAGTAGTTTTTAAAAGAGCTAATGCGCACAATAGTATTTATCACCAGTATTTGAAAATCCAACATTAAAACATTCAATTTTCCAATGTTAACTTTTAGTAACCTGTATCTATACTACAAACTTTTTTATTGGCACTATAACTGACGTAAATTTAAACAAATTACTTCTGGGCTGATAGATAAAATATAGAGATGGAAAATTTAAGCCTACTTCGTTACTGGACAAAATCGGATCAAAGGGGTAGGAATTGGGAAGGTTATTATTTTTCTTCCCGGAAATTATTCTTTGCACTGTTCCTTTTTCGCAAGGAGGCCACACGGCAGTCCCTGCTGGCAGAAGATCGATGCGGGAGTCCACGTGTTGTTTGTCCGCATCACGTTTCCAGTTATTATTCCCACGAAAGAGACACGCATCTCAAAGCGGAGCCTTATCTGTAGTCCTCGGACAAAAGGAGGCTTTTCAGAGAAATGTATGCTATTATTGAGTGGAGCTTTGTCCTGCCAAAGCTCCTGCACCTACAGACGTTTTTCCTAGACACAGTCATGAAATTGAAAAAAAAAATGAAGATAAGAAGCTTTTGTAAATCTAAAAAGATTAAATGAGTAAGCTGAGATATGTCAATCTTATCTGAATTTATAATGTCTTGGTTCAGAGCTTTTATTTTAAACAACTTTGAATATTTGGTAGCAATTGTTATAAGAAATGTCTTTATTTATTTTCTTATGAATCTATGCATTTGAAAATTACCTAATATTAAAAGTACCTACTAATGAACCATATTCTATAATCCCTAATCCAGTAACATTCACTCCAACTATATCAAACAAAATAAAGATCCTAAAAGTTAACGTTGAAACTAGCATTATTATCTAATAAAAACCTCAGACAGCAATCAAAAATATTTCGTGTTTTACAGTTTTGAAATAGTACGTGCAGTATTAGATAATATCGTATAATCCTAGTTTTTTTTCTGAGTGATATACAGATATATTCATTGGTTCTCGACCACTCAAAATTTTAGAATTTGCATTAAATTGAAGATTTCGTTTGGCTCTGTTTGGCTTTGATGGAGATCACGAAAAACTCATTTATTTTTTTCTGACTTAGAAAAACTATTGGCAATTTATTTCTTGACCACTATATATTTCGTAATTCACACCTCTCTTGTATGCGTGACTGGTCTATTCTGCAAGACTACATATGTATAATGCTTAAATGAGACAAGTTCCCAAATAAATTGTTAAGGTAGCATAATAATTTATTTTACAGTATTAATATTCAAAGCTACACGATGAACAATGTTTGCAACATACGTCGTGCAAAGAATGTTTTTCCCCAAAAGTGTATATAGTATGTTTTAATTTTATTTGAGTTGTTATTATTAATAACGTTATCCACGATCTTTAGTTTGGTGTAGGTTGAGGATTTTTAAAAACATTTGAAAAAAAAATACCTGTGATTCAAAAACGTCTCGGCTTGACGTTGAGATTTGAGACCTTCTATGTACATATTATTATTTACTTGTCTGATTGTCTGTTTGTTTGCTCGAGTAACGATCAGAAACTACTGGAACGGGTTTGATGAACCATTTAGTGTTTAAAAGCTTGTTTATTAGGAAAAAAAAACGTGATTATATTTTATCTCCTCACAATGACGGGAGCCGGAGATATAACACAATAAAACCACATTATCATCACAACCAAGTGCAACCACTATAAGGTGAGCTCCCATTTCTAACAACACCACTCTTCTACCAATACTACTGTGCACCACACACACACATAATATCATTTATTAGATTATATCACAATCAATAACTATTTCACGATCGATGATAACTTTTTTTTAATTACATGAAGCGATCATTGAGGAAATTAAATCACGGTGCGATTATTCGCAAAGGTGATATACACACTAGCAGTATTATTATTGGCGGTCTGTGAAGTTTTAGAAATGCCACGCCGTAAAAAAAAATTAATTATTTTCACGGTGATGTGACGCGATTTTGCGCTGCGGCACTTGGTGGAACTCCCGGTAAAGTTCCCACGGGTAAGAGGAAGGGGGGGGAGGAAGCATCAGTTTCGACGCGGGCTCTCGTCCGATGAAAGCATCGACACCGTTCCACAGGCCCTCGCCTGATGACAGACGGGCGACCGGAGCGCATTAAATCGCGGGCTGTATTGATTCTCCACGCAGTGAAACACCGCGGCCGGCCAGTTTACGACGGTTCATCAATCATCCTCGCGCCTCAAACGGTCGTAATTTACCGATTAACTTCATGATTTCTTTCTTTCTTTTGACGTGACAACTCTAATAAATCGATGAACGCCGGCTGCACGCACGAAAAAGTGTCCCTTAACGCACATTGTACCGTTACACTGTGTCCCGTTACGCACATTGTACGCTTGCGCCGCATCTATCTCTCTTCCACTCGATTGGATCAACCATCGATTTGACTTTTTCGAGGCACATTAAACTTGAAACACTCCCATTCGTTTCCTACTTTTCCTATCATTGTCCTATCCTTAACAGAATAACACAGATTGGAAGAAGTTTAATAGCAAACATGTATAAAAGTTATATTTAAAATAATCTCTTCGTTAAAGTAATAAACATATTTGAATTAATGAGTGTCAATAAAAGTAAATTTATCAATTAAATTGTATATTTCATTTCACTCCTTCTTTGTATCTATACAAAATAGTGATAATTCAATAAAAAGATTCAATTATATTCATAAAAGTATGCAATAATTTCATCAATGTTTTGTTATGACGTCACGTTAAATTATCGTCCGTAAACCGAATGTACAGACAACCAATTTTTTAAGGATAGCAAATCTTGGCTCCGGAAATAAAACGATCACTTTTAAAATACAAAATATAATTTATTTCTCAATTTTATACACACTCAAGTAAAACAAGTCGTTATTGCATGTAGCCAGCTTTCCCCAGTTCTTTGAATTTGAAGGTTACTTCGTCAAGGTGTAAATAGTTTCCTCCACTAATCGATACCATCAATAGTCTCAGACGATCGACCAATATATAAGAATATTCTCATGACGCGTAATCATTCTCTGCTACTACTACTGTCATCTTCCTTCCACGTGTTTTATAAAAAATTTATATCTGTAGTCTTTCGTTTTACCACCATCATCACAAGCTATAAGAGTAATTTATTTTATCGCGTCATTTCCAGCGTTTTGGTCTCAGCGCTTCATCACAGTCTTCGATATCGCGAACTTCAGGTCTTCATCACAGTCTTCGATCGTGTCAGCCTCAGATGTGTCATCACAGTCTTCGATATTGTGAGCTTCAGGTCTTCATCACAGTCTTCGAACGTGTTAGCCTCAGATGTGTCATAACTGTATTTGATCTTGTGAGCTGCAGGTCTTCATCACAGTCTTCGATCGTCTCAGCCTCAGATGTGTCATCACAGTCTTCGATCTTGTGAGCTTCAGGTCTTCATCACAATCTTCGAACGTGTCAACCTCAGATGTGTCATAACTGTATTTGATCTTGTGAGCTGCAGGTCTTCATCACAGTCTTAGATCGTGTCAGCCTCAGATGTGTCATCACAGTCTTCAATCTTGTTAGCTTCAGGTAGTTCTATATTGTTCACAATTTCATGTATGCTAGTAGAATTCGATGTAAATATCTTTTCGTGTCCCATGAAGATGCTACTTTCTTCGTTAGTTTTAAATTTTAAATCATTAGCGAGATATGGGATATTAGTTTTAGCATTAGCATTACTACATTAATCGTGATCATTAGAGTTTTCTAACATTTTTCCTTCATTCCTTGGTGTTGTAGACCCGTCCTTATTTGTACATTTATTGCGATGTTTATACAATAAATATCTTCGAACAAAGGATTTCTGACACCGTAAAGATTATTTTATTGCAAAAACTAAGTTTTGTTTGGAATGCATTATTACAGCAAAAGAAAGTTTATATTTTAATAAAATAGTTCAATAACTTTCTTGATAACAAAGTCAGATATTATTGACACAAACAAAAGATTGCATGACAAGGCAAATTATTGCGTAATCAGAGTTGCGCGCGCAGCCTTCAAATTTCACACAGTTCGGTGGGTAAACCAAAACGAGATGAAGCTAAAGCTTCAAAAACCTATCTCGCCCCGGCGTTGAGTGAGCTAAACCACCAATCAACGATGGTCTCGTCGTCCATTTAGTATCGCGCGCGCACAAATTGTTTGCACGGCCTCGGTGACAAAAATGTAATAAAGGTAATGGAAGGCTTTTGCAACCTCCTTGTTTTTACACCAACAGTAATGTATTTTTAATTAGTTTACTATTAAAAATAAATAACTAAGTAATTTCAGTGCACAATAAAATGCACTATCACAATTTTTTTATTAATTGAAAGAGTAAACTTAGTCCTGTCCCCTCGCTTGAAAAGTAGCTAGCTGTTGTTTTAAATGTGATATTAAATCCGAGTTCAACAAAATTAATGAAGAAAATAATTAACAGAAAGGTAAGTGAAATTAAATTTAATCACAAACACGTACACGTTTTACCGGATGTAATTTCTGTATAAACACGTTAAAATTATTTACTATTTCAATTGAAAATAAAAAATATATTTAATTTTTTCATTCAAGTACACAACTTCGAACAATAACGTAATAAATAGTATGTGGCGAATAATAGGGTTCTTTAAATTTGATAAATGTAGTGAGATCAGGATTAAATCATTATTTCATAGTATTCATTGGGAAAATAAAATGTCCGGCCACTTTACGAACACATTGTGTCAGTGACATTTGGCAAAAGGATTTACTACCACCACTCCACTTGAAAATTTATGTGGCGTCATAAATCTAAACTTTTTTTTCCAGTGTTATTTCATGGGGTCGTAAATTTTATGGGTCTTTATCTTTATTGGTTGTCAAATGTAGAAAGGGAAGTAAAAATCCTGGACGCTGACGTTTAGGGCAGTTGACGTTAGTTGGATTAAATTTTCCGTTGCAGAAAAATAAAAGTGCCCACATCATTGGTTCTCGGACCAGTTAGGATGCAAATTTCGATTTCTTCCTGCATCAGTTCTGTCATCTTACCATAACCAACACATCCAAATGCGTTTTATAATCTACTGCTCATATCATATCCGTGCTCCACCACTGTGGTACACAGTTCAATTTTTTTTTCTCACATACATCCATCTACTGTTTTCCTCTATGCTAACTGACGCTCCAAAATGCATCCAACTTCTCGTGTTCTCTTAATTTTAGTCATTCATTGCCATTAACTTCTGAACTCACCATTACTCTCAATTACATCCAAAACTTCTAGTCTGCCTTCCCACCAAATTATTAGCATTTGTTTATGGCATCACATAACAAAAGCCCGACGGATCAGATAATACAATTACAATCGATATCAAGCGTTATGCTAGACAGTTTATCGCCTAAACACGTGGTGCTTTTAGTTAAATCGGTATTCGACTTCCATGAGAGAGGTTATTGGTTGGATCCTAGGTAACGTATGGACTCATCTCTCAACTAGCCCATTGGAATAAAAGCAAGTGTGTTCATCAAGCCATTTACAAACAAAATATGTAAATCATCACTTCAGTCTCGAAGAAACATATGGACAAAATAATCCAAATTATCTAAGTTTCTTGTGTTTCATCTTAATTTAAAGGACTCCAAAAGCTAATCATGCTAAGTGGCATGAACAAAACCAAGGTAAAATGACCCGATAATGTTCGTAATTAACATGGAATCCACCACAATTTAGGGGTTTGTTTTAAAAGAAACAAGCCCACTGCAATTTAATATAAGCTTATAAAAAAAATTATATTCATATTCACATAGTGATTTTATTACTTAACTGATCAAGCTTATAATTGTGAACAAAATAGCTATTGTTTCTTTTTACGAATATTTGTTTTAAATTAAGTGTTCAGAGGTTACATTTCTTTGACGTCTTGCAAACTTGTTTCCAAGCTGCATATTAAAAAAATCTCAAAAACACGATGTCTTTGTTATTCTTGGTATTCCATGATTCCGGTTTGACACTTATATCTGTATATTACGATGTGTTTAGCCCGGGCAACGCCGACTACTTCATATAGTGTATTAATATAATTATGTGGTAAATTTAAATATATCCATGGCATCCCTACAAAAGTTAATGAAACGGGTAAATGGATATGTAATATGATATGTATGTATTTTAAATTTCACATGAAAATTATATGTATTAATACAGTATATTAAATTTTTACCAAAATATTTTTACAGAGTACGTATGTCACCTGGGTGTCCTTGCTTTATAGCTCGAGGTTTCAAAACATACATAAACTTTGAAATCTTCGAAGGCGTACAAACATTAAAAAAAAATTGTTATTCAATTTCGTTATCGGTTTACAAAGTGACAGAAAACTCAGAATAGCAACTTTCATTTTTTCCACAAGAGTAAAATGTGAACAGAGTTTACGTAGGTGGCCTATGTAATTTTTTTTAAACTAAATTTTGCGACACGTCTTTTTTTATATTTAATGAGCACTTGCCACCGTTCCAGGAGTGGGGTCACCGGCTAACAATTGAGGGGTTGTGGTGATAGGATGGGGGATTGTGGTGGGGGAAGGGAGTGGGAGGAAGCGTCATGAGCCAAAGCTGCGCGGAATAGTCGCAGCGCGCGCAGTTCAACAATGCTCCACTCGCAGCCTGTTAACTCATCAGCCTCGTTTTTTTTTTTTTCGTTGTCGCCAATTAGCAAGCGTAATTTCGTCAGCGGCGGATGTGGTGCGGGTGCTTGTTGCGGCAATCGGTCCACGGTCGGAGGGGGTGCTCTTTTTTTTTTTTTTTTTTTTAATTCCCTTCACCGCTATCCCCTTCCCAGTGGCTTTCGGATTGGCTGGAAAGTTGATCCCGGTGGTGGGGTGATGGGAGGAGTTGGCGAGTGTGGGGGTTTTAAACGCTGATGTATTGTTGACAACACAGGGTATTGTGGGCTGGGGCGCGGCTGGGAAACAACCACCCCTGCTAACACCCCCTAAACCCTGCTCGTGAAACAGTTCACTCGACGGGGCCCCTCACCCACCCACTTTTACCGCGACGAACCAACCAACCAACCCGGGTGTAACACACCTCGCCGTCGCTTCTTTCTCCGTCGGGCGTGGTCGCGTCGCCAGGGGCACTCCGGGAAATTGCTTGCCTCCCGCCCAGACAAGAGTCGGGAGGATCGGAGAGAGAGGGGGACAACCCCCCCCCCCCCCCCCCCGCAGTTTTGCCAGATGTGCCGGAACTCTGGTGCACGCACTGAAATTTAATAAAACATATCGAAGGGTTAGGTTACGTCAGGTCAGTCACAACATGCTTGTTTTCATTGGAAACTTCTGATTTATGCGGGTGAAGTGGCGTTAATACCAAAACGCAAAACTTCGGAAATCTTCGGAAATTCTTGCAGGGAACCGAAACCACGTGAGTTGTAGGCTTCCCAAATTTCCCCGCCATCAGGATTAAGACTTGCTTCACGTAACGTCCAGACAACAGAATTGTCTGCAATGTGTTGACGCGTGCATGCACATCTAAAAACCTTTTTTTTTCTCCGTGGTGACGGAAATTTCTAAAATTCACCCGAAAACGGGTGGGAGGTAGCAGCGCCCAGCACCGCGTTGTTCATGGACGGTCATCTTGAGTTTGGCTACTTCTTTTTATTTATTTGCACGAGAAAAAAAAATAACATGTTTGTCCGCATCCAACCAACAGCGATGCACAGAAGAAAAAAAATACCGTTGATGTGTACCGAACATCTAAAACACATACAAAAATGTGAACAATACATACAAATGTTACTTAAGGTCACCAAATATTGTCCTTCCTTGTTTTCCCCAATTTATTTTTTATATGTTTACCTGAAGTCACACTTATGAAGGTAGGCAAGGTCGGAATGAAAGCCATGCCAGCCGAATCCTTCCGCACTGCATACTTAAGTCCATACTTATTCTTGCCAGACTAAATTCCCTGACAAGTTTTTAGGTCCTTTCCAGCTTCGAGCCGTGACAGTTATTAACACTTATATTTTGGTTGTTTCTGTAAATGAAGTGTTACAGCCTTTACTCGTGCAGCCCTGATCAAATGATTCTTTAATGTCAAGGCTATATTCAGCGAGAAACTTAGCCGTGAAAAAATTAACGAATTTTTTTTCAACGCTAACCCAATATAATGATTGATTTTTTCGATGAATATTGTAATTTTTTCCGAATTTCTAGGTCAACAAATACAAATTTCCAAGATGGCGCCCAAATGTCAAGATGAACTCAGCACTCTAGTGAACAAAAATTAATCTAACATTATGGTAGCGCAATCTAGCAGACGAAAACAAGATGGTGGACATGACGTCATACTAGCTGACATTATATATACCTTGACTTAAGTGGTGGGAGGTCAGTCTGCCTGCAGCTTCCGTGGAGAAATTATCTATAGTCAATTTTTTGACCTTACTGGGTTCGAACAAAGGACGCAAGTGCGTTTTTAAAAATATTATTTTAATAAAATTTGATTAATAAATTTTTATAAATTTTTAAAATTTTCCCGATTTTATAGCATACAAATTACGGATTTTCAAGATGGCGGCCGTAACAAAAATTGCAACGGTGACGTCATAATCCATGATGTCATCAAAGGGTTATCAGTAGCTGTAGATATGGATTATTAAGCCTCAATATGTACATTTCAAGCCGTTAACATTTTTAAGGACAAAAACGAGAAATTTTTCCTTCAAAACGGGACTTTTTCCCACGAAATCAGGAAATTTGTAGGAGTTTTGAATCATTTTGAGTCATTTTTGAGGAATTTTGAGGAAATTTGACACCAAAAATGGCTGTCGTGACGTCACAATCTAAGATGGCGGTTCGGCACCGGCACCATAGCCAGAAGCCAGTGCCAGCTTCGGCTATCCTACACTACTGTTGAGTGTTTATTTTAATATTTATATATTAAAACTAAAGCTTACTAAACATAGTACAATAAGCAAGAGTTCTGTGTACCACAAATTAAAATATTATAAAATTAAGTGTTTGTTTGCTTGATTATAAAATTGGAAAAATTTTGCTATTTATAATAATTTCTACCTTTTTTTAACAATTAAAATTTTTCTAAAAATTTTAGCTTTGGATTTTAAAAAAACCTAATAAATACCTGACAATGAACAAATCGTTGGAAGCTTGATGAGAAATTTATAAAACCCCTTTCAACAATGCGTGTATTTCAAATCGCAACTCAGAAGAATCGATGCTAATTGAAAATCAAATAATTTGTCAGCTAATACCAAATTAATGAACAACTGCACAACCAAATAATACCATGAGCTTTAAGTTAAAAAAAATTTATAATCTACCGTGATCAAATGAATACCCTATGAACCAAGGTAATATCATACTTCAAAGTCGCTGCAGATTAAGCGATACATTGTTTCGTTTGATGTAATATTTCTCTTTCATACATGCCCTCCATGTACCGGAAAAAAACCCGAATTTTTAGTAATTAATTATTTTTTTTTAGTCATTGGAAAACAATGAAATATACATACTTAATTATGGTTACATATTTTTAGATACATTACCCGACCACTTTTAAAACCGACAGTTACTAACATATAAACATAAATTTATTTTATTATTTCGCTGTAAAGCATGAATCCATGATATTCAATTAATGTTCTATTCATATTTTTATACCAGTTTTTTTCTCACTTATTGTTCTTGGATTACGTGTGAACCAAATTAGCATCAAAATGAAATCACTTCATAGCTTATCGTAGCTATACGTGTCACAATATGTAAATTCTGTATGCTGTGCGATAGACATGGTGGTCAGAAACAATTAAAAAAAAAGCGGGGAAAGGGGAGAAGCGTGAAAAATTTAATGAATTCTATTTGAATAGATAATTAATTTCTGTATGCTAACAACGTAAGCTCGTTGTTATGAGCTGGCTTCACTGATGCGGGACGTACCTATAGCGTATAGGGTTACTTCTTTTTACCTGTCAAAACGAGAGTATAGCGACAGAAAAAAAAATTACCATCTGTTCAAAAACTCTGTAAGCAAGAGACAGAGATAGAGATTATGTGTGAATGGAATGCGTGGTAAACGGATGTAGTTAGTAGTTAGTGAGCTTGTAGGTGCAATCTTCGCCATGCTAGTAATTTAAATCGAAATGAGAACGAGTTTCCGGCAGCGGACCGAAAGACATTTGACCGAAATTTCGGAAAAACGACTTTCGGTATAGTGCCTTTCGGTCAACTACCTTTCTGCAGATTTAAGACGTACGTATTCCCCGCGAAATAAAATTTCATGTGCATCTCAATGTAGTTATTTTCGGCCTGCTGCCACGTCCCAATGAGAACTGTCCCCTGCCCTCTAGATAGCAAAACATATCTTTGGTTATTATTTAATTTAACCCTAATTCCTTGCTGAAGTTCTGTGACAACTCTCTTTAACATTACTCACTTCATGATGATCAGTTTTACTATTTTTCCTAGCGAGTTTCTTTCAAGCTACTAAACTAACTTCAAGCATTAGCGTTTTTGCAGCTACATTTTTATTTTTAATTTATTTATTTTAGCTTACCAGAGTGACTCCATTTTAGAAAAGACGACCACTCCATGGACCTAATAGTTAAGCTTAAATTAGGTAAGAATCTCGGAATTCAAGATACCCAGCTGTAAGTCTGTAAATACTTGTATATTGACACCAGTAGTATAGAATAAGGCATACTGGGACTGGGTTCTGGGTGTGGTGCCGGTGCCGGTGTCCGCCATCTTGGATTGTGACGTCACGGCGGCCATCTTGGATGGTTGTGACCTTGACCTTTGACCTTTGACCTTGACCTTGAATTTAATCCTCAAAATGTGTCAAAATCCGCCAAAATTGGGCAAAATTCCTCAAAATTCGCCAAAATTTCCATTTCTGTGAAAAGAATTTCCGCCAAAAAATCTCAAAAAATTCCACAATTCAAAAAATCCCGTTTTCGAGAGAAAAATTCCCGTTTCGAGGGAAAATTTCCCGTTTTTAGTCCTTAAAAATCCCAGCGGCTAGAAATGTCCATATGTAGGCTTAAGCATCCATGACTACAGCCTACGATAAGCCTCTGACGACATCATGGATTATGACGTCACCGTTGCAATTTCCGTTACGGCCGCCATCTTTAACTTTTTTATTTATTATCCGATTTTAATGAAATTTTTTTTTAAAATTAATAAAAAATTACTTAATAAAATTTTAATAAAATACTTATAAAAAACAAACATTTACGACACGGAGTTCGAAGTCCTCGGTTCGAACCCGACGAGTGCAAAAAAAATTAAAAAATGGCGACCGATCCTTCCCCCGTGGTGGGTGCTAGCAGACTGACTCCCACCACTTTTTTTCAAAGCATATATATCGTCACCTAGTATGACGTCATGTCCGCCATCTTGTCTTCGATGCTGGAAGCCATCATCAATGTATCGTCGGCTAGAGTGCGCCGATGACATGTTAGTTTAATTCGTATCCGCTAGAGTGCAGTAATCATTTATTACTGTGACACCCGCCATCTTGTCATTTGGCCGCCATCTTGAAAATCCGTAATTATTTAGCTAGAAATTCGGGAAAAGTTCCAAAATTCATTAAATAAATCACTCATTAATTTACATATTGATTCGATCGATTCCTGTCCTCGGTTCGATACCCGATCGATGCAAATAATCTTAATTTTTAAGTAAAAATACCTAAAAAATGACAGGTTCGAAAATAAAAACACTGCAAGTTCTTTTACAAACATAATATTTATTACATAATTTCTATTTTACTACAGGATCACCTGCGAAGGTTAGCAATCTTACAAACATTTAGGTCCGCATAGGCGTGAAATGACTAATTCTTAGCTCCAATCGGTTTATACAAGACAGAGTCCAGCCAGATCCTTTACAGACATAGTCCTCCTCTTCTTGATAGAGTTTCTGGATACCTTGTTTAACAGTTTGCTCGATATCGTTAGAACTGTAAATTACTGCAGCCGATGTCTTGTATGCACACTTCTTCACTTTGTCATCTAACGGATAAGGCTTTCCATATATACAGTCCAACCACAAGTTATATTTCAAAGGTCCGTTTGTTGCTACGTCATCAGTAAGCTGATTGATTATGTCCTGTCTGATATCATCAAGAAAATTACAAATGTCCTTTGACTCACTTAACGTACTTGGATAATAGTAGTCTTTCAATGTTCCACGAAATGCAGACTGCGTCAAGTAGAAGCCATTATCGTTCACTTGTAATGCTCCGATCACAGTCTTATGTTCAGATGCCACAGCAATCGGTTGCTGCACATCAGTTTTTTTACTTGTACGCTCACGAGTCACCAATCTAAACTCAGGAGTCGTAATTGCTGCAGGTAGTTCAGCAGTAGGCGCACGGACTTCACCTTTACAGTTTATCGAATGTCGGCGCAAATTATCAATTCGAGTAAACCATTTATGACACTCGTCACAGCGAAACTTCATGCGAGAAGGACTCTTCGTACATTTACTCCTCTCATGTCTCCGTACATCATGTGCAAATGCAAACGTCATGTCGCAGTAGCCACAAGGATGCCTAGTTGAAGACAAACCCGAACCAGATGTCGCTGTTACTGCAACTGAATCATTTCCAGGCATACTCTTATGCACATCAATGCATCGTTGTTGTATAGAAACCTTTACTTTCTGCCGCACTGCAGGTCCATTACATGTCTCCAAGTGATGCTTCAAATTAGCATTTCTTGTAAATTGCTTGCGACACTTAATACAACCAAACATTTTACGATAAGGGTTCTTGGCACATTCTCTCTTCTCGTGTCGACGAGCATTGCTGATGTTTGAGAAAATCTTGTCACAGTAACGACATCGATGTTCGTTAGTTGACGATTCGCCATCCATTGAAGTCTCCATCGAGGGCGAAACAGCGTTCGTCGAGGTTTCCTGTACAGTCAGCACTACCGGCATTAAAGTCTCTTCTGCTGGTGGTATCACATCTGTTGAAATCCCCTCCAATGTTGACGTCATCGTTACCAACGGGATCTGCTCCTTCTCCGTCGTAGCTGTCGATAAGGTTCCCGTAGTCGATGGTACAACCTCCGAGTTCAACGTTAAAGACGGTAAAGATGCCATCGAGTTCGCAAGAACAGGTAATTACGCGATTTATGCACCAGATTAAACAATCTAGGTGATCCGTACACCGTCGACGGCAGTAACAAACTGAGCGTCCTGCTGTCTAGGACTCGCTTATATACATGCACCGTATGGAATAATACGCTAGTCAAACCAAGAACATTTTACTAAAATACTAGAGTCAAAACAACATTAAAAAAATAGAAGCACCATCAAAAAAAAAAAAAGGAAGCACACTTGGAAGCACCGACAACGAAAAGGCAGCACATTTGGAAGCACCGACAACGAAAAAGGCAGCACCATCATCGAAAAGACCGCACATTTGTCATTGGCTCCAATATTCATTGGCTCCAATATTCATTGGCTCCAATATTCATTGGTTCCATCAGTCTATTGATTCTATCAGTCTAGTGACTCCAACAGTCATTGACACCAACGGCCTTTTTCTTCATCAGCTCCAATGATATTTGGCTAGAATGCTACGAGTCTAAGAGACCATGAGGATACAATTCTACGAGTGTACAAGACTCCTCCAACTACCTTCAAGTGTATAAAGCTCCAAATGCTCCAACAGCTCCAACACGCAATGTACGCGCAATACATGCAATTTACACACAATAAATGTAATGATTACACAGTACACACACAGGAAACGGAACGTACACACAGTACACACAGGAAACGGAACGTACACACAGTACACACAGGAAACGGAACGTACACACAGTACACACAGGAAACGGAACGTACACACAGTACACACAGGAAACGGAACGTACACACAGTACACACAGGAAACGGAACGTACACACAGTACACACAGGAAACGGAACGTACACACAGTACACACAGGAAACGGAACGTACACACAGGGAACGGAACGTACACACAGTACACACAGGAAACGGAACGTACACACAGTACACACAGGGAACGGAACGTACACACAGTACACACAGGAAACGGAACGTACACACAGTACACACAGGAAACGGAACGAACACGTAATATTCACGCAATTGACACACAGTACACGCAGTGTACACGCAATTTACGCAAAGTACACCCAATGTACGCAATGTACGCAATATATATGTAATGTACACACAATGACTACGCTTCGTTCGCGCAGGACAATCATTTAATGAAAACGAAGCACGTTTGGACGGAAATTCTATAAAACGAAAGCTCATTTAACGAAAAGGAGGCGCATTCTCTCGTTCATTCAACTTGGTAGGATACGATCTTCAATGATAAGTTAGGATATAATCTCTCCATCAGTCTATGAATCCAACAGTTTATATTTCCATTAGCCATCGACTCCAACAGTCATTGACTCCAACAGTCATTGGCTCCAACAGTCATAGCCTCCAACAGTCATTGTCTCCAACGGCCTTTTGGTTCATGAGCTCCAATGATATTTGGTTAGAATGCTACGACTCTAAGAGACTATGAGACTACAATTCTACGAGTGTACAAGACTCCTCCAACTACCTTCAAGCGTACAAAGCTCCAACTACTTCAGCAGCATTATGTTATAATAGTACAAGGCTACTTGACTACGAAGCTACAAGTCTACATGGCTCCAATTGCGGCATCTGTCTTCGTCTGAATTTTCTCTTTGACTCCAACTCCGCCCGCCAGCATCTCTTCGATCTGCACCTCGATTAGGTTATAATAGTACAAGGCTACTTGACTACGAAGCTACAAGTCTACATGGCTCCAATTACGGCATCTGTCTTCGGCTGAATTTTCTCTTTGACTCCAACTGCTACAGCAGCATTATGTTATAATAGTACAAGGCTACTTGACTACGAAGCTACACATCTACAAGGCTCCAATTATCACATCTGTCTTCGTCAGCATTTTCTCTTTTGCTCCCACTGCTCCAACAGCATTATGTTATATGATTCCATGGATACTTTGTTACGTAGCTACAGGTCTACGAGGTTCCAATGCATCATGTTTACGAAGCTTCCAGAACACACGGTTACGAGACTGCGAGGCTACAGGACTACGAAGCTTCCAGGACACGAGGCTACATGGCTACGAGACTACATGACTCTAACTGATTACAATAGCACCACTCAGTGGTGAGAGTTAGGTTATCCCATGCAAAAGTACTTTATGCATGTAGTTCTGCTTTTCAACAACAGATGTCGCCACATATTGCTTGCAGGTAAATAATATTTAGTTCTTTTATGCGGGATGCAGGATGCTCACTAACGATCGCAAAAGAAGGATGGCTTCGCTAGACTCCAAGGAAAAGGAAGTTCGTCTTGCATGTTGGTGCTCCACAGATGTCTCATGGCGTAATATTAATTTGACTGAGTAATGATATTTGTCAATTCCACCTGATAAAAATATTGCAAGTTTTGATTTAGTAGCAGAAATTATCGAATTAAATGTAACTCCAATTAAAATGACATGTCTCAATAGACAAAAAAAAAAAAATCCATGCAGAGAGTGGTTCCTCAGAATAGTCAGAAACACTTGAAGAAACCACAGGAATGATTGCAAGAACACGGGAAAAACCATCAAATTATTGACATTAATAATCAGGAGCACACGGAGAAAAACATCATAATATTGGCAAGAATAATCAGGAGCACACGGAGAAAACCATCATAATATTGACCAGATTAATCAGAAGTACTCGGAGAAAACCACCACATGTTTTCCTTGATATCATAAAATTACAGGAAAAAAATATTTAAAAATAAAAATAAATTAATAAAAAAATAAAAAAATAAAAAAATTGCATAAACAGTTTCTGCTAGCTTGTAAACTTATCATTGTTGAGCAAAGATAGAGTTCTTGTACAAGCCAGAAATTTATGCAATTTTTTTATTTTTTTATTTTTTTTATTAATTTATTTTTATTTTTAAATATTTTTTTCCTGTAATTTTATGATATCAATGAAAACATGTGGTGGTTTTCTCCGAGTACTTCTGATTAATCTGGTCAATATTATGATGGTTTTCTCCGTGTGCTCCTGATTATTCTTGCCAATATTATGATGGTTTTCTCCGTGTGCTCCTGATTATTAATGTCAATAATTTGATGGTTTTTCCCGTGTTCTTGCAATCATTCCTGTGGTTTCTTCAAGTGTTTCTGACTATTCTGAGGAACCACTCTCTGCATGGATTTTTTTTTTTTTGTCTATTGAGACATGTCATTTTAATTGGAGTTACATTTAATTCGATAATTTCTGCTACTAAATCAAAACTTGCAATATTTTTATCAGGTGGAATTGACAAATATCATTACTCAGTCAAATTAATATTACGCCATGAGACATCTGTGGAGCACCAACATGCAAGACGAACTTCCTTTTCCTTGGAGTCTAGCGAAGCCATCCTTCTTTTGCGATCGTTAGTGAGCATCCTGCATCCCGCATAAAAGAACTAAATATTATTTACCTGCAAGCAACATGTGGCGACATCTGTTGTTGAAAAGCAGAACTACATGCATAAAGTACTTTTGCATGGGATAACCTAACTCTCACCACTGAGTGGTGCTATTGTAATCAGTTAGAGTCATGTAGTCTCGTAGCCATGTAGCCTCGTGTCCTGGAAGCTTCGTAGTCCTGTAGCCTCGCAGTCTCGTAACCGTGTGTTCTGGAAGCTTCGTAAACATGATGCATTGGAACCTCGTAGACCTGTAGCTACGTAACAAAGTATCCATGGAATCATATAACATAATGCTGTTGGAGCAGTGGGAGCAAAAGAGAAAATGCTGACGAAGACAGATGTGATAATTGGAGCCTTGTAGATGTGTAGCTTCGTAGTCAAGTAGCCTTGTACTATTATAACATAATGCTGCTGTAGCAGTTGGAGTCAAAGAGAAAATTCAGCCGAAGACAGATGCCGTAATTGGAGCCATGTAGACTTGTAGCTTCGTAGTCAAGTAGCCTTGTACTATTATAACCTAATCGAGGTGCAGATCGAAGAGATGCTGGCGGGCGGAGTTGGAGTCAAAGAGAAAATTCAGACGAAGACAGATGCCGCAATTGGAGCCATGTAGACTTGTAGCTTCGTAGTCAAGTAGCCTTGTACTATTATAACATAATGCTGCTGAAGTAGTTGGAGCTTTGTACGCTTGAAGGTAGTTGGAGGAGTCTTGTACACTCGTAGAATTGTAGTCTCATAGTCTCTTAGAGTCGTAGCATTCTAACCAAATATCATTGGAGCTCATGAACCAAAAGGCCGTTGGAGACAATGACTGTTGGAGGCTATGACTGTTGGAGCCAATGACTGTTGGAGTCAATGACTGTTGGAGTCGATGGCTAATGGAAATATAAACTGTTGGATTCATAGACTGATGGAGAGATTATATCCTAACTTATCATTGAAGATCGTATCCTACCAAGTTGAATGAACGAGAGAATGCGCCTCCTTTTCGTTAAATGAGCTTTCGTTTTATAGAATTTCCGTCCAAACGTGCTTCATTTTCATTAAATGATTGTCCTGCGCGAACGAAGCGTAGTCATTGTGTGTACATTACATATATATTGCGTACATTGCGTACATTGGGTGTACTTTGCGTAAATTGCGTGTACACTGCGTGTACTGTGTGTCAATTGCGTGAATATTACGTGTTCGTTCCGTTTCCTGTGTGTACTGTGTGTACGTTCCGTTTCCTGTGTGTACTGTGTGTACGTTCCGTTCCCTGTGTGTACTGTGTGTACGTTCCGTTTCCTGTGTGTACTGTGTGTACGTTCCGTTCCCTGTGTGTGTACTGTGTGTACGTTCCGTTTCCTGTGTGTACTGTGTGTACGTTCCGTTTCCTGTGTGTACTGTGTGTACGTTCCGTTTCCTGTGTGTACTGTGTGTACGTTCCGTTTCCTGTGTGTACTGTGTGTACGTTCCGTTTCCTGTGTGTACTGTGTGTACGTTCCGTTTCCTGTGTGTACTGTGTGTACGTTCCGTTTCCTGTGTGTACTGTGTGTACGTTCCGTTTCCTGTGTGTGTACTGTGTAATCATTACATTTATTGTGTGTAAATTGCATGTATTGCGCGTACATTGCGTGTTGGAGCTGTTGGAGCATTTGGAGCTTTATACACTTGAAGGTAGTTGGAGGAGTCTTGTACACTCGTAGAATTGTAGCCTCATGGTCTCTTAGACTCGTAGCATTCTAGCCAAATATCATTGGAGCTGATGAAGAAAAAGGCCGTTGGTGTCAATGACTGTTGGAGTCACTAGACTGATAGAATCAATAGACTGATGGAACCAATGAATATTGGAGCCAATGAATATTGGAGCCAATGAATATTGGAGCCAATGACAAATGTGCGGTCTTTTCGATGATGGTGCTGCCTTTTTCGTTGTCGGTGCTTCCAAATGTGCTGCCTTTTCGTTGTCGGTGCTTCCAAGTGTGCTTCCTTTTTTTTTTTTGATGGTGCTTCTATTTTTTTAATGTTGTTTTGACTCTAGTATTTTAGTAAAATGTTCTTGGTTTGACTAGCGTATTATTCCATACGGTGCATGTATATAAGCGAGTCCTAGACAGCAGGACGCTCAGTTTGTTACTGCCGTCGACGGTGTACGGATCACCTAGATTGTTTAATCTGGTGCATAAATCGCGTAATTACCTGTTCTTGCGAACTCGATGGCATCTTTACCGTCTTTAACGTTGAACTCGGAGGTTGTACCATCGACTACGGGAACCTTATCGACAGCTACGACGGAGAAGGAGCAGATCCCGTTGGTAACGATGACGTCAACATTGGAGGGGATTTCAACAGATGTGATACCACCAGCAGAAGAGACTTTAATGCCGGTAGTGCTGACTGTACAGGAAACCTCGACGAACGCTGTTTCGCCCTCGATGGAGACTTCAATGGATGGCGAATCGTCAACTAACGAACATCGATGTCGTTACTGTGACAAGATTTTCTCAAACATCAGCAATGCTCGTCGACACGAGAAGAGAGAATGTGCCAAGAACCCTTATCGTAAAATGTTTGGTTGTATTAAGTGTCGCAAGCAATTTACAAGAAATGCTAATTTGAAGCATCACTTGGAGACATGTAATGGACCTGCAGTGCGGCAGAAAGTAAAGGTTTCTATACAACAACGATGCATTGATGTGCATAAGAGTATGCCTGGAAATGATTCAGTTGCAGTAACAGCGACATCTGGTTCGGGTTTGTCTTCAACTAGGCATCCTTGTGGCTACTGCGACATGACGTTTGCATTTGCACATGATGTACGGAGACATGAGAGGAGTAAATGTACGAAGAGTCCTTCTCGCATGAAGTTTCGCTGTGACGAGTGTCATAAATGGTTTACTCGAATTGATAATTTGCGCCGACATTCGATAAACTGTAAAGGTGAAGTCCGTGCGCCTACTGCTGAACTACCTGCAGCAATTACGACTCCTGAGTTTAGATTGGTGACTCGTGAGCGTACAAGTAAAAAAACTGATGTGCAGCAACCGATTGCTGTGGCATCTGAACATAAGACTGTGATCGGAGCATTACAAGTGAACGATAATGGCTTCTACTTGACGCAGTCTGCATTTCGTGGAACATTGAAAGACTACTATTATCCAAGTACGTTAAGTGAGTCAAAGGACATTTGTAATTTTCTTGATGATATCAGACAGGACATAATCAATCAGCTTACTGATTACGTAGCAACAAACGGACCTTTGAAATATAACTTGTGGTTGGACTGTATATATGGAAAGCCTTATCCGTTAGATGACAAAGTGAAGAAGTGTGCATACAAGACATCGGCTGCAGTAATTTACAGTTCTAACGATATCGAGCAAACTGTTAAACAAGGTATCCAGAAACTCTATCAAGAAGAGGAGGACTATGTCTGTAAAGGATCTGGCTGGACTCTGTCTTGTATAAACCGATTGGAGCTAAGAATTAGTCATTTCACGCCTATGCGGACCTAAATGTTTGTAAGATTGCTAACCTTCGCAGGTGATCCTGTAGTAAAATAGAAATTATGTAATAAATATTATGTTTGTAAAAGAACTTGCAGTGTTTTTATTTTCGAACCTGTCATTTTTTAGGTATTTTTACTTAAAAATTAAGATTATTTGCATCGATCGGGTATCGAACCGAGGACAGGAATCGATCGAATCAATATGTAAATTAATGAGTGATTTATTTAATGAATTTTGGAACTTTTCCCGAATTTCTAGCTAAATAATTACGGATTTTCAAGATGGCGGCCAAATGACAAGATGGCGGGTGTCACAGTAATAAATGATTACTGCACTCTAGCGGATACGAATTAAACTAACATGTCATCGGCGCACTCTAGCCGACGATACATTGATGATGGCTTCCAGCATCGAAGACAAGATGGCGGACATGACGTCATACTAGGTGACGATATATATGCTTTGAAAAAAAGTGGTGGGAGTCAGTCTGCTAGCACCCACCACGGGGGAAGGATCGGTCGCCATTTTTTAATTTTTTTGCACTCGTCGGGTTCGAACCGAGGACTTCGAACTCCGTGTCGTAAATGTTTGTTTTTTATAAGTATTTTATTAAAATTTTATTAAGTAATTTTTTATTAATTTTAAAAAAAAATTTCATTAAAATCGGATAATAAATAAAAAAGTTAAAGATGGCGGCCGTAACGGAAATTGCAACGGTGACGTCATAATCCATGATGTCGTCAGAGGCTTATCGTAGGCTGTAGTCATGGATGCTTAAGCCTACATATGGACATTTCTAGCCGCTGGGATTTTTAAGGACTAAAAACGGGAAATTTTCCCTCGAAACGGGAATTTTTCTCTCGAAAACGGGAATTTTTGAATTGTGGAATTTTTTGAGATTTTTTGGCGGAATTTCTTTTCACAGAAATGGAAATTTTGGCGAATTTTGAGGAATTTTGGGCAAATTTTGCCCAATTTTGGCGGATTTTGACACATTTTGAGGATTAAATTAAAGGTCAAGGTCAAAGGTCAAAGGTCAAGGTCACAACCATCCAAGATGGCCGCCGTGACGTCACAATCCAAGATGGCGGACACCGGCACCGGCACCACACCCAGAACCCAGTCCCAGTATGCCCTATTCTATACTACTGACACCCTAAAAGTTGTCTCAAAACCTACATATGGTAGGGTGTACGCAACTATTAAATTTCAAGGTCAAAGGTCACAAAAATCGGTTTTTTGCGCTTTTTTTGTAAATATCTCATTTCATATGGGTTTTTTGCTATTTGTATTTATTATCAATATTGTAGAATACAAAATTCTCTACAAATTTTGTTCAAAAAAACTTTTCATGCGGTGAACCGTTTTCGAGATAGAGGGCGGAGAGCGCGCGGTCACAGCATTACTTCAGGTCAACCGGTGCCTCCGGTCGAAAACGCGCCATATATAGTTGATGAACTATCGATAAATCAATCGATTATAAATATGTCAATTTTTATTAACTATTATATTATATTTTATCATTTTCTTCATGCATTAAATCTATATCTATTCAATAATACTGATAACTGTTTCCTAAAATTAAAAAATAATTAAGGGAAAAACTTAAATCATAATATAATTATATTCCCATTTACACTAATGACATTTTAAATAGAAAATAATTAAGTTCATCTTCTTTCAAATCTGTAAATTTTAAAATCCTTCCACTACGTCAAACGTGTATATTATCAAGTTCAAACTTGGTTAGGCTATGATTTGGAACCCCAGGTATGGGGTTGGGCAATGCGAAACGATTTTCTGGAGCCTATCATGACAATTTTACCACCTGCTCCAGAAGATTTGCTAAATACAATTTTCTGCAACTGCAAAAGTGGTTGTGGTTCGCGATGCGGATGCAGGAAAGCGGGCTTGCAATGCTCTTTAGCTTGTGGCCAATGTAATGGGCAAGCTTGTCTCAATGCTCTACCATATCAGAGCGACATTAACGAAGATGGAACCTTTGACCCCGAAATCATGGAAGAACTTGAGACAAATGTCGTTGAAGACGTTAATGAAGACCAGTTTGAAATTTACCAGCAGCCGGAAGACGACGATGAAGAGGAAGAAGATGATTAAAATTATAAATTGTAGTTTTTGTACCCTTTATTCCATTTTTTTACTTTTAATAAAAATAAATGGTTTGAATGATATTTTTTAATAAAAAGATATATTCATAATTTATTTGTTTTTTTTTCATCATGTAAGAAGTTATTAATATTAATTAGGTTAAAATTCAAATATAATTCCTATATTTTCTTTAACAATTCTGCAATTACATGGGCAGGTAAGTGTTGTTAAATAAATTAATACTGAATAAAAAGTGGATAGGTTAGGAAAAAAATGATAAAATCTATATATATATAAAAATTTAGCTTCCGTATGTATTTGGCCGCAAAACTCGGAAAGTATACGATGGTTTGGATTGAAATTTTTACAGAACATTGCATCTTAACAGAAGAGTGTTTATATGAAATAAAAGTTTGGGAAAATCCACCGGAAAAGTCGGAAAAATAAATTTCTATAACTAAATATCATGGTCACCCAACTTAGTTGTGACCACGCTCGACGATGCTGTACCATATTGTCGAAGTTCAATTTCAATTCAATTCAAAAGATTTTTATTATACATTTTTACACTTCACAGTTATTTGACAATGGTTTACAAGACACGCCAGCACACAGTGCTCTTTTGCCTAAAAATACATTATTATTAAATACAAGTTAAACTTTGCTGGTATATACAAAATTCACAGAGGTTAACAGAAAAATATAAGCGGTATATACAAAGGAAAAGTTTAAAACCTTTGGTTTTGTCTGGAGCCCCGGGGCTCTATGTTTGGGGTATGGAAGTTATTCTTCACTCATATACACTATACACATTAATTAAATTTGAGAAAAGGGAGGAAAATATAAAAGCATACAGGTAGATAGATAACTTAATATATATACACTTAATTTCTGGCAATGTCGCTATGGGCGGCGTTCATTGGTAGTGCTTCGCACCGGCACTGTGGTGGGCGTCCGTTGCACTGCACTGATCTTCTTGACCGATGTTAAGATTCTTGAGAACTGCCCAGTCAGGGTGGCCTGCCTGGGTGGTATTCTGTGATGAGTTTATGAGGGTGAGGTCTGGTGATGTTGTGTTTGCCGATGTTTCGTACAAGTGTAGACGGGTGTTGTGCTGCTTTCTTAAAGAATCTGTCTGTGTATTGTATTACAAGTGAGCGCGGTGGTTCAAGCACATCAGGCTACTCGACCATTGTGCCTTGACGATTATAATTTACACAAATTAGTATATATATATATATATATATATATATATATATATATATATATATATATTTCAAGAAAGAATAAAAAACTTTATTTAATTTGAAAGTATATTCTTTCGACTCTATTGATAAAAATACGTTTAAATTAAAAAATATTCAAATTTTTGGAGCACAGTAAAAAAAATGCATTTAACCACGAATATGCGAGTTAAACTTCAGAACGATCCAACAGCAGTCATATTTTCAAGACAATTAATTGAAGTTGGTAACGGCACTGTACCTACAAATCCAGAAACAGGAAAAATCAGCTTATCATCTGATTTATGCAACATCGTAGATTCAAAAGAGGAATTAGTAGACAAGGTATTCCAAAACATCGAAACAAAATTCAAAAATCATGCATGGTTGAGCGAAAGAGCCATTCTAGCGGCTAAAAATGTTGACGTACACGATATGAACAATAGTATTATAAACAGAATCGAAGGTGAAACAATGACATATAAATCAATTGATTCAGTAGTGCACCAAAATGAAGCAGTGAACTTTCCAACGGAATTTCTCAATTCACTCGATGTTCCAGGATTACCACCACATATTTTGAATTTGAAAATTGGTGTGCCAATTATATTGCTTCGAAATATCTGTTAGCCTAAATTATGTAATGGTACACGATTAGTAGTTAAAAAATTAATGGATAATCTTATTGAAGCAACAATTTTGATTGGACTTCATAAAGGTGAAGACGTATTACTTCCACGAATGCCACTTATTCCGACAGATATGGCGTTCGAGTTCAAACGACTTCAATTTCCAATACGCCTTGCGTTCGCTATGACCATCAATAAAGCACAAGGACAATCTTTGCAAGTGTGCGGTTTGAATTTAGAAAATGAATGCTTCTCTCATGGACAGTTATATGTCGGGTGCTCCAGAGTCGGTAAACCATCTGATCTATATGTTTATGCAAAAAATGGGAAAACAAGGAATGTAGTCCTTCCATTAGCTTTACAATAAAAATATTTAAGCTAAACACATTTTTATTTCTTCTATTACATTCCACAGCCATGCACAGTAAAATATTAAATTAAACAATGAATTAATATTAAACTGTGCCACAGCAAAGCGTGGCCGGGTTTAGCTAGTATAATATAATAGTTAATAAAAATTGACAAATATTTATAATCGATTGATTTATCGATAGTTCATCAACTATATATGGCGCGTTTTCGACCGGAGGCACCGGTTGACCTGAAGTAATGCTGTGACCACGCGCTCTCCGCCCTCTATCTCGAAAACGGTTCACCGTATGAAAAATTTTTTTGAACAAAATTTGTAGAGAATTTTGTATTCTACAATATTGATAATAAATACAAATTGAAAAAAAAAACCATAGGAAATGAGATATTTACAAAAAAAAGCGCAAAAACCGATTTTTGTGACCTTTGACCTTGAAATTTAATAGTTGCGTACACCCTACCATATGTAGGTTTTGAGACAACTTTTAGGGTGTCAATATACAAGTATTTACAGACTTACAGCTGGGTATCTCGAATTCCGAGGTGAACTTACTATAATGACTGGACTATAAACTTCCATGATGTGGCATTTGCTGCGCTTTGTATAGCCCTTGTTCATCCACACATAAATTAAATATAATTGCTTCCGTCACGCTTCTTCCCTGTGCATCAGTCACAGTTGAAAAAAAATTAAACAGTTGCCACATGCAAACGATATATTGCTTTGCGATGAGTCCACGTGGAATGACGCGACAGAAACTCATGTGAGTAATACAGATTTTTAAATGCGCGTAAATCAAAGTTTTAAATCATTTTACCGGCTGCATGAGAAGGGGGTGGGATGGGGTACGTGTACTGCATTAAAAAAAGAAAATTGAAATGACAGCCGCAATAGTTATGTAAATGATGGTTTTGTTGAAATGTCGTTTTTTTTTATCATGTAATGTAATCGAACATGTAATTGGAATATTTGTTTGATAGAAAAATTAACAAAAATTAAAACATAAAACCACAGAGAAAAAGCCTGAATCAGTTATCGAAAATATTAACCCAAAGACGAAACTAAACAGGTATTATGGATCACTCAACGACTACTGCACTGTCAAGAATATTAATATAAAGGCTTAATTCAATTAGTGAGATCTCCTCTAAAACAATTATTAAATTATTTCCCCCAGTTTTTTTTCACTCAACTACACTGAAATTACACTTTAACACGAAAGCACTGGACGTATTTACAATATATGCTATTTCTGTCAACAAAAAAACGCTCCAGACTACGTTTGTTTGATGACTTTCAATTTGTTTAAAGTTTAGTTAAAATTATTTCGAAGTACTTAAACATAGCTTAAATGCTCATTTTCTCACTACAATTGTCTCTAAAAATATTAAATAAAATTTCTTATAAAATACACTACGGATATGTATGTATATAAACTTTGCTTTATAGTTATCGTTTTATAACAAGAAAGAGACATCCGGCATTACTGAAATTCAAACCGTAATCTAAAAATGTATGATACAAAAAATTAGATTACAGTCGTCTCTTACGGTTCCAAAGTTGTACGTTAAAAGACTTGAAGAGTGCGCACTACCGTCTTGCGTGCAAGGGCAAAGTTACGCTTCGTTAGCGCGATGGTGTCGCCCTTATCCTCCCTTGGCTTCTATGCGTCTTGAGCGGATAACAGTTCAGGTAAGTAGGTCCTCTAAGGAATCTCATTTCCCTTAACGTTCGCAGCCATACAGGTAGATATATGTTTCCCGCTGAAAGAGGAAGATTCTGATCGTCGAATGTATTCAAGGAGACACAGGGAAATAAATATTCTGGATAGCTTTGCCTAGTCCCGCGAGAAACACAAACGTATCGAGAGAGGACCAACAAAAAAAAAAACATTGCGTTAAATGGCACTCACGATTGATGACGGTTGCTCGCTGGTTGGCCGTACAAACCTGGAAGCTTTGTTCTCTTTTAACTAATGTTCTATTGACTGCTGATAATTCAACCTCCCGGCTCTTAAATTCAGGGTAATATGTAATGCATGAATACAAACCTGTTTTATTTTCATTCTAGATAACGTCTCCGTGAGGGTGAAATTTTTTTTTACAACTTAGCTAATTTATTGCCGAAAACTCAGTTCACATTCGAATTCCATGGTTGTTTCACACAATGCAGGGATATTTAAGCGCGTTTTTATTCAAAACATGCACTAGTTTTCTATGGAAACTATGTTCAGAAAATTTTCTGAAACGATATATTTTAAACTCAGCACAAGCAGATGTATATTTAGTGATTGAATTTTCTGATTCCAGATGTGCACAGATCATAGATTTCAATTTAGAAAATTTATGAACTAGACAGCTCTATTTCGCATCGTGTAAGTTTTCTCTTCAATAAATAGCATACTGTACATTTACGACACATAGACAACATAAAATATGATTTGGCGGGGCCAATACTATTGGGGGGAAAACCATTAAAAAATAATGATGGCATTGGGGAAGGACAGGAAACAGTTAAGAAATCATAAAGAACCTAAAGGCGAGTTCTTTAAATAATTCATGCAGTTGGGATTTTTATTAATTTTTTATTTTGTATTTTTGCATTTTTTTCCCCATGACAAACAGTGCAAAATTGCAATGGCGTATGTCCAAAAATTTGTATTAAATCTAAAGACGAGTATTCATCCATTTAGTTGTAATCTGTTTGAATTGGAGGCCCGAAGATGTCTAACGTTTTCCGAGGGGAGACACGTATTGAGGCCCTACAATGGAAGAACTCCATACGGAATGCACGAGTGAGGAAAACGAGAGAGAAAACCCTAGAAAACCCACTGAAGATTCGCAACGTTTACCAACATTTTTCTCATTCACAATTTTAAAAATACCTTTCCCACGCCGTTTATTTTCGGAACCGGATCAACGTGATGTGGAACGAGTGATTATCAATCACTTAATCAACCGTGATCTTTCAAGTTAAACAAAAAAACACCATTCCATTTCATCTTTAAAAAAAACGTTGGCACAAAAAAAAATTCATTATGTACATTTTCTCTCAACTCAAGTTTACGTAAGATACGTGGTCACTGTCTTGTTTTTGTTTGTTTTCCATTTCAAAAAGAAAAGATTTTACTATTAAAAATGTAGGCTTATTCGTTCAAAACTTTCTGTTATATGAAATTGATTCATTGACTTTTATACGTATTTCACTTGCAATCCTTTCTCATTATCTACTTAATAAAATTCTTAACACTGACGCACATAAACCAATGAGTCTAGAAGCATGAAATTTTGCACAGGAGTTCCTCATATAACGTAGGTGAGCATTAAAAAGAGATTTTAGAAAATTCATCCCCTAAGGTGGTTAAATAGGGGATGAAAATTTGAACGGAAGTTTGTCATTTTTGAAGTTATAAATATGGAAACTCGTGTTTAGGCTTCTGGTTATAAATAAAAATCAGTTAGGTATATAGCAGTTGTATTATGAAATTTCATCCCTTACGGAATGAAAAAGTATTAAAATCGATTCTGTAATATAAAATCAAAGGAAATAGGTCATAGACATACAAACAATGAGTATGTGTCATTTCTCTATGTCCGCCACACGGTCATATAGTAATGTCTGGCAATTTCCTGTCATTCTCCTTAGCGAGACACATTAGAAAAGCAACTATTCTCACCGGAGCCACTAAAAGAGACAGCGTTGATTACCTGCATCACAATAATTCCCAATAATTTGCCATTAAAATTAAAGAGGCCGTTATTCACGTTAAAGTTAGCATTTATAATATCAATAATAAATAAGTCCCAGGGATAAACATTAAAAGTGGCAGGAATTAATTTGGGAACTCCATGCTTCTCGCATGGTTAGCTCTGTGCTGTTTGTTCAAGAGTATTGAGTACCCAAAACATACATACTGGCGGAAAATAATAAATCATACCATGTTGCCTACAGAAACACATTGCATTAAATTATTGTTATCAAGAAACAATAAAAAAATCTGTCACTCTACCAAGTCAATGAAGCGTAAAATTGCACTCAAAATCAGACTCATTTGTATGTTTCTATTATTAATTTTCCATCTTTACCAATTCTGAAGTCCACGCAGACGAAAACGCGGAAAAAGCACTTATAAAATCAAATACTTAATCTTTACTAAAAATTTAAAAAAAGCTTAAGCATAACGTGTTTTTGTTAAGAATTAAAAACATTTATATACCTGACAAATTATTGTGTCCATTTCTTTAGTAAAAACGTTTGGAATGTATAACATACATTTTTAAAATGGTGAAGCATCAGCAATGCCCTGAAACTGCGCGAGCGAAGCCAAAGGGTATTTATCTAGTCGTCTATAAAATCCGATGTATGTCACTTATTTAAACACGCGATTGGTTGGCTCGTTAATGTCTCCCAAAGGACGTGATTCAAAGTAAATTCGCGCAAATTAGTTCGTCAGCATTATTATCGTTGGCTGTCGTCTCCCACGCGATAGATTTGCGAGCTCAAACGCATATACTGAATGTACCAGAACTCAAACATCATTAGAATAGTTGGAAAGTAAATAAGTACGGTTCGGAATTTAAAAAAAAAAATGTGTCGTAGTTTTTGAGTTAGCTATTAGTATTTTTCAAAAGATTTAATATCCCCACCCTGCACACCAAATTAATAGATACTGTGAATAGCTCGACAAACTTTTGTTATGCAATAATGAATAACAATATTGTTGACAACAATTCAAAATAAAATCAAACATAAATTCATTATTGAGAAATACTAATATTGGCTCGACTTATGCTTCAAAAATTTTTAATTGGGTTATTTTGACTATTCATACTGTAAAAAATTATTATTCCTATTTATAAATATATTTGTTTAAACGAATCATCTTTTTAAAATAAATTGTTAAGTTAGCATAGGATTTTTTTACAGTAACCAGATTACAGAATTTTGCCGCATAAGTCGTGCAAAGAATTTTTTCCCCAAAGTGTAGAATTTCTTATTTTATTATGAATTATTATCAATAACATGGTTATTCGTGATGTTATTATCCACAGTATCTAATCATTGGGTGCATGGTGGGGATTTAAAAACATTTGAAATCAAAATTCCTGTTACTCAAATTAAGAAATTTAAATTAATGGCATTTCAACTGTTTCTCGGCTTGAATATGAGTTCTGGGACATCATTTTAAGTAGACCGAAATGAAGTAAGGTTTTTAAATAACGGGTAGAAGTGGTGTCAAGGCCGTGGGGGAAACTTAGAATCCGGAGTGGGGGGGGGGGGGGGAGAAATATACTGTCGGATCCCCTCATTATTACTTATTGCATTAATTATAAAACTCCACATTAGGTAAATCTCAAAACTGTAAACGTTACCGTGGTAATCGCTGTGTGTACATTACCTGCACATATCGTAAAACTGAAAAGTATTCCAATAAATTCTAGCTATGGTTAAAAATCGAATACCCTAAAAAAATTCTCGAAACCTGATCGGAAACCCCTGGTGTCAGGATCCCGGGTATTTTGCAAGCCCCCCCCCCCCCCCACCCTTTTCCCTCAATCAAACTGGTCCTGGAGGTCGCAGTGACGCGATCTGCGGATCTGCAGTGATTGGAGAGACAGGCAGTCGGCGTTATGCCTCGACCCTTCCTGTCGAAGCGCGCACGGTAAGACGAACACCCCATCAATAAAGATGGAGGGGGGGAAAAGAACGACTCGTATCAAGGAAGAGAGGTAAAACGGGTTGAGAAGGGTTGGGGGCGGGGGTAAAGAGAAAGAGGAGAAAGCGTCCTGACAATTACAATGAATGTTGAAGTTCCGGACAGAGCCACACACACACACACTCAAGTGCGAAAACACATCCGCACTTCTCTACTGACGCCCTTTCAAACCTCTCTCTCTTTTTATCCCTTCTCTCTCACTCTCTCCTTAAACCCCTTCCCTCATCCGGAGACTTAATTCAGTCACGAGCGTGCTCTGGAATTCCAAATCGCAATTTCACCCGGTTCCCGGATAGAAATTTTCTTCTTCTTCTTCTTCTTCTTCTTCTTCTCTTCTCCTCCTTCCTGAAATGGAAAAGGGGTAAAGAGACAAGCGATAGGCGCAAAGGGTGAAATGGAGGAGGGAGGGAGGAATTTTTTTTAAATGTAAAAAAAAAAAGAATAGAGGGAAGCTTTGCAGATGAAGGACTCTGGAAGACTGCTGCTCGCAAGGCGGCTTTGGGGGGGTTCGGTAATTACGTTCATAAAGGGCGCCGTCACGAACAGAGACAACCTCCCCTCCCCCACTCCTCCTCCTCAACGACTCCCAAATCCTCGAGGTGGAGGTGTGGAGGGACACGGTGTCTCCATCACTCGACCGCCCCACCGGTCGACGTCACTCATTCACTTTGCTTCGCGGTACTGCGTCACTGTCATCTCTTACAAAAGCGCACAGCCAACCTGTAGCTCCGTTACGGGTCGTTACCACAACGCTGAAATACCATAACGCCGAATGTCAAAATTAAATAACAACTGAATGAATATGTGTGTGTTTCTTAAATGTACCTTAACGCCGAAATACCACAATCAAACCTAACCTTACCTAACCTAACATAACCTAGCGTAATATAACCTAACTTAACCTAGCCTATCCTAGCCTAGCCTAGCCTAGCCTAACCTAGCCTAACCTAACCTAGTCTAACCTACCCTAGTCTGACCTAACCTCTTGTAACCTAACCTAACCTTTGTGGCAGTCCTGCAATTACATTTTTCGGCGTTAGTGTATTTCGGCGTTAGTGTATTTCGGCGTTGTGGTCAATTTGGCATTTCGGCGTTGTGGTGCGTCCCCCTCCGTTACACTGTGAATTTTGACGTGAATACGTCTTTAAAATTTCTTCCGTAGTGGAAGGCAATTAAAAAAAAACGAATGATAACGAAATCGGGGGATAAGGTTTGATATTGCAGATATATATCCATCATCTTCATCCAAAATTTAATTACACCACTGGATAGTTAAAGGATCAAAGAAATTCGTCACGCTAAGTGAGGACTGTGAACGCATCGCGCGCCGCCATTTTGAGGTCATTTTGCTGCGTTTCAAGATTTCCATTTAGTATAACATTTTACTCGTAAAACCTAAGACGTTCGTTTGAGTTTCAATCGTCAGTTCTCGTCAAAATATATCGATTGCATGTATAAAACATTAGTTTAAAATAGTTATAGTGAATATATATGGTGTGAAAATAAAAATATATAATGTCGTATATATATATATCGTATTTTATATTTTGTATAGAAAATGTTACCTGTTACTTACAAGTATTCGCGTACAACACACGGCCGTGTCCATGACACAGCCACACCCCATTTTTTTGTTTGTAAATGGAACGGATTCATGTAAATCTGTTGATATATATTTTTTTAATTTGTATATTCGCGTGCAAACAGTTGTATCACTACAAAACAGTGCTCGCGATAATACTGGGTTCGGACTATTACCCGGGCATTTATGCTTTGTGTTGTCCCAGTACCTCCAATAGTTAAAGTTATTTGTAAACCGTTCTATGAACCGCTTTCTCGTATTAACTGCGCACATTAATAAGCATAATAAAACAAAATAATTTAAATAATTGAATATTCGGTTGTATTCCAATATTTAAAAAAAAAAATTCTTGAATGAAACATCAATCTTTATATATATATTTCTTGTGTGCGTGTGTATGTCACTGAACTCCTCCTAGACGGCTGGACCGATTTTGATGAAATTTTTTGTGTGAGTTCACGGGGATTCGAGGATGGTTTAGATTCACAATTGGATATTTTATCTCGATTCTGAGTTAAGAAAAAACTAAAAAAACACGCTTTAAAAGCAAAAAAAACTAAGCATTGTTGATAATTAGCCTCCATGGCAACGGGCTTTTGCATTGTTGTTGCCTTCTGCGTAACCATGGGAAAGGATTTTGGTAACGGCAGTGGCGTGCCCAAGAGGAGGGGTATGTCCAGCGTAGAAATACTTACCGCCATATCCATATCTCACAAAAAGTACATTTGGGCAGGACAATGTCTGTCGGGTCCGCTAGAAAGATATATAGAGATATATATGTAGAAAGATATATAGAGAGATAGAGATATAAATAGAAAGATAGAGAGAGTTATAGAGATATACATAGAGAGATAGAGAATTAGAGAGATAGAGATGCTTAGTATACGTTTAAAAAATTACATTATTAATAAATTAAAAAATTGATTGAGGCATTGCAACGCATGCCGGGCATTATCTAGTAAATATATAAAATTATGCACCAGTTGTAAGAAATACTCAGTATTATTTAGAAAAACGTATTTCATACATGCAAAAATAACTGTAGCCGTTGTTGTACAATGTTACAATAATTTTACTGTATTGCTACAACCTATTTTTTTGGCAACCGGTTTACAAAAAAAAATCTTATGTAAAAGCACAGAATAATTTTTTTTCTGTGTACGAAAATTTCCAGGTTACATATGATATCTCGCCTCAGTTGGTCGAACGTCAATTGTCTTTTTGACGTGATAACGTCTTATAAATCGATGAACGCCGGCTGCACGCACGAAAAAGCATTACTCATTGTCACGTTCCGCCTGAGCCGAGCGTGCAAGAACCGGCCAACCACCGTGCGTGAAAATCTTCTATAATATCAAACAGGTTTAGGCGGGCTTTTTAAAAGCAGCAATTTAAAAATTTTGATTTATTTGTCCAATTTCGTCATTTCAAATTAACAATTTATTGACATTGATTTTATTTCAGTTTATTTCTATAACTAATTGTTTGTGATTATACTATTTAAACAAATTATTTAAATTAAATTTGCAAATACTGTGAATAATATTTGAAAATTAAAAAGTATGCAATTTTTCATCAATGTTTTCTTATGACGTCATCAAGTATAATTATCGTCCGTAAACCGACTTTACAGACACGTGGAATAAGCGCATGTCCCTCATCGAACATTCGACTGCACTTGAAGTGGAGTGAAATTGTTGAATGTTGTTGTTGGAGTTGAAATTGCAGTTTTGACATTGAACAACATACGTTGTTGGTTTAACTATCGACATTGAAATTGAGAAGCTGTTGCCAGTAATATTTTAATAATGAACCTGATATTAATTAGCAACTGCTTGTAGTAATCAAACGATAACCACTGTAAAACATAAAGCAAAATAATTCGTTAGAGTATGGTATCGATAATTTTCTTTCCTGTAGTTAATAACAATTAGCGTGAAATATTCATTACCAGTGCACAATTATATTTTAAAATATTACTTTTAAATTATCACAAGTATGTTCTAAAAACCTGTTCGCCTCCTCCTTTAGCTATTCGAATGTGATATTCGTATTCAAGACTTTTTTCATTTCTCGATTCGAATTCGAGTCTAACAAAAATATATATAGATTATATTCACACAGTTTTAGGTTATACCTATACAGGATACGTCAAATCTGTGCGTGTGTGTGATATTGCTTGTATCGGCTTTACGCTCGGACACGCCAATTAGAAGTCGCGATTCAATTTCAGGCAGCGCATTTGACCACGTTTTTGTTCCCTCGAATTGCAATTATTCTTTACCAGTCCAAAGCCAATCTCACGGGAGGAAGCAAGCACACAAAAGATAATTCGGTAACCTGCGTTTCGTTTGGGTCGAATCGGTAGTTTCAACCGCTTAAAATTAGATAAGCTACTACATACGTGATTAATTACTATAATCAGGACGTGAAAATTAATAACATTTTAGACCTATTTTTAGACCTATGCACATGTGCTCGATAACGTTTGGCAAGCTGCAAAGTTTGAAATACAAACCTGCTACAAACATAATTTGAAATATCGCCAGAAATATACAAAAAATGTACACATCCAAGTTTGTGTGGAATTTTAATTATGTATTCCTAAACGAAATAAAACATTATAAAAGTTAAAGTATTATTGTGAACACGACAATTACACTTGGTGAGCATTTAATATTGATTGTATCCTTACAATTTTATTTAACTTTAGTAAGATACTAATTAAAATATTATTTTTTTGGATAACCATTGATCATTTTGACTGTTATAAAGTAAAAAAAAAAATATTCAAAAAATATTCAAAAATTATTAATAAAAAATTTCTACAACCTAGACTTTTTGAACGTAGTAAACGGTATTTTTTGTTTGTAAAAGTTATATCTACAAACTTAACTGGAATTACTTTCATAAAAATACTGTACTCAATATACCCGCAATTTAATAGTAGTTTACAATCATTTAAACTCTTCATAGTAAAATTTTTATTACTTATAAACTAATTACTGAATTTAGTAAACAAGAAAAATATGTATTTTTCATTTATAGACTTGACACAGAAAAAATGGTTTTATTATTTATCAGAAATAAAATAAATCTTAGTTTCTAATTATTTTATTATTTATTTATGTGTTTAAAAAATATATTGAAAACCAATACCTACAATATATCAACTATAGTTATCCTTGCTGAATTAACAATTGCATTCTTATTTATAATGCAGTACTAGGTAGGCTATATTTTATTTACGTTGTTTATTCTTTTGACCGCCGTCCTGCATATTTATGGCTTTGATTATTGTTATGTTGTATATGCATTATTCTTGTACCTACATCAACAATTTTTAAAATTTTGGGTTAGATGTCATTCGCAAATGATGATAATTTGAGTAAAAACAGTTTGGGTATGAGTAAAACATTATTATCTAAAAGTAAAAAAAAAAAAAGAAGGAAAGAAAAACTAGTCGATGCCAGACACTGACTCAAACACAACAACGAGACAAAGAGAGAAACAAGTTTTTTTCCTCTCTCGCCGCCGATGTTTCGCTTTCGTCGAATTGGAGTTCCCCGCTCGAACTACATTTTATCCTCCTTCCTTTTCCCAAGCTCGCACACGAAACAGACAGACAGGTGCGAAGGGGAAAGGGCAAGGGAGGGAATATTTCGTTGAGTCCCTGAGTCTTCGTGGCACACCTCACATCCAGTCGTAATTCACCGACTTGTTTGCTTCCCGCCTTTCGTATTGATATTCGCGGATGCAAGGGGCAGGTTGAATTGAAAAATAAAAAAGGGCGGGGGAGGTGGAGGGGGATTACGAACGAATTGGTGGGAGGAGGGAAGGCAAATCTCTGCTACCGTAACCCCCTCCCCACGTAATTTTCCATCACACCTATACATCCTCTCCCCCCCCCCCAACACCTTTTCCCTCGTCACGAACAGGAGGTGATACAGGGAGAAAATTTTTTTTATCAGAGTGCCAAACCTGGGCGACAGGCCAGTTTTTGTGTTTGGAGAGTTTTGCGTGGAATTCCCGTGAACGGATGGAATACGACGTGGGTGCGAAGTCTGTCCTTTTCCTTTCGGCCATCATCTCCAATCCTAACAATTCTCCAGCCAAGCCGGCAAAACCATTTTATTTTTTATTTTGTTTTTTCTTTTAATTTTTAATCCTGCAAATGTGCTGTAATTTCTCGAAAAAGGTGGGCTGCTGAATTTGCGTCACTTCGGTAACCTACCTTTCCGCATGGAAAAATCCATCCATTTTACTCTTCTAATTTGTTTTTATTCTCAGTTTTCCATGGAAAAAAGTCATTATAGTGTAGGTAGTGCATAAATCCTAAAAAGGCTCGTTCTCATACGCCATGATGATTTTTTTTTTTTAGTTTCTTCATTACTTTTATTTAATGGCTATAAGTATGTAAGATTTTAACTTCATAACTTCCTTGCATTTATTTATCTGCAACACATATTTTTTAACAGATATTCACTTAGTGTTATGTCATGAGTGTAAAAACGCGCAAGTCTTCTTAATTACCATCACTACCGCGAATTACTACACCCGTGATATATCACTTAGAAAATATTTATTGAAAATATTTGTGGCGGAAAAATCAAATGCAAGTGAAATATCAAGATGTATTTATTTATTTTAGAAATATCATTCGCGTGTGTGTGTGTATATATATATAATGTGTGTGTGTTCCTTAAGGGCCTGGTGAGGTATGGGATGTCGACCGCCATCTTGGATGACCTTGCCCTTACCTTAAAACTTCACCTTCAAAATTTACAAAAATTGACTCAAAATTCGCCAAAATTGACCCAATATTTGCTTCACTTGCTTCGAAAAATGCTTAAAATGTATTTTTTCACCAAATAAACATGGAATATACTAAATGAACCAAGGCGTACTGCTACATAAAATTAATGACTTGTGTAACCTGCATGTGTATAATATGAACATAAAAAATATTTTTGTATTTAAAAATGGTTTATTTCTCGCAACTTAACTTCTAGGATTAGGCTGATTTATCCTTACCCAACTTCTAGCTTAATGGTGTGAAAAACCTTCGTCAATGATTAACAAAACGGAGAGAAATGAGAAAGCCACTCGAGCCATTGAAGCCAGTTGAAAACAAATGAGATTCGAATCGGTTGGAACAATTAGGGCCAATGAAGCCAAATTCATTTGAGGCAATTAAAGCAATTTGGAGCAAAATGTAATTGGAGAAGTTGGAGCTATTGGAGAAACTCCAGCTATTTGGAGCAATTGGACTGTGTGCTGGACAGAAAATGCATTTTGGCACAAAGCATCCTTACCATCATTTTTTTCTACCAATAATTATTATATTTTGAAAATTTTGGAAAGATTCTTATTGAGTCATCGCTTCATTGATACATCAAAATATTCACAAGCACCATGTTGCTGTACGTTTGGAATAAAAACTGTGAACACTATTTTACTCGCCGTAAACGCCACACTTTTTTCTGTAAACTCTCTTCAGATTGTAGAATAGGAAAAGTCCCGGTCGAACATAATTCCGATTTAGCATCATAACGTCACCTTGTTTCATATGTGTTAGACGACTAGATCCATTATCTCGGAAGCTGCAAATACAACGTGCATCGATAAAGAGTAGAAGTATATACAATCATCTCATGATATGAAAATCTGACACAAAATTTAACATATAATTATTTTTTTTTAAAAATTCCTAGCGTTATATAGTCGCATTTTAAATACCAATAGGTATATCTGGATGCGAAACACATACATACTTTCTGCGCCCGCCACTAATGTTCGCTGCCTGAATCGTAATCGTTGCTTCCCACCGTGAAACGCAGTTAGAAATTAGCAGTACGGAACTGGAAACTTTAAACTGTTAGAAACAGATTCGATAAAAACCTTGGATGTGGACCTGATTTTCGACACGGAATGTTATTAAAATATTTCCCAGCTTGTTAAAATTCACTAAACCATTAATGTTATAAATTAGGGACACCTGTATTTCGCGATTTAATTTCATGTCAAGGTACTTCACAAAACACTGTAGCTTTTTCTAAGAGTCATGGCTAGAGACCTGAAAAATTCGCGGGTTCATTTCGTGTTATGCTAAAATTCAAATAATTATACCTTAGTGCTGCTTCTGCCATCGGTCCACTGTTAATCTGGAGGACTGAGGGCCAATTATAGACCTACACTCATTGAAGTGTTGAATCACAGGCCACCCAGTCGAGACGATTCACAAGTCAGCAGCCAATGGACAGTTGGCATTTGCCCGAGTGTGTAGAGGATATTGGAGTCTATCCTGGAGGTCATTGAACCCGCGAATTTTTCCGGTCTCTAGTCATGGCAAATTGTGTGGGTGCAGCAGTACGGTGACCACATTCTCATTGGCCCCGTCAAGAGCGGGACGACACCTCTCCACCGACCTCAGCCAATAACCACAGGAGAAAAGCTACAGTATTGTATTTTGTGAAATACCTTAACAGGAAATGTATTCGCGTAATACAGGTGTCCCTAGTTATAAAGTTTCACCACACGTTAGAAGTCACACTTCTGTGGCATTACTAAAATGTTGTTACGAACTCAGACAGGACCTCGACTCGCGCCAGGTTCGGACCTGGCCACTGGCATCACGTCACGTGTCAAGTGCCCGTCCACTCGAAACTGGATATATTTACAAACTTGTAAAATTTCAATTGTGTGTTACAAACTTGAACATTTTTAGAATGGCTAGAGACATGCAAAATTCGCGGATTCCTTTCGCGATAGCCTAGCATCAAAACAACTATACCTTCGTACCGCTTCTGCGATTAGCCCACATTTTATCCGGGGAACTGTGAGCCGATGGGAAACAATAAACCAAGAAAGTGCCGAATTACGGACAGCCTAGTGCAAGACGTCTCACGCGTCAGTAGCCAATGAGCAGGTGTCATTTCCGCGAGTATTTAAAGGACTGTGGAGTCTATCCTAGAGGTCAATGAACCCGCGAATTTTGCAGGTCTCTAAGAATGGGTTTCTGGACAGTATCGGTAGGGGCATGCCTATTTCGCGAAAAGATTCCGAGACTAGCTGAAAGTCAAAACACTGTAGCATCGTCTGTGTCTCGTGATTGGGGGGAGTTTCTTTTAGGTCAGTATCGATTGTTTCAACACCAATCACAGTGAGTCATTGCGGAAGCAAACACGTCCTGAGTGGCTCAGGTCAAATAAGGCAACGACTTCCCTCGCAGACGTCCGCCAATCACAAGGCAGTAACCGCTGGTGTGAGTATAACTTGTTGCAGTCTAATAGGCGTTCAGATTTATTCGCGAAAAATGCCTGCCTCTAAGTATTGGCGTAAAGCGGAACATGTTGGTTTTCGCTATTTGTTTGGAAAAAAACTGCAGTAAAGATAAATGTCAGGAACTAAGCAGCGCTAAAGACTGGAAGGAAGACATAAAAAATTCCACTGGTAATCCAGCACTAATTTATAACTCGCTAATTCCCGTGATTATCCGTTCATCAAAAGGCTTTGTTTTGAGCCATTCATTATGCTTCTCACTGTAGCATCGTCTGTGTCTCGTGATTGGGGGGAGTTTCTTTTAGGTCAGTATCGATTGTTTCAACACCAATCACAGTGAGTCATTGCGGAAGCAAACACGTCCTGAGTGGCTCAGGTCAAATAAGGCAACGACTTCCCTCGCAGACGTCCGCCAATCACAAGGCAGTAACCGCTGGTGTGAGTATAACTTGTTGCAGTCTAATAGGCGTTCAGATTTATTCGCGAAAAATGCCTGCCTCTAAGTATTGGCGTAAAGCGGAACATGTTGGTTTTCGCGATTTGTTTGGAAAAAAACTGCAGTAAAGATAAATGTCAGGAACTAAGCAGCGCTAAAGACTGGAAGGAAGACATAAAAAATTCCACTGGTAATCCAGCACTAATTTATAACTCGCTAATTCCCGTGATTATCCGTTCATCAAAAGGCTTTGTTTTGAGCCATTCATTATGCTTCTCTTTCGCTAATTAATTTGTTCTTAACCTAGCGCTCTAAAGCACGAGGGCAATTAAGGGTCTCTGTACCATTTGTATGTTTGTTTTACCTTTCTCAGTTTTATTTTTTCTCTTTGTCTTCTATTTTTTTTCTAAAACTGGTTCAAAATGAAAACACACTGATAAAGAAACATGAAGAATACTTTCCCACGTCCTATTTGGTAATTACTTTTTACTTACTGTGGGAAGATAAACATAAGCGCAATAATGCTGACAGGGAATAATCAGTAAACATAAAAACGTGAAAAAAATCCCTTCGAATGTGTTAGTTTTTTTCCCTCATTACGAAGCACAACGATTCTGTCTTTCTGAGCTTTACAATGTGTACGTTGATTGTTCCATGAATTCTTCCTTGATGAGGTGCGGAAATAATTTAGAATTGCGTTATTTTATCAGGTTAACCTTGAAATTCAAGCGCTGACTCTTGACAATGTTGGAAATTTACAGTTTTGTTCAAAATTGAATGGTCTCTGTTTTTCATTTTTATTTTTCGAGTGCACCTGTCTGAAAAGTCAGTTGTTGGCTGTCGGAAGGCTATGGAATAGCTATTCTTATAAGTGATCTCCTAAGTATCCTCAAGGTTTTTTTTTCAGTTTTCCTGCAGATAGAGACGCGAGCGAGCTCAGAAGTTTAACTTGTGCTCTAGACAAGATGGAACGGAGTTCAGACCCTTAGGTAAGACGGGTCTTACTTTTCACCATTTTCCTGCATTATGGAAGTCTGCAAGCCGGGACACACGCCACTCCTCCTAAATTATCCCCCGCCTCATTTCTGCATCGTTAGCCTCGCCAGAGCCAACGACGGTGACGCATATTCCCCGGGCGAAACTTGCACAGGCTATAATCGAACTTTGAGAACTTTTACCTCTGCGACTAAATTCGTGCGTCGCCGCATTCACTTATTTCTGAACTCTTCCTCTCTACACCCGTGCGAGGGAAACATCTCCACCAATGCAAGTTCCGCTTCGAAAAAAATATTTAAGGGATCCAACTAGAAAGGAGCGTATCTGCTTTGGCGAGGCGAGGTGATAAGTGCGACGCTTGCTGGTGCTTCCAGCGCGTAATTGACTCTAAACACAAGAACTAACGCGTAGTCTTAACGCCGTTTGAGCGGTAACCACTATACATTACATGGCGGAGAAATGAAGATAAATGTGTAATGCAAGTCCCTTTTGTGGTATCAGAATCTCCGCCGGGATTTTCATACCTAAATATTATCTTGCAACATTTACTTTAGCTGTTTTCTCTTTTGGGGGAAAAAAAATACAGTTTTAAAACTATAAAAACGGAAACAGTACTGCGATTCCGACAATTCTTAAATGCTTTTCGTGAGCAGACACCGTTAGGATATCTTAGGCAGTTTTCAAATCGCGTGGGTTGAAATTCTGCACACAGCACGAGCGCGCAGGCGGGCGAGCGGGGCCCTTGAAAACATGAACTGTGAGCGCAATGATTATTTTCGTGGCAAATAACGGCGTCTGCAAAAGTAATCTCGCACCGGATTTTATCTGTGACGGAGACGGTTGGTAACGCGGGAAAACAAACGGTGCCCATAGCTGGAAACGTACCATCGCCTTTCTTGTTCGCGTAGCCAACTAAACAAAAATACAAGTCATTCGCTGAAAAATAACATAGAAAGTACGCCTATTTTAACAAACAAAAACGTACGATTACAGGACGATGATAGTAGATTTTCGCGTCCATTTTCTGGAGTTGTTTGGCTTCTGGATTGTAGCCCAGAAGGGTACTAGAAGGTAACTGCTACCCTAATGATGATGACTACAAGATCGACTGGAAAGTCTGCGAAATCTTCGCCTTCTAAGAGGCTACATCCCAGAAGCCAAACAACTCTACGATTGTAAGATACGAGACAAAATGCAAGAAGTATACACCGGTGTCCGCCATCTTAGATTGTGAAGTCACGGCGGTCATCTTGGATGACCTTGATCTTGAGCTTCAAAACTGGCCGAGAATTTAACAATATTGATTCAAAATTCACCAAAATTGACACGAAATTCGCCAAAATGATACAAAATTACCAATTTTTAGCGAAATATTTTCAACAAAAAATCTCAAAAATCAGAAATACAAAACTTTCCATTTTAGAGGGTAAAATTCCCTTTACAAAAGGGAAAATTTCAGTTTCAGGTCCAAAAATTCTCGCCGGCTTGAAATGTCCTAAATAGGCTTAAAAACCCCATTTACCAGCCGCCAGTAAGCCCCTAGAGAGGACATTTGATCTTATCCTTTGAACTTGACCTTTAAACTGGCTACTTTTTAAAATTATAACGTCACGTCCATCACTTAGTTTTCTAGAACAACCGTCTTCTTTGAATTTAGAAATCTCCGCCATTTTTTATTATGAAATCACGTCCGTCCTATTGAAAATCCGTGATTACTAACCAAAAATTGAAAACAATATTAAAATTTATTTAAAAAAATACTTTTTACAATTTAAATAATACTTATTAAAAAAACACACACGTTATGGTCCTTGGAGTATTCTGTTCGAACCTGGTGAATTCATTAGACTAGATTAAAAATGGTCCTTCAAAGAACTCCGTCATAAAACGTTTTACACACACACGTGTGTGTATGTGTGTGTGTATATACATACATACATACACACACACTCTCCCAACGGTTCAAACGAATGAAACGGCTAGCAGCTAGCTTCCAGCTCGACAAATGGGAATTCTACTATTCACCAACCCCGAGTCGAATGCCCGAGTAATCCAAATTTGTCCATCTAAAGTACTTTATTATTTTTTTTCTTATGTAAAATTAAAATATAAGTTATGTTAGGTGTGTTAAATCAATAAAATTCACACAAAAATTACTTAATTTTATTTTCGTGAGGGTATGTTTTCGCGCGTCTACATGATCGGTACTAAAATTAAAGGTTTGTTATGTTCGTTCGGTTACGTAATAATATGTAAAATCATTGTTTAAGTAATGGAATTCTAGCAATTTTCATTCTTTATTTTTTTTTTCTCTGCAGAGTAAGTGTACGCAAATGATCGAAAATAATTTTCAAATGTTGGTTACGTTAGGTCAGTGACTTATAAAATACTCTTCAATCGAGAGAATCTCGCGAAATTGTGTTGTGTTATATTCGGATGTGTTCGTAAACTGATCCGAGGTTTGTGACACGTAACACTTCCAACTGAACCAATGTGGAAAGGGGAATCCGTGCAGCGCGCTTCATGGCCAGCCCAATTAAACCCGCAGGACAAACAGTGACGAAAGTTTCACCCCCCCCCCCCCTCCAACCCATTTTACACAGTCCACGCGGCTGGCTATTCTGTACCTGGCCACTGGTTTTGTTTGCACCGTTCCGCAACTGCCCCACCCCCCTCTTCAACCACCCTATCTCTACCACGCGAACCCCATTCTCGCTAATGTGTCCCGGTCTACACTGGTTTACTTCCCCAAAAAGCGCATTGTGCCGCACCGTGACCGTTCCGTTTCCCTTGGCCACGTGCATCAGCGCGATTCTTTGCGTCACTCTAGTTTCCGGCCAATCTGACGCAACGTCTGCGCGACGTCGAGAGAGAGAGAGAGAGAGAGAGAGAGAGAGAGAGAGTTGAATACGCTCACGTCATGGTTAGCGGAAAAGTATCGATTTTAATGTTACGAAGCCGAAGAGATTTCCAAAGAATTTTCGGGGTAGGATATTTAATCATGATGGTAAATCTTGGTCTCTGAAAATATTACGATGCCACTGTGTTAACGGGAAATATAGGGAGACGAAAGTTTTGTAACACTAACTTTCTTTGCGAGCGATTTCAAACATTGATAATATTTAGCATAGATTTAATTATGGGCTGAATTACCCGGTATAGCCCGGGCTTTATGCTGTGTTAGGAATAATCTTTTTTTTTTAAATAGAGTAATTGCAATTGATATATTTTTCTACAAAGAATTGCCTAAAATTTATATTCGTACTTCATTTCAACTTCGAAACCACATAACAACAAACTGATGCCAGTTTTAAGTGATAAAAATATTTATAAATTTGGTTTATAAAGTAAGACGAAAACATACCCACAAGGTTTTTACACCCAGGGTTATTTAAAATGGAGCTATTCGGCCTTACAAATAAAATTTTAACAAACCTTCTTGCGACCAAGAAACATATTAATGAACAATGTTTCTATCGACTGAGATTTTGTACTTAACAAAACATAATTTGCAATATAACTCCCCTTCCTCATCTATATAAATAAAAAGTAAATGTTTGTTCGTTCAAAATCTTAAATCTCTGAAAATTCTTACCGATTGCTTTAAAATTTTGACACAACGTTGCATTCGAATACGCACGTGTTTTTATATACCTATGTCACACCTCTGACAGGTAAAATGAAAAATAAAAATATATATGGATGAATACACAGATTTTTATTACTATAGAGAGACATATATAAGTAGAGACATGTAAAATTCGCGATTTCAAATCCCTAAAGGATAGACTCCATGATCCTCTATGCACTCGTGCAAATTACATCTACTGATTGGTTACCGACTCGTAATACCTGTTGACTGGAATGATCGTGATTCGCTAATTCTTCTGTTAAAGATTTTTCATTGGCCTAGAGTCCTTCAGATAAACTGTGGCCCAATCACTGAAGCAAAATAATGTCAAAAGTATTTGGACTCTATCCTATCGCGAAATGAATCCGCGAATTTTACAGGTCTCTATATATAAGATATACGTATACCTATAGAGGAGAGTGAGATATATAGAGACATGTATAAGGATATATTGATATAGCATATATTTAGATACATAGAGGGATAGAGAGATATATAGAGATACAGAGATATATAGAGAGATACAGAGATATAGAGATGTGCTTTGTATATGTTTACCTACTTCTAACAAATTACAAATAAAATGATTGAGGCACTGCAACGCATGCCGGCCATTAAATATATAAAAATAAAAATATTTGAAAAATATTTTTGGGTGTAAATTTTAACATTTAGTTGTAACGTATATTTTTCATGAACTAATTTTGTAAACAAGTGATTATAAATAAAAAAAACCTCCTTCCACATAATGCATACTTATGTGTCAAAAGCTAAATTTTAATTGTCTGACAAATCTACAATGCACATCAACACACAATTTAATTGGGTTGTGGTTATAGTCAGTGACCATATAACTGGTTACAATTGTCTCCGAAACATTAAGTTACAAAGTTGGTGCTCACGAATTTAAGCCACGCAAGGGTGTTGGGATCAAACATGAGCATGGCCACGTGAGATTGGCCCATATAGGACTCAATTTTCTAATGGCGAAGGGGGAAAAAAGCACGATCTAATTGTTTCCAACTTAATCATGGATTTACATAGCAGCTACGTTCCTATTGGTTCAACGAGGTGATAGACGAGATTGTTTCGCCCATCGAAGCCAGCAAGAAAAAAAAAACATGTTGCAGTCTTGAACGAAAAGTGTAGAAGCCTAACAAACAACCAACATTTCCATAACATTTTCGATAAGTCATCTCGTCAACGTATAATATTTAATACAAAATTTATTTTGAAACGTGCGTATTTTGATTTTTTTTTTGTTCAAAAAGCGCGCGGGGGCTTTTCCTTACTTTTGCACAGTTCAATACACCGGAAATAGAACGAAAGATTGTTTCCAATATTCATAAAAATTTCATAAAATTCACTTAAAATTTTTTTTTTAATTGTTGACAGTTTTTGTACTAAATTACATTTCACACTTGGCGATAGTATAACTGTGACCGCCGTTAAGGTTTTTGTAGATGTTTATAAAAAAAAATTAAAGGTCATATCGGCGGAGAATCGGAACGGAGCTTCGCAGGGTTGTGTTTGCGAGCCGTCGCGATTCACGCGCGGAACGGATCTCAGGCGGAGCGCGACCCGTTCCTCCCTCCTTCACTTCCAACAAACACCCCGTGGACTACCGGGCATTTGCCAGGTGTTTATTCACTCGGTAGAGGAGGGGGGGGGGGGGGGCACGTCCAATGGAAACAAACTTGCGCAGCCGAGAGGTGCCTACCCTGGAGCACAAGTTCCTGATCGCCCGGTAGGGAGGAGGAGGCTGTTTGTTCGCCCCCCCCCCCTCCACCAATTCCCATCATGGACTGGACCATTATTTACTCATCCGCGTTGCGGGAGGGGGGTGTGGGGGGTGCCGCGGAGAATTAATTGCGTCCGCGCTAGGGCACCCGGGAAAGGTTTGCGGGACGGTGGAAAGTATATAGAAGGAAGGGGGCAGGGGAGGCGACTGATGCGCAGTTTGACGAACGACACCTGCGGGGAAGAAATTAACCCTGACGGACAAGCGGGTTACATTTGCGAAACGGATCGAATGAGTTATCGCGACGGGCCCTTGCGGCCTATCGAACGATCGTGAACACCGAGAGGGGTTGGTGAGTTGGGGGGGGGGGGGGGGGGGGGCCACCGGCCACGGGTCGTAATTCAACGTTAACGAGAACAGTTTTCGCAGGTCGAGTGTGGCATTCGTGCTTGGGGGCTGTGTTTTAAGGGAAGCCTACTATTCACTCTTCCTTCTGGACATACCCGAATACTCACGTTGGCAAGCCTTCTTTCAACAGACGAGGGAGCCCAATCGCCCAATCGTGCATCTCCGGTTTTTTTTTTTTGGTTCATTGTAAATAAATATACAACTCATGATAACTAATGGTCAATTAGGTTAGGTTAGCTACATTATAAATACTTTAAAACATTGTGGACTGTTGATTTGGTTAGGATAGCTACATTAAAGATACTGTGAAATCATGTAAACGGTTTCCCCCAAATAAATACACCTGTTGTGGTACGAAAAAAAAAAAAAGCAACCATGAACTTCGGGGAATTTCGGGTAACTTCGGGTTTGGCTCTCTCGTCTGTGAAAAGAAGGCTTGCCAACGTGAGGATTCGGGTATGTCCAGAAGGACGAGTGAATCGTAGGCTTCCCGTGTTTTAACTCGAGGTGCCACCTGTTTCAACTCTTCCCGTTTCCGGCTTCCGTGCGCGTCTCGGCGGAAGCAGATTTTACGATTCGAACTGCAAACGGAGAAAAAAAAAATCTACTTTTATAAAGCAGAATGACTGTGTGTGTTTTTTTTTAAATACAAATCTACTGATTTACTTCGCACACTTGACTTTCAAGACAAGAGGAAGGTCACTGATACATGGGATATACAATAACCACCTCCCTTAAAGAAGAATGTTGGTAATTCTTGATGAAGTATTGCACACTTGTTCAGTATAAGAGAACATTCACTGCCCAAATCTTGGGTCGCTCCGGTTGGACAAACGAAAAAAATTCTGTACTTTTACAAATGATTACTTTGGAAACCAGTTGCTAAGAAATGGTTTGTAATACTACAAGAAAGTTATTGTAACTTTGTACAACACATCGCTATGGTTATTTTTGCATAGGTATATGCATTTCCAACGAAAATGGCGCATAATATTATATTTTAATTTATTTTTCATTCACACATTTTTTTCTTATAAACCATGGAACAGATTATCGATTATTCAATAATTTGAATTAATATTTTATTGTGCTTATTATTTTGCGCAGTTAACACTAGGAGGAAGCTATTCAGGCACCGTTTTATAAATAACTTTACCTATTGGAGGTACTGGGACAATACAAAGCATAAATGCACAAGGGAAAAAAAATTAAAACCCAATATTACTGAGAACCATATTTTGCAGTGATACAACTGTTTTCATATTAATGAAAGAAAAAAATTATAAATATCTGTAATTTTACTTAAATATTTCTGTAGAAATCACAAAAAATACAGTGTAAAAGTTTAATTTATTTTTCCGCGAAATAATTATGACTAGTTGTAAGGTTTAAATCAACACTGCAATTCTCACACGGATGTTCCGTGAAAAATAATATTATATTTTTGTTTAATAGCATATCTAACCTTCAGAGCCTAAACAAATTAATTTTGTAAACTAAAACTAAATGCTAACGTGAAAAAATATAAAACTTTTACCGGCTGAATCAGTACAAGTACAATATTTTTATAACTTAAGACCTTACTGTTAAGGGGGGGGGGGAGTAGGCGTCAGAGGATCAAAAAACCTTATTTAGAGTTATGGTAATAACCATGCTTTTTGGGTACCCATGAGGTCGGGGCATGATGGTAATTTGCCCAAGGGTCGACTGTGCCCCTAGGGAGGGGGGAGAGGTTAAAGACCCTAAATTTTGAAAATTTTAAAAATCAATGCTTTTTAGATATGGAGTGTTTCCGATCCAAATGGTCGGGTCATAGTGGGAAATGTTCCCGGGTGGGGGGAAAGGGGGTAAGGCACTTAAATTTCGAAAAAAATTAAAAATATATGCTTTTCAATTTAGAGTGTTTCTGAGGTCGGTTTATGGTGTAAAATGTGCCCGAGGGAGGTGTTAAAGCCCTAAAATCATTAACGCACCCGTAACCCGCCTACATATGCGTACATATTTTTAACGTTCGACATTATTTAAAGAAATCTACGTTAAATTTCGTATCTGAGTTTCGAACCGCAAGTGTGTTTGCAACATGAGAACACGTGAATTCGCTCGTTACCGAAGTTAGATGTTACACATCTTTGGCGACTACTAAAATATTTACTCAATTTTTTTTAATGTAGCTCCGTGAATAAAATACAGGTACTGTGGTTAAAATGCCCATAAAGAAATAATCGGATAATATCAACCATGCATTTACTTAGTAGTTCAGTACAGAAAGAATTTTTTTTACAGCAAACGGTTCAAAATTGCGAGATCCATTAAGGTAATTGGCCGTTCAACTGACTGTTCAAAGCATGCGCTTCTTTTTGAACGAGCTCGTCAGTGGAGGCCGCTCTACGCTGTCAGACTAATCAGGAAATAATTTTTCAATCATTTATTTTTCATTCTTTTTTTTAACGAGATATTTTGGCCATGAGCAAAAATTTTAACACCGCACGTACTTCAAACGAAGTAGGCTGCCAATGGATAAATTCGCTACCTTACCCATTCTAAACCCGTTCAAAAAATCTTTCTTAAAAAAAAGACGATACATTACGTATATGTGTCATATTTTTCTATTACAAAATTGTATTTTAGTAATCATAATAACGGTTATAAAGGGTAATTTAACCTAGAGTCGATTCCTATACTACACGTGGTTGAGTTGGCTGGGACAGAGTGTAGCCAAGCTGATAACACGTAATACTGGCGATGGTGACAAACTGTCCTGTTTTTTTCTCACACTCTCGAGCTCACAGATAAATAAAGTCACCCGCCTAGTTAAGCGTGCATCTGCGTAAGTGAGGCAGGATGACAAGTGCGACGCTCGCTGGTGCTTCTAGCGCGGTATCGCCTCTAAGCGCATTGCTGTGGACTGGCGCGCAGTGCATACGGAAATTAGGAGTGTTGTGAGGTAACAATAAAATTTTATGACGTTGAAATGAAGATAAAGTTTTAATGCAAAGCTCTTGAGTTTTTTCAAGAATCTGTACCGATGTTATCTTTAAAAGATTTGTGCAATGGGAGTGCATGACTTGATGTAAGTTTTTGGACATACGCCATTGCTAAGAACTTTTTTTGTTGAAGAAAAACTAATAAATAAAATAAATAAATAAAAATAAAAATAAAAATACTCAAAAAAAGATACAAAAAACACACAAAATTAAGCAAACAATTGCTGTTGTCAACAAGGATATGAACACCACAAAATATTCCGAAACAGGAATATGGTCAGCAAACAAAGAAAAAACAAAGAAAAATGTACTAAGAGAACGAAAAAATCCCCACAAATGATGACAACACAAAAATATTGAAACCCAAAATAATTCAGCACAACAGTTGAAGCGAGACAAAAAACATGACAAAACGAAAAAACAAACAAATACAATAGTTTTACCTAGTTTTACCGGAATATTTTGTGGTGTTCATATCCTTGTTGACAACAGCAATTGTTTGCTTAATTTTGTGTGTTTTTTGTATCTTTTTTTGAGTATTTTTATTTTTATTTTTATTTATTTATTTTATTTATTAGTTTTTCTTCAACAGAAAAAGTTCTTAGCAATGGCGTATGTCCAAAAACTTACATCAAGTCAATCTGTACCGATGTTTCACCCATAAATATTATTCTGAAGAAACGCTTTTCTAGCGATTTCACTCTTCTAAAATTACATATTTTAATACAAAGATACTGAAACAGAACTACTCATCCCACCCTCAGCGTATTGTTACGTGTTTTTTTTTTAACAGACACCAGTCAGATATCTAATAGTTTTCTAGTCGCAAGGTTTCAACTGAGGCGCCGCCCAGGTGTATGCGGCGCGCGGTACAATCGGCGAGCCGACAGGTGGGGTGCACAATGATAAACTTGGGGCATGCAGATTTCGCGAAAAGATTTCGATACTAGACGAAAGTTAAAAACACTCTAGCACCGTCTGTGTTTCGTGATTGGGTTGAGTTTCTCCCAGGTACGTATCGATTTTTAACAACACCAATCACAGTAATTCAGTGCGGAATTAAACGCGTCCTGGGTGGCTCGGTGGAAGAAAAAAAAAGGCCGCCAATCACAAGGAAGAAACCACCAGGTGCGGGTTTACCTTGTTGCACAGTCTAATAAGCGTACAGATCTTTTCGCGAAAAAATGCCTGCCTCTAATGATTTACCGAACGGAGATCCACCAGGAGCGACGTGGTTGGGTGCCGCGAGACAAAAAGGGCCGCCGCGCGGGAACCGGGTGTTGCTGCTGGAAGCTGCGGCTGCGAGACAGAAGCGCCTCCGACCGTCTTTCCACCCGCGGGCGCACAAAGGCCAACCGACGGCGGCGATGGAATAAAAAAAAACACACGCCTCCCGCGCGCCTTTGCAGGGGCGGGGTAACGACGTTACCGCGGTAAATAATTGTGGGACTCCGTGCTAGGGGAATGGCAGGGGGGGGGGGAGGGGAGCGGGCTCTGTCGAGGCGCGCGCACTTCCTGTAGGGAAGATATAAAGGGGTTTTCGCGCGAGGAGGAAATCCATTGATTGGACGTCTGGCGAAGGGGTGGAAGACCACAACAGGAGCGGAGTAAAGAGAAAGAGAGGTATGGTGAGGTTGCGACCGCGCGCGAGGTCGTTATCGCGACGTCACGAGTCCCCCCTACCCCCCCCCCCCTCCTCCCACGACGCCATATAATTTTATTTCTGCGATGACGACGTCCTTGTTTCCCCTCCCGATACTTTCGAACGGTGTGTCGACGGAGAGGGGAGAAAACACAAGAGGAGCTACCCCTTCTCCGCTTCACTGTGGGAAACCCAAAACCAAGCCTTCGCCGTCTTCGTCTTCCCACGCCGTCGCCCGGAAGCCACCACCGACGAAGGAAGATTGATCTTCCACTGTTCCCCTCGCGCACCGTCTCTCCCTCCTCCACCCCCCCCCCCCCACCCCTCTTCACCACGGTAGCAGCGTCCTCGGGAGCCGGGGGTATGCCGAGACATTTCGCGCGACGGCCCTTAATGAGCGTCGACGAAGCCTAAGATGCCGTCTCGCACCGACCCCTTAAACCATCCCACACCCTCTCCCGCCCAGCCCATTAGAAGTATGTGTATGTGTGTTCAGAAGCACGGCTAGACGCGCAAGGAGAGGGGGGGAAGGTTCCCGCGATAATTAATCCCGCACGCACATCCCCCCCCCCAAAACACCCGGGGGAAAGGGGTTGTGTTTCAAACCTTGCGATACATTTCACCTCATCTTCCCCCGAAGGAGAAATCTGAAGACTTTCCCCGAAAACAAACACCCTTCCTTCCTTCCAGCCAGGCGGGCTTCTTCCCCGCCTTGGCGCTAAGGGCGGAACACCCGTCTATGGCTGAAAGGAGGAATTGCGCCTGTCTCCCTCACCCCCGCTGGGGGGATAGGGGGTGGATCCTCTACTCGCAGTTCCGCCTCGGGGCGTGTATTCCCGCAAAACCCTTTCAACCACCCTCCCGACCGTGCAGCCATCTTCCAGACCCGGCAGCAGGAAGGAATGCGCACTCCTCCCTTCCCCCCTTCATCCAGCGGGGGGGTACACCGCGCGCCCTATATTAAAAGCTATTTCTTATTCCAGGGTTGTTTGCGGCCCCCCTCCTGCCCCCTCTCTCTCCAAGTCTCCTCTTGTCGACACGCCGGCCACACAAGTGCGATTTATTCGACTGCGGATATCTTCTTCGTCTTTTTTTTTTTTTTGCTTCTCCCCGCCGGACGCGGGAAGCTTATTTATGAAAGGGAGGGAAATTCCTCTCGGATGTCGCTATGCAAACTAGCTTCGAACGAGGACTATTCCTCACTTACTTTTCTCCCGCGGTCTTTTTTTTTTTTTTTTTTCCACTCAGGGCTGGGGTCGACGATGAGAGAGAGGGTTATAAGGAGTGCGAAGGGGTGGGGAGGGGGGGGTGGAGCTGAAAAGCCCCGGCCATAGAAATTGGAGCCGGCTGCTATCTGCATGAGAGACACGCACGAACACACACACACACACCTGAAACACCTGGACCACCGTGCAATCTAAATTTTGAATAGTGGAAATTTCTTCCAATCAGTGAAAAATTGATTGAATTTTTATTTTCTCAACGTTCCTGTCTGCCTTTTTTTTCCCCCCACTACATAACTTTCATACAAAAATTTTTCTGTGCATTTCAAAAAGATGAACATGGCTATATAAGAAAAAAAATTTAAGAGAAATGTATCGTAGATATTGTTTTTGTATGTTTTTATCATATAAGTAAGAAGTTAAGGAGTGGCTGTGAGTAATCTTTGTTACGATGAGAACGAATTCCCGCCCCCCCCCCAACCCCCTTTTTCCTATCTAGATAGCTAAATATTTGTTTGGTTATAATGACTTTAAATGCGAAATCCTTGCTGACGCGATTTTAAGATCATCGTTTAAAAATACTAATGAAATTATGTCAGTTTTACATTTTTTTTGCATAAAGATTTCCTTTCAAACTATTAAACAAACGTCTAGCAGAAGTCTTTGTACAGATACGGGTTGTTTTCGTTCGAAATTCGTATTGTAAGAAAACGGGCCATATTTACACCTAATAATACTTACAATGGATGAAGGCATTACGGCACATGTGTCTGTAGGTGTTCAGACCTCTTAAAGCTGCACCATGCGTTTCTGTGAATTCCTAAAAGTTTATGTGAATTACTGGAGTTGACTTATTTATCAGCGATATACAATGATTTTCTGTTAATTTCGCTATTCCAGACACGGAGGTCTCGTGTACATTACACTCAGTCACAAGTCAGAAAAACTCCTAGGCATAGTTGTCAGTTGCTTTGTTTTTTTTTTTTTTTACTAATTTAGAGCTCTGATTCAATAATAGTGCGTGAGAGGGAAATTTATGTTAGTTATGGAGCATCGACGAAGCGTGACCGTATTTATTTTTATTTTCCCTCCATAAAATTAAGGAAAAGAGAGGAAAATAAATAAACACTTGCAGGACAACGTTTGCCGGGTTCTGATTGTAAGCATGGTAAATTTTACTCTCAAAATTTATTTAAGTAATTTTTTTTATGAAATTTTAAAATTTTCCCCATTAAAATCGGATAATAATTACGGATTTTCAATATGGCTGCCATAACGAAAATTGCAACTTTCTGGGTTTGGAGCACTCGATTCAGATAAGGCTGATCTAAGATGTCGGACATGACGTCATACTGGCTGGCGTGATATATTCATTGGTATTAGTGGTGGGAGGTCAGTCTGCCACTGGCCTCCGTGGAGGAATCATCCCTCAACATTTTTTTTGTCCTCACCAGGTTCGGACCGAGGACTCAGATAATTGCATGACCTAAGTGCGTGTTTTAATTAAATTTTTTTAAAATTATATTTAGATAATTTTTTTTATATATTTTAAGATTTTTCCCGATTTTCTATCATAATAATTACGGATTTTCAAGATGACGAACGTGAAGTCATAATTAAAAATGTCGGAATCCAAGATGGAGGAATACAAGATGGCGGATCCAAGAGTACAGATCTAAGATTAATGAATCCAATATGGCGACTGGGGTCAAACTCAAAGGTCAAGGTCATCCAAGATGGCCGCCGTGACGTCACAATCCAAGTTGGCGAACCGGCACCTCGAATTTCGCACCGGCACCAGGCGCCAAGGGAACATGTACCTATATACTACTGACATACTGACATACTGAGAAACATTTTGTTTGAAATTACTAGAAAAGCTTTAAATTTCAATGTTTAAAACTATAAAGGAGAAGCAAACATTATTAAATTTTTCAATGAGCTCAAATTTCGTAGCTTGTGTGACTAAATGTGGAAATATAACAAATTTAACTTTTGGTAAAACGAGAGATAATATCATGCAAACATTTCCCGCCATTACTCGATACAACCACAGATGATTAGCCAACACAGCGTGAAAATATGGTTTTTAACTGAGTTACGTTTCCACGCGGATAAATGTAATTGGGTCAGTTTAATGATTTACTAATGTGAGTTGAATGGTAGCATTTGTCGTAATGCACACAACACGCACGGCTGCTACACAAAAACAAAGCTTTAAGTTAACATTCAAGATACAATCTCTTCGTTAATTACGAATACCATTAAAGAAATTATCCACGTCATAAAATTAGCATTGTTGTTCTCAGTTCATTTTGAGCGCCTTTTCTTGAGATGTAAAATTTTTAAAATAAGCAGTGTTCTCATTATTATTTATTGGTGTAATCATTTCTGTATTGGATCTAAAACATTCTAATAGAGACTAGAACATTCAAACTTTTTAAATAATGTTTTAAAATTATAGGATTGCCAATTTTTAGTGCCATAAAGCCGAGCTTCGACGGAGAAAGAAAAATGCCTTGCGGATAGAAGCTATAAGGGAAACTTGTTTTTCGTGCCAATATCTCCCTTGGCGCCCTGGTAATATACGCCCGTCAAGTTCGTATGCATAGCGCAGAGCTGGGAAGTGAAAAGGGGTGGGGGTGGGGGGACAAAACGCCAAAGGCTTGCTTTTGAACAAGAGTTTAGTGTTGGACAGATTGTGTGATGGAGATGACGGTGAAACTGGGAGAGGTTATTAGTTCCTGCAGTGCGTGAGATTAGCAGGTAGAGAAGCGAGGGTTAAGTGACTTGTCTCTCAACTCAGCGACGGCATGCATGCCTGCGGGTTAATATAAATGCAAATGACGAAACGTCACTCTCGCAAGCCTTCCCTCCGTGTTTACAACCAACCAATCAGTGTCTTCGAAATGAACTAAGTAGAAAGAAGTGGGAGAAAAGTGTTAATTCACGGGCGACCCAAGTTCAAATGTGGAATCTTCGCTCCCGTTAAGGGGCCCGTCTAGTCGAGATATACGAGTGTTAGTAAGGCCAAGGCTAACTGGTGTTTCTAGCGCGGTATAGCCTCTAAGCGCAAGGCTCTAAACTGGTGCGCAGTCTTCTCGTTGTAACAGGAAAACTGTGAAATTTGAGCGATTACCGTAACATTATAAGGCGGAGAAATGAAGATAAATGTGTAATGCAAGTCCCTTAAGGTTTACAAGAATATGTACCGGTTTTTACGCCTAAATTTGTTTCCCCTAAAAACACGCCTTTCAGCCATTATCGCTCTTCCCAAAATACAGTTTAAAAACTTAATCCGAAATTATAAGTACTTTAAGGTCCTCAGCGAATTATTAAATGCTTATCGTAAACAGGCCCTACTAGTATATCTGGAGTAGTTTTGAAACCGCGTTGTTTTTTCTGAAGCTCTGCACACGTGTGTGTGCCCAGGTAGGCGGGGGCCTTAAATACTTAATGTTTTGACATTAAAAATGAAGTGCAGAAGAATGTATAGTCTTGCACTTGTCGAGGGAAATGTTTTTATAGATTCACTGGAGACATTAAACATAGTCATAGTCATTCATGACAGATTAATGCATTTAATAATATAGGTACTTTTTTTCAAAGAAATTGACTAATCATATTATTCTAACACGTGATATAATAATATCCAGCTGTCAAATTAAACACGTTGATAAATTAAAAATTGCATACTTTAACTATAGGTACCTGCAAAATATGTTTTATTATATGGTGATAGCTTGGACTGTAAATGTTTGTAAGTTTGAATGAACTCATCATTGTTTCAAGGGATATTTGACACTCCCTGAAGAACAAGGAGCCAATGATAAAACTCGTTAAAAAAAATTAAAATTGTGAGCAAGTCTTTTAGTACTCGCCAGTGATGTGTAAAATTCTATTCTCGGTAATGAGTAAATTGATTTGATCTCTTGTTGCAAATAAAGTTATAATACGAAAATCTACCAAGAATTATAAGGCAGATTTAATTAAAATAATTCCGAGTTGATTAATATACGCAAATTGTGTTTTCAACTACACTTCTTGGCGCAAATCACACAGAGTTTCAGCAACCGTCGATAGAATTCGCTGCCGGAGCAGCTACGTCGACTATTGAATTATTTAATTTGCAGAGAGAAAGTTTAAACTAGATCATTTATACGAAATGGCTCCGAAGAAAGCGAAGAATACTTGTGAAAATACTAAATCCCGGCTTTGGACCTGATATTAGACAAGTAATTTCATTATAATAGTTCCCAGAAAGTTAAAAATTCATTGAGCAGTTAATACTATAAAGTTCACCTTTGCCTTGGTGAACTTCAGCATCGTGGTTACACATTTCCGTTCCATGCTTCTTCCGTGCCATTCACGAAATTACTCCTACCAAATTCCGTACACCGAGAGCGAAGGTGCTGCACATAAAAAAAATATCTGATCGAAACACGTGTGATCCGGAGAGGAGGTGAAATGCTGCTGCAGCCATATTCCATGTTTGTGCGCGTGATCCGACCCCAGGGAAATAGCGCGAATTTCACAGGACCCTAACTTTAACAGAGTTTCAGAGACTTGGTCTACGGGTCTACGGGTCTACGACGCGACTCGCTACAGCACGACTGCGTGCATTAACTAGGGCTTTGCGTTCCTTGATTGAAGTCTTCAAGAGGATATCCCCTGGGTAGATGCTCCAAACTACTCAGGGACTAACTTCCAAGCCAGCATAACATTAATTTAGCACGAGCTAAGAATAAACATTCCCACCACGTCCAGAATTTCAACTGTTGGTGTTACGATAATTCAGCTCCCTGGACCATCTGAGAAGACAAAATTCAAGTGTGCAACGTTAATTAATCCTATAAATAAACCAATAAGCAACAAAACGGTTAAAATAAACAACAAAGTGCAAACAACAGTTTCAATATCGTTTCCTAATCTCACAATTCACCCATTTGTTTGCAATAATTTCCAGTTATCAGATGTACTGCGTAAAGCTTATTACCAAACAACCCTTCGCAAATAGCAGGAAAATGCTATCGCGTTTACCCGCAAAGCAAACAAGCCCAAATGGAAACAGTTTCAAGCACAGATGGTCAGTAATTACTTAGCAAAATTTATGTTCCAGAGAATTATGGGTCGGATAATCGCCCTTCGCGCTTTTTACCACAGAAAAAAATCGCGGAACATGAAAAACATATGCTGAAAATTAATTGTAACAAGAAAATAATTTTTTGGAGACGGTCTAAAAACGTTTACACAAAATGAAATATTTCAAAAAATATATATATAGCCATTTCATTCTACTAAGTGTTAGAGTAATTTAACGCATTATTTTTAAAGTGAAAAACTAAATTTTATGAGAGCGTAGATGAACAAAAAAATGTTCAGCAACTTTTAAAAATATAATTTGTGAGTAATATCAGTAAAATTATATGACTACGAACGGTTAATTTTTCTTCTTTAAAATACGTGTACTATTATTTATTGTTTAATCCTATAGAGTAGAAAGCACTGTTTTAGTCACTACCTATACTTTGAAGTCCAAGGAAAATTATATAAAACTTATGCGACCGAGTTATGATTTAACTTTTTCCAGCTGTAAACGCTTATATTAAAAATTGTATAATGATAATATGTGCAAAATTCTTTTTTTAAATAATTATTATTATGTATATTTCACATTTTACCACCAGTGTCAAAATATCCAGTACTTAATAACTCATTATTCCGTTTCGCATTGAAAATATTCCACTCATAAAAGCTAGATTGTTTTGAGACTTCATTAACATCCAACCGTACCGTAAAATATTTTATGAAGGTTTGAAATCTTAGGTGACATTTGGTAAAGGCAACGCAAAAAAAAAAAAATAAGTTGCTTACTTCCTCTTTGAAAATGCATTAAGTAAATAAAATTCTGTCCTCTCATGTAATATTAGTTACATAATTAAGTGAATAGGAATTTCAATGATTCTAATTTAGTTAAATTATGTTTTATTCCTGTTTGCATTAGAGCTAATAATAAATTAGCGTCTTGTTTTAAAACAAACACTAAAAGTTAGGCCTCGTTGAAAAGACTATAATGTGGAGCAAAATAAGTTAAGTTAAAAGAGAGCACAATACATACCTACTGATACTGCCAGGACGCAACGGAACGGGGAATGAACCGAACTAAAGGAGAGCAGCACCCACGAACGGCTCGGACGAAAGGAAATCAATACTACGCTAAAGGATTGGCAAAAGGAAGTTAAACATAGAGGAGTTAATAATGAGTTACGTCGGACAGAGGTATCGGGGGGGAAAAAAATAAAACAAGTTTTGCCGGAAGAACAAAAGGAGAATTGGTAGCGTATGGGCCTGTTTGAGGCGGAACAACGCCCTCTATCAGCTTTTGTAACAAGACCGTGTTCCGTTTATCACACCAAGGGCACTGACATGCTAACCATCAGCGCGTAACAATGCAAAAGTATGGTCGTTAAAAGGGGAGGTACAGGTATAGATCTAAAAATAAAATACATATTGGATATTTATGCCATTAACAATTTTTATCGTTTAAAATTGACAATTTTTGCGTTTGTTGGAGCAGAGATGACACACTAAGAGCTTTTAAAAGACCATAACATAGTGTATGTATATTGACAATAGGTACTATTAAGTTTTAGTCATTCACAAAAATTATTGCAATAGTTAAATAACTTCACACGATAAAATACTTGTGTCAGAAGGTAACTACTTTTTTAACTTGAGGTAGTCAATTAAAATGTAAAATACACTGTATTTGTTTTTGTAAATGGAACAGACATATTCACGTAAAATTACAGATGATTGTAATTTTGTACGTTTAGATGAAAACAACTGTATCACCAAAAATTCATGTTCACAGTAAAACTGGGTTCTGATTCTTACCCGGGCATTTATGCTTTGTGTTGTCCCAGTACCTCACATAGTTAAAGTTATTTGTAAACCGTTCCCTAAACAGCTTTCCAGTATTAACTGCGCACATTTATAATCTAAATAAATCAAAACAAAGTCAAGTAACGGAATATTCGATTATATTTTCCAAGGCATAGTAAAATTATGCTTGAATGAAAACTCAATTAAAATATAAAATTATATTAGAATGTGCTTATTTCATAAAATAGATATAGGTATCCTATACAGCTACTAGCACGCTCGCGTTCCTCCTTGTTAAACCGTCAGCGTAGAGAGCGTTGTTGAGACAGTGTCTTCATTTATTGCATAGATAGCGCTACTTGTTATGAATTTCATATTTCGTTCAGAGATTTCGCGTGTTCCAAATGGCAGAAGTGTTTGAAGAAACAGTAACATGCACAGTTTTTCTTTGTGGTGTGAATATTTCAACAGCGAGTAATATTTTTTTAGAAAATTTTCTTCTCTTTTTTATTTTTATTTTTTTCTCTCACTCTTTCTCCCTCCCTCCCTCCCTCTCACACACACACTCTCTCTCTCTCTCTCTCTCTCTCTCTCTCTCTCTCTCTCTCTCTCTCTCTGCCGTTCACCCCTTACGATATGCTTACGAGTCTAGGTTTGAATTTCCAAAGAAGTTTCACTTATATCACGTATACTGAGTTACAAGGTATCATTTTTTTTTCAATATTCGAAATGCCCGCCCGGTTTATAAACTTAAGCAAGAAAAAAATAAAAACACAAAAAACTAAAAAGAATAATAACTACGTTTTCAATTACATAAGACGCAACGCAAGTAGCGGCCAACTTTCAACTTCTCGCGTTTCGGCTTGCGTTTCCGCCTAATACATTTGAAGCGAAATGTACACAAAAAAATTTAATAGATGAAGATGGAATGTGTATATTCTTTTTATCGCACGCATCACGTTTTCACTTAACAAATAATTTATCTATAGAAGCCCCAGAAAGATCATTTTTATGTACAGTTTCACCATTTTAAGTTGTATGGTTGGTGACGTCTTGTGACATTCATGGTTTTATAAACGGACGTCGTTTTCTTGCATTTGTTGCGGTTTTTTTTCCTTGCGCTCTTGCGTTTCTAGCTAAGTTTATAAAACCAATTTTTTTAAAAAAAAAATATCTAAAATGAGATTTCTTTGCTCTAATTTTTAAAAAAAAAGCGTGTTAAAAATAAAGGTAAAGAAAAGGCTACGTCAAAACGCAAACCTCGACCTTAAAAAACTTTTGTAAACACCCTGTCTCCCTGACAAAATTTCGTTTCCAACTACATTTGAAAACGAAATATGACTTCCAAGTTCTACATAAAATAAAGTTGGACCGATAACCTGATACGAGTTTTAAATTCTGTCAAACTATTTACGTTTACTATTTGACTTTATTTGACTAAGCTAGCAATAGCAATCTTAAATTTAAAATTAAAATTTTTCAGCAAAAGAATGGATGGAAAAATTTTACTTTTTATTATTTTCATGCAAATCTTAACTCTTTAAAAGATTGTCAGTTTTAATTTTAATCATAATAACAATATGAATGTTCTGCATTCCTTAACAATTTATAGACACACTATTTTTTTTCATATGGATTAATTTACATATGACTTTCATATTAACATTTTTTCCCCTTTATAGCCTCTTAATGTCTCTGGTGTCGTTTGCCATTTTTTAAAGATGCACTGAGACGTTAACGATTGTTATTTCCATTTTAGCTGGACACGATTCTGATTGACTGATTCCGTCAAACATAAATTATATTTTTCAGCCATGTACGTGCAAACTATTCGACGTAAAGTCGAGTCGTCGAACAAACATTGGAGCGCTAGTTATTTCATTTTTTTTTTGTGTCTTTCGTAATCCTCCAACTTTATTTGGAAGTAATTAGAAGAGGAATCTTGGTGTTGCGACTGTCTTAATTACGCTACTTTGATATATCCTGCACGTTTCAACCTTTCGCGGAGTCGCAAACCCCCCAGAACAAGGTCTCTTCGTCGCACGCGGATTCGCCTCCGTTGGCTAGGCGGGCCTCGTCGGTCGGCTTATCTCGCCGACCACCTCCCCCTCACCTCCCTCCCTAATTCCACCGCGGCTCATCGAGAACCAATCACGCTTCACGGTGACACCGACTAACGAAAAGCACCCCTGAATTAGCCCGCGGGGCCGTTCGCCTACCCAACCAGCTCCAGATTAACCTCTCGACCGCTACAACGTCCATTTCGCGCGGACCCGGGATAGATTCATTTCCCTCTCCTCCTCCTGCCCCGGACAATGCCCTATCCCCTTTCCCGATAACCCCCCCCCCCCCCCCCCCCCACCACCGGCTTCGCGGCGCATTAGACACAATCAGTCTGCCGCGCGGCTTTAAGCCGCCGGATAGCAGGGTGAAGGATGTGTCGCTTAGCGATCAAAGTCACTGATAGAAGCAACCCCTCACATCACGACCTTAAGGGTGGGAGGGATAAGAACATAAAGACGAAATCTATATTTCAACAAAATCACGACTAGTACAACAATTCTCTATGCCTTGTTTTTTTTTTTTTTTTAATTCCCTTTCGTTAAAGCACGCAAAGAGTATAAATTTAGTGGAATGCCAGATGTTGATTAGTAACTGGCTCTACAACAACAAAAAATAGTTTTGCCTGTGAAGTCACAAACCCATAATTGGAAATGACTATATTTGTAATAATACTGTCAACGTACGCTAATTTATGAGCTTTATGATCTCAGCCCAGCCCAGAAAAAGGCAAATTTGCAAAGTAAAACGATACAATATTGTTATGGCACAAAAACTTTAGAATCCAACATTACGTCATCGGTTCCTATCTCTCATCTGTAAAGAAATTTCAATTCCCGATACCTGATGATGTAAAAAAAAATGTTATATTAAAAATGGGTTTACAAAAGGTTTATAATACCTGGATTCATAGTCATAGTCACATATGGGGCAGAGACTTGGACTGTAGACAAGAGTGATGCTGGGTAGATAAGAGAAATAGGTATGATGTTTATGAGGAGTGTGTTGGTAGTTACGAGGCGAGGCGGGATCAGAAATGAGATAGTGCAAGCAAGAGCAGGAGTAGAGGATTTAAATATCATCATGGGAAAAGCAAGAATGAGATGGTATGGCCATGTCTAGAGAGGTGGGAAAAGAGGGGCTGCCTAAGAAATTGACGGAGTTGAAGTTCACAGGAAGAAGGCATCAAGGAATACCAAGGAGGAGATAGGAAGAACAAATAGTTAAAGAAGTTTATGAGAGCGGAGAAGAATGGGACATTAATAAGCATAATATTACAAAATAAAGTCCAATGATTAAAAATTAGAGTGTATTTTCCGATGGTTAAAAAAAATTAACTCTTGAATGAAACACCGATTAAAATATAAAATTATACGCCAATTTTCGAAAGAAACGCTCAGCTTTGCAGCGTTTCACAAATGCAAAAAAAAAAAAATAATTATAGCCGTGTATTGTTCAAAGTTACAACATCTTTCTTGTAGTTTTTACAAACTATTTCTTGGGAACCGGTTTTCAAAGGGAAATTTTTTCAGACGACCTGGATGGTTGTAAGGAGGTCGGAGGTCGTGCAGCATTGCGTTACTTTCGGTATCGACCTCAACCAACAATTGCACTTGCGCGGGAGTTAGGTCCCGAGGCCAGGGTGGTCAGCGAATAGGAGGTGGGTGGTCAAGGGGTGGGGGGGGGAGGGAGGGAAAGGCGGGCAAGAGAAGACAAAGAGGGCGATGCTGTCTGACCAAAGGAAGAATGGCGCTGCAGGCGGTCCGAGGTCGGAGGTCGCTTTCACGAGGCACGCTCGCAGGGGCAAACAAAGACCGCCCCTTCCACCCCCTCCCCACCTTTTTTTTTCATTTCGAAGGAAACGCTACGAATTGCGGCGGATCCCCAGAATACAAATGCCCCCGGCCTGAAATGCAGCCTCGCAACGGAAAGTACAGTGGCCGTACTCTTTTGGGAATGCGGCAGGGTTAAGGGAGTAGAGTAGAGAAAAGAGAGAGAGAGAGAGAGAGAGAGCTACGGCACCGAAGGAAACTTCTCTAATCGGAATCTCTCGTGAGATGAAAAAGTAAAACGTCGGTACAATGACCGTATCCTCTGCAGCGAAGAGGGAAAGCGAGACACGCCGATAAAGGAAATTGTTTGCTCTGCCAGGATTTCTTGAGAAGTGCCAAACAAACTGATAAATAAAAAGTAAATAACAAAAGCCAGCGTTTTGAAAAGGATTTCATTTCTTTAAAACGTTGACTTTAAATTCTAAACATGGCGTTCGGAAGCTTTTAATTTTATACTAGCTTCCGAGCAGCTTTACAGTTTAGTAATAATATAAAGAAAACACTTCAGGAATCTTTTCCGTAATAATATAAAATTTTGCACATTTTTTATGCATAAATACTTATCATAACATTGAAATAACAATTTTTACTGTATAGTGTTCATCAAATTCTTTATGTTGAGAACAAAAATATTTTGTAACGTCTAATAAGTAAATTATAAAAGATGAAAATATGCTGTCACTAATGAATGTTTTTTAAGTCATAAAAATATTTTTACTGTCAACATAACAAATTTGGTGGAGTCTTTATTGATCCAAACATTTTGTGGTGGCCAAGAAACCTTTTTTTTTAGTGAAGTCTAATCATTAACTTCACCAGTTGCTAAAGGATTCATGTTCAATATGACCACTCAGACCTTATAACTTTCGATGGAAAAGTCGTGTGAATAACGAGTACATAAATTTTGTTTGTGGCGCAACTACATGGTGAGTTACGAAGTAGGTGTGCTATAAGTGGCCACACATGTGCCAAGTTTTAATGTTTTAAACTAGTGGTTAAATCATTAAATTTTTTATTTTATTCTCTAAAGAATTCCATTTTTAGCAGAATTTCCGTGTCGATATTAAAATAAAAAATTTTCTATAAATAAATTATACATTTGTCGTTTCTTAGCTTAAGTGTGAGCTATTCATCAGTAAAGTTATGTCAAAGTCATCACTCTGTTTTTATTTAACTTTTAAACGTTTGATTTTTTTTTAAGTAATACATCTTTTATTTTATGAATTCCCTGTCGAACTGACCGAGAACGCGCCGATACGATTGGACGCGGAGAAGAAGACACGCGAGCTTTCAAAAAAGAAAATCATATTTTACAAAAATGACTGCCTGAAAAAAATATATATATTTATCAGAAAATTCTAAGCTGAATTTCTTGAAGTGAAATTCCTCCATCTAAAGAATGCTGGACGACGTTGCTTCCTAGTGTTTTCCTTGGAGTTGTTTCGAGAAACCGCGGGAAACTGAATTGATAACGGCCGTACCGGGATTTGAATCCGACCTTTTCGGAAAGAACAGCCAATGTTTTTGCTCAGCCACCTCGCTCAGTCGTGTTGGCCGCTGTGCTGATATCCCAGGAAGGAAACACAGTCTAATGCGACGCGAAAGAAATAAACTGCGCTAAGTCCTTGTAGAATTTTTTTTTTGATACGAACTCATATCTTCGCGATTTAGTTCATGCCGAGAAGAAAATTGCGCCGTAAGAACTCCTGGACTACGCCAGTGTCGTAAACTTTTATCGCCAACTTGAGCCACGGGTTCCCGAAGTTTATTGGCTATCTGGAAGCGGAACTCCGATTCCACCCTCGGCTACTCCATTCTCGAACGCTCTCCAAATTATTTTACTCCACTGATCCTTAGGGTGTCGAACCACCCGTCCCTAGGTCCAGACAACAGAGTATTTAACTCCAAAGGAAAGTCCTAGCAGAATGGTACAGTGAAAAGCTTGATTAAAATATTACTGCTATACTCACGCCTGCCTCTGAACTGTAAAATAAAAAGTTAGTTGCGTCACGAGGTTATGCTTACCTGCAAGAAGGCACGAGAACCGACGGATCTGCCAGGACGTGACCTCACAATCTGAATAATAAATAGTTTAACCTTTTCCGAATAAGAGAGGGATTTTATAGTGAGTTCGTTAAAACTGCAGAAATTTAGTTAACGGAAACATGATCGCTCTGGTACTTCAGCGGTTTCACTAATTTTTTCCTGCTAATTCCACTCTATAAGCACAGATTTATAGAAGGATACACTGATTTACTAATAATTTTAAGTTTTCAGCATAATTTTCAGTGTCATTATTTCACTGATAAAAAAATCCAATTCAGCATTAGGGAGCGCAAAATCTCAAACTGCAAAAAGTAAAAAGAAATTAATTATGAAACTTCTCGTCAATGAAGATTATTAAATAGCTCAATAAATATATATTTCAAAATTTAACTGAAATAATTAGTAGTTTTTGCGTTAAAAAACTAGTGACATCCGTGCCCTAGGCGTTTTATTTGACTGCTAATCTCTGTTTTCGAACTTTAGGAAAGTCATAATATGTTAGATACTTTCTTAAACATATGCTCTTAGTAAGTTAAGAAGAATAAGCATCTTTATTACAGCAGCATTTCTGAACGCTTATCACACGTAAATTCTGCATCCGCCGCTAGAATTCGCTGCCGAAGCAACTTGGTTGACTATTGAATCATTTTATGAGCAAATCGAAATTTTAAACTATTTAATAAAATGGTTTCTGTAAAAGCAAAAAAAAATTAAAAAAAACTAAACCCTAGTTTTAGACCTGATTTTCGACAAGGAATTGTCATTAAAATACTGCCCATCTTGTCAACATTCACTAAACATTTAATACTATAAAATTTACCTTTGTCTTCGTGAACTTAAGTTGGCGTCATCCACCCCAGATGGCAGCACCATGGCTTACATATTTCCGTTCAATTCATGCAATTGCTCTTAACAGATGCCTTATAACAAGAACTCATATGTTTACACATCAAAATTTTCTGCACTTTAAAAAAAAATTCCTTTGGAAAACCAATTTCCAGGAAATAGTTTGTAATAATACAAAAAAAATTTAACTTTGTACAAATCATGTCTATGGTTATTTTTGTACATATGAAACACTTTTCTATTGAATATTTTTTATTGAAAATTGGCAAATGATTTTAAATTTTAATTGCTTTTAATAATGATAATTGAATATTCAACATGTGGTCTTTATTTTGTTGTACAATGCTTATTATGTGCGCAGTTAATACTGAAAAGCTATTGAGGGAACGATTTATAAATAACTATTGGAGGTACTGGGACAACACAAATCATCGCCCTAGTAAAAATCCGAACCCAGTGTTACTGCGAATACTATTTCCGTGATACAGTTGTTTTCATGTTAATGTACAAATGTAATCATATCTGTAATTATGCATGAATATTTATGTTCCGTTTACAAAAAAAAAATTATTTACAGTTTATCAAGTTTTCTAGTGACATGCAGGTTGTGATTTCGTGAATAATCGAGCGATATGGTCTGCGTCGTGTTGACTTGTCTCAAAATTTGACAGCTCACAATAAGTAGTGCGCATTTTCCAACCGCTTCTATCGAAGCATCGCACGGTGTTTGTTTACGAACTCTGACAACCGCGTGAAAATTGTTTTCAAACAGTGTTTACAGAACGAAAGAAGTAGTGGAATATTTGAGACCATCGGCACTACTTTTTGAGGAACGTCAAATTTGAAACAAGTTTCGTGACAAAAACTTTAATATCAAAACTACCGATGAAAAAAAAAAATGGTCGAAGGTGGTTGCTCATCTACGAAGAAGAGGAGTTCCCGCGTAATAACGTCTTAAATCACGACGATCGAGTCCGCGGATCAAGGGACGCCGTACAAATACCGCCCTTACGATCTCGGAGGGGAACGGAAGTTCGGAGAAGCAATCGCCGGGCTGGGAATAAAGGCTGGAGCGAACGGAAAGGTAGAACACAATACAGCATCGATTGCCTTCTCCCTTTTGTGCGTGGCTCCGTAGAATGGAGCCATGCATGCACGCAACATCTTCAGTCCCACTAATTAATTCTCGTACGGCCTTGAGAACAATGCTGCTTGCGGCGGGAGTTAGTTGGATATCTTGAAATATTTTACCCTCCAGCAAAAAAAAAAAAAAAAAAAAATCCGGAACACAAAGCTGAAGAAAAGGGGAAGCCACATTATGCCGAAAAACACATAGATCGAAAAGGCACCGCACCGAAAACTTGAACAATTATCTCACTAGGAACAAAGTCTTAACTCTGGCAACAGGCACTAGACCAAAAATTGTTTATCCCAAAATTTCGGTCAAATGACTTTCTGGAGGGTTTATATATAAGAAACTTTCTTACTGCACAGAGAAAAATGTTTGTTCGAAACAAACAAATGATGGTTTGTAGGCTATATTGCGAAACAAATATTTACTTGTAACAACATATTTTGTTAGCCTTAAAATTTTTAACATGTAACAAAATATAGAGATGAGTGGACAAAACCATTTTGTTGGGTCAGGAAAATATTAAAAAATATTTGTTTGAATCGCCTGTTTATATTTGTTTCGCCATTTACAGACAAAAATCCCCTTTCTCTCAATGCGACGTTCCTCTCTTAATTGCAGCAGCCCTGATTATGCATGCTGCAATCCAGAGCGAAACGTTATCAATAAATGTTAGTTAACAGTTTTTCAGTCCAATTTCACTGTTTCGGGGTAACTACAAATTTTTTTTTTTATTATTATTCGAGTCATCTGAATATTTACCTCATTACTCTTTCACCAACCTGACAGTCGTCAAGCGCTAGTTATTGGCCAGCATAAAGGGTTGAAGGTTTACATGTTTTTAGACAAGTAAGGCGGAACTATAACTATTCCATCGCGAAATATACCGTTCTGAAACATACCTACAGTCATTATACGTACTGTTCAATGTTTGGATTCCCCGCGCATCAAATCGACCAAATTCTCAGACTGGGAAAGAAGGAGGGGGGGGGGGGGTGGAGAGGTGAGAGGTGTAACATCTAACCTCGGTAACGAGTATATTCACGTGTACTCGCGATGCAAATACACTTACAATACGAAACATGAACACGAAATTTAACGTAGAATTCTTTTTAAATCTTATCCGAGCGTGATAAATGTATACGCAAATTGTGTTTTAACTACATTTTTTGAAGAAAATCACACGTAGTTTTCCGCACCCGCCACTAGAATTCGCTGCCGTAGCAGCTACGTCGAGTATCAAAATCATTTGACAAGCAGACCGAAATTTTTTAACTGCATAAACTACTCTCCGATAAAAAAAAAACCTTCAATAAATACGAAACTTCTGCTTTGGGCCTAATTTTCGACGAGGAATTTTTTTTTAAAATACTGCTCTACTGGTTAAAATTAATTAAATAGTTGATATCATACAGTTTCCCTTTGTCTTTGTCAACTTTTGCCCGCGCCATCCGCTACAGATGTCAGCACCTACACATCCGGAGGGGGGGGGGGGGAAATTGGTATTATTTGGTTAACAGTGGCCTCGGGGGGATAATTATGAATGGGAGGAAGGGACGAAAAAAAAAAAAAGGTAGTGTGGGTTGATGGGTGAGTGAGGGAGGGGGAGACAGTTGTCTCCCGCGAGAGGGTGTGCAGCACCCCCACTGAGCCGAGAATGGTGACCGACGAGTCCTACTGACGACGATGATGGCGCTCCGGGTCCCTGCATGGCTGCTCGCAAATGACCCTCTCCCCCCCCCCTCCTTCCTTTTCGGTTTTGTAAGTGGCCAAAGTTCTCTGGCCGGCCGCCGCAGCTTGAGGGAACGACGCAACCGAAACCCCCTTTCCCCACTCCTCTAGCCCCCAGTCCGAAACCACCCTGTCGTCGTGAGGGGGGAAGAGGGGATGTGGGGTAGTAACAAGTCACTTCAGTTACCCCCTTCTCAAAGATGCGGGTCCCCCCCTTTTGGCCGTCAAAATGGGTTGGGGGGAGGGTAATGGGATGGGGATGAATAAAAGGGGAGCGGGAGAGAGAAACCAGACGCTTCGTGGCTGTCGGGTAAACGGGCTATACCTCACCACAGCGTCCGCCGGGAAAACTAGGCAGATTTCTTTCACCCCCCCCCCCCCTCCTTTTTTTCCCCCTCCCCCCCCAGACTCCTTTTAAACATCCTGTTTAATGGGGCATAAAAGCGGTTTCATGGCTTCGCGGATGCTGCGGAGGGCTATCAAAAATTCGCTGTGCGTTTGGCGGGTGCCATAATACTACAAACCCCCCCCCCCTTTTTTTTCCCCGACCGGCACTCTCCGCATCCTTGATTACATGTGCAATAAGGATCTGCCTCGAAACCTCAGTGTCGGATTATTGAAAAATTCATGTCATGTTTATTTCAGGACAATAATTAATACTGATGTCAAACCGTGCAGAATTGCATATTGTAGTTTGTTGAAAACTCAGTTACGTGATACTTCTACACGCTACCCGGTACTTTTAAAAATTCAGAAATATCTTTGTTATTTATGTTACATGCCCACAAACGAAAGAATCCTCATACTGCAGGCACGATTAAAAATAAAAACCACCAACACTTAAAACACAAACTCAAAAATACATATGGACGATTAGAGAAAACAAGAAAACGATTACTGAAACAAAAGACAATACTTTAAAACTCAAGATCATACTTTTTTTACTATATAATATGGGAAAATAACTCTAGTTGTATAAAGTCCACCTACTATAAGTTAATTTTCTGTCATTTAACATATTTATAATGCATAAAATCTACCTTATAAATGTTCCATTTAGAATAAAATTCATTCATAAAGATGTTAATTCAGCGAAAAATGAAAACAAAAAATACTGCAACATGGCTAAAACAGACTTTTAAAAAACACGCGAGTGACTCTTTCAGTAGTCGCCAGAGATGTGTAACATCTAACCTCGGTAACGCGCTAATTCATATATTCTCATGTTGCAAATACACTTATAATTTAAGGTAGAATACATTGAAACAATTCCGAGCGTGAAAAAATACACGCAAATTTGTGTTTTCAACTAAAATTCTAGACGCGAATCACACGTAGTTTCCACACCCGCCGCTAGAATTCGCTGCCGGAGCAGCTACGTCGACTACCGAAATCATTCGGTTTGCAGACCGATGTTTGAAACTATTTAATAAACCGGTATCGATTCAAGCGAAAACGCCTAAAAAAAAAAAAAAAAAAAAACCCGGATTTGGAACTAATTTTTGACAAGAAATTTTATTAAAAATTAAAATTCATTAAACAGTTAATACAATAAAGTTTCCGTTTGGCTTTGTGCACTTTTATCGCGCCATGGATAAAATGCACCGTCTGTTACACTTTTCCGTTTCTCTACTTCTGTCACATTCACGAAATTACTCCCACCATCTGACGTATACCGAGAGCTAAAATGTTACAAATAAATAAATATATATTAGTTTTGCCGCACGAGGCAGGGTCGCGATGGATGGCGTGGACCACCCGCCATGGTTCCATGTCAGGGAGACAGACGTAAGTTCAGCTTCCGACATCTCGAGAAAAGCGCGAGTCTTCAGATATGTGGCGAGATGGGGATACAACGCAATGGAGTAAATATTTTCCCTATACTGACAAAAACTTGAAATAAATAATCGACAACGTTTTAACAAGCCTAAATACACTCAATCTTTTTTTCCTCGAAAATCATAAAAAAAAAACTTCTACAAAGACATTAACTTCTAAAACTACAATTGAACATGTTCCTTAAGGCATAACTTTGGGAATTTAAATTATCTCTCGTCATTTATTTTTTAGCGACATCTCTTCCCGCAGTAGTAGCCCTAAATTGTTTATTACAAGTAATTAATTTTTAACTGAGATTTACGAGTCAGTCTGTGCCCACTAGGATCGTCACATGCTTTAGCTCTACCGAAATGTTTCCTGCGCTAGCCAAGCGGACGCAATGGGTAGCACTGGTAATTATGGCTCACTCTTGTTTTTTTTTTTGCGCAAAAATCATTTGGCTGGAATAATTTAAACACCTTCCCCTTCCCCCTTCAACGCTCCCTGCATTACAAAACACGTTAACTTTCTTTGTTGTATTGATTTTTCACTTTTACTTGGCGCGTGTTTACGAACGCTGATAATGAAGTTTCGCTCAAGTTTGAGAGTTCGTACGTGGAAAATAAATCAATAAGTGCTAACAAAATTTTTTATACTGATGAAAAAAAGTAATACTCAAGAGTCATTTTTATTTTAATCCTGAATGAATTTGATTGCAGAGTTTTGTTTTAGTCCGACCGTTTGGAATGTAGTCTAAGAGTTCAACGACCAGTGACCCATCACACAATCACTGAATGAAAACCTCTCATTACTCCATTACAGCGTTGTCCGTAATCACCACGCTGCTATAATTTTAGTAACTAGGTTGATTTTTGTTTTAGGGCAATGTTAAACAATCAAAACTGGTATACAAGTAAACATTAAAAAAATTGAATTGATAAAATAATATCTCCGTAAAAATCGAGACCCCTTCCCCCACCCTATGTTAAATAATTTTTATCCTTAGCTAATTACTTTTCAGTTAAAAATTAAACATTTTATTTTTATCGTGGCTAATGGAATCCCTTAGAATTTTTTCTGGTATCGGTAAAATGACGTGATGTCCCATATTTCTCGTGTGAGATGATATATTCTTATTTGACACTTAATTGTGGTTGTAGTTAAGTCCAAATTAACTACAGTTAACACATTAATAAAACAGTCGTAAATTATTTATTTCCTAATTTGGCCAGTTTTAAAAACAAATATCTTAAATCACGGTAGAAAAAAATTAATAGCAACCTAAGATGGTGGGAACTTATAATACACCTAAAGATGTTCCCTTTAACACCTTTTCAAGCTTTACTTTGCATTTCAGTAGATGACCATCAATATAAGTGAAGTTTTCAATTTGTGGTGACTCATTTAGCTTTAGGAGGTAAGGTGCTAGAATTCAAGGTAATGTATATGACTTTACAACGAAGTATACACTTCAAAATAAACTTAGGGTTATTTGTAGTCCCAGATAACTCGATATTCGTAGAAAATACACCGGAATGCAAATTCCGAGTTATGTGTACCTTTGCAAACACGGAAAACATACACGACGAAGGAAAAGAAGGGATTTTTTTGTGAACTTTCAGAGGGTTTCGAAGTTTTGGTTAGTATTACAGAGATTATTTTTGTGAAAGTTCAAAATACAAATCTAATAACTCTTAAATATGCAAATGTACGAAGATTAGGGACTGGAAAAATTCGCGAAAGTTTTTTCGCGATAGGCTAAAATTCAAAACTTTTTATCTTTGCGCTGATTTTGCTATTTGCTCAGAGTTTATCTACAGGGCTCTGACCCAATGAAAGACAACCGGTCAAACAAGTATCAAATCACATTATTTACAGTTAAGTCGCACAGGTCAAAACGAATGATCAGGGGATATTTGCCCGAGTGTGCGGAGACTGTGGAGACTATCCTAAGACCTCATTAAACCAGCGAATTCTCCCGGTCCCTGACGAAGAGACAAGGGTAATTTGAAACCACTATTTTGGCAAAATTAAGCTTAAAATTATTTTTTTTTTAACTGCATGACTGGAAGGTTTTACTTCGCAGAGTTTCACTTTAATAATTTTTTTCGTAAACAGAACAGAAATATCCATGTAAGCTAAACAAATATATTTGTAAATTGGTAGATTCACAGAATATATTTCGCAGTAATAATACTGCGTTTTTAATTAGTGCCCAGGCATGTATGCTTTATGTTGTCCCAGTACCTCCAATATTTACTTATTTGAAAAAACTGTTCTCTGAATAGCTTCCCAGAATTAACTGCGTACATAATAAGCATAATAAAACAAAATAAAGTCCAATTATTTTATCTTCGATTATTTTTCCAGGGTTTAAAAAAATATTTTTTAAAGAAACAATAATAAAAGATTATGCTCAAATTGTTTTGAATGAAACACTCAGTATTATCTGGAAAAAACGTATTTCATATATTCAAAAATAATCATAGCCATGTGTTGTAAAACGTTACAATATTTTTATTGTAGTATTGCAAAATATTTCTTGGCAACTGGTTTCCAAAGGATTCTTATATAAAGGTACAGAGTATTTTTCTGTGCACACATTGCAGACAGGAGACGGCGATACCTTCAAGATTAAAGAACATGAAACGAACCGTATCACAACAAAATAGTGTTCGCAGTAATACTCGGTTAGGACTCTTACCCGGAAATTTGTGCTTTTTGTTGTCCCAGTACCTTCGCAATAGTTATTTTATTTGTAAACCGTTCCCTGAATAACTTTCCAGTATAATAAAACACAACAAAGTCAAATTATTGAATATTCTATTATCTTTTCAATGGTTTAAAAAATTATGCTTGAATAAAACATAAATTAAAATATACAAAATGTGGCATTTTTCGTAAGAAACACTCAGTGCTATCTCTGAAAACGTGTTTCATATATGCAAAAAAAATAACCATATACATGTGTTGTACAAAGTTACAATATATTTCTCGTGCTATTACAAACTACTTGTTGGCAACTGTGTCCAAATGAATCTTTTGTAAAAGAACATCGATATTTTGTTATATGCACGGTTATAATTTTGGTACTACGTGTATGCATTACGGCTTGTGTTTTGTGTAGGAAACCCAATACTCGTGGAGATGAAATCTCTTGGTAACGCCGCAACATCGCTTTACATAACATGAATTGCCATTCGTTAATGGTCTCAAGTACCACCGGTGGAAGGTACATCTAATAGGGGATAAAATTGCTCCCGACCCACAGGAGATCCGAAATCGCGTGCTCGTAATTTCAGCTCGTAGTGAGTCGATACGGTAATGGAACGTGTTCAACAACTTGCTGGGCAATTTAAGGCTTGTGTATTATTAACAAAGGATTCTCAAGGCAAAGAGCAGCTAGCATAACAGGCTCCTTTTCACAGTCGATTGGACTTTATCTCAAATATCCTGGACGATTTCGTTTGTGAACCGAATAGCCTACATTCGTCGTCCGACCGCTTAGGCTTGTTTTGGCATAGTTATTTAAAACTAAAGAATTTTTTTTTATATTTTATCCGGTACGTACAGAGAAAAAAAAAAAGAATAATGAATGGTTTAAGATTGATTCAATATGCTTTTTTTTTAATACGCCATTGCTGGTTATCTTGTATATCATAAGAAACCTCGATAACGAACCAAAAAAATAAAAGAAAGATGAAAATACAAACACATGGAAAACAACTAAAACCGGCCGAAGCCAAACAAATAAAAAAAAACATAAGCAGTACAGAAAATTCCGTGGAACGAATCGGTCAGAAATGTATTACAACATCGACAGACACAATGGGCTAAAACAAAGATACAGTAGCAAAAAAACGGTAAATAAATACAAAAAGACGACATTGAACAGCACAGCGACAAACAGACGAACCGACGATTATACTAAGCAGATAATGTGTACAACACAACGAAAACACATAGGGCTTCCTTAGACAACAGTTGCGACGTTTAAGGGAACTGAGATCTGGTCCCGTCTTCAAGCACAAACAGACTGATAGAAGACACTGGAAAAACAGGTTTATTTATATATATATATATATATATATATATATATATATATATATACACACACAAATACACACACATACACCTTCGACCCCCTCTCCTTTCGTGGCCAGTGACAGACGAGCAGTCCCTTGATTGAGCGTGCGCCAAATAGCTGACGTTATTGGCTGGTGTATTACTGCGAGGGTAGTTGGTTGGCTGTAGGTTTTTGTCGGAAAACTTTCCTTCAATCTTAACAAAAGGTATCCAATATATTTTTTTAATTCAATGCTTTGTTGACTGATAACTTAGCTACGGCTTAAAATAAATGCGGATTCTTTTATTTTCCTCTTTATTGGTTGTTTTCCCTGTCTGAGTGGAGACTAACGTTGCCATGAGTCGGTGAGTTTTCTCGGGAAACTCCCATCTCCCCCCTCCCCACCCGCATGCATTCCGTCAACGAACCCTGATGTTAGCTAGACAAAGCCCTGACTATCCACTCATCCACCTTCTCATAAAACGTACTATGTCGTTTTTTTTTTTTTTTCCTCTCGAAAGCAGATGCCGTGTTGGAGGTTTTTATAGCCCCTTCCCCTCTATTCCCCTCTATTCCCCTCTTTTCCCTTCTTTGCCATGCTTCATGAGGGGCAGGAGTCACAAATAAGCCGAATGACCACTTCCTGCCACCGTCAGATCCAATCTGGTATCGAGCGATCGTCCTGAGCCCTGGTGTTGGTTGTTTGGCGGGATATAGTCTAGAACAGGGGTAGCCAACGTTTAAATAACAAGGGCGAATTTAAAAAAAACTAACCCGTATCTTTTAAGGCCTTTTAAGTACCATCAACAAAGTTTTATCCTTATTTTTATAACATTATTTTTGTTATTTTTTCAATTGTGTGGTTTATTAAGTAGCAAAGTATACTTGGACATGTACATAAGCTTCACTTTGTATCTCAGTACCCTTGACGTGCCTTTGACGACCTTGACCAGTTATAAACAAGGAAGAGAAGTGGTTACCCAATCACAAAAAAATGTGCCCTCTAAAAAAGGTTTAAAGTGTTATTTAGGACATACACCTTTATGTATTTTTTTTAAATAAATCTTCCTTGTTACATTTTCATTCAAAGAACGTCTCTAGAAAGTTATAAAAAATTTTTCTCTCTCGCGTTATCTCGTATTGCCTAGCAGAAAACACTCAGCTATGCGCGTGAATGTACCACCAATCGTTGCCTATTCTTTCGACGAGGCACATCGCTGCTACCCTGTTTTGCCTTAACCCCCTCCCCCCCCCCCCACCTGGGCGGCGAAAGATGTTTTAGAGTATGTGGCGGAGGAGGGTAGGTAGAATAGAAGAGGAGAAGCCAAACAAACCCTCAAATTCCCTACAGGTGGAAAAGGAGGGGAAATGGTCAAAAAAAGGGGGGGGGGGTCAAACTCCAATAGCAAACACTCCGAGAAAAGCAAACCGAGGCGCGCTCTCTCTCTCTCTCTCTCACACACACACACACACACACACACACACACACACACACACACAGGGAGAGTGGGGGATTAATATGCGATCAGAAAGGGGCTTTTGTTTGGTCCCCGAGGGCAGTTTTCAGACCTCGGCCTCGAAGATAACGGCCTAGCCCTCCCCTCCCTCCCACTCCTGGAGAATTCCGCGTGATCGTGAGCCCGTAATTTGTTTCCCCGGGGAGAGGTCGGAAAGGGATTATGCCCTCCCAGCACGCGGGTGCCTGAGTTCGCGCGCAACCGACAGTTCTCGCCCGGCTCAGCGCGCACAGAGACATCGAGCAGAAATAATTAAAAGCTCCTAGATAAATATTCTACAGGCTGACATCATTGTAACACTAATTCCCTTGCCAACATATAATTTTTTTTCCCCACAAGAATCACACAAGGTCTTCACTTTAAAAAACAACTAAGGACCATTATCAGGGATTTCCCAGAATTCAACGTCAAGCTGAGAACAGTAGATATGCCAATTAATTAAAATTCTGAATAAAATAATTTTAAAAAAGTGTCGTGGTTTGTGAGTTATAGACATTTTTTTTCAAAGTTTTTAACATCCCCACCCTACAACAAAGTATTTGATATTGTGACTACAAAAAATTTTTGCTATGCAATCATGGATAAATCATAACCAGAAGTTATTAAAAAAAATTATTTCTAAAGTGATGCACGCAATAAATGTTTAGTAGAAGTCTGACTGAGTTGGTGCGTTTCTTTTTATCTGTGTTTATCTCAACGCTTTGAGAGAAATATGTTTTCCAAACATTTACGCTCACAAAGGCTTAGAGTTTAACACTGCGCCTACCTAAGTGTTTAAACACACATACCTGTAGCAAACTTCTTCGTCTTATTAGTAGGCAGTTAAATTTTGTTTATTGTATCTTGCATTCATAATGTAAATAATATGTGTTTATGCATATTAAGTATGTGTCGTGGACTCAATTTATTCTCTACGGGTAATAGGCATTAGTTCCGAAAGTCATTGGACCGAAATTTCGGAAAAACGACTTTCGGTCCAGTGTCTTTCGGTCTTGGTGCCTGTTCGATATGGCGCCTTTTGGCCAAGTGCCTTGCGGTCTAGTGACTTTTGGCCAGACAATTTTCGGTCTAGTTCTTTTTGGTCTAGTGATTAATTATCTGCACTGCCGCGACACCTTTTCTCTACACACACACGGCTCTTGCAAGACAAAAGCTCTGAAAGGTAGGTCACTGTCCCTGGGTAATTCTGCTGCTCGCACAGCAGTTGTGCGCTGCGGATTGCAGCCCACCTGCGCCTGAATGGTCCCAGGGAGTCGCGACTGCAGAACTTCCCCCCCCCCCCCTTTACCAAATCACGTGGTACATTATTTTTTCCTAACCTAAGTTAAAACTATGTGTGTAAGGGAGGGGTATAGGTAGGGAATACTCTAAGTGCGTCTCAGGGCAAGCCCTATACGCTCTTGCTGACGGACATCGTCAGGAGTGGCTGCAGTTGGCGGACGATCGCCGATGAAGTAATCTCTGTTCAACCTGGCTGCCGGAACTTCAGAGAGCTATTTTACGAGAAGAGAATAGCAAGCGGCGAGGACGGACGTGGAAGTCGTTATCGGTACCCAGAACGACGGAAAAACCTGGCCACGTCGGGTCGGAAGAGAACCGGCCGTTGACCACGCAGCTGCTGTCTCCAATAACCTGAGAACATTGTGGGCACCACAGCAACTCCCTCTGTTTGAAGTTCAAATAATAACCTACTTAATTGAAAACCAACAACACTATAAAATATCCATGACACCAAGTAACAAAGATGATGAAAATAAATAAATTTCATATTTAAAAGACGGAAATGTATAATGAAATAATTTAGGACGTTGGTTACACATCTGTTGAAGACAGTTATAAGTTGTGAAAAAAACATAAAAAAAAACAATTAAATCAAATTTAAAAAAAAAAAAAAACATTGTTGCCCAAGTAGCTTCCAAAACATAAAAGTTATTTGGTTACAACTTCGCTATTAAGTTAAAAATCAATGTAGTATTCAATAAATAATCTGGTATAACTAAATTAAAATTTCTCAGTCCGATAAATTCTAAATTATTCTTATCACATATATATTTAAATTTTGAATATATTACACTGCAAAAATAAAAAACCTTTGAATTATAAATTAACCAAATTTTTTTTATATACTTTATTTTAATCTTACCCAATTTATGTGAGTATGGCGGCAATTCAATCCTTATATATATAATCACTTCTTTACATACTATTTGCTCGAGTGTAAATAACGAATTGGGTCCCCTATTGAAAGCAGGTACAAACCTAAAATCATTTCTATGTTTATGTGAAATTCCAGAATTCCAAAGTACGTAGTATCATAAAGAGCGTTATGTTAACGAAATGGCGGTAGCCGTTTTGCACCCGCACAAATTAGGAATTCACGCAATCGAATTTGAGAGAACTCGTATTTCAACGGGCGAAATAAAGAGGGCGGTGGGGGAGGTGGGCGGAATTGCTCGTTTTGAAAACCCCGTAATTACTCGCACGAAACTAAAGGCTGTGTCTTCACAAAGCCGATACGTGCAGATGGTCACGAATGCAATTTACATTACAGTGCTTTTACAATATGAACGTTTTTTTAGTTTCCATTATTACAAAAAAAAATAAAAAAACTCACACCAATTAAAATATTTTGATTAGCTTAAGTTTCGTGGCTCTCTTAAAAGATCGTACTTTTCTTTTTATGTTTAATGTAAGTAAACGTTTTACAGCGTTTGACGCAAATTCAAAGTGAATATTATATCATGGAGGCATGAACGCCACAACAAACTAGTAACTAAGCTAGTTAAAAGTTTCGTTGTGTTCCACGAACTGAAAGGGAAAAAAAGTTTATGGAACAATCTGGTCAGGAAGAAGATTTTGGCTTATGAGTAAGAAAAAATAACGTTTCGACAAGAAAGTTTAAGGTTTAAGGTTGACCGGATTTTGAGATAGGATCGGCTTATGATATGCAATAATAATTTTTTTGTTTATCGATATGAGATAGCACATGAGCATGGCGTGTATACGTGTTTTACATCCTCTCATAATATAAAAATTTACTATTCCACTGAGATAGCGCAAACTTTTCAATTTTAAATTTATTTTAAAATTAAAATGATGCATAACAGTGCGAGATGGCAAATTGGAACTTTAAATTATTTAAGTCCATTCTTAATTTTTTAAATATATTATTTTAAATCAGAGATTCGTTGAGGTAAAGCGCAAGCAATTTTAGTTTTCTTTGCGCACTATTCTGATTGGCTGTTTGTATCAAACATACAACATATTTTAGAACCAGTTCTATAAATTAAATATTTTCTGAAAATAAATCAGCCAACTTGTCAAACAAAAATGGCTCCACTAGTGACGTTTTCGGTATCGTAGTAACCCTCACATTATTTGACCAAATGTATTACAAGGCAATAATGATCGCACTCTTCAGAAGCCTTCAAAACCAAGTTCTGCATTCAACAAATTGCAGATCGCCTCTGACTGGCCAGATAGCTCAGCCAACTGTAAGATAAGAGGCCACATCTCCAACAAATCACATAATTCTATCGCTGATCCACCCAGCCAACCAGAGGAGACAAAAAAGACCTCTAACTAGCCCACAGCTAAAAACCAATCAGAAAATATTCACTTTCAAGGACCTTGTTTAGAAACTGCCACCCGGAAGATGGCAACTTAAATATCAGCCGAAACGTCTGTGAAATATTCACCTTCTACGCTCCTAGATGCTTCAAGCCAAACTACCTAACTGTAAGTTGTAACTTTTGACAGTGTGACAGGGCATTCACGAACGAATGTATGTATGTATGTATGTATGTATGTATGTATGTATATATATGTATATATGAAGAACAGCTGGGCCGAAAAAAGAACTTGCTCGTGTATAGCTGGCATCGAAGTCACTCCGTTTCCTTTGTGTTCAGCTAAGTGCAGAAGTATAAACAAATATATATATATGTATATATATATATACACACACACACACACACACAAGGAGGAACGGGGAGGAAAAAAAACATTTCCGGACGTGTCGAAGAGAAGAGAAGATGTCCAATCTTTTCCAGGAAGTATCTGGTGGGAACAGAACCGGGGCGAGCAATGAAGCCGGCTTTATTCTCTTCCCCCCCCCCCTCCTAGTCCTCCGTTTACCATCGTGGCATCAACGGGGACGTTCATCCAAACGAACTCTGCAAAAGGGGACGAGGGGGTGGCGCGGGTAAAAGGGCGAGGGGGGGATGCAAAGCTCGTACGCGCGTGTCGGTGACAGCGACCGACGAGCTGTTAATTACACGGAAGACGTCGGTTGGGTGTGTCAGGGGTCAGGGGAGGGGGGGGGGGTGACTTTACCCCCTTCCCACTCTTCCCTTCCCGCAAAAAAAAAACTTCACCCCCTGGCTATCAGACGCGTCGCCGGCGAGCGCTAATGAGGTTTAAACGCGCGGCGGGTCGATGAAACGGACGCGAAATAGCAAAAAAAAAAAAAAAAAAAAAAAAAATGGGTGGGGCAGGTTTTTTTTTTCCCCACTGCTTTTGACCAGAGCATCATCATCTCTCTCCCGGCACGGCGTGAGAGCTGGAAATGTGAGTGTTAAAAAAGAAAAAAACATAACGAAGTAGGTACTTCCATGGGTCACAAGTCCTTTCCATCAAAAGCTTGCGTCGGCCAGGAACGGGTCCTCAGGCGGCTGGGTGTGTGTGGAGGTGGAAGAAATTTTTTTTTACATCGAGAACAGTTCGTGTCATGAATAGTAATTAGTGACGACACCCGTCGTCACCATACACCCACTCTCTTTGCGTTCATAAAGCCCTTTTTTTTATAAAAAAAAACAATAATGTAATTTCCTTGTCGTTCTTACAAAAATCGGGGCATAATTTTATATCTCGATTGATAAATATTTGTTTAAACCATGAAAAATGGCAATTTAATACTTGAAAAAAATTATACTTTATTTTTTTATTATGCTCGTTAATATGCGCAGGTAATACTGGAACGCTTTTTCAGGGAACGGTTTACAAATAACTTTTAACTAATGCAGGTACTGGGACAAAACAAAGCATTAAAGCCCGGAAAATAATCTGAACACATAATTACTGCAAACATTTCATTTGAAAGTTTAAAAAAAAAATTACAAATATGTGCATTTTACGTGTGTTTTTTTTTCAGTTTGTTTATTTCAGTACAATTGACAGAGTATTTTTAACAGTGTAGAGCAGACGAGAAAAATTCCGCACATGCTCTCTATCTCTCTTCAGTTCTCTCTCTCTTTCGAACGATTTTGCGCTTTCTTTCCGCCCTTTCATTTGACGGGTCTTGTTTTGGAAGTGAAGAGAGAGAGAGAGAGGGAGAGACACGTGAAGATCACACAGACTGTTCTGGCGGACCCGCCAGCGCCACAGAAATGGAAGTTGAGAGTGGCTCTGCTCAGGACGCCTTCCTGACGGGGAAAATTTTTATTTTTTATTTTTCGCCTCCGAACCGCGACGGCTAGGAACCCTTGGAACCTTCCGTGGGCCCTACACTGTACTTGTGAAATCCGAGGACGGATTCGCACAAAATTGACCTCCCGGTGCTAAGCTTGCCACGGTGTCGCTTTAGGATCGCGAGATTATAAACCCCCCTAGAACGTCCAACTAATTTTTTTTTCTCCTACCCGTTTGTATTAATAATGTGTGATGTACGTAAGGGCCATTAATATAAAGTAATTCAATTCTAATATTGTACTTCAACAAACAACGATAATCTAGAATATACATAATTAAGTGTAGGACATTAATAATCGCCTTGATTTACCTGTATTCTGTAAAGTAAAAAGGAGGGAGTGTATAAAGAATATCCTTTTTACATTTCAATGCCCTCTCTTGAAGTGCTCTGAAACTGTTTCACTGTTAAAAATATTCACCGGTCACAAACTATTCAAAGATCTTCTGTAACTTACGGATATTTTTGGTTAATTTTCGAGTACTGAGCGTACTCACTTCAAACGTAAAATTTAAATAAAAATTACCTTTCAGTGTTAACAAAACCTTACAAAATATGTTAGGTCAATATAAAAGTATATATATATATATATATATATATATACTCTTATTCCTTCAAAGTTCTTGTTTGCAACGGGAAAACAAAGCTGGGTAAGTTAGGAGCTGAAGAAGTTCCCTGGAGTATCCAGCTATCTGTAACTACGAACTACCATTCGTTCATTGGAGGTTCGTTCTTCGTAACAAAAAAAAAAAGTCCGTAAATTTTGCTGTGATTTCTGGCGGCGGGAGCATCGAGCTGGAAACGCGAGATGGCGCTGGAAACGTGGTCTGTACTCCTCGGGGCTTCAGGAGGAGGAGGGGGAGGTAGGATGAAATAAAAAGCTATACTAGGTTTAAGTGCGGAGGAAACAGATAACGGACGAAAGAAGAGAGAAAAAACAGAGCGCGCTGAAAAGGAACGTGCCTGCGCTTTCATCGGCGGCATTATTACCTTTCGCCGTAATGAAATAATTAAACAGTTTTTTTTTCCTCTCTCTCTCCGAGCCTTTGCTTCACGTATCTCCCCTCCCCTTCTCAACCCCCACTACAGTTTCTGCCCTATCTCAACGGCCTAAATTTATTTTTTGATGGATGACCTCGAAGAGGGGTTAGATATTGCAACAATGCCACCTGCGGCCCAAGTCAGCTGTAGTAATTAGTCATTGTCTCGAAGGTGTTTCTTGAGAAAGTGGAGAGTTGCAGGTCGCATAAATCAACCAGTCGTTCTTGGTGCGGGGACAAAGATTTGAAAAATACCCTTCCTCTTTTACTCTCTCTCTCTCCCCCCCCCCTTTATCACTCTCTTTCTCTCTCTCTCACCTTCCTGGTATTTTGTTTGTGCTTGAGATCGATATATGTATCCCCTTGAAATCTTTAAATAATTTTTTTTAACTAACATATTCTGCAATTATTTTTTAAAGGAAAAAAAATTCTGCGCTCTATGACCACGTCAGAACTTACCACACGCATGCACGTTAGTATAATCTCATTGTTTGACTTATTAGGCGCAGACATGTGTAATATTTTCCTTTTTGATTATACTTTCCATATAAGTCTTTCACATTTTACACACAGGCAGAATCTGCAATTTGGAAGGGAAAAAAGAACACCTAATGAAATATCACACCAGTGGACCTCCGTGGGAAAAGTGATAACAAATACAAACACTTGCGAGCATTTTTGCACCTATTGTATAGCATTTAAGTAAATATATTTTTTGGAAATATTAGTGACAGAGCAAAAAGTGCAAGAGAGGTTTAGTATTCAAATTACAGAAACCGACCTTAACTAATAGTAATGACCAGAAAATGAAAAACTAAAGTGTGTTTAAGTATGTTTGCGTGTGAAAGGCTGTTAAAGGATGGTAAAAGTGTGTTTAAAAGTATATGTGTGTGTGTGAAAGTGTGCCCCGTGCCGTCTCCTCTACCGGTTCCCCCACCACATATACCTAGCTATTTCCCCTCGTGCGATCTGAATTTTCGTAACGCTCGAAAAATTGTCACCCCCTCAGCAAAGAAAGTTTTCACTTAAAAAAAAAAAAACCACGAACTTGGCCTGTTAGGCCTCAACTCAAATAGATTTTCGGTCGGTCAGCTGTACAGACTCAAGTTATTTAGGCCTTGGCATTCCTCGCGGGCTCCAAAGAGCCTGGGAGGCGATCGAGCAGTCCCCTGAGATATCAACTCCCGCAAACAACTTAGCGAACTAACTTTGTATTCAAGCGGGCCCCGCGCCTGCCCGGGTCTCTCCTGAAGCCAGTTCCCCCTCCCCTTCCCCCCCCCCCCCCCACTGCTCCCGCGCTGATAAGAACACGGTTCGCATCCTGTTTTAACTTCGCAAGTATTCGACGAAGCCGGAGAGATAACCAAGGAGTGAGGGGAGAGGAAGGCGTGAAGTAACATCTGGCGAACTATGTCTGATTGTAATTTTCAACGAACCATTTCGTGTTAGTAAGCTACGTGTTTCTGCTGATGGAGTCGAGATTGTTTTACCTTCACAAAACCAAAAAAAAATTCCGTCGACCTTTTTGCGCAGTCCACAAATCTACTCTCCGCAGAGTTTTAAAGAATTTATTTCTTTAACTAACTATATTTTTCTTGAGATATCACAGGAACGCTTTCGCGCTTGTAACATAATTATTATTTTTTTGTCTAAATTGATGTTCAGTCCATTTATAAAACTCAAATTAAAGCTTTTCCTACTTTTTCCAAAGCGTCGCGTAAGGAAAAGTATTAAGAATTAACTAATAAATCTGGGGAATACGCGAAGTTTCTATTAAACTATTACAACGAAAATATGAGTTTAAATCCGTGACTCATTATTTTGACAAGTTATTGAATAGGAGAAAAAATTATGTGCTCATCATTTACAAATTTTCGGGAGTCATTAATTTTACAAGACCGATTTTCTTTTGCGAAATATACCTGGCATGTTTCCACAAGGACGAGCGTAACATTATTTTGCTGTTTCTTCAACTAGAAAGAAAAATGTACTAAGAGAACGAAAAACCCCCACAAATGATGACGACACAGAAATATTGAACCCAAAAAAAATCAGCAAAACGGATGAAACGAAACAAAAAACACGACGAAACGAAAAGACGAAACAAACACAATAGTTTTCCAAAACAGAATAGAACGATGAAAACCCCCACAAATGATGACAACACAAAAATATTGAACCCAAAATAATTCAGCACAACAGTTTAAACGAGACAAAAACACGACAAAACGGAAAGACGAAACGAACACAATAGTTTTACCAAAATAGAAACAAGCGACGTTTCGGGAACTGCTATCTGCTCCCGTCCTCAGGCAGAGACGCACATGGTACGGAAACACAGGTGCGACAGTACATTTTTCTTTGTTTTTCTTTGTTTTTTTGACCATATTCCTGTTACGGAATATTTTGTGGTGTTTATATTCTTGTTGACAACAGCAATTTTTTGCTTAATTTTGTGTTTTATTGTCTTGTTTGGGTTTTATTTATTTATTTCTTTATTTTTATATTTTTTAGTTTTTCTACAACAGAAAAAGTTCTTAGCAATGGCGTATGTCCAAAAACTTACATCAAGTCAAAAAAAATGTGGCTTTTATTGTTATATCTCTGGCTTCCGTCATTCTATCGAGAAAAAAAACATATACAAGTTCTTAAGACAGATCATGAATTTTAAACACGAATCGTTACATTAAAATCTGCCCAGTAGTTTTTGCGTCAACTTCGAACAAACAGACAAACTACAGTTTTATAATAGTATAGCTAGATAGATTCATTAAATCATTAAGAATTAGATTGTCCTACAGCCATACAAACCCGAGATTTTCTTGGTTTTGGGAAACTTAATTTTTGTGTTAAAAAAAAAAAGAGTTCTTTAGACGAATTCGACTTACGAATCGTTAATACAAAACTGTACATCATATGATTTCATGGTTTCAGTACATGCTAGGACTCACATGAAAATTTACATTTTTCAATCAATGAGAACTTGTTTAGAGTTACAAATTTTATAAACAATTACATATGGTTATTTTATGAATTTATTTAAAATTCTGTGTAAAAACAGCAAATAGTAGAAACAAAATAATTTATAATTCTACCCCCCTAAGTCAAGCTAGTTTACAAAATATTGTACCTAACGTCTTTATGCTATTTTATTGGAAGGTATATTTTTTACATAGCGTTGTATTTTCTAGGCGAATCACAGACTTGTGTAATGCAACAACTAGCTGCCTTCTCATTAGCCGTTTCAAGAGCCGAACAAGCTTTCCTTCGCTGGTAAGAGCAAAAAGGGTTATACAGTTTTATACAGATTTGCAGTCGTAATCAAAGGGTATTGAAACACAAAAAAAAAGTCAGATTTTCCTGTGATTTTCTAATTTAGAGGTGAAACGATTAATTACTTAAATGCTACCGAGTTTACAGCCATTTAATATGCCAAGTTCCTCCAGATTTAGCGAAAGTACCGTAGTAGCTCAACTTAGTGACAGTAATGTACCTTCAAGAGGCTTCGTGGAGTTCTTTTCAGTTTCGCTAAAGTTTATTCTCTCTCTCTCCCTCTCTCTTGAACTTCGTGTTGTATCGTTCCTCAGCGTAATGCAAGACTGTTTACCAGTTCTTACAAGGAAAGTTTAAAGGTTTTTGCCTTCGGAAACTTGGGCGCTTGTTCTCTTCCTTGTTCCAGTTTCTAAGGGCGTCTTCAAAGTTTAGAATCGCAGTCCCGTACAGCTTCAGCCATCAAAGGGAGATTCAGAGATACATTTTCTAATGAAGATTGTCTTGTAAAAAATCACGGATTATTTGTTGACTTTCATTTTGGTATCGTTTTTGGTCATATAATTTAAGTGGTTGTGCACAGCATTTGTGCACAATTTGTGTTTTTTTTTTTTTTGTAAATTGAGAGATGGTGTTTTTTTTTTCAAGACGGAATTAACTTAAAGAAGATTTTAAATCTTCGATCTTGAGGCTTTCTTTTCGCCTGCAAATATAAAGCATCATGTCACAGAAAAACCATTCTTTAAAATCATTTTTTTATAAATCATTTTATACGGTTGCATATTACTGTATGAACTTATTCAATTTATACTGCCAATTTTTGTAGCTGCCAGGTGGTTAGTTAAAAACTCACGTTAATTATTTATGACACTACGGCAGTGGCAGCTAAATAAAATAATAAGTATTAAGGTATTATAATAGAAAATTTGGTGTTCGTTTTCAAGGTTTATTTATACATCCTTCCAAATAGTTTATTTATAAACTTAAAGTTGACTTAAAGAAGTAGTTATTGTATGTTGGTTTCCTTTAGTAACATTTGAATAGTTGAAAAGGAATGCGAAAAAATTAAAAATGAAGGAAACATGGTAAAAAAAAATTATCCCTTTGCAATATGTGCAGATTTATTGGCAACTGATTGTGAATCCGAGTAGAAAAATAAGTTACTAAAAAAATTTTTGGAAGTATGCGAACGCTAAATTATTCAATTGCGCTAGGATGCAAGTGTGAAAGTATACAAGTGCGCAAGTGTGCAAGTGTGCTGCACAAATTTACAAATATATGTAATATTTCATTACCAAAACCGTTCACAGTGTAAAACACGACTGCCGACTGAATGAGATTCGAAAAAAAAAAAAAAAAACATATGCCCGCACTTTGCTTTAAATATTTTATTTCTTTTGTTGGTGGAAATGATATATATTATATATATTTGGGGGGGGGGGGGGAGTTATATACCCCATCCCCTTCCCCCATTTCGAAAGCCTGCGCCCCTGTTAACTGGCCGATGTTAACGCGAAGCAAGATAGATAGTCCGACGTATAACATTCACGTGTTTCCTCCTGATCGCAGTAGCTCCACGGTCTTTAAATGTTTGCATGAACTTCGCTATCTGCTCTCTTCCCTTGTTCGATTCCTCTCGGCTATAGATAGATCCGCGAGCCGCGAACGCCGAGGGGGAACTCAGCCGCCGAGCGAACTTCGTGATCGTCAACGAGCCCCGAAACGATCAGACACTCTCAGTAATTAAAACGATACATCCCCTGCACTGTTGTTCCATTCTACACCCCCCCCCCCACTTTTTCCCTTTACCCCTTTTCCCCAGCGGCGGCAACGCGAGGGCGAACTTTGCATAACGTTCGCTCGGAGTTTCACGCTCCCAAAAACGACGTAACAACCTTCTCCCGAGTTGAAGATCCCAAAAGCGCTCGCAGTCTTGAAACGGGCGAGACTCGATTAAGATCACATCATCATCATCATCATCTCATCCCCCCACCCTGTTGTGTTAACAAGCGAGCAGCTGCGTTCGTTCTCCTCCAGACTTAACACGCCGTAAAACATAGTTTATCGCCTGTTGCGTTTTCACCTCTTATGCTCAGGACACCACTCGGTGTTAAAAGTAAAATTAAAATAATCGTCACGTCCATTACACGCTGTAACAGTATTTTGTTTTGTACAGAGTGTTCGGCAAAACTAGCCAGAGTTTTGTTTTCAAGAGAATGTTGTATCTCGTGGAAGCTTCATCGCCACGTCAGGGAAATAAAATGATGAGTGGCGAGCCCCGCCTAAAGAAAGTAGGTGCGCTATCTGGCAACTAATAACTAATAACGCTTGTAACTCAGTACACGTGATACAAGTGAAACTTCTTGGGCAGAGAAAGAGGGGCAGAAGAATATTTTCTAAATAACCATGAACTAACAAAATTATTACTCACTTAAAAATAGCTGCGTAGGATATCAATAATTATTTATGATATCAATAATTATTTATCAATCATTAATGATTAATTAACAATAAATATTACTCACTGTTGGAATACACCATAAATAAATACTGTGCGTGTTACTGTTCCTTCAAACAATTCTGCCGTTTGGAACACGCAGAATCTCTGAACTAAATATGAAATTCATAATTTGTAGCGCTATCTACGCGGAAAATGCGGGCACTGTCTCAATGGCGCTCTTTACGCTGAAAACGTTGTATTAAAATTCGGCCTTGAAATTTTACTCTCATCGCGCACAATGAAATTTCACTTCAAAATGTTTTCAGAAGTATTTGCACCATACGTAATTAATTTTCTAATTAATTTTCTAAAAGTACTTTTTTATTTATTCTATGTATTTATTTCAGTTTCCCTTATTTATTATCCAGGTTTATTTAGGATAATATAATTCCTCCCCCACCCCCAAAAGTTAATCTAATATTCAAGTATTTGACTATATTTTGTTGTACCATTATTATTAATATACGCCGTTAGTACTGAAAAGATATTCAGGCAACGGTTCACAAACAACCTTTAACTATTGGAGATACAGGGACACACAAGGCATAAATGCCCGGGTAAGAATCCAAGCCCAGTATTACCGCGAACATTATTTTGTAGTGATACAATTGTTTTCATGTAAGTGTACAAATTTAAAAATATCTGTTTACATGAATACATATTTTCTATTTACAGAAAAAAATTACAGTGCAGAGACGTGTAAGGCGAAGAAATCTTAAAGCCCATTAGACTGAGATATGGTATGTCTGCAACAGCGGTTTCTTCCTAGTGATTGGAGGCCGTCTACAAGAGAAGCCACTGCCTTTTTTTTGCTTCCGCATAGAATTGTTGTGATTGGTGTGTTCGACAGCGGACATGTGCCTGATAGGAACTCGCTCGACCAACCACGAATAACGGGCGACGGTAGAGTGAGTTAACTCTCAGCTTGCCTCGAAATCTTTTTCGCGAACAATGCATATTATGCCCCTACATAAATACAGGCGATTGTCACCGTGCGCTGTTTTTGGGGTCGGGGCTTGAACTCGCTCTCCGCTTGAATGCAATTCGATAGAGGGAGAGAGAAAAATAAATGCGGTGAGAAAAACAGATTAACGAGATTCGAGAACGTGAGTTTGGATCCCAGGTGGAAGCGGTTTTCACCTGCACCGCCTGTCCGACGAGATGCCTGTTGGGTATCTTCGCTTTTTTTTTCGTCTCGCGCACCATCGCGGCTGATATGCCTATATATTTTTTAACAACAAAAAACGCAGCAATTTCACACTTCCGGCGTTAGCTCCCTCACGCTCGGAAAATACACATAAAACAATAGGCGGCAGGGAAAATAACGTCCGCGTGGGGGAAAGAGGAGGATGGTGAAGGGGTAGGTAGAAGAGAGAAGAAGGGGGAGGAAAAAAAACAGTAAATTGCAACGAGATGTGATTTAACTTCTAGTTAGCGCGAGGACAGCTGTGTAAATTCCACCCGAAAAAAAGGCAAAGGGGTAGGGGAAATTTATGTCCTCCAGCACCGGACCTGAGGGAGAGTCTACCCCCGTGTGGTTCGCGTGCCCGGACAATGGAGCCATTCGTACACCAGTTTCGTCGTCGGCAGCGGTTATAATTCTCGCGCGCGGAGCCGCAGGGGTGGAAGCCACACGGAGAGGTGGCCAGTTGTATGGGTGGAGGAAGGGAGGGAGGCACCAGATATCTCTTCCGACACAGAGACAGCGGTTATCTCTCGCGCCGCGTCCATTGTGCCGCCTCACTACTATTCTGCGGCACCTTCCTCTACCACCTCCCACCTTTTCCTCTTTCCACCTACTTCCCCCCCCCCCCGGATACTCCCACCCACACATCCCTTTTTACTCCGGCCCGACTGCTGGACACTGGCACTTCGGCGATAAACTGGCCCGCGCGTACACACGCGGACAAGAAAAACGAGCCGATGTACACCGCCGGGCACGGAACAACAGCGCGACGAACAATGCCGTCTTGAGATAGGTTCCCGCTCTGTGTGGTCGACGGCCTCTTCCTTCTCAGTCCTGCGGAAGAGAAGAGGTCCAGTAACTTGAGAACAGTGCCGGAGAGAGATGTATTCCTATCCGTGAAGTTCTGTGCTTCGCGGCTACTGAATACGTCGTTGTGTTGTCTGCTGATAATGCATCCCTCTTTCTGAAAAGGGGGACTCCCGAGGATTTTAGCCGTCGTCACTGACACCTAGGGCCAGGCACTTTATCGCGAAAATATCTCGAGACTAGTCGTGAGTTGGAACACCTGTAGCACCGTCCGTGTTTGGTGGTCGGATAAGTTACTTTCAGGTATACAGGTATGCCTACTCACCAACCACAGTAATTCAGCGCGGAAACCAACGCGTCCTGAGTGGTTCGGTCAAATAAGGCAATTGTTTTTCTTGCAGACGACCGCCAATTAACAAGAGAACAAACGCTAGCGCGGGCTAACCTTATTTTGGCCTAATGACCAATGAGATTTGTTTCGTGAAAAATACCTGCCCCCTACTGATACCAAAGTCCACATCCTATTGAAAAACGTAAGGATAATTCGAATGGATTACAAGTGTTACAGGGATAGAAAGACAAAAAATGCGTGTGTGTGCGGACAATTGTGTAATGAAGAAGATGTCTGTTTCATTGATTTCCATGTCAGTGTGCTAAGTACCATTTCCCTTCTCGCCGTGAACTTTTCCGTCTACTACAAGGAGTTGCGTCGTACGGGAAAATTTTTTGCGATGTCATCAGTGGTGCTGGCAAAGTGAGGGGAGTAAGGAAGCAAAAAAAAAAAAAAAAAAAAACAGCAACATTTCAGTCCAAGAAAACCTCACTACTATTGCGCGCCATTTCCTCTCCACTCAAATTTATTTCACTTTCGTTTGAAATTGCTTTATTTAACAACCATTTATTCATCCAGTTACTCAATACCATTTTTCACTGATTTTCAGGTTATGTGCAACCATTGAAATATAAGAACAGTTTAGCTAAAAATAGAATTTGAGTAAAACTTGTATGTATATAAGCCACTGCTAGAGAGACCGGAAAAATTCGCGTACTCATTTAACGATATTCTAGAATCCAAACAACTGTACCTTTATATTGCTTCTGTGATTGACTCACAGTTTATTTGAAGGACTTTGAGCCAATGAAAAACCTTAAACCAAAAAAAAAAAACGAATCGAATCGCAAGCGTCCCAGTTGACAGGTGTCACGAGTCAATAGCCAATGAGCAGGTGGCATTTGCCTGAGTAGGTACGGGGTTGTGGAGTCTATCCTAGAGGTCATCGACAGCGCGAATTTATTTCCTGTCTCTAGCCATTTCTGGTTTTAACTGTATGGCATAGGGATAACACAAAAATGTACAAGAAAATTTAATATACAAATACAAAAAAAAATTGTAACTGTTTTGTCTAAGGACGCCTACTGTGTTCGTATGTGCAATAGTCGTTGTGTTGGCCAGAATATCTGTTCAAGTTTCGCCTGTGTGTCGCTGTATTGTTTTGTTTTATGTATATCATCGTTGGGTTGGTCTTTTTATCGCTGTGTTGTCCAGGTTGTTGTTTGTCTGTAGTTTCTGTTCTTGAGGCAAAAATCTCATCGTTGTCAGCCCACTGCGTTTGTTTGTGCCGTCATATTTTTTCCTACAAATTCCTTCGGCGGAATTCTCCGTGCTGTCCATGGATTTAACATTTGACATCTGCTAATTTTGACGTGTGTTTTTCGTTGTATTTAAGTATTCAATTGTCTTGTCCATTCTTGTGGTTTCTCTGTTCCATAGGCAAAGTTAAAACCAGAAATTGTGTCAGTCTATAAAACTGTCTTATATATCTTCGCCATAGCACGAATCATTCAAATAACCTAAAATTTAACTTCAAAATCAATAACTGGAAACTTTTGTAAGCAACTTACGTGTGAAATTTTAACATTAATAGTAAATTATGCCATTAAAAAAATTAATTTCCGTTCTAATTTAATGCATAGATTATATGTTAAATCCGACATTCAAACAAAAAAATTATCTTCATAATATGGTACAGTTTCGCAATATTTTAGATACCTTACATACCATTACTGAGACCTTAAGCTATACGTTAATAAGTAGGGACTGGACAAATTCGAGGGTTGAATGACCTCTAGGCTGAACTGCACAATTCTAAGCATAATCGGGAAATTGCCACCCAATCAAAGGTTACTGTATTGTGAGATGTCCCAACTTAGCATCCTGTGATTCGTTACAGCGATGGTCGAGTGTCTCTCAATTTGGCCCAGAGTCCTCCAAACGAGTCGTGAGCCAATAACCAAGGCAGCTCTAAGGTAAAACTATTTGAATTTCAGCCCATCTAGTAATGAATCCGCGGAATTTTCCAGTCTTTGTTAATAAGTGAAGCAGAAAATTGTGTGTTGAGGTGGATAACTGTATGTATGGTATTGGGAACTTTCGTGTTGAAAGAGAAAAAATCTGAAAGGCGACCCCCAAGATTAACTGATGCCGAGCAATACATTGACGTTTGGAGCCGTGACAGGCCTCTGTGAGATCGTCTCTTTGAAGCAGATATCAACACACACGTCACCTCCACCTGTCCCATCGTTGTCAAAAAATTACTGTGCGACCCTTTGACCGAAACTGCTAGCACAGGGAATAAAGGGGCCAAGTCGTGAGTGTGATTAGCAGAACGATGCTGGTTTTCATACCCAGAGGGTCATAATCAGACACTGTCTTGCATAAAGTGACATGGCGAAAGCTTCCATTGACAAGAGGGTGTTCCCGTTGTTATCATGTTTCCACGCATAAATACTATAAACTTGGTCTAGTTACGTGTGTCATTATTTGTCTTTAAAAATTACTTCATCATAAAGATTCACAACTGCACTTTCCGTTTGAGTAATTAAAATATATATTACAACGTTTAAAATTAAGGCTAACGTAAAACATTTATTTTTCTTCCATTCTGATTTTGATGCAGATGACAAGTTAGGTCTGTCGGAATACTAATCTAGAAAGAACAAAACGAATGTCATTAGTATCGAAACATCAGTTGTATCGCCTCATCAATAATTCACAGGGTTTGAAAAAATTCGCGGATTCAATGACCTTCAAGATAGACTCGATAGTCATCTCCATAATCGAACAAATGTCACCGGTTTATTGGCAACTGACTTGAGAAACATCTCCGCTGTTTAATCTCTGATTGGGCCCTTCAGACTCAGCACAATTTTAGAAGTAGTTCAATTTTAGCCTATCACGAAATGAATCCGCAAAAAAATTCTATGTCACTTTTAATAATGAAATATGTTACGAGAGAGTGGTTTTACGGAGAGGATGAAAGAAAAAAAAATTCATTAGGTAGAGTTGGAAGAAATCTTTGCATCTCAAAGCGACAGTAAAAAGTATTTTTAACATAAAGTTATTTTGCGTCGTACGTACTCGCAAATGAAAAGCTTGTCTCTGCAGCAGTGATTCTGGAACGTGAGTCGGGTAGAGAGTACTTAGTAAAACTAATTAGCATTGCTTACGCGTCACAGCGATACAAGCTTTCTGCCGCAATTTGTAGTTCAGTTAAACATTAGAATACGTTTACATTCGTCCAATGTATCCTATAAAAAAATTTATCACTGTTTGGAATGTTACAGGCTAAATTAATGTTTTGAAAAAAATTAATGAAAAAAAAAACATTTCCCTAATGGGTTCTGGTTCAGCTCGCCACATCCTGAATTGCATCAGAGACTGTTAGGTTTCAGAGCTTCCGCAGGGGGAATATATATATATATCATTATATATTTGCACGCGTGCGGTATAAAAGCTTCTATTGACAGCATTAAAGACGCAAAGTCACTTTAATATTTTCAACTGTAACCATATTTAGAAACAAAACTGTATTACCAAGCAGTTAACTGGCTACATTTGCAGTGAAAACTCAGGTCTGCTAAACATAGACCCTTACATCCTGTTTTCTCGCGTAGCTGCCGGTTGAAATGAACCAAATTGGCTTGTTTGGACGACTTCGAAAATGTTAGCCGAGTGAGAGAGTCTAGGAGACAAATTATCATGCATTTGCTATTAAATGTACAACGTTTCCGTTTCAATGTTCCCAATTCTTAACACTGTGTGAAAATTTTGTAGTTATTTACTGAAAAATGCACTGCAGAAATGAAAATTTTACCATTTTTTGAAAATATACACTTATCTTAATTCTACCTCAATAGCGAAACAGTATTGTCATATTAAAAAATGTTTCAAATGCTTTCTGCCCCTGAGTAATAATTTAGGGATTTAGTGTTGAAACCTTTGCAATGTTCGTAATTAAATTCCAAATGAGAAAGAGCCCCGACCCCTTTCCTACTTGGAAAGAAAACCCACCGTGGAATCTTTGTTTAATGATACTCTTTTCATAACGGAATTTTTTACGATTATTCCCAGTGAGTTTCTTTCAATCCATCAAAACAATCTTTTAATAGCATCTGCTTTGTTTTGCTACACAATCGCAAGCGGCATGACTTCAACTTCAGAACAGTTGCCTCCTTCAAGGGGTCTAACACCTACTTGGAAAAAGGTGTGACAAACGTGTGAAGAGAAAGGTGAAAGTTGAGCTCAAATGTACATCTTTGTCAGTGAAACCTGCTTTGCAATTATTTTGTTAAAGAAAACAGATATATTCATGTAAACTTACTGGTATCTGTAAATATGTACATTTACATGAAAAAAACTGTAGTACTACCGAATAGTATAGTAATGGGTTCACGAAAACAACTGTAGTACTACCGAATAGTATTGTAATAGGTTCGGATTCTTACCCGGGGGTTAATACTTTGTGTTGTCCCAGTACCTCCAATAGTTAAAGTTATTGTAAACCGTTCTCTGAATAGCTTTCCGGTATTAACTGCGCATATAAATTAGCATAATAAAACCAAATAATATCAAAATTTTGAATATGCTATTACCCTTTCCATGGTTTGAAAAAAAATATTAAAATATAAGATTATGCGCTAATTTTCGTAAGAAATAATTAGTATTATTTTGAAAACCTTTTTTTTATTTACGCAAAAATTACCATAACCGTGTGTTGTAAAATTTTACAATATCGTTCATGTAATAATACAAACCATTTCTTAACAACTGTTTTTAAAAGGGATATTTTGTAAAAGTACAGAAAACAATTTTCTGTGTGCCGTGAAGCTTGTGATGGAGTCTAACTTTGTCGTCACGCAACTTAAAACGAGACGTACTGCAGGGAATGACGTCGTGCACATCGCAGCTGACAAACCAAATAAAGGGCAAGGGGGGGGGGGGGGGGGGGAAAGAAGTGGGTAGGTCTTTTTTTTTTTTTTTTTTTTTGCTCGTGACGGGCCAGATGCCACGTCGCATCAGTCTTACGTGAGGCTACCCGTAAAATGGAACTCGGATGAGGTCCTAGATGTGAGCACATCTGGCTTCCCTAACTCATCCCATCTTCCCCTCTTACCCCCCCCCCCCTCCCCCCACACACACGCACACATTCAAACGTTTCTACAACGAACACCACGTACCAAGAAAGTCACTCTCTCTCTCTCTCTCAATCTCTCTCTTTCCTGCTCTTATCTACTTCCTTGGCAGGGCGCCTTCGAAGTTTGGCAGCGACACCAACTCCTATCTCAGTTTTCCTATGGAAAGCAGCACGTATACTGTACATTCCAGCTAAACTCCGCACTTTTGAATCGATTATTCAAAGTCGTGTCTGTTTGATAACCGCGTACAATTTAGAGCGTAAATTCATGTACGATATTTTATAATGACAAAAGTAAATTTATATTCCAACGTCTTGTTGGCGAAAAATGGATTTAAAGTGCTTCAATAAGCTATTTGACTTGTAACATGAACATACATAAATCATCTTTAAGGCTCAGTCTATCACGCCATGTTGCCTTTTTTTTCTCGTCGTTATTGTTATTTAAGGACTATTTCTAACATTTTACCCGAAACTTACCTTGCATTTGATTATCTTAATACATATAAATCCAGTGTCCTGATGTTTGTTTCCAGTGAACTCTTCGCCAAGTCAACCGATTTCGATGAAAATTGGCATTTATGTGTATTTTTTTCCAACTTGAGAGATAGGATGGTTTTTATTTCGATTAATGGTCTTAATAATTTATTATTAATAATAAACTGATTATCAATGTTGATTGGTGTTTAAGCCCGGGAAACAGTGTGTACTTCGTCTCCATGACAACGTTGCGTGCTCGAGAGTCGTGATACCATCGGTGCTATTCGTTTTTTCTTCGGTACCTTACAAAGCATTGTATTAAGTTTTTGTCAAAATTAATTTATTTCATTTTATTTAATTTATTATAACTGAAAATAAGAGATTTGGTCTCATTTTTTCCCCCCATTTATACAACCGTGCGAAGCTACCCGATACTTACCTTGCATTTGTTTATTTATTATATATTATAAATACGTCGCTGTTTCCACGAAGATCCAGTCATCTGGGACCAGGAAGAATTTCTTCGTTCATTCGAGGTGCACTATCCGTTGGAAAGTTCGTAAATTTAAGCCGGACTCACAAAAATGATACGTCTAATCCGTCCGTCATCCGTCCGTAACGTCAAACACGTGACCAGCAGCCAATCAGATGGCCCGTAAAATTACATACGTCCGTCTCCGTCAAAAACTTACCAAGCTTTAACTTTCGACGAACGGACGTATGAGATAACCTCCTAAATTTTAGCAAGGTACCTATCACCGGCAACCTTTACAAAATTTAAAATGTTTTCGAGTGTGTTTATTTGTATATCTGCATTAATTTTTTTTAAAACTTACTTTTGAACAACATTTTCAACAACTGAAAATATTTTAATAAATATCAGAGCGAAAAAAAGAAATTGAGTGTAATGGTTTATTGAGTGCTTAACTTTCATGATTGTCACATTGACATGCTTATAAATGAGAAATGTTTACCACACCAGTCTTCCAGTCTGCTGGCAGCATCGAAATGGAAAAGCATTAGACGGACGTGCGGACCATTGTGAATCACTCGGCCCGTTGACGGACGGATGGCGTATGGACGGACGGACGGACGGGGTGACGGATCATTGTTGAGTTTACCTGCACTGTGATTCCTAACAGTGTACGCACCGATGGAACGGCAGCCGTGACCGCCAAGTCAGTTGATTTCGTGGCAAAGTCGATGCCGATGATTCAAGATCTCACTGCCTCGGGCGAGACTCGAACATGGCACGGAGCGCCCAGTTGACAACCAATCAGCTCAGAGCTCACTCACAGCAGAAAGACCATTTCGCTTTATCTTTCCTTGAGATGGCCGCCTAGCATACGGAGCTCCAGTTGTTAAAAGTGACATGCACAAACCGCTCAAAAATAATTTAAAATGTTTGATTACGAATAGCATTTTAGAGTCATTGTAATTTTTCTGCATAAGTTTCGTTCCATGGTTACATGATTTATTTTTTCTTTCATTGACGCGAAACTCACGTTCGCGCAGTTTGGATTCACAGTGCCAAGCGCGTATTATTTTTTTTAAAAGTTTCAACCTGTTTTATTTTCAAACAGGATTTGTAGTGATTGTGGGTTTAAGTGGCATACATCAAATTATGTGTATAAAATCCTGAATCGAAAAAGTGTGAAATAATCCATATTAGTATTGGATCTTTATTAACCATACTCACACACACACGTCTACTTTAACGAGATTTTTTTTATTTATTTCATCGTCTAGAAGAAAAAAATGTAGTTTCATGCCTTAACGTTGTCCGAGGGCAACAGTGTGTCATGTGTTTGTTGCCGTCCGAGTTATTGTTCGGGGTCGGGTCGTTTTTTTTTTTGTCTCTCCCTCTCCCGCAAATTGTTACAATTTAACGGAACCAGGTTTTACGAGTCTCATTCCGACCGGACCTGTTTCATAAAGCTTGGTTTGCCCGATGCTGCCGGGGCCAACGCATTCCGTGGCGGTCCCCTCGCAAAGAAACGAAAAACAACGTTAAACTCTATTCGCTCGTGAAAAAGAAAGAAATAAAACAGTATCGTGATCATTCAGTAAACGACCAGCCATAACGAATACTTAAAAAAATACAATTTACGTACGCAGTGCGTGTACGTGTGTGGTTGGGTGTGTGCTGTTCATTTTGGAACTGCGCTGTCGATGAAGCTGTAGTACCTATTTTTTTTTTACTCAAAATTGGTTAGGAAAAAAAAAAACTACTAGCAAAAGTTATCGTAAAAACCAAAGCGATAGATTAACCCGCTCCGGAACTGTTTCTCTCTTTTTTTTAAATGTAAATCTGGAATAATAATGTCGTTTCCTGTCGTCGCATTACACAGAAGTTGCGCAGTGGTGAAATCTACTCCGTGAAATGTTACGGTCGCTGTTCAAGCCCAAAGAGCTGCTTCCGAAACGTACTGGAGCCCATTACGATCCAAAAGAGCCTGTTCGGCGGACTAACATGCAGCTAAATGTGCAAAAAAAATTTGTTGAAAAATGTTGCACTTATTTTTTAAATTTTATTTTAAAGATCTAATTTAAAGCCAACTCAAACCCAAAAATAAAAAAGGAGCTAAGCGTTATCAGTCAGTCTTTTTCAGATGTCTACAAACGCACAAAATATTGTTTATACTTAAAAATATTATTTGTAATAATTAATTCAACACACTTTCGTATAAAATAATCCCACAGTAGTACTATTAGAATATTGATTAAAGAAGCGTCAAAAATTTACTGCACTGACCGATGATAAAAATACTCAGACACAAAACTGATTTAATTATATATATAGATGATTGATTTGTGTAAAAAACTTCCTGTGGTAAATACAATCAAAAACAATAATAATAAAAACAGCCCTAAGAGAATAAGACTGACTATATAGAGCTCAGGCGTAAGTATACATGTAAAACGGGTATCGCCTTTCTTAGACTTTATTATGCTAGGGCGCATGAGTGACCCTCTAAATCTCTCCCATGATTATTTTTGAAAATATATATATTAAAATGTAAGCAAAATAATTTAATTGAATTATTCAAGGATTAATGTTTCAGAACATTAATTCTGTAACGGCAGCAAATTTAAGGGGACCGTTATTCGTTTTTCTTCCCCCGACAGTGTTTCCACTGCTGGAAAGGAAAGGGATTGGGTAGTAGTTCGGAAATTTTCGGGTAGCGTTCGGGGTCCGGGTTTGGATTTTGGCTGTGTGTTCGTGATCGTCGCACTATTCACTTGGCACAACTCTTCAGCTTGTGCGCGGACAGGTCGCTGAGGGGAAGGGGGGGGGGGGAGGGGGGTTCGTACTCCAGCAGAGACTCGAACGCAAGGACCTCGGTCGCCAGAACCCGCCGCAAGAGGCGCCACTGGGCGGGACTCGTGGCCCGCTGGACTCTCACTGCCGCTAGTCTCGAGGAGGAACAAAAAATTTGTTGTCTGTAAAGTCGGTTTACGGACGGTAGTTAAACGTGACAACGTCATAACAAAACATTGATGAAATGATTGCATACTTTTATGAATAAAAATGAATCATTTTCATTGAATTATCACTATTTTGTATGGGTACAAAGAAGGAGTGAAATGAAATCTACAATTTAATTGATAAATTTACTTTTATTTGCACTCATTAATTCAAATATGTTTATTACTTTAACGAAGAGATTATTTCAACTATAACTTTTATACATGTTTGCTATTTAACTTCTTCCAATCTGTGTTATTCTGTTAAGGATAGGACGATGATAGGAAAAGTAGGAAACTAATGGGAGTGTTTCAAGTTTAATGTGCCTCGAAAAAGTCAAATCGATGGTTGTTCCAATCGAGTGGAAGAGAGATAGATGCAGCGCAAGCGTACGATGAGCGTAACGGGACACAGCGTAACGGGACATTGTGCGTAACGGGACACTTTTTCGTGCGTGCAGCCGACGGTCATCGATTTATTAGACGTTGTCACGTCAAAAAAGCCTTATCTCTGCGTGGCTGCTAATCACCCAAGCGCGGCTCCAGAAGGGGTGGTGGTGGGGGCGATAGCCCCTACCGAGACCAATTTTATTGATTAGTGTATATTTTTAATTTTACTTAAATATTTAATTTCATATGTTAAAACTTTTATCTCATCAAAAGTTGCATGGAGCTACTAAGGTTCTGTATTTGAAACCTGTAATTTGTAAATAATATTCCAAGGCCAATATCTGACCACTTTAAATTTTTTTTGCAACCACGACCTTTATTTGCGCGTTAGCCCCTCCCGAAAAGTCATCCTGAAGCCGCCATTGTAATCACCCGGCCCGACATCGGCGACCGAGAGCAACCGTCCCTGGAGCTTGCCAAATGCACAAACTCGAACCTGCGGCACCAAAATGCTACTCGTCAGCTCGACGCTGGCGCGTGCCGCGAGAGACAGTGCAACTCAAGACGACGCGACGGGTCTCTACGGGCAACAAAATGTTTGTGAGAAGGAGTGGTAGAGAGAGAGGAGAGAGACAGTAACGACAGCGACCTGGGTGCTGCGTCGACAACTGCACACACTCCGACGGCCTTCACAGTCCTTATTGCTAAATAAAATCCTCTAATCTTAAGTTTATCTTACAATTATTATTTTTTTTGAAGAGCCAGAACAAAAATGTGTTCTTTAGATAATTTCGAAAAATTTTCATTTTCGTTACAATTCCGGTCAGCGTGTCATTTGAACGTGAAGCTTGGCAAGCAACGTTTTCCCCGAAAGGGACTCGCGTTGGTAGTTTTGGAAGACTGTCTTCGAGAAACTATTTTTTTTTTGTTCCATGAGGGTGAAAAAATGAGGGGGGGTGGGGGGGTCGGGGGAAGCAAGACGTGGGCTCATACGCTTCTACGCGTCGCCGCCACAGTTCGCGAACTTTCTCGTGCTCCCTTCTCTCTCTCTCTCTCTTTCTCTCTCTCTCTCTCTCTCTCTCTCTCTCTCTCTCTCTCTCCCACCCTCCTCGCGATATAACTTGACGGCTACGACCGCGCGTCGCGCGCGAGTTGAGCCCAGAGAGGGGTAGTGGTTAAGGTGCGTTGCCCGCGACTCGGGCCGTGCGACCGCTATGGAAACCCAAGCGCGATGAATATTCAGGCTGTCCGCGAGGCCGTTACGTACGTCACTAGATTGTGGTTTTTGAAATTTTTAACCAAGTATAAACCAGAAGCTGACGCAGCTAGAAAAAAAAATACTAATTAAAAAAATATATTATCCACTTTTTAAGTGTTTAGCATTTGTACTAATTAAACCAGTTTTCTTAATTATTAATTTACCAAGTTTAAAATTACTTTAAAGTGAATAAAATAGTTTAAAATGTTTTGAGAAGTTAGTTATAAATTTAATTAAATTTTTTCTCTGAAATAAATGTTTTAAACAGCAGGTTTCTAACTCCGGTATGACAGGCGATGCAATTGACGGATTTGGAAGAAATAGCTTCACGGTATTAACAATAAAATGATGAAATAAACACGAGAGCTGAATCATATTTAATGTTAGTAAAAATTCACGCCTTTTTGAACAGGTTAATCACGCTTAGTGTTTCGTTGATTAAAACAAATATTCTGACTGAAGGGCGGGCGGAAATTGTTGGCCCAACAAAATGGTTTCTGGAACTCGAGATTCGTGTGTGCACAAAGTCAAATTTGTTGCACATAAATTTTAGTATAACTTTTTTTTTTAAGTATAACTCCTTTACAGCTAGTAGCATAAGTCAAACCGGTGACTGACAAGGTGTAACAAAAAATTCAAATTTCAGGATCGAGGTTCTCTATGTTTACCAAGGGGACGGGAAGGGGGAATAAAGAATAAAGAAGGTAGTTAATCATACAACTGTCTGATTTTGTTGTAGGGTATTTTTCCGTCCAAGTGTTTGTAACAATTGTGAACATCTAGTGTGAACGTTAATTGTGTACTTCATTGTTTAGTTTTATCGTTCAAGTGTATTATTACAATTTTAGTTTTACCGTTAAAATGGGTTACTGAAGTGGAAGTTTAGCTTTTAATGGTCATGGCTCCAACGTACACCTTTTTTTTTATTATTGACAATAAAAATCCAAATATTTGGCTAAATAAAAAAAGCTCTCTGTGAATCGCTGTAGTGATTAAAGAATAACTTGAAAAAAAAATCATGACTGCGCCTTGGATATTCGTTAAATGATTTTAAAAAAAAGTTTTCGTTGATTGAATTTCGTTTAAGCCGGCCTTTTGAATTATTTTAATGTCGTTTTTTTTTACTGCCGGTTTCATTTGTAAGGATTCTGTGCTTTTTTTTACACTGCTACTTGGTGCAGATCCTCGGAGATCAGTCGGTTTGTACGTTTCTGCACCGCCAAATTCAAACATTTGCGCGTTTGCTTTACGCGAGCAAGAAAACCAACGTTGACTCCCTTCCCCCTCCCCCGCCCAAAAAGTAGGAACTGTGAGTCAACAGAGGAAATTTAACGTCCAAGAAGGGGAATTCTTGTGTGAACGTCAACTTTAAAAAAAAATTTCTTAAAAAAAAAGGAAACTTTCGCGTACAAATTACTTCTTTCCTCAAGAATCTCTAGATTGTTTTTTTTTTTTTATTCGTCTGGCGCATGGAGGGAGGGAGAGGGGGAGAGAGAGAGAGAGAGAGAGAGAGAGAGAGAGAGAGAGAGAGAGAGAGTAATAAACTATGCATCTATTGGATCGTAAATGTATAACTGGCTATGCTTAGCGAAAAACAAAATTCATGGTGTATTCTAGTGCTAGGCTATACTCCAGGCTCTCGTACACGAACAAGTAAATATCTGCACTTTATTATTTTATTTTATTTTTGCAAAATGGATCGGAAATATTTATCTCAAATTACAGCTGTTTGTAAATTTGTACATTTATTTTGAAAATAACTGTATCACTACAAAATAGTTTTCGCAGTAATACTGGGTTCAGATTCTTACAAGGGAATTTATGCTTTGTGTTGCCCCAGTTACCTACATTAGTTAAAGTTATTTATAAACCATTCTCTGAATAAAATTCCAGTATTAATTGCGCACATTAATAAGCACAGTAAAACCAAACAAAAAATTAGTATTATATTATCTTTTCCGTGGTTTAAACGAATTATGCTTGAGTGGAAACTCAATTAAAATATAAAATTATGCACCTATTTTTCGTAAATAAATACTCAGCATTATCTCGAAGAACATATTTCATATGTGTAAAACTAGTCATAGTGTTTTAAAAAATCTACAATATATTTCTTGTAGTTTTAGAAACTACTTGTGGCAAGTGGTGTCCAAATTAATCTTTTTTAAAATAACAGAAATTATTTTTCTGTGTGTACTTTATTGGCTACTGCCACATTTTAACTTCTGTCCGGATTCCATATATGAATTTTGGTATTTTATTATTGGTTTCTTGTCCTTCGGGCTTTTCAAGCTACCCATCATTCAGTTAAAAAGCCAATCAAACATCCTAATGGTACGCGTTCTAGCCTGCCCCCAGGTATGTGTAACACTAATGCATAATCTATATCGGGGCACCAACCTACGTTGTGCAGAGATTCAGAAGAAAACACACAATTTGGAAACTGCTTAAGATATCCGTGTAGAGTCTGTTTTTAAACTTTATTTTTAGAAGATTGTAAATGTTTAAAATGTATGCTTTCAGAATAAATTATAGTCATGAAAAACCCGGTAAAGATTCTCGAAAGCACTGAAGGGACGTGCATTACACCTTCATCTTCATTTCTCCGCCATCTGATGTTATCGTTACCGCTCAGACATCATTGTTTTCCTAGGGACGACGACAAGACTGCGCGAAATTTCAGAGCCTTGCTCTTAGAGGCGATACCGCGCTAGAAGCACCAGCGAGCTTTGCACTTATTATCCCGCCTCACCAACACAGATGCCCGCCTGAATAGTAAAGCATCTGAGAGCTTGCGTGCTGGTCTCTGAAGTTAAAATCTCGCCTGTAATTGTTTTCAAGCTGCTGTGGCGCTGTCATTCAAGGAGGATTAGGTCTCGCCAGCTTGCGCTTTCAAATATTTTGATACCGCTTGCGATAAATTTTCCTTGCTGAATTTTTTGGTTTGACATGGCATAGGACAGCTTTGACTACTTGTCTAAGTGGACATCTGTGAACTGATGTAACTATCATGATAGTTGTAGTCACCCGCGGGAAATAATAAGTTATTTCCTCGCGGCGCTTACGGCAGTAAATATGTGTTAGTAAATATGTGGTTGCAATAAGGGACTGGATATGGAGATATGGTTTATGCCTTGTAATGTCAAAAATTGGGATAAATAGTTAAAAATTTGAGTTATAGCAAAAAGATGTAAAAAATCCAATATGGAGGGTCTGAACCTCCTTAACGACAGAAAACCTGCTCAATTTTGCGTTACTTTCTGGGGCCATCACTGTCAAAATATTTTTTTTTGTACTTTTACAAGAAAATTCCTGGGAAACTCAGTTTCCAGCGATATCACTTGTAAAACTGTCAGACAGAGCTTTGTACCATGTGTAATTTCGAAGTCACAGATCGCATAGTCTGGCCAGAAACGGCGTCTGAATTTAAAAAAAAAAACATTTAGTTCTCAACTTCCGACCAGATCGAAATTTCGTTAGTTTCTAGGCACCAAGCACATCTTGAGCAATTCCATTTTCGTTATTTAATCGTATAAATTGTACAGGTTTATATGCTTCAAGAATGTTGCTCTCCACTGGGATGAACTCTAAAGCTGAGTTTTTTAAAGAACCTCACGTTAACAGGTGTTAGTCGCTTGACATCTACTGGCTTTAGACATACCTGTACCGCTCCATTTATGATGAAAAAACATATTTCACGCCCATATTTTTCTTATCTTCAAATGTAGTCGTAGTGTTCGTTCTCTCGAAAGTCTATTAGGGAATATTTTCTGATCGACTATTTCCACAACTAGCTCCGATATTGAATGCATATTAACATGTGTACTTTTATACAGAGCTCTGCCTTGTACTTTTCAAAGTGATATTTTTGGCGTGTTTCCAAAGGATTTTTCTCGTAAAAGTACAAACAGGTTTTACAGTGACGTATAACCGGCGTGACGTGTGAGCTCGATCAGTATTAGAGCCTCCGCACGCCACATAGAAGCGACGGCGGGACTCGTTACTCACGGTTTTGCCAAGTTTCATCTGAAGCGTACATCCCTTCCTGTACTCATTTTTTGACGTGACAACGTCTAATAAATCGATGAACGCCGGCTGCACGCATGAAAAAGGGGTCCCGTTACACACATTGTCCCGTTACGCTGTGTCCCGTTACGCACATTATCCCGTTGCGCTGTGTCCCGTTACGCTCATTGTATGCTTGCGCCGCATATATCTCTCTTCCACTCGATTGGCCTATGAATCTACTATTATAGATATTAAATGGCCTTTTCAAAGTAGCTATTAAATTTAGTACTTTAACTAAACTATCATTTCATCAATGTTTTGTTATGACGTTGTCACGTTAAACTATCGTCCGTAAACCGACTTTACAGACAACCAATTTTTGGCTCGGTGCGACGTGTGTCCCAGAACTCCAGCTTAAGAGATCTTGCCGAGTTGAGCACAGTAACTCTTATTTACAGTAAGAATATTCATACTTTTACACAGTTTATGGACTCAAAAAAAAAATTTTGTCGTACAATTCACGCATAGAATTATTTTTTTCACGAAAGTATACGTGGTTGTTTATATTTTTAATTGTTATCAATAGTAGCGTCAGACGGGATTGCGAAACCAAAGTTATAATAGTGTAACATGGAAAATATGTAGTCACAGTATCTAATAATTAGGTAAAGGCGGCGACTTTTTAAACAATTGGAAAAAATTCTATAAATATATATTTTTATATATAGTTTTTGATTCAGAACCATTGTTTGCTGGTAGACACAAGACATATTCGCGTTTTCAGTGACCTCTAGGGATAGACTCCTCAGTAAACTCGGGCAAAGGTAATCTGTTCAATGGCTGCCGACTTGGTAATGTCTTAATGTGTCTCAACTTTCTAGCCTGTAAATCGTTTTTTTTTTTATTCAGTTAAAGGGGTATAATTTGGTCCGGAGTATTTTTCAATTAATTATGTGCCAATAGCGGAACCAGCTCAGTTGTATACGCTACAAGGTACAATTTTTTTTCTTATCTCGAAACGATAACACGAATTTTTTCCAGTCCCCATTAATTTGGCCTATCAACTGTTATCGACTTGACGTTCTGTTCTGGGACTCGGGCGCCCACAGTCCGGTAAGCCGCGGCTGGAAGCAGCGCGGGATTTTTTTTTTCCCCTCCACCCGCGGAGCCGTCTGCGGAAAATAAATACCGGGAAAGCAGCGCCGCAATTAACGACGGTTTTCGGCGGCCGCGCCGGCGCCACGCGCCGGCAGTTGGCGAAGCCTCGTCGTAATGGAAACAAAACACGCAGCCATTTGGAAAGCTCTGTGTACACGGGTGCGGACTAGGCAGTCGGTGGGGGTGTCGGGGGGTAAACTGCGCGCGAGTTGGCGCTCGGACCCTATATTCGGCAACACTGCCCTTGTGTGTGTGTGTGTGTGTGTGTGTGTGTGTGTGTGTGTGTGAATTCAAACGTAAATAATGTTCGTTTTAAAATCTTAAATCTCCGAATGTTCTTCACCGATTGCTTTGAAATTTTTGACACAACGCTGCATTTCAATACGCGCGTGTTTTTACACTCCTATAACACACCTACAACAGGTAAAAAGATAGATAAATTATAGATAAGACAAAAAATTAATTTTTAATATTTTCATTGCTATAGAGTGGCATATGTAGAGATAGAGATAGAGATAGAGAGATATAGAGATAGAGAGATATAGAGATAAATGTATAACGAGAATAGATATATATATATAGATATAGAGAGATTGAGAAATAAAGAATTAGAGAGGGATAGAGTGCTTTGTATATATGTACCTACTTGAAACAAATTAAAAAAAAATGATACATTGCAGCTCATGCCGGGCATTAGCTAGTGTATGTGTGTGTGTATATATATATATATATACACATACACACACAGACACACACATGAAGTGTGTCCCAGAACTCGAAGTCAAACCAATAATAGTTGATAGAAACTTAAGTTTCTGAATTAAATAAAGCATTGTATTTGAAAAAAAAGGAGGGGGGGGGGTTTGTCAGTAAAGTCGGTTTACGGACGATAATTTTACGTGATAACGCCCTAAGAAAACATTGATGAAAAATTGCATACTTTTTAATTTTCAAATATTATTTACAGTTTTTGCAAATTTAATTTAAATAATTTGTTTAAATATAATCACGAACAATTAGTTAAAAAGCCCGTCTTAACCTGTTTGATATTATGGAAAATTTTATCACACGGGTGGTTGGCCGGTTCTCGCACGCTCGGCTCAGGCGGAACGTGACATTTTTTTCGTCCGTGCAGCCGGCGTTCATCGATTTATAAGTAGGGACCGGAAAAATTCGCGGGTTCAATGACCTGCAGGTTGAACTCCATAGTTCTACGTACACTCGGTCAAGTGCCACCCATTCATTGGCTGCTGTCCTGTGAGACGTTCCAGCGTATAGCAGCCTGTGATTCGTTATGAAGCTTCGGTCGGGTGTTTCTCGTCAGCCCAGAGTCAGTCCAGGTTGGAGTTGTGAACCAATGGCAGAGGCAGCACTGAGGTATGACAATTTGTATTTTTAGCCTATCGCGGAATGAATTTCGCGAATTTTTCCGGTCTCCATTTATAAGACGTTATCACTAGAGACCTGCAAAATTCGCGGATTCATTCGGTGATAGGCTAGAATTCAAACCCATATACCTCTTAGATAATTTTTCTATTGGCTTGCTGTTCATCTGGACGAATCTCAACAACCAGTTATAAACCCTCGACCAAAGAAGGATCGAATCACAGACAAACCAGCTGAGACGACTCACAAGTCGGCAGCCAAATGAACTTGGCGTTAGTTGCCCGAGTGTACAAGGGGTATGTGCAGTCTCTCCTGCAGGCCATCGAAACCGCGAATCCTGCAGGTGTCTAGTTACCGCGTCAAGAAGAAGCGCGGCGCGGACGCAGCTCGCGCGAGGCGACAGCCGCGGCAGGGACACCGCAACAGCCTCGTCGACGGGGAAGGTCTCGCGCGCAGGTCACACAAGCACTGGGCGGTCCGCGCCCAAGCGAGAGTAATTCCCCGGGGCAAGGTCGCGCCGCGTGCCGATTAGATCCGCGGCCGAGGGTCCCAGGAATTACTGTAGGGTGTTTGCCCCTCCCCACCAGCCACCCCCCCCCCCCCACCAACCATCCAACTCTACCTTTCCTGCGGGTGAGGGAGAGGGTGCTCGTTTCACAACCTCCCCCCCCCCCCCCAAAATTACCCGCAACGCTCTATTCACCCCCTCCTCGAACCAGCTCGTCCAAACAGCGACAAAAGGGCGGGAGGTGGTGTTAACTTTGCCCGCAAACTCCAGCTGGCAGTTCCCCTCCAATTCTCCCCCTTCCCCTCTTTTCCCACCCCTTAAATTGGTATTGGTTTAGTTGGCCACATTAAACTCTCTCGTGGATTTGGATTAGGGCCGGGTTGATAGAAGTGGTTTTTGGGAAGGTGGAAAGGGGGGTGGTGGGGAGGGGGGTGTTTGAGAAACAGACAGAAGCACACGTTTGTGTTTACTCTCGCCCTTTAATTCCGCATTATATACAGACCGGGGGAAAAAAAAAAAAATTGCGGATTCACTTTGCAAAAAGCTAAAATTCAAATACTTATACTTTCAAAGTTGCTTCTCCTATTAGCTTGCAGTTTTATCTGGTGGACTTTGAGCCAACGACAAACAATTTAAAAAATTTGAAAATTTACCTTTTTGGGAGTTTATTTTGCGTAAAATAAATTCATGGGTGAATGATCATAGAGCATTAGGAACATTTCTGTCACATTTAATGTTCGTAGGTCTTAAAAGTTTAGAGAGATTCTGTAACTCACCCCTATTCAGTTGATTTACGTAAAATTAGTACTTATTGGATGCTCAAAAAGCATAAAGAACATAAGAATATGTAAGTTGTCTTACGCTTGTAAACACCGATTGAGTCTGAATTTCATCAACAAACTTCACCTGTAGGTTAATTACGACATAATAAGTTGAAAACCTCTATACGACTTATGGTCTAAAGTACTCCCCAAGGCTGGTAAACGCTTATGAATTTGGGGCTGAACAAAATTTAATAACAGAGAAAGTATTTAAGATGAAACAATGAGAGTCTGGATTATGTTTAACTGATCGAAGTTCCAAAACCACCGCGAATTTTGTGGTTGTAGAAAAATTATTTCACGTCACCAATTTAGGTGGGAAATAATAGTTTCGCTCCCAAAACTCTCTCAGCCGATCGGTTAGCCATTGTAAAATAAATATATAAATTTATATGTACTACATTAATTGGTACAATATGATGTAAATTACAGTTTTAACTTCCTTAAAAAGCTCAGATGTTTTTGCTACTTTAAGAGAACGTCTTTTGAAAAAAAATCAGAAATAACCTTTCTAGCATGTTTAACTATTTATAACGCTTTATAATTAAGGAAGATAAATAGCAACTGGTTATCACAGAAGATAATGAAGTATTAAATAAAAGAAAATTTAAGGATCGAACGTAAATACCAGACATGGAAAATCATCACCATTAAGCAAAGGATTATTTCCTCCAATCTCGATGTCCCGGTATAGATCGATGACGTCAGTAAAGAGACACTTAAACAGAACGGTTAAGTTAATTATACGTACGGAGAACTCTGCGATCAAATTGCGTGGTGGTCGAACTAAAAAAAAAAAATCTCGTTCAGGACAGCCTACAGGCGTACGTAGGTAGATTTCAAAGTAACTTCTCTTCTAGAAATGTTCTGGAATTTTCTATAAACGTCTGGAAAATTTTAAGAACTTAATTTATATGACATCCCAAATTTTCCCAATTTTACAAAATGATTGATTAAACATTTTTTTTTCTTAAATACATGCAGCAAAAATGGTTCGAATATTTTTAGAACGAGTTTCATGTTATACCTACTAGGGTAGTTTTAATTGTTTTGACATTCAAACACTATTTTTGTCCCTTGCACTAACACGTGGTTGTATAAAAATTCGGAACATGTTTACGATAATATTGAGAGATTTTAAAATAAATTCGAACGAATTTGATATTACGGCAGTTAAGAATTTATTTTATTTCAACCCCTGTTGTTAAGGTAATAGTTCGTTTCATCCAAAAACCGTTTATGCCAAAGGTATTAGACAATGTTTAGAATTTTTACAATAAATTATAATTAATTTTTTAGTATACATATAAAAAATAAATGTTATGACTATTTTTGTCATCCAGCCCTTGTTATTTCCACCCCTTTCAGTAACTCCCTTCGTAGGTACAACATCTAATTCGTACGAATTTTGTTTTAATCTTATAATTTTTAACTAAAACTTTTGTCTGAAACAATTTTTGTGTACTGCCCTTGTGTAGTTAAAGAAAGCTTTATATTAATTCCCTACCCGGTACACTATCGAATCCATTCTTATTTTTGTTTGACTGTCTAAATACTGACTAAAACTAATCTTGAAAGAATTTTTGTTTACCTAACAATTACTGCAAGGGGTGGAAATAACAAGGTTTGAAAGTAAATTTTTTTTTAAACTGATATCTATCACATCCGTTATAATTTATTGTATGTTCATAAACTGCATCTAAAACTTTGGCTGAAATAGTTTTTAATAAAATTAATTATCACCGTATAAACATGGGTTTAAATTTAAAAAAAAAATCAAAACTTTCTTAGTATCAATTTTGTTTGAATTTAATTTAAATCATCTTAATATTATCTTAAATCTTGGTGAAAAGAACATTTTATATTACCTCGTTATTAGTGCAAGGGATGTAAAATAATGTTTAAAGGTAAAATAAATTAAATAATTACCTTAGTTGGCATATAATATGAAATTCGTTCGTTCTAAGCTATTCAACGCTGCGTTGTAAACTATTACAAGCTGAATACATTGAGTTAAAAATATTCGTTAATATTTTCGCTACAGGGAAAATGGGTAAATATTTAATCGATCATTATGTAATGTTGGAGAACATAAATACGTTTTGTACATTAAATTTTTTAAATGTTCCAAAAGTTTATTTAGAAGCTTTCAAAATATTTCCATAATAAATAGGTATTTCTCAATCTACCTACATCTATAGACTGTACCGAAAGGTTTATTTTTTATTTTGAATCAATCTAACTGTGTTTATATCAGTGGTATATTTTTTACAGCGCAGATTTGATTTTAATATTTGGCTAAAAAATATTGTAGCTTGGATTATTTTTAATCCGTTAATGCACTCATGCATTTAAAATGATTTCCATGTAAGCTTTAAACATTTCTGGTGTTTCTTCCCACATTCGAATACCTCAACTGCATAGCTTACTCTTTTTTTTCTCCTAAAAAATAAAATATATGTGAGAAACAGCAGAACATTTTCTACTCCCTCTTTATTTAGGTGAATTTCCCCTTCAGAAAAGCGCGAGAGACCATTGAAAGTCGGGAAAAAAATTTATGACATCCTACCCCCAATAAAAGTTCGAAGTTGAGATTCTTTTTGCGAGAGCCATTTACACCCGAAACTTTGCGCCACACTGAATACCAAGAACGGTAACGCTATTCGCGAATAATTTTATGACACCTTGCCATATATTTCATTGATATTTCGTATATATCACGAAAAAAATATTCGAGAATTATTTCCTGGAATCTCTCAGCACATTTTCACTTTTCGCTTGAATATCAGACAAGCATAGTTGAATATGCTTAAATGGTAAATCAAATAATTAAAATAATAATTTGGTAAAAACACATCATGCACAACTAGGATCGTACGCAGAATTTCATTTCAATTCTTGGAGGGGGAGGGTACAGAGCCACGTTGACTCTTGTTGCTTTCAAATTCTTTCATATTGTTGACGAGAATGATAGGTTTTTCATTGATTTTTTGACGTGATAACGTCTTATAATTCGATGAACGCCGGCTGCACGCACGAAAATTTGTCACGTTCCGCCTGAGCCGAGCGTGCAAGACCCGGCCAACCACCGTGCGAGAAAATCTTCTATAATATCAAACAGGTTAAGGCGGGCTTTTTTACTAATTGTTCGTGATCATATTTAAACTAATTAATTAAAATAAATTTGCAAAAACTGTAAATAATATTTGAAAATTATAAAGTATGCAATTTTTCATCAATGTTTTCATATGACGTTATCACGTAAAATTATCGTCCGTAAACGGAATTTACAGACAACCCCCTATTTTTATTAATTCAGGGAGGGATTATGACCCCACCCCCGTCTCCATCTCGTTTTCTTACGCCCCTGATTAAAACACAGCTTCGGAAAATCATTTCAATAATTAAATATAAAAAGTTGCTATTTCATTATCAGTCAAATTAAATGAACAATGTGGGGCCATTACAAGTATCTCTCTCCAAAACATTTTTAATAATTATAATAATATGCACTACTTGTGATTTTTATGAGAAACTTAAGTTACTATATTTACGGTGAACAAAAAATAGCGAATCTCGATGAATAAACTAAGATTCGAAATTTATATCGCCAGTGAAAATTATATATAAAGTTAGAGTCTACCTACCTGCTCTCGTTGCTGAAACGTATTTTTATTTTGAAAACAGCACTACTGAAACACCTCTGACAGCTGACATGACTGTGCTTATAGCTCAGGCCAATGTACAGTATGTATAAATTTCAGACGAGACATATGGCCGCTCGAATTTACTAACTACTCCCTTTCTTCACGGCATTGTTAACCTGTTCAGTCTATTCGTCCACTGAAGTGAACAATATACATCTCAATGGTACATGAAGTTTATCAAACCCTGGATGCATGGTTTAAAATACTACATTCTAGTGGACGTCATACTTTATGGCTATGACATAAATAAAATTTATCTTACTTTTACGATTATTTCTACTTTGACGGGTAGGACTGGCAGGATTGATACAGTTTTTTTTCCTTGTAAATGTACAAATTTACTAATATCTGTATTTTTTCATGACTAAATCTGTTCCATTTACAAAAAAAAAATTACCGTGTGAGACAAGTTCGTCTTACTAATGAGTATGTTGAATTCTTATAAGAATTTTTTCTAGCACCAATTCTGAATCAATTTGTATACGGGAAACGGCAGCTTTAACACAACCTGTATCACCTCCCTTCTTTAAATGCTCATCAAATTCTGTATGACGCGTCCTGGCCATCAGACGTACATGTTCTATTCTTCCACTGCACTTGGAAATAAGGAACCAAGGTCAGTTCGAAATTCAAGACAGGACTAGAATATGGGAAGTAGTTTCCAAATTAATTTCACGTAGGAGTTCACCAGCAGCATCTCGTTTTGAGAAGAACGAAAAATTTTCCTTTAGTTCTACCGGTTTTCTCATTTAAATACAAGAAACGTCTGCTTAAGTAAATAACGTCACCATGTTAACATTACGTAATGCCGTGAGATGTGTGTTATGTTTCAAACAAGCTGCTATGCAGTTCTTCAGTTCAAATATACATTTATACACGTATGTGAATAGGTGTGTTTGTGTGTGTGAATATGTGCGTGTGTGTATACTCGCAACTTCGCATTCTAGTTCTCCTGGTGACTTGCGTGGTTTATTCAGCAGTAGCGAGAAAATGTGATATTCTATGCATCCTCTATGACATTTCTGTTCGTAATCCAGTTCTCTTTCCACGGCTTTCCACCGCGCTGTCTCGCGAGATTCGGCATCCAAGACGTCGACAGATGCATGTATTTCCTGGGTTCTCTTTCGCGTCTGTGCATTTTTTTTTTCTCTTCAAGTAGCTACATATAGGTCTGTGTAAATAAACTTATACATACACATATGTGCAGGCATGTCCCGGAAAAGGGGGACCACATCCACTGTTAAAACAATCATGCATGCATTAAAACAACAAAATTTGTTTTAAGGAAACTTGTTGCATATTATGAAGTTTTCTACTTACTTCGTGCATATAGGCGTAGAAAGCCCACACTGTATTTTTTTTTTTTTAATGGAACAGAAATATTTATATAATTATGTACACGTGCATTAAAACAAATGCATCACCACAAAATAGTGTTGGCAGTAACACCGAGTACGGATTCTTACCCTAACATTTAACTTTGTGTTGTCCCAGTACCTCCAATAGTTAAAGTTATTTGTAAACCGTTCCCTGAATAGCTTTCCAGGATTAACTCCGCAAATTAATGAGCACGTTACAAGAATATGAACTCAAATTTTCGTAATTTCGATTGTCTTTTCTATGGATGGTAACACAAAAATTATGCTTTAATGTATCATAAATTAAAATACAACCTTTTCGCGCCAATTTTCGTAAGAAATACTCAATATCATCTCGAAAAAGTATTTCACATATGCAAAATAACCAAAATCACGTGTAGTACACATATACAATATCTTTCTTGTACTGTTAGAAACTATTTCATGGAAACTGGTTTCCAAAGGAATCGATCATAAAAGTACACACTTTTTTTTTCTTTGTAGTGAAATGACTCGGTTACCCACACACGAGCAATTCCTTTGGGACACAGATTTCGGGGGCTATTCGACCTTGCATGTGTGTGTGTGTGTATGTGTGTATGTGTGTATGTGTGTATATATATATATGCCACGCCGGCATGGTACACACGTTTCTTAAAAAAAATGTCTATATTTAATAACTTACATATCGTATTAATAGTGGTGGGTACAAAAATTATTTTTCGAGGAGGCCGGGGGGGAGGATATGATTTTGAAAAAAAAATTAAAGTAATAAAATTTGAACTTGTGTATTACAAAATAAAAAAAAACTTTACCCTACTATTGACAATAACGCATAGACAGTGGGATACATCTCCCCCCTCCCCCAAACTTATTGGAAAAAAATTATAAATTATCAGTGAAGCCAGTATTACTGTGTGAGACGCCACATCACCTACGGTTACTACTGCAGGCTGATATGTATGTATGTATATGTATAATATGTATCGAAAATGATTATAATTGTAGAGTTTTAATTCACTGTTTCAGTAATCAGCTTTGCACAGTAAAGGCAAATTTTTGTAGAAAAAAGAAAGAAAATGACATTTATCAGGCAGACATAAGTTTTTTTTGTAGTTTTTAAAAGATAATTTGCTTCGTTAAAAAAAAAAAGTTACTTTAGACGTTGTAAAGCCAGGTACGACAGCTAGCACATAATAACAGTTTTCCAATACAAAAGAAAAAAAGTGTTTCTCCTTTTTCGAAGGGATGAATCGCGAAGTTCCCAACAGGAGTGTACGAGCCGTCACAATGTTCTCCCCCTTCCTCCTCTTCCAAGCCCTTTCTCACGCAAAACAACCACGCACAAGCGCGCGCACATCGAAACCCACAATCCTCGCGATTACTCGCATCGTAATTACCGTTCGACCCTCTTCCCTTCCCCCCCCCCCCCCCCACCACTCATGCCTACATACACACCCGGTGGCGCGGTTCGCCTGACGCTGTGTGACACCTGTTGCCGACAGATCCCAGCCTCCCCTCCACCACGGAGCGGTCGACACTAGTGTGTGTGTGTGTGTGTGTGTGCGGGCCACTGTCCCCGCTTGCCTTCCCCAGCCAACCCGACCACTCGCCGATCTCGCCCCACCCCCAACACCCCTGTCCCACCACCTCCCCTCCCTCCAGACGGGACGGGCCGTTCGTCTCGATTTCGCACGCTCGCGTATTCATCCCGGTGCGTGGCGGGGGGAGAAGCCTTCTTTTTCACAGACGAGAGAGCCACACCCGAAGTTACCCGAAGTTCCCCGAAGTTCATGCTCGCTTTTTTTCCCCGTTCTATCTCATTGTATAAACGGGCGTGGCATTAAATTTTGCGGTCGATTAGGATAGGTTAGCTAAATTATAAATACTTTAAAACATTGTGGATGGTTGGTTATATTAGAATAAGTATAGCTACATTAAAAATACTGTAAAATCATTTTATGGTTGCTTAGCAAATAACTTTTTTAATATGTAGCTATCCAGGGCTAGGAAACCGTATACATGATTTCACAGTATCTTTAATGTAGCTATCCTAACCAAATCAACCGTCAACAATGTTTTAAAGTATTTATAATGTAGCTAACCTAACCTATATGACCATTAGTTATCAGGAGTTAAAATGAACAAAATAAAAAAAGAAGATGCACGATCGGGCGTTTGGCTCTCTCGTCTGTGAAAAGAAGGCTTCCCTGTGGCGGGGGGCCGCATCGTACAGCGACGGCGGCCCGTGATTAAAAAAAAATTAAAAAACTCCCCGCGAAAAAGTAGTAGGCCTTCACGTTCCACTTCCCTTCCAACCCAAATTTCACTTTCAAACCTTCCCGGGAGGCGATGTTCGATCCACACGCGTTCATACGCCGATTACCACAGCGAGGAATAATTCGTAACCCAGAAGAAGGGAAAAAATAATCATTATTACTATAACTCGCTACCAGATTAGTGATGGGCAGAACGATTCAACTGATTGAATCAGCCCCATTGTAATTGACTCGTTCGAAAGATTCGTTCATTTCGTTATTTTTAGTTCAGACCGTCGATGAAGGGATACCGGCACATCAAAAAAAAAAATCATGTATAACTCGTTCACCCCCCGTTCAAGTGTCCGCTACGTCTAGGTGGCTGGCGAAATCTGGTCGGCTCGGACAGCTGAAATATTCTAGCTGTACACTTTACTGTTACAAACAATACGCGTGAACACGTTTCATAGCTCTTACAGATAAATGTAAAAAAAAGAAACGTAGATAATTACATGAATAATAATTGTAGCGTGTAACTTGTTGAGTCACTAACTTTCATTCCCACTTTTTTTTCATGTATCCCTTTCACTTTGATTACTTGTTTGATCTTGTGAACGTGTGGACGCCGCGATTTATGGTTACTGTGACTTCCGACGTCATGAGTAAATTTTACGGACCAATCAGTCTGGCCGGATCACATTCCATGTTCTCTCTGCGTTACATATCCTTCCGAATCATGTTCAATTATCAAGTAGTCGATTCTTAAAGAACCGATTCTTTACACATATGATTTCGTTCGCTCAAAGGTTCGTTCGTTTTCAACGAATCGTTCACGAACGACACATCAATGTACCAGATCGAAGCGTCGATTTTCCGAAGCCTTTTTTTTCCCCCTAACCTAAATTAATCTAAGTGTATTGGGCTGGGAGAGGTCCGCACAAAATGAATTCGCGAATTTTTCCGGTCTCCACTTATGAGCTTGAATGCATGGGCATGTGTGACCTGTTAAGCACTAGTTAGAAATGGATTAGTATAATGACAACTTAAATTTACATACTTACGTGTATGCGTTCTTTGAATGATTCTAGCAATTGTAAAGGTTGATTTTTACTCATTATTTTGGACATACGCCATTTCTATTTTGCACTGTAGGTACGAAATAGAGAAAACCCAAATAACGGACAAAGAAGTACGAATACACAAACATACAGCAAAACAAGCCGAAATCAGCACAGAGAATATTCTGCGGAAGATATTAGTCAAAACAATATATCACATCACAGACGAACACATTGTCTAACAACGACGAAACAGTTGCCAAAAACAAAATCAGACGAACCACAACTTTTGACATCTCTTCATTGTCCATTATTTCGGAATTGTCTCTATGACACGCAGTCATCCAGCAATGCTGCATTGGTTGTCTGACGTGCTGAACTCCCGTTAAAGTCTGAGTCGTCATCAACACACGACATTCCAAGAGCCATAGGTAGAGACCCGGAAAATTCGCGGGTTCAATGACCTCCAGGATAGACTCCAATATCCTCTACACACTCGAGCAAATGCCAACTGTTCATTGGCTGCTGACTTGTGAGTAGTGTCGACTGGGTGGCCTGTGATTCGACACTTCTATGAGTGAGGGTCTCTAATTGGCCCTCATTCCTCCAGATTAACAGTGAACCAATGACAGAAGCAGCACTAAGGTATAATTATTAGAATTTTAGCATAACACGAAATGAACCCGCGAATTTTTCGGGTCTCTAGCCATAGGGATTTCAATACCACATTTCACCTCTTGTTACATACAGTGCAAACTAATAATATAGCGTTATTCGTGTCAACGTTTTAAGCGATGTCCTTACGCGAGTGATTAAAAATGAACGGCTTATCCACGGCTAATGAGATGGTGCGGAATTAGCAGCCTAACTCAAACGCTTGCGGAAGCAAGTCGGAGTGGTCTCTTCTCTCCCGGGAGGGAGGGGGGGATAATGTAGGTGCTTGGCTCTCTCAGCGTCGACAATAGACTTCCAACGCAGTCGGGCTTGTCGGGTTCATTAACGGGGGAAAGGGGGGAAGGCGGGAAAGGGGGCTGGTGGGTAGATGGGAACACTGCGATCCCATCAGCGGCGACAAGCCCTCCTGACGGGTCCACCCCTTGAGGAGGAGGAGGAGAGAGAGGAGAGAGAGAGAGAGAGAGAGAGAGAGAGAGAGAGAGAGAGAGAGAGAAGAGTCGGTTAGTTAGCAGACGCGGGAGCGATGCGGTACGCGAATCACGTGCCGAGGGCACCACACCCCAGGACACGGCCTCGCCTCTCTCGCAAGAAAATGGTTGGCACTTCCAGATCAGGTCCGGGAAAAAAGGGTGGAGAGGGGGGAAGTGATGTAGGGTGCGACGAGGTAAATAAAACTCGTTACTATCCATCTTCCCCCCGACCACCCAACCCCCTTTTTTCAACCTCTCCGCCCCCCCCCCCCCTTCCCTCCCCAGTCGACGTCGATGAAGCACGTCCTCTAGTTGGCGAACTTCCTGTCCCGTCAACTCACTATAAAACTGCTTCCTTCGGCAGCACTAATGGTTTGTTACGACCAACAACAACAAAAAAAATTATGTTTTAATGAGACATTGAAAACAAGAATTTTTCGACGTGTACTATATTTTTGCAAATAAATAAATAAATAATAAAGCAAGCTTGCTTTGTAGTTTGATATGAAACATTGCAAAGAATAATTTTCGACGTCTATTTTTTTGCGAAAAAATAATAATAAAGCAAGCTCGCTTTGTAATTAAAAAATATTACAACTTTTTTTACACTATGTTTCACGTAACTTATCTCAAAACTTAAATTTATTAAAAAAAATACCATTGTTATTTAGTGATTCTATTAAACTGAAAGGCAAATGTTTATGTCAGTCCTAGCATGTAGTTGCTGAAACCATAGAATTAGGTTTTGGGGAAACTTAATTTTTATTAATTTAATCAATGATGCACAAAAAAAATGTTTGTAAATTAAGATAACATACGAACAGTTAATCCTATACTATATAAACAATCCCATTCTTTCAGTACATTCTTGGATTGACATAAAATTTTGCCATTAAGTTCATAAATATCGTTAAATAAGGATTTTTTCGTTAGAACCAATAATATATGGTTTATTCATTGAATTATTGAAAATAATGCGCAAAGCCATAAACAGTAACGCCCCCACAACTTGCGGGTCTGAAAGTGAGTAAAAAGATTAAAATGTAAAAGACGTCACCAGAATACGCAGAGGGCATCAACAATGCAACATTTCCTCCGAATTTCACATCTCTAGGCCACCGGTTTAGGCTTTGCGTTGTCTGACAGTCAGCCAGCCACGGTATATTTTATAGATATAGAAGACTAATTTAAAAACATATTTACCCTTTTTTTCACCACTTAAGGGTTGATTTCCCAAAATAGTAAAGTTTTTTATTTGTATTTATTAAACATGAAAACTTACATCTATATAAATTATTGTTTTAATAACAATAAGAATAATATTTATTTAAATTCGATACTTCAATACTTACTTATATTTACAAAACATAACCTAACTCAAAATTACTCAAATGCTAAACCAAAACAAATTCTAAATCAATACAAAATGCTAAACAGAAACATAACCTGAAAACATACAAACATATATCTAAGTTACTTATTTTTGGAATACAAATATTTATTACATTTTACTCTATTGCATACATTCATTTTAACATAACTATATCTGAAACTTTTTCATCCCCGTTATTTCTATGCGTGTTAGGTACTTTAATTTTTAGGTCCATCCGTGAAATTTCCCGTTGATAAATCAATTCTTAAATCAGTGAAAAAGTAATTTTTTGTTTGGTACTTATTTTCGAAGTTCTCCAGAAGCCTAAACACCAAATTCCGCGTTTCTATTCAATGAAATTCAATCTAATTCAATGCAACTAAACGGTAGAACTAATGTTCTGCAGTTCTGTGCTAATGTGCTGTGGTAATTCATTTTAATGATAACAGTAAACAATAAAAATACAAAATGGGTGATTACAAGTGTATCAAACACGGCGACGGAAAACTGTCAAGAGCTTTCATTTTTCTTACTCTCTACCTTATTCTTTACAATCGCAAAACGACGTAATGGCTTCACGGATTTTGCTTGGTGGACATAGAGAAATGACACTCACAGTTTGTACGTAGTTTCCTTTGTATGTCTATGACTAATATATATATATATATATATATATACAAGCACACAAAATATCATCCCCTATTTAACGCTCTTAGGGGATGAATTTTCAAAAATCCTTCCTCAGTGCTCACCTACATTGTACAAGGAACTCCTGTGCAAAATTTCATGCTTCTAGACCAAACCTGTTCAGGCTGTGCATTGTCCGTCAGTCAGTGTCAAGAATTTTTATACATAAGTAGATTTTTCTCAGTAATGGTCGGGAAGTAACCAATTCGGCGGAACACAGAGCTCGTTTTGGCTGACGCCCGAACTGTGGACTCCACAGCTACCCGTGAAGGTGGCGCTGGTGTGTTGCCGGGTTGAGGGGGGTTGGGGGGTAGTAAGAGAGAGGTCAACCCGTCGGAAGAGCGAGACTTGAAGTTGGTGAGGCAAGCCCGAGGAAGGGAGGATGGTAAAAAAGTGAGGGTATGGGGAAAGTCGTGGAAGGGGAAGGGGGGATTGGAAATTGGAGGGGTGGTGGGGGGAAAGATCCCTTAGCGAGCACTACAAACACTCCAGTCTCCTCACGTACAGCCGCGCGCAAGACAAACACTTGACCTCTGTCCGGCGGCAAAACAATATCCACCCCTTCCCTCTTTCCCCAACCCAACTCCATGGGGAGAGAGAACCAGAGACTGCGAAGAATAAACAAGCATATCAAGGAGTTTCTCTCGAGAGTCACAAAAAAAAATGGAATCGCCACGAACAAGCAAGCTAGATTACCTCCGAGGTGAATAACAACACACAGTATCTGAAACAGGAGCACAAGAGAGCGCTGGAAAGAACAAATACGTGCGTAGGTTTTAATCCCCGGAGAAACACTTCCGACTAAACAAGCACCTGAGGAAGTTATTTTTGAACGCCTCAACGGCGCGGAAAGCCACGGACAAAAACAAACGCAATAAACACGCGATAAATCACGTGTACGGACATAAAAAAGAGAAGTGAGCAAGTCATTCAGTACTTGCCAAAGGTAACGAGCAAATCCACGTGGTCTCGTGTTAAAAATACTCTTATAATACGAAACTTGGGAGACGAAATTTAACGTAGAATTCTTTAAAATAATGCGCTGAACGTCGTAAAAAAACAGCAAAACGTGTGACATGTTAATAAACAAAAACTGTTTATAATGGTGCATGCGTAAACCTTTACTATATATATATATACATATATATATGCATATATATATACACACACACACATTTGATAGGCCAGTAAATTAGGTATCTGAATCAAAAAACCTTAAATTAAAAAAGTGCCCTAATTTTCTAGTTAGGAAATTTTTTCAAAGGTTTTTAAATCCCTACCCTGCACCAATTATTAGATATTGTAAATAAAAATTTCTATACGCAACCACCAAACATCTCACTATTATTATATTTTAAAAAATCTAACTTGCTATACTTTATTTTGGGGTGAGGGCCAATTCGTTGCGAGGCCTATGCAACAACAATTTTTAATTAGGTAACTTCGACTATTCATAGAGACCTGCAAAATTCGCGGTTTCGATGGCCTTCAGGATAGACTGCACATACCCCTGTACACTCGGGCAAATAACGCAAGTTCATTGGCTGCCGACTTTTAAGTCGTCTCAGCTGGTTTGTCTGTGATTCGATCCATGAATCCGCGAATTTTGCAGGTCTCAACTATTCACACTCGTGAGGAGGCGTCTCAACACTTCTTTGATTGAGGGTCCCTAATTTGTCGAGATTCCTGCCAAGATCAACCAGTTGCAGAATGCAGCACAAATGTATAAATATTTAAAGTTCAGCATCATCATCACGAAGTGAATCCACGAATCTTGCCGGTCTCAGATAACGAGGTCATTGTGAATGGAACTCGAGCGTGGAATCGCAGTTACACAATCCCAGAATGGCTCGTGCGTTCCGCGTGTGCAAATTAACAAGCTGGGTTGTTACGTCGGGCCTCTGCTAATTATTCAAGCTTTCCCGTCATGAGCACGAGCCAGTGCAGAGAGACAAAGATAGGTAGGAAAAGCGTGAGGAATGGAAAAAAAGGGGGGAGGGATAACGACTTTAATCTACATACTAAAAACAGTGGGTTTACGGACGATAGTTTAACGTGACAACGTCATAAAAAACATTGATGAAATGATTGCATACTTTTATGAATAAAATTGAATCATTTTTATTGAATTATCGCTATTTTGTATGGATACAAAGAAGGAGTGAAATTAAATCAACAATTTAATTGATAAATTTACTTTTATTTGCACTCATTAATTCAAATATTGTTATGACTTTAACGAACAGACTATTTTAACTATAACTTTTATACATGTTTGCTATTTAACTTCTTCCAATCTGTGTTACTCTGTTAAGGATAGGACGATGATAGGAAAAGTAGGAAACTAATGGGAGTGTTTCAAGTTTAATGTGCCTCAAAAAAGAAAAATCGATTGTTCTTCCAATCAAGTGGAAGAAGATAGATGCGGCGCAAGCGTAAAATGAGCGTAACGGGACACAGCGTATCGGGACACTTTTTCGTGCGTGGAGCCGGCGTTCATCTATTTATTAGACGTTGTCACGTCAAAATACATGTTTGTTAGTCCAATTTAAGACTGCGCTAGAATTGATTTAGCTCCCGCGCGCATACGTATAAACATATGAACGGTACGTTTCTACAAGCTAAAATTAATTAAAAATAACATAGGTACGAACAAAACTGTCAGGAAACATTCGTGAGTGTGAGATGAGATTCCAAATTGTTTTGCAGAGAAATAGTTTATGGGCCAGAGAGTGACACAGGGTACTTTTTTTCATCCCGTTAAAAATTCACGGTTGCTGTGGGATGGATCTGGAGCATGCTAAAATGGCTGAACGGATTTTGCTACCGCGTTGTTGAAGCTTTATTTGAATCCGTGGTAACGGGGGTTTTCGCATTGCGATACCATCTGCGTCTCCGTAGCAACGGTCATTGCATTGGTTGCTTGCAGTTCGGATTGGAATTGGACGATTAGTTGATATTCACGCCCAATTTTGAATTTGTTTTGTTACTATGTCTGTTAACTGTTTTAATGCCTCGCGAACGTAAATCATGTCTTTCCACGGTGTCTTCCCACGCACATGCTTTTCTCATGGGCAACTGTATTTAGATCAGGGAGTGCGGAGAATCATTATATTTTGAATACGTTCAGAAATAGTTCAAGTTAAATAAATTCTAGACGCGGCAGTGGCGTACCCATTACGAGGGGCGTGGATAATGAGCTGTGTGTGTTCTGTCTGTAGACTGCCGTAGCGAAAGCACAGGTACTTTAGACGGTGTTAAATACTAAGGCCCCTTACACTTTCTTATACCACTTACAATACTGTGTGTGGAATTTTTTCATTTCTCTAAACGTCCAGGTAAATACCCAATTTAACCTCTTTCACTGTAAAAATAAAGATAAGATTGAGACGAAACTTTGGAACGCAACCTGTATAGGTGCTAATTTATAATACAAAATATTTGGACTCGAAAATTCACGTAGAATTCTTTTTTAAAAAATAATAATGTCGAGAGTGATAAAAAAATACGAAAATTGTGTTTTCAAACTAAATTTCTGGACGCGATTTGGACGTAGTTTCCGCATCCGTAGCAGCTGCGTCGAATATTCGAATCATTCCATTTGCAGACCGTCGTTTCATACTGTATAATGAAACGGCTCCGATAAAAGCTGTAAAAAAATTTCTAAACCACAGCTTTTGGACCTTTATTTCGAAAGGAAATTTTTTTTTTTTAAATCAAATACTGCCCATCTTGTGAAAATTCACTTAAACAGTTTGTTTGGCGAAAGGGAAAGGGCGCGTCTCCCGACGTAAATCTTGCGCCTGCGCGCTTGCTTGTGCAAATGCTGTTTTGTTCGTGATCGGTTCTGTGAATGGCCTCGGAGGAGTACACTCCACTTGCCCTAAAGTCATTCGACCTAAAATGAATTTCGGCTAAATGACTGTTAGGTCGAATGACTTAGGGCAACTGACTTTTAGGCAAAGTGACTTTTAGGTCAAGTGATGTTTAGGAGATATGACTTTTAGGGCAAATGACTTTTATGGCAACTGACGTTTAGGAGATATGACTTTTATGGCAAATGACTATTAGGGCAACTGACTTTTAGGTCAAGTGACGTTTAGGAGATATGACTTTTAGGTCAAGTGACGTTTAGGAGATATGACTTTTATGGCAAATGACTATTAGGGCAACTGACTTTTAGGTCAAGTGACGTTTAGGAGATATGACTTTTAGGGCAAATGACTTTAAGGCAACTGAAGTTTAGGAGATATGACTTTTATGGCAAATGACTATTAGGGCAACTGACTTTTAGGGCAAGTGACGTTTAGGAGATATGACTTTTCGGTCAAGTGACGTTTAGGAGATATGACTTTTAGGTCAAGTGACGTTTAGGAGATATGACTTTTAGGTCAAGTGACGTTTATGAGATATGACTTTTAGGGCAAATGACTTTAAGGCAACTGACGTTTAGGAGATATGACTTTTAGGGCAAATGACTTTAAGGCAACTGAAGTTTAGGAGATATGACTTTTATGGCAAATGACTATTAGGGCAACTGACTTTTAGGTCAAGTGACGTTTAGGATATATAACTTTTAGGTCAAATGACGCGCACCGCCTCGGAGGTCTGCGCGGCGTCTGGCGACCCGGCCGAGCGGCCCAGCCTTAATGCGGCGCTAATCCCCGGCGGGCTTTAAGGGGGAGCCTCCTCAGCCGAGCCCTTGAAGGCCGTCACGCCGTGGCTTATCGGCCCCGGAGGCGCGTTTATCCGCGAAGGACCCGCCTCGCTGGAGCGCGTGGCGCTGTCACGACTCAGACCGGTGCGCAGAAGAACACTTCTCTGTACTCTCGCAAAGAGATTCCTTTGGAAACCAACAGTCAAGGAATAGTTTGTAGTACTACAAGGGAAAAAAAAGAATTGGCTGTAAAGTCGGTTTACGGACGACAGTTTAATGTGACAACGTCATAACAAAACATTGATGAAATGACTGCATACTTTTATGAATAAAATTGAATCATTTTTATTGAATTATCAATATTTTGTATGGATACAAAGGAGTGAAACGAAATCTACAATTTAATTGATAATTTTACTTTTATTTGCACTCATTAATTCAAATATGTTTATTACTTTAACGAACAGATTATTTTAACTATAACTTTTATACATGTTTGCTATTTAACTTCTTCCAATCTGTGTTATTCTGTTAAGGATAGGACGATGATAGGAAAAGTAGGAAACGAATGGGAGTGTTTCAAGTTTAATGTGCCTCGAAAAAGTAAAATCGATGGTTGTTCCAATCGAGTGAAGAGAGATAGATTCGGCCAAGAGTACAATGAGCGTAACGGGACAAAGCGTAACGGGAAAATGTGCGTAACGGGACAATGAGTCATCCTTTTTCGTGCGTGCAGCCGGCGTTCATCGATTTATTAGACGTTGTCACGTCAAAAATTATCGTTATTTTTTACAACAAATGTCTCTGGTTATTTTTTGTGCACATATGGAATATGATTTTTCAAGATTATACTGAGTATTTCTGTCCGAAATTCGTCACATAAATTTTTTGATGTTTCATTCAAGCGTATTTCTTCAAACCATGGAAAAAAAAAAAAAAAGAATATTCAATAATTGGACTTCATTTTTTTATACTTATTTATGTGCGCAATTAATACTGGAACGGTTTACAAATAATTTAAACCATCGGAGGTACTGGGACAACACAAAGCATAAAGGCCCGGGTAAAAGCCCGAATCCAGTATAACTGCAAACACTATTTTGTAGTGGTAGATATAGTTGTTTTCATGGAAATGTACAAAATTTTCAAATATCTGTAATTTTACATGAAATTTTACTCATATCCACTTACAAAACAAATTTCCAATATGTTTCTCAATTTTTTTTGAAGTCGGAACGCATTACGATTTCTATAAATAATAATAATTGTAGGCGCACAATATACAAGTACGAATTTCTGGGTAAAATGTTTTACTAATTTAGTCGAATATTACAGAAAATATTAATGCGATAAAAAAAAAAGGAACGAATGTACAGGGTCATTCTAAAAGTAAAGAAAGTTTTTACGTGACAAACCTCGCAGTTCACTCGCAATCTCCCACCACCCATTCTTTCGCGCCAGTCTGACATTAACAACGAGCCGCAACGGTCATTCACTGTTTATCGTGTGACTTAGGACTGTGTGATAAAATTCAATATCCCGCAAAGTGTGAGTTTTGTAGTGCAATACGCTTTTTGAATGCGAAAATTGTCCGCTCTATCGACATATACAGACGGATAACCTAGGTGATGAATGACGCTTCAGTTCGAAATGATGCATCATGTTAAATGGCATACCTCTAATTGTGACTGGCGATTTCAAGTCAAGGATTGAGGGGGGGGGGGAATTAAGCAGCATAAACGTTTCAATATATATGACTCAGTTCGTTCTTTCCTGAAATTTCATTAACAGTTATTTATGGAATGGTTAGTGGCGTTGGCGGCATAGAAAATATGGTGGTACCCTATGGAAAATTCTTAAATTTGTATGGCCAATGTTTCCGATTAACATTTTAGTGATGCCATAGAAGTGTAACTTCTAACGTCTGCGTAAACTTTATAGTATTAACTATTTAATTAATTTTAACAAGACAGAGAGTATATTTGAATCAAATTCCTTGTCGAAAATCAGGTCCAAATCCGGGGTTTAGGATCTTTCAAGTCTTTTTTTTTTCGCTTTTATCGGAGCCATTTCGAATAGTTTTAGATTTATTGCTGTTTCGTGCTGCTATCTGCGAGTGATGGTGGCAAGCACAGTTTACAATTCAGGCAGAGATTTCTAGCGGTGGGCGCACATATATGTGTGTGATGTTGCGTCTAGAAATTGTGTTACTTGAAAAGCGAATTTTCTTTTATCGGTATATTTATGACGCTTGGCATTATTTTTTTCTAAAGAATTTTACGTTAAATTTCGCGTCCGAGTTTCCTATTATAAGTTTATTTGTAACATTAACAACATCATAACACGTGAATTTGCTCTTTAGCGAGGTTAGATGTTTACACATCATTGGCGAACACTGAAAGACTCAAGCACTTTTTTTTCCCCACACCAACACGACCATATAAGTGCCTGTGCGAGTCTCTCAGCCAGATTCCCCTGGACCACCACGTGTGGGCTAAACTACCCACGCATGTGTCAAAAGGGTTACGCTTCCACAGTTTCAAACCACACGCCACACCCGAGTCTAATTAGGGCACTTGCATTTCAGCAGAAAACTAACGCGCCCATAATAATCCAAACAATGCGACACTGCGTCACGCCAGTTATCCGATACAACCACCGAAACACCAAAAACGCAAATTTAAACTAAGCGTTACACTACAAGCCAGCGCGCAGACGGGCCCTTGTGCCAAATTATCCCACGGAGCACGCACCCCACCCGTTGATCCAGGCTGAACATTGTCCACGGACAATATGGGAAACTGGTAAGAAATACGCAAGCAAACCTGGCGATGCGGAGTGTACCTACGTTCTTAAGAGCCATAATCTAGCGGCGTGTGGAGTGTAAAACAGCTTGGAAGCAAATGCAGTGCTTCGGGAATGCTAATTGGACAGTAATTTCCCACATTCTCGTAACACGGTATTCGATCCAGGTGATCGCTCGAAAGTGCGGCGCGTTGTCGTGAAACGCAGCGCGCAGAGTGAGTTTCAGGAGGCCCGCCTCGTCAGGGGTGTATGTGCGTTAGTGAGCGCGAAGCTCGCTGGTATTCATAACGCGGTATCGTCCCTAAAAGCGCAAGGCTCCGAACTGGCGCGCAGTCTTCTTCGTCGTCACAAGATAACTGTGAAATTTGAGTCGGCGACCATAACATTAAATTCCGGGTAAATTAAGATGAAGACGTAATGCAAGTCCCTTAAAGTGCTTTCGAGGATACGTACCGGTTTGTTTTACGCCCAAACATTACTCTGAAAACATGCATTTTAAGCCATTTTATACTCTTCTAAAAAAAATAGAGTTTAAAAACTTAATCCCGAAATAAAAAATAAAAAAAATACTTACTTTTCGGACCCTCTGCGAACTCTTAAAAGATTTTCGTGAATACACCCCCATTCGGATATCTCGAGTAGTTTAGGAATCTCGTTGTTTCTCCTGGAGCTCTGCGCACCGCGTGTGTGCCCGGGGTAGGCGGAGCTCCTCAGCCCCGGACGGCGGGATGACGGATTTTCAGCCGATCTCGTCAGGATGGACGGCGAGTGCTGGTGGGGGCTGGCGCCATCTCGCACGAGGATTCACCGAAGGCGCGGGTCAGCGGCTAGCAGCCCGCGAGAGGGTGTGTGTTCTCCCGGTGGACGAGGTCCCGGAGAGGGGGTCTCTGGATTTATGGCACGGCGCGGGGTCCTGTCCCCCCCTCCCTAGCCGCAGGACCTCCTGCCACGCATGAATCAGCGGAGACGTCCAGGGCGGGAGAGGATCAGGCAGGAGACTTAGGCGAATGAACATTACATTGATCCTCCAACGTGTGGATGAATTGTGGCTCCAACACCCGGTCGATCTACAGGCCATCAGACAGATATGCGTTTCTAAGTTGCGTGTTGCGAGGTTATCTGTTTTTAAGTTATGTTTCCGAGACATTTATTTCTAAGTTATGTAAGGTATTTCTACGTCGTGTGTTTCTAAGTTGTGTCTCCGAGAGCAGTGTTCTGAGGGAGGCCCCCAGAGTACTAAGCTAAAAGGGTTTCTCGTCCAATGCGCCTTAGTTTTCGCGAAAATGGTGGTTAAAGTTCTATACCGGTACATTTTCCGTCGTGCCAGGCGAGCCAGCCTAGCCTAGTTTTAACAGCCATTTACGCGAAAACTAAGGCGCATTGGACAAAAAAAAAACCTTTCAGCTTAGTACTCTGGGGGCCTCCCTCCACAACATATATACGACCCATTAAAATCCGTTTGTACCATACTTGGTGGTCACCTTGTAAGACACGTGTTGCAAGTGATCTATTTTTAACTTACGTGTTTCTAGGTCGTTTGTTTCTCAATCATGACAACACCGCCGCCAGCGAGGCGGGTCGAAAGTGGATGACCGCCTCCGGAGCCGATAAGCCACGGCGCGACGGCGGAGAGGCGACCGGCACTTCAAGAGAAGCCTAAGATGTGCATCAAGCTCTGTCCCTGCCCGAACACGCCCGAATATTCACCTTCGGCCAACCTCGGGATTTGTTTTATTTTTGCGCAGGAAAAATGAATTCAAATATTGAAAGTGGCTGGTTAGGTTAGCTACATTAAAACACGTTAAAACACTATGGACGGTTAGTTAGGTTAGTATAGCTACATTAAAATAAACAGAGAGAAATATAAATATATATATAAATAAACCCGAGGTTGGCCGAAGGTGAATATTCGGGCGTATTCGGGCAGCGACAGAACTTGATGTAGATCTTAGGCTTCCCTTCACTTCAAGGCCTCGGGTGAGGATCACAACCGTTAATTCGGTCGACACTCCGTTGGCGTTCGCCGACCGGAGTATTGACGGAATGGATGAAATGGCAGGGGGGGAACGGTTTCTGCAACCTGAGGAAACCTCGCGTCATCTTAACTCAACGTCCGTCACACGGCCCACTTATGGAGAAATATGCGTTTCACCCTGACTGTATATGAAAACCAGTGCGCCTTCGCGAAAGTAATTTGAGCTGGCTATTTTATTGGATTAAAAATATGTATATATATAGGTATATATATATATATTTCAAGTTTTTTTTATCGATTTTGACATTTCTTGTAACGAATTCAGACGATATAAAAGACGAAACAAGAAAAATATAAAAATTTAGACGATAAAAGCTTGTCATAACCGGGAATCGAACCCAGAATCCGCTCGCACCGAAAGCCGGCCTGCATCTAACTGCACTACGGACAAAGGCGATGATTCGTTTTCCAATATTTTTAATAATTTGCGTAAAATAATATTTTTTTTTTAACTATACTCCGTTTGAGATGGTGTTTAGAATCACGTTTTCTTCAAGTCATGGTTTTGAAAATTCAAAATTTCAAAGTTTAATGATTCTTCACGCACCCACCCCAGAAACTAATTGCCGAAATTAGTATCATGTTGTCCCATAAAAGCTGTAGGCTACACTTTTGACAAATTACAAACAAGAAGATAAAAACAAATAAAAAATAATTACTCAAATAATGTTAGGTAAAACACGCTTATTTGTAACTCTCATTTTATTTACACTATCACCTCAGTATTAGCACTCATCATATATATATATACAATGTTCAGGAGGAAATTACTGTTGTAATGTCATCGTAACCGTAGTCGCAATAGACTTATTTTAAATACGCCCTACATTGAGAACATTATAAAATAGACTGAACATAGGTGAAAACTATATATATATATATATAATTAGTAAGTAATGTCATCGTAACCGTAGTCGCAATAGACTTATTTTAAATACGCCCTACATTGAGAACATTATAAAATAGACTGAACATAGGTGAAAACTATATATATATATATATAATTAGTAAGTAATGTCATCGTAACCGTAGTCGCAATAGACTTATTTTAAATACGCCCTACATTGAGAACATTATAAAATAGACTGAACATAGGTGAAAACTATATATATATATATAATTAGTAAGTTTTCACCTATGTTCAGTCTATGTTATAATGTTCTCAATGTAGGGCGTATTTAAAATAAGTCTATTGCGACTACGGTTACGATGACATTACAATAGTAATTTCCTCCTGAACAAGTAATTTGCTGCATATTAAATATTCGAGAGCTCCTTTACATTCAGCGATTTAAAGAAGGAAAAGATTTCTTTTTGCCCTTCCCAGCTTATAGAAAGTCTGTTAAATCAAGGGGGATATGTATAGCTTGGCTCTTTGGGGATTTCTTCAGGCGAATCATACTTGTTTCAGTTAGCTAGCAGCTCATCTGCAGCTATACGTTATTTGCGGGAAATTGCTTGAAAATCTCACAACAAAGACCACGTTCTGCTTTCTTCGAGAATTTCATTACATTAGGTCAACCATTTTTTTTCTTCCAAAAAGAGTAAAATTTTCCTGCGTTTACGAGCGGATTTCGCAGAACTTAGTGCATTAAAACCTCATAAAAGTTTATTTTACTCTCTTTGTCTCTTTCTCTTTCTTTCTCTTTCTCTCTCCCTCTCTCTCTCTCTCTCTCTCTTTGCCAGATTTCTCCAGGGATATTTTGCAATAATCTGGGTTACTAAAGTTTCTAAATTTTTGTTCACACTTGAAATTAGTTAATTAGCATTAAAACCAAAATAGCGCGACATTATTTCAGTTCAATTAAACACATACGCTTGGCTAGTTTGTCGACACAAATATTTAATTTTGCATTTATTTTACTTCAACACAACCGTACTGCAGTATGAATTCATCTTCCACTCTTTAGGAGAACTGAACATATTGCTGGCACTCGTGCGAACTTTTACTAAATAAAAATTATTTTAAATATATATAAATATGTTTTTACGTTTCTATCTCAGATAAATTAAAGCCCCCGATATTTTTGGGAGAGTACAGCAAACATTACAACTTTACATTTTATTGTACACCGTTACATTAACACCATTATTGTGATGATAATAATATTAATACGTAAATAAAAATAAAGATATTTTCCAGAAATTGTCTTGGCTGTCTGATATTTCAAGTATGACATCAGCTGATTAAGGCTTGTTCTATGTAGATTTATGTTTTCATTTTTATTTTTAATGCGTTCTTGAAGTTTTTCCGTGAAATACAGTGCAAAACTGCAATGGTGTATGTCCAAAGAATTGTATTAAATCAATTTCAAAACTCCCCGATGCTGAAGTATTATTACATTATATGATTCTGAAATATTATATATATTTATTCAATAATACAAGCATCATGATGCAATAAACTGTAAATTTAAAAAAAAAATATGCTTTATTTGTACATTTATTTATCTCGAATGCGATACTGGAAGTAAACCTTTATAAACAAACCTCTTTTTTCATTCCTAACATGTTCATCAAAACTATTGACCAAAATCTTATTTTGTTGAACAATGTAACTTATGTGTCATTATACGTATGTAAACCATATTTACAGACTAGTAAGATGATAATTGCTGCAGATATTTCAACAAAATCATTTTTTTTTTTATTTAACTCAAAAGTTGCATTTATATTCAAGGTACGGAATAAGCCCTTAAACATAAATTACCCGTGGGAGATGATGTCTGTGTGTTGACCTTTCACGGATGTTACTTTCAATATAATCGTCGTAGCTGCTCCGGCAGCGAATTCTAGCGGCGGGTGGGGAAACTACGTGCGATTCGCGTCGAGAAATTAAGCTGAAAACGCCATTCTGTATATTTATCACGCTATGCGTTATTTTAAATAATTCTACGTTGAATTTAGTGTCGAGTTCCGTATTACAAATGTATTTGCAAAATTGAGAACACATGAATTTGCTCGTTACCGAAGTTAGATGTTTACACATCACTGGAGGATACTAAACGACTCGCTCATATATATATATATATATATATATATATATATATATATTGTTTTGTTTTCATGCCCAACTCTGTCAACTCGGGCACGCCATGTGAAACGGAGCCTGGCGTTGATATATACACACACGACAAGTGATTTCTGTCGTCACCTTGTTGCCTTTTCGCGACAAGCCGTTGTTAATCAATCAAATTTCCCGTCCGCGCTGACATAATCTGAAAATTCATGGTGGATGTTTTTGTTTATTTGTTTATTTATTTCTGTTACCTTTTCCAGCGTTTCCCGGTCATTTACAAGCCGCGTCACATCTCAGTGATAGAGAGAGAGAGAGAGAATCATTTCGTGTGTTGTTTGCAAACAAGCAGGCGTTTAATGCCGCCTTGTTTACACGGTTCGATAAAACGATATACAATACGACTCCAACGTGCTTCGCGTTCATTTTAGAATACCGTCACACATACACAGGTACTTCTGTCTTGCACTGCGCTCTTTCATCGTGTTTCATTTTCAAAACAAAAAAAACTGTTTCGTTGATGGCGCAGGCAAACAAATAACTGTCATACACCAGCACGTCGCACACGACATAAAAAAATTTTTATTGTGTGTGTATGGTGCATTGATTAGTTTAGTGGCGGTCTTCAAATATTCGACCCCCTCCCATGTAGTACAGGCTGAGTGAGTCAGAATTAAACCAACAAACTTCGCATGCAGGTATATAAAAAATTATTTATAGTTCTATATATATAGCCTATGCTTATATATAAAACTTAAGGACTAAAGGGGTTTTCCAAGGTTGATATACGTCTTAGAATTTTGAGCTGAAAAAAAAACTGATTTACTGGAAATTATCAAGAAAATATTTAAAACGGAACATTAATTGTGTGGATAACGTTTAATTTGCACCATCGCCGAGTGCTGGTGCTGGCACGAGGTGCTTCGGCGATCTTCGGACTTGTTCGTTTTTGGTGCTCGTGTTCCCTTCTCCGAGCTCCTTCCCCTCCCCTGCTTCATAGTGACAGTGTCCTGCTTTTAATCATCCTTCCTCAGGGATAGGAATACCTTTGCGCATGCGCACCTTTCCCTAGGGCTGCTCCTATTCAACAGTGTGCAGCGCCCTTATTAGATTAGTTAGGTTAGAATAAATTAATTTGATTAATAGGCGCCACAAGATGTCCCCTCCGTAATTTAAGACTAGACTGGCTGGCAGACGGGTGGAAAAACACGAAAGTCACCCCCGAAAGAAAAAAAAACCAGCACCGCCAAAAACCAATGCGGACAGCAATGTCCAAATTCCCGCACCCAGCACGGAAGTTTCTTTCCACCCCGGCCAACTATTCTTCCTGAACCATACTTATGTTTCCTGTAAACAACCTTCTTGCTTAATGCATGACTTACAACCCCACCTCCCCCCCCTTACACTACATGACTGAGTCCAGGGTTTTCCCTGTGTCTATGCAGGGTTTTACCTGGGCCCAAATTGTCCTAAGTCTATTTTATAATTACAGTCCTTCCCCATCGTTCGAGACCGACAGCAGGAAGACTTGTAAAATTAGTATAAACATATCATACAGATTACTGGTTACATTATGTTTTTTTTTCTTCGGGACGATGAATCATGGGCGTTTAAAAAAAGGGGGGGGGGGAATTGAAAAACACTGTTCGCGGAGAAACTATGACATTGTGAAGGGGGGAGTGGTTATGGGGGAGACTTGTAAAATTAGTATAAATATATCATACAGATTACTGGTTACATTATGTTTTTTTTCTTCGGGACGATGAATCATGGGCGTTTAAAAAAAAAAGGGGGGGGGAATTGAAAAACACTGTTCGCGGAGAAACTATGACATTGTGAAGGGGGGAGTGGTTATGGGGGAGACTTGTAAAATTAGTATAAATATATCATACAGATTACTGGTTACATTATGTTTTTTTTTCTTCGGGACGATGAATCATGGGCGTTTAAAAAAAAGGGGGGGGGGAGGAATTGAAAAACACTGTTCGCGGAGAAACTATGACATTGTGAAGGGGGGAGTGGTTATGGGGGAGGTTTGAGAGGTGTAATGGTCGGTGTGATGATCACCCATCTCTCTATGTACTCTTCCATCAGGCCATGCCGTACGTGCAGCAGTCACTGGGATTTTGTCGAGTAGGGGTGGAGGGAGGGTTACTGGGGCTAGCCTGATGGACTTTTATAAGCCCGCGAGCTTTTTCTGGGAGGCCGCCGGCGGTAACGACATTACGAAGGGGCGGGGGTGCCCTCTCTACCCCCTCCCCCCCACCCACGGGTCCTTCCTCCTTCCATCCTGACCCAAGTCCCCTCCCCCCTTCTTTCCTTACCCAATTTCTAGTGCTGTGTCCGTGAGGGAGGAAGGGAGGGCAAATATGGTCGGAGTTGATTTTGCCGCAGCGTTTCCGTTATCGAGGTTCGCAGCGGCGCGCCGGCAGTTTTGCGTTGCGTTATGTCCGCGTCTCGTTAACTTGTCTCCGACCTGAACGGCTTTTTTTTTTTTAAGTAGCGGCAGTGGCTGCCAGGGGCGGACAATACTTCGAAACTTGCGAGAAAAGGATGACTGGAGGATTTTGCCGTCTTAGGCACACAGATTTTAAGGCCCTTTAAAAAAATATTAAAAAAGTAAATGAAAATATCAATACTATAAACTTTTATTTAGTGATTTCGTTGGTTATTATGTTAGCATTATATAAATCGAATATAAGATTACTTTTTAGAGAATTGGACTTACGTCAATGATAATGGTTTCTTTCGAGATTTTGGGGCCATCACCATACCTGGGCTCGTGCCCCATGCTCTTTTATAGAAATTAAATGGGAAGTCTAAAGTTTTAAAAATAATATCCCAATATTAAAAAAATAATAAGTTTTAACGCATTTCTAACATCTTTCAAATTATTCATTATTATTTTTTTCAATTGAAGGTGGGTTTGGCCATTTCCCAAAACGTCACATGTGAAGCAAAGCATGGCGTTTCTTCACGAACAATGAAACACTCAACTCGAAGTCCGTAAATACTTTCCAACGAAGAATGCGCCTAAAACAAACAAAGATTTCTTCCTAATTCCAGATAACCTTCTCTTCGTATAAACAAAGCCGTATTCCCAATTCCGTGTTCCATTGTAAACAGAATCAACACACTCTCGCGGAAGGAAAGAGAGGGTTTTTGTTGTGGACTAAGAAAGTTTGCGAAGTTTTTCTTAACACGATAATAATATTATAGTGACTTCACGTTCAAAGTAAGTCATTTCAGTACCTGCATGTTTATGAATGTATCCGTAAGTTAACAAAGAGTCCTGTATAATTTGTTACCATAGTTCTTCACTAATTTAAGGTGGAAATATTTAACAGTGAAGAGAATATTAATTTTACTAACCTAAAAAAAAACTACGTGTGTTTGGGAAGGGTCTAGATAGGGAAGATATGAATGGCCAGTTGCACAATTAGAGCTCAGGTGTGATCTCTAGTCATAAGCTGGTTTGATGATCGACCACATTTTATGTTGCGCCATTGTGCTGTAAGCGCTGAGCAAAGATCATTGGGAACTTCGACGTGAACCTGCCCTTGGGTCGGTTGATAGCAATGATCTCGGATCGACACAGCACGGCATTTTCACAAAATTTATGCACGTTAATTTAATCACACGTAAATATCATAGGATTATTTGCGAAATTTCCGATCATATAGGCTATAACACACGTAACAAACATTTTCCTTATTATAATGTTACAACCTATTCGCGCGCGAAATAAACGTTTTTTCGACGTGACAACGTCTAATAAATCGATGAACGCCGGCTGCACGCACATAAAAGTATCCCGTTACGCACATTATCCCATTACGCACATTATCCCGCTACGCTGTGTCCCGTTACGCTCATTGTACGCTTGCGCCGCATCTATCTCTCTTCCACTCGATTGGAACAACCATCGATTTGACTTTTTCGAGGTACATTAAACTTGAAACACTCCCATTCGTTTCATACCTTTTCCTATCATCGTCCTATCCTTAACAGAATAACACAGATTGGAAGAAGTTAAATAGCAAACACGTATAAAAGTTATAGTTAAAATAATCTGTTCGTTAAAGTAATAAACATATTTGAATTAATGAGTGCAAATAAAAGTAAATTTATCAATTAAATTGTAGATTTCATTTCACTCCTTCTTTGTATCCACACAAAATAGTGATAATTCAATAAAAATGATTCAATCTTATTCATAAAAGTATGCAATCATTTCATCAATGTTTTGTTATGACGTCACGTTAAACTATCGTCCGTAAACCGACTTTATAGACAACCAATTCTTTTTAATTTTTAATGTTTATTATTTTTGTTTAAAGTTTTAGAATTTTTTTGTCATGATTTATTTCCGTATTAACAAAAATCATTTTTTTTAGTCAAAATCTATTCATTATTCCGACTTATTCGTTTTGCCTAAACTTTTAAAAAACATAATGCATTTTCAGTCGTTATTAAAATTCAAACGATGAAGCAGCGACTTTAAGTGATGCTATATTGTGGCAAACGCATCAACAAAATTTGCTGGCCATGTCAAAATCGATTAAAGAGACTTCTTATCGTTCCAGCCCACCAATAGAAATGCAGCCAACATTTCTTCGCCAGAGTTGAGCGTCGAATGAAAGGAACCTTTAGCGCGTAATAAAACGAAATTTTAATTCTGTCGATGTCCGAGTCCCGAAAGTACCGAAACAAACGGGAATCCGTTTTTGAATCTCCGTTTCTTTTACTATATCAAAAGTACCGGGGATTTCCCGTTGCTGAGCCGCAGCTTTGAATATATATACTGTATAGAAGTCGCGAGTGGATAGGATTTACTCTACGTTTTTCAGAAGCGTATGATGAGCAGCTTGGGAACTTCACCGCTGCAGTGAGCTGCCGTAACGCCCTGTATCGTCTTAGGTTGTTATTTACACGTTAGAGCGCAGCACTGTCGCCCGCTGTCATTCCCCGCACCCCCCACCCATCATTCACTGCAGCTCGAGGACGTTTAACGGGAGGGGGAAGGGGTGTTTGAAGAGTTCGACACTTGTCCGCTAGGGACCACCACAAGTTGATGCCCTAGAAATGGTGGCGATTGCGGCGGTGAATTAACCAACTACCTCAAAACCGTATTAGAAATTTTAACCTGGGCTGGCGACTTCTATACAGTATATATATTCAAAGGCCGCAGTCAGCGACGCGGGGGGGAAGAAGGGGAAGGGGGCAGCGGACTGACCTGGGGCGCGCGGCGTGGACGGGCACCAGGTAGGCGGCGCCGTGGCGCGGCGGGCGCTGGCACAGGGGCGACGAGCCGCCGCTCGAGGAGCTGCTGCTGCCGCCGCTGCTGGAGGCGGCGGCCGAGGAGGCGGTGGTCGTGTGGCCGGAGGCGGCGCTCAGGTTGCCGTCCATGCCGGGGCGCCGCAGCTCATGGCGCTCCCGCCTCCGGGTCCGTCACGCCCGGCGGTCCCGCACTCGCGCTCCGCCCCTCCGCGAGCTCCCTGCAGGCAACACGCGTGCAGCTTCCTCGAGACACTCATTGGTAGAACTGTCAGCACTGGTTACACTTCCTGGAAGAACAGGAAGAATTTGTTATATCTGTATATACAGCTTCCTCGAGATACTCCTTGGTAGAACAGATAACACTGGTTACAAAACTTAATTTACGCACTCCCTGGAAGAACAGGAAGAATTTGTTATATCTGTATATACAGCTTCCTCGAGATACTCCTTGGTAGAACAGATAACACTGGTTACAAAACTTAATTTACGCACTCCCTGGAAGAACAGGAAGAATTTGTTATATCTGTATATACAGCTTCCTCGAGATACTCCTTGGTAGAACAGATAACACTGGTTACAAAACTTAATTTACGCACTCCCTGGAAGAACAGGAAGAATTTGTTATATCTGTATATACAGCTTCCTCGAGATACTCCTTGGTAGAACAGATAACACTGGTTACAAAACTTAATTTACGCACTCCCTGGAAGAACAGGAAGAATTTGTTATATCTGTATATACAGCTTCCTCGAGATACTCCTTGATAGAACAGACAGCATTGGTTACACAGATTACTTTACACAATCCCTGGAAGAACACGAAGAATTTGTTATATCTGTATATACAGCTTCCTCGAGATAATCCTTGGTAGAACAGACAGAATTGGTTACACAGATTACTTTACACACTTCCTGGAAGAACAGGAATAATTTGTTACATCTGTATATACAGCTTTCTCAAGATACTCCTTGATAGAAAAGACAGCATTGGTTACACAGATTACTTTACACACTTCCTGGAAGAACAGGAAGAATTTTTTGTATCTGTTCAAACAGCTTCCGCAAGGTACTCCTTGGTATAACAGACAACACTAGTTACAAAACTTAATTTACGCACTCCCTGGAAGAACGGAAAGAATTTGTTACATCTGTAATTACAGCTTTCTCAAGATACTCCTTGGTCGAAGAGACAGCATTGGTTACATAGCTTACTTTACGCACTCCCTGGAAGAACCAAACAATTAGTTGTTCAAGAACTTGACTGGTTATACAGCTACACTACGAACACCCTCTTGGAGAACAGAAAGCATTAGTTATACAACTTATTCGAGCACTCCCTACAAGAACAACGGATTTGGTTATATGCTTCAGCTTCTTCGGGGTAGGTCCAAGAAAAACATAAATAATTGGTTATACTGCTTACACCACGCACTCCGTGAAAGAATAGACTAACTGGTTATACGTCTCACTTTCACACTACCTGGAAGAACAGATAATTTGTTATGTAGCGTACTTTACGCATCACCTGGAAGAATATAGTTTGACAGCATTCTTCGCGCACTTCTACAAGAACAGCATCCTCGAAACACTCCCTAGAATAACATGAAAAAAAAAAATTGTGAATACAGCTTACTTCACGTACTCCCTGGAAGGACATAAAAGACCAGTTACCGGAAGAAGAAAAATAGTAGATCGCACAGTTTCTTCGATCACTCACTGTAAGTAAAATATAATATCTTTCAACAGACACTATTTGAAATTACAAAACAATCTCTTAATCAGTGAACTCACTGGAATTAAAAAAAGCTATAACTACCTAAAGGCACTCCCTGGAAGTACACGACGGCACACATATTCCTATTAGAACTATTTGACAGAAGAGTTTATACAGTTTTCACGTGTTTTTTTTCAGTATGCAAAATAACTTAGTAATTGGTCCGTAAAAACGATTTTCACAAGCTTAAGATAGTTAGCCTCATAAAAGAATTTTGTAGAAATTTTTCCCATTAAATGTTTTTTTTCTTATTTTTTTTAGATATTAAAATAATTTTGAAGCGACTTTAAATATTCTATTAATTAAAGGTTTTGATTGCTAAAGTGTTTTGTTGGATAATTTTTCCGAAACTCATATTTGTGCTTTCGTTTGATATAGGCCTAAAGAAACCAGTAGTACTGTTAATTTATTTTTTCTTCTTTTCACACTCCATTTCCATCGGCAGCAGGCCCTATAAGCGGAGCAGTGTCACTACCCTATACGGGTTTTTGAAGGGGGGAGCGAGAAAAAAAAAAAGGAAATACAAAGATAACGTTGCATCTCCCTTCGAGCGAAAATGACGCAGTTAAAACTTTCATCCCGTTGCGCGGCGCGACGCGCAAATGTTTTCCCGATGGAGCATTAGCATTCCAGAGGTCGGCCCGGGGAGATAGGTCCTACTCGCCGAATAAAAACCAATGCCCCGGGGGAGAATCCGTAAGGGAGGGGGGGGGGGGAAGCGAAGCGTGGTGTGGGGTAGGGATGGTGCTTCCAACCATCACTTCACTCAATATCTTAACTTCTGGGTCGGGAATTTCCCATCATTGGGGGGAGGAGGTCATTTTTATGCCATTTTCTATGAGGAAAAAAAACGAATGGAAGGGAAAAAAACATCCGGGAAACGTCAAAAGTCTCCATTTACAAATAGAATGGGGAGTCTTCCCCGACGAAAGAATCTGCAAGTCAAAGTCGGGCCCTTGGGCGGTTTCGTTAATTACGAACTGCGAGCAAAAAAAGGCGAGCCTGAAAGATCCATATGCTTGCTGCGAGTATGATCCCGCCCATATTCCGTCAGCCGGTCTCATGACTCGAAAAAATTCGTCCAAGCAAACACTCGAGAAACTTCTTCGAGAGATATGTTTACTTTTGAGGAGAGAATTTTTTTTTTTTTACTGAATTACTTTAAATCAAAAGCCTGAGTTCTGGTAATTTAATAACCACCCTTTTCTTTTCTCCAAACTGCGATTCTCCTAACGTGCAAGTTAACAACTCTTTTCTTGTGTTTTTATCTTCTTTATTCCTAAGATAAAAAATTTACAAAGTATGGAAAATTATCCGCAGTCATGTAAAATGCTAATAAAAATATTCTTAGGAATTTCTAGTTAAAATATTCCCTTGAATTTGTTAAATATTGTCAATTAAATCTAGAATACATAAAATTAATGCTCAAAAATTATGAAGATGTACTAACTCACCGAAAATTTTACTGTAGGCGTATCAAGATTATTACATTCCACTGGCATCTGAATTATTTCATATTTTTAACCATGCCAAGAAATGCAATAAACAATCATATCTAACGAAAAGAAACTTTGCAAATATTTTCTTTCTATATGTGATTTCATATGATATTAAACTCTTCAATGCATAAAACTTACTAAAATCTGTTTTCAGTAAGTAAAAAAAATTACAATTAGCACGGTAAATTGATATTGAATACTTAATGATGAATATCGGTTACAGTGAAATAAAAATAATCTCTAAAACCTGCAAGCCAAAAAAAAAAAAAAGCAAGGCAGCATATTTGTTTAGGGAGGTAAAAATTATCGTACATAATAATATATAAAATTAAATTCAAGATCGAATGCATGAGTAAGAATTTATGGTAGTAAATGGTTCGTACGAAAATTATGGAAACTAAGTGATTGTTAAACGACCGAGAAAGCTACATGTATATCAGTAGAAATATGTTTTAAATATTTAGCATTCATTTTCGGTATTGTAAAAGGTAATATCCCATATATTAAAACAAAACATTTCGAAAGAAAAACGGCATGATAAACAACGCTAAGCACCGTTTGATGAAAAAGTAGATGAATGAATTCAGTCAATAGAAATATGCGTTTATTAAATTTGTTTTAGTTGTCCGAGTTGTAACAAAAACATACCGAAATACGTGAAAACAAAATCGATTTCAAATACCACACTTAACTATACATAACCAAACATACTTAGGAGTAAGAGTAAAATAATTTCCGGTAGGTATATTTTAAATTAAATTAATTTTGAAAATGGGTTCACGTGGTGTGATTTCAGGCTTGTATTTATTTATTTATTTATTTATTTATTTATTTACCCCTTATGGCAGAAGTTAAGATACTAACGAAAACGTAGTTCAACTTTTGAAAATCTAATTTAATTCAAGTCGTAGAACGAGCCAAGTTATAAAAAAAGAAGTGAGGTGTGTTGAAGACTTTGACAGAGAAAGAAGACAGATGGTAAGCGTGGCCCCCGACAGCACACAGGCTGAAATGTGTTCTCGTTAAGCCTTTCTTTCCACGGAGGGAAAGTGACTGGAATGATGACACCATGCGTAAAATTCTTACCTCCAACTGAAGAAACTTGCGGAGAAAATTACAATTTAAAAGGATTAGTACCGAAATTAATTTTGTAATACTTGGAGCGCAGCTGTCTACTCGAGAAGATTAATTACGAGAGAGAGAGATAGCTGTGAAGGAAGGGGGGAGGGGTATCTTTTTGCAGCTAGATAGGACAACCTAATCACTTAGAGGCTTCAGTACGCCACTTTTATTCAAACAAATTAAAATGACAAAACGTGAAAAAAAAACGCATTATTATAAAAAAATTAAAACGACCTTTATTTCATTTTATTTTTTGTTATTGTATTGTAAAATTTAGTCGAGTCACCGAGCGAAATAAAGCCCTCCTTAGTCTTCTCATAACAAGCGGACATAATTAAATTGAAACAAGCAAGCCCTGTGAAGAAATGAAGAAACTAGATGGGAAAAAAAGGAATGATCGATGAAATAAGAGAAGAAAACAATGTAAGACACCGTAACTTGTTTTTATTCAAATGTTTTTTTTTAATTAAATAATTGTAACTATTTATTTTGTATATACATTTAATCTTTTAGACACTTTATAAAAAGAAAATGTATCGTTCACAGTAATATAGAAAATTTTGTAATTTGAGGCAATCAAATAACAGAAGCAAACCTAACATAAGTTACCGTAGCTTGTTTTTATTCAAATCTATGTTTTAATTAAACGATTGGAACTATTGATTTTGTACATACATTTAAACTTTTAGAAACTTTATAAACTAAAAATGTATCGTTCTCAGTAAAGTATAAATTTGGTGACTTGAAAAATTTAATTTAATTTTAACATAAAAAAATTTCGAATCATTGTTTTCTGATTAAAATCTGCATGTTTTTATCGGTAAGGTTAGCACTAATTGGTCCAACTACCGTTCTTGAGGGAAATATTTTTTAATATGTGGTCACGTGGTCAAAATAATTTTACCCTAAATCACTTGATTTTGGATCATTAAGCCTAAAATATTTTGAAAATAAGTGATGGGTACCCATTTTATAAATAGCTTGTTTGGACGGTGTATATTCTGCTCTATTTTACGAGATTTTTACAAATATACCCCAATTTCATACGTGAAAAATGCTCAACTTACTTTTTTATATGTATGGAGAAGCCAACATATTCTAATATATACACACACACACACACATGAGTAAATACACTCCAAGAGTGTTAGTATAAAACCAAACACAAACCATACGGAAATCATACCTTTGTGTTTCATTCCGTTTACAAGTGAATAACGTCTAACTTCAAGATGGACCATCACGGTAGTTGTCCCAAAAAGAATATTTCCTGATACTGAGTTCACTCGTAATTTGAATTGTACAAATATCTACATATCTGAATGCCCTTATAACTAGGAGAAAATGTACTAATAGTTATCTAAAAGATTAAATTTCACTTGCAGATTTATTTCTAATACGAAATGATTAATTTGTCAATGATTTCAGAATTTTTTTTTTCCCCCACGGCCATGGCAATTAATTTGAGACCACTGACTGATCAGTCCGCAGACGGTTTTAACCCGACTTTCCAGTGACTTTCATCGCTCGGGGGTTTGGAGAGTACGTGACGCTTAAGGAAAACCACGCGCTTTATCAGACACCGAGACTCATAAATCTTCAGTCACGAGTTTTCTTTAATTAAAGCATTTTTCTTTTTTTTTTTCCGCCGAAGCCTCGCACACGCCCTTCTGGATGGTCGGGCGCAGGGCTGCCACCTATACACCCTGCAGCGAATCGCGTGAGTGATGTGAGGGGTTTGAGTGACGTGACGTGAAGGAGTGGTAACAGGGAGGTGCTACCCCCCCCCCCCCCCCCACAACTCTCCATCAACGTGCTCTCCCGGCAGCCGAGACAATGGTGATGGATCTAAGGGCGCCGGAGTTGAAGGGTCTGAGCGCTGCGCGCGGTAGCGAGGAAGACTTGCAGAGCAAAGTATATACCTAGCAGTATTATTCAATTTTTCAAACATTTATTATGTTTATTCATTGAGTAAAGTGAGTACAGAGGCAACGAGGCCAAATACATACAACAATGGTAATGATAATGATAATACACACAAACCTGGTTACACAAGAGTCTCAATTCCAAACGTAGAAAGTCTCTTCCTGGGAAATCGGGTACGGATAGACACAAAAGGATAAAATGATACACATGATGTAAATACACTATAAAACAGACAGAACATGGGCGGAAAAAAAGTAGAATTAAAAAAAAATCACCACAGTTCATTCACCGGGCCGGCTCGACACAACACATTTTCGTCGTAATGTACCCCACCGAATATTAAGTCAACACGATAAATTATTTTTGTCTAAACAGACGCCACCCCTTCACTCCTCCAACCCCCCCCCCCAAAAAAAAACTTATAATAATTTTGTCTTGGCGACAAAAAAAATAAAATTGGTAATGTGCACTAAGTGGCATATATTTCTGGCAGCAATATTCTGTCGTCTCTCATAAATTATTTCGTTGAGGCTACAAAAACCGGAAGGTAAAAGTTGAGAGGCTGATTAGACGGTGCGATTAAGAAGAAGACTTAGCGCAAGTGGTAACAGCAATGCTGTTATTTTAATTTATTTATCTGGGTCATTTATAAAATTTCCAGGAATAGCTCTTACCTTCATGGTAATGAGTACGGACATGTGATGTTTTGCGAAAATATTTCGAGACAAAACACTGTAGCATCGTCTGTGTTTCTGAGTGACTTTCCCGCTCATGTCTCCTGTCGGCACAAGAATCACAAGAATCACAGCAACTCTGCGCGGAAGAAAACGAGTCCTGAAAGGCCCGGCAGAGTATGGCAGTGGTTTCTCTTGCAGACGGCCGCCAATCACAAGGAAGAAACCGCCATATTGCAGTCCACACAGAAAAATAATTTCTGTACTTTTACAAAAGATTCCTTTGGAAACCAGCTGCCAAGACATAGTTTGTAATGGGAAGCCTTCTTTTCACAGACGAGAGAGCCAAAACCCGAAGTTCCCCGAAGTTCATCGTATCTTTAATGTAGCTATCCTAAATAATCAACCGTTCACAATGTTTTAAAGTATTTATAATGTAGATAACCTAACCTAATTGACCATTAGTATCCTTTTATCAACACCGCCATATTTATTTACAATGAACCAAAAAAAAACCGAAGATGCATGATCGGGCGTTTGGCTCTCTCGTCTGTGAAAAAATATGGCTTCCTGTTTGTAATACTTCAAAAAAGATATTGTATATTTGTACAACTCGTGGCTATGGTTATTTTTGGACATATGAAATACGTTTTTCGAGAATTTCTCACGAAAATTGGCTCATAACTATATTTTTTAATTTATGTTTCATTCAAACAATTTTTTTTTCAACCATGGGAAAGATAATTGAATATACATTAATTGAACTTTATTTTGTTTTATTATGCTAAAAAATGTGCGCCGTTAATACCGGGAAGCTACTCAGGGAACGGTTTACAAATAACTTCAAATATTGGAGGCACTGGGACAACACAAAGCATACATGCCCGGGTAATAATCCGAACCCAGTACAACTTACTGTAGTGATACATTTGCTTGCATTGAATATGTACCAATTCACAAATATATCTGTAGGTAATTTTACATGGAATATTTCTGTTACATTTACGACGGGGGAAAAAAAAAAGTTCCAGTGTAATGGCCGTAGAGATCTGCAAAATTCGCTGATTCGATGACCTCCAGGATAGACTCTACTACACTCTACACACTCGGGCAAATGCCACCTGTTCATTGGCTGCTGACTTGTGTAGTCGTCTCGACTGAGTGTCTGTGATTCGACACTTCTTTGAGCGAGGGTCTCTAATTGGCCCTCATTACTTCAGATTAACAGTGAACCAATTGCAGAAGCAGCGCTAAGGTATTATTATTTGAATTATATCACGAAATGAATCCGCGAATTTGGCACGTCTCTGGTAATGGGTATTTGGGATCTTTCCGCGAAAAAAAATACCTGTGCCTATAAATGAGGGTACGATGAACAAAAATGAAAATGGCGCTAGGGACGGGGTGTCGAGGTTTCCTCGGACGCGTCTCACGAAGGAGCAGATGAAAAGGGGATCGGGGCCTCTGTCATCTTCGATTTTTTTTTTCCTAACCTAACTAAAACTAAGTGTATTTTGGAGGGGTCCGGGTTAGGGAGGGACCTAGGTGCGTCTCAGGCCGAAGCCTATACGCCTATAGTCATGCTGGGAATTAGCCATGCAGGGAGAGGGTCGCATGCATCATGTGCTAGGAGGGGGATTGGCCAGCCACGGCAGCGATTGGCGCCATGACTAACTCCCCTCACTCTTAAATCTAGACTATAACTAGAGATAGGTTGGGCCCCAGGTGAAACCTGCATAGACACAGGGAAAACCCTGGGCACATTCATGCGGGATGCAAATTGGCATGCATTACGTGTAGGAATTTACAGGAGACAGAGGATGGTCTGGATGAAGTGTTGGACAGAGTAGAAAAGAGTCTACCATGCGGGGGGTTAGGGCACTTGGACTCGTGGTCCGCTTTTCTAGTTGTCCAGTACTGGATTTAGTGACCAGGGACGCAAGCGCCCCTGGTGGTGAGTGGTTGCACTGTCATCGTCGCTGCGGGATCTCGACGCGTGCTTCCCCGAGGTCTCCCGACGACGACGAAGACAGTTTTTAGATGGAGGATTCAGCTCTTTCTTCGCCTGTTCTAGTGCATTACCAGAAATGATCCATGTACAGGAGAATCTGCGAGATTGGTTGACTCTTAGAACATTGAAAATACAAGTTAATGGACATGGTCTTGTATTTTTTTTTACAAATAAAAAATTATGACTGAGGAACGTGTATTTTCAAAACTATGCTAGTTGTCAATAAATCAACAGTTCAGTATGAGTACCCAAACTGAGCTTTTTTTTAATTTCTTCCTCAGTATGTCTGCACTACTTATTTGATTTTAAATGTTGTTTAAATGTTCTTCGTCGTCGTCGGGAAATCGGGGAGCGGCTTCCGCGACGCTTTGACCGCGCTGCGGGCGTGGGGGGGGGGGGGGGGGGGGAAGCCGTTGTGTGTCGGGGAGAAGTGCTTGGCGCTCAGAGGGGGGAAAGCCTTCTTTTCACATACGAGAGAGCCAAACGCCCGATCGTGCATCTTCGGTATTTTTTTTGTTCATTGTAACTCATGATAACTAATGGTCAATTAGGTTAGTTTAGCTACATTATAAATACTTTAAAACATTGTAGACGGTAAACTTGGTTAGTATAGCTACATTAAAGATACTGTGAAATCATTTAAACGGTTTCCTTAGCCCTGGATAGCTACATATTAAAAAAGTTATTTGCTAAGCAACCATAAATTGATTTTACAGTATTTTTAAATTTAGCTATACTTACCTAATATAACCAACCATCCACAATGTTTTAAAGTGTATTTATAATGTAGCTAACCTATCCTAATCGACAGCAAAATTTAATGCCACACCGGTTCATACAATGAGATAGAACTTCGGGTGTGGCTCTCTCGTCTGTGAAATGGAGGCGTGGCGCTCAGAGGGCGGGAGGACTGCCGCCAGCTACCACGCGCCCGACTGCCGCGGCGTTCAAAAGGCGTCGGAGATCGACGTCGCGCACACAGAGAAAAGGGTTTGTTTAAATCAAACAAATATTTGTTTATACATGGTGAAACAAATAATCACTTGGTGGAACAAAATATGTTGTTAGCTTAACCAAACTCGGTAAGAAGTAAGAATGAGTTGACAAAACCATTTTGTTGGGTGGGCAGAATCTTTCCTACTACAAAATATTTGTTTGAATTAACAAAATATATTTATTTCACCATATACAAACAAATATTTTGTTGAAGCAAACAAACCTTTCTCTCAGTGCACAGAGCCACCACCTCACCACCTCACCACCTCTCCCCTCCCTCCTCCTCGAGTCGACTGCGACAGTGATGCCGTGGAACGTAGCCGGGGGCCCATTAATTAAGAGGCCCCGCCTCGTCAGGGGTGTATGTGTGTGTTAGTGAGGCGGGATGATAAGCGCGATGCTCGCTGGTGCTTCTAGCGCGGTGTCGTCTCTAAGCGCAAAGCTCTGAACTGGCGCGCAGTATTCCCGTCGTCACAGGATAACTGTGAAATTTTGAGCGGGGACCGTAACATTATATGGCCGAGAAATGGTTTGGAAAACTATTGTGTTTTTGATTCGTCTTTTCGTTTTGTCGTGTTTTTGTCTCGTTTTAACTGTTGTGCTAAATTTTTTTGGGTTTAATATTTTTGTGCTGTCATCATTTTGTGGGTTGTTTTTTTTCGTTCGCTTAGTCCATTTTTCTTTGTTTTTCTTTGTTTGTTGACCATATTCCTGTTATGAAATATTATGTGGTGTTTATATCCTGTTGACAACAGCAATTTTTTGCTTAATTTGTGTTTTTGTCTTTTGGGTATTTTTTAGTTTTCTTCTACAGAAAAAGTGCTTAGCAATGGCGTATGTCCAAAAGTTTACATCAAATCATGAAGATAAAGGTGTAATGCAAGTCCCTTAAGTGCTTTCAGGAATCTGTACTGGTTGTGTTACGCCTAAAAATAGCTCCGAAAACATGTGCTTTAGCCATTTTTAACTCTTCTAAAAATACGGTTTAAAAACTTAATCCGAAATCAAAAGTACTTTTCGGCCCTCAGCGAACTCTTAAACGCTTTTTCGTAAACAGACCCCCCACTCGGATATCTTGAGTAGTTTTGAAATCGCGTTGTTTTTCCTGAAGCTCTGCACACCGTATGTGTGCCCGGGTAGGTGGAGCCATTAACTGCGTTCGCTTTTCGCGAAGTGATAACTGAGCACGTGCTTGTTCGAAGCGACGCGCCCAGAATAGGCCGGCCTCCGCGCGAAAATAAAATAAAATTTAGATACCCGGTGACATGTAAATCATATCAAACTTGAGCCTCGCAAGACGCACAAAGCGAGAGACCGACGAATGAGTGATTAAAGTCCCACAGGTTGTTGACGGACGTTTTCACGGTAGATCTGTTTCCGAAACCCCGATAAGTAAACAATGCGTTCAATTTTTGATGTGTAAGCACATATAAGCTCTCGGTATACGACATTTGGGAGGAGTTATTTCGTGAAAATGGAACGGAAATCGATGAAAGGAAATGTGTCACAAAGACGGCGGACCTACTGCAAGAGACATAAATCTGCATGCAGTAAACACCAAACGTATTTTGTGCCAACTGAAATTTTATGGTAGTTTAACTACCCGGGAATATATATGGTAAACTAAAATAGTAATAGTAAAAAGTAAGCCCACGTTTTAAAATACGTACGAAAACTGGCATTACACTGTTGATTTTGCCTAGTCTCCTCCTCGAAATCAAATTTATCTTAATAGCGCAGTGGTAGAACGCTCAGTTGATACTCTCAACGTGTACTTATTGACGTGGTTCAAACCTTGTCACTGGAAACACAACATATATTTTTACTTTTTTAAATTACATATTACTAGATTATACAAATCATCCTTTAAGAAAAATATTTGAATACATTTTATTTGAATATATTTTTGCTATAATATTATTAAATACATACCTCAGTCCACTGGATTGATTATTTCATACTATACAGGCCTGTATTTTTTATTTTTGCTTAAAATAAAAATTAAATTAATTACGTTTATCAAGGAAATGAATGTCCATGAATTTGCATAGTTATTAAAAAAATAAAACCTTATAATACCATAACTATCATTTAATAAATTTGGTTATAATTCATAATCATCTAACGTGTGAAAAAACTTCATAGTACTATCTGTTTAGTGAATTTTAACAAGATGGGCAGTATTGTAGTAAAATTCCTTGTCGAAAATCCGGTCCAAAGCCGGGTTTAGTATTTTTTTTTCATGTCTTTTCACTTTTATAGGGGCAGTTTCATTGTAGTTGAACCTTTAGTTCTGATAATCGAATGATTCGATAGTTGGCATAGCTGCTCCGACAGCGAATTCTAGCGGCGGGTGCGGAAACTACGTGTGATTCGTGTCCAGAAATGTAGTTGAAAACCCAGTTAACGTATATTTATAATGCTCGGTATTATTTGAAAGAATTCTACGTTAAATTTCGTGGCCAAGTTTCGTATTATAAGTTTCTTTGCAACGTGATAACACGTGAATTTGCTCGTTACAGAGGTTAGATGTTTACACATCATTGGCGAGAGTACTGAAAGATTCGCTCACATTTTTTTTCTTGTGCATATTTATCGGATTAGAATTTTTATACAGAAGCGAGCGTAATTCAATAACTGCAGCTGCCAAAACTTGTTTGTAGCTTGTATAATTTTCTTTTGAGTGCGTATTAAATAAAATTTAAGATTTCTCTGACTTAAAAAAATTTATATTTAAAAACACATCAAAGCACTACGCGTACTAAGAAGGCGAGATGTTTAAAATAATTATTTAATACAGATTCACCATCGCTTCCGTTTATAATTCTTAGTTTCAAAAATTCACGAGCCGCTAATATATACCTAACTGAATTTTCATTTGAATATGCTCACTTTTTTTTTCAGCGTAAACGCAGGTATATGTTCAGTTGTTGTTCGTAAGAGAAAAAAAAACTTTAAAAAGTCTGGAAATAAATCAATCCAAATGAAAAAATAAATTTTGTGGGAAAATTTTTTTTATTGGTGTGTTTGCAGAACACAGTGTCGATGTTCACTGGGGGAAAAATAAAAGTTCCGTTGGACGCATCATTTGTTGCGGCTAGCCAATTACAAGGTTAACGTTCGTAACTGAGTACGAGCAAACCTTTTGCAAAGCGGAATAAAAAAACACGAGGATTAAAAAGTTATGAACCGGAACACACCTACTCCGTACAAATATTTTAGCACGCTGTTCGTCTTAAATGGCAGAGCTTTTTCCGCGAATTTCAAAGCGATGGTCAAAATTAGGTTCTGAATACTTTCATACACGATCTCTGCTTCTAAAAAATTCGGAGGTTTTATTGCCTTTATTTTTTTCGTGATCTAACAATTCCGAATTCTAATCGCAGTGAAGAGAACCAATTACATTTGCGCTGATCCGTTCATGTCGTTTTGGAAAAGCAGGATTTTAAAAAAAAAGTGCTAAATTTAGATTTAAAAAATTTAAAAAAATATTATTTCAAATTAGTGGTTGTTCATCTTGATAAAACTCGTACGTAAATCGAAGTAAATTAAAACCATTTACTTTCTGTGCTTAAAATAGTAATTCATTTTACAATTCCGAAACGTTTTTTTAAATAGATTTTTCTGTGGTGTATCGTGACTATTGTTCTTATTTAAATAAATATTTTTTCACATCAACTTACGTTTCCAGAAAACTACAAGTAACTAACAATTATGTAACATGTAGGCCTTAAAACGTTAACCTATCATGAACCTTTCAGTTTGTATTTTCTTGGGAACAAATACTCATTTTTTATAATAACTACGGAAAAAAAATAATTGTTTTGATGAATATTTGTTTTTACACAGTATCTGTCATAATTAACTTGTAATCAATATGTCCTAAAACCTCAAGCACGTGGTGGTTTCTCGTTACGTTACACGGTGTCAAAAGTATGAGGATAACAACGCGGGACGTTTGGGATCATGTAACCCTGTAAAAAATCTACGACCCAGGAGGGAATCGAACCCAGGAAATTAAATTTATACTATATTATTTTTACTTAGTCCATTGCATTTTTGCACTGTTTGTCGTGGAAAAACATTAAAGACCACAAAATAAGAAATAAAAATATAAACATAAACGCATAGAGAACAAGCCTAATTCAGTTGATGTCGAACACGTGGACCCCACTATGAAACTCAAACAGGTATTATGAACAACACAACAACGATAGCACAGACGAACACATTCAAAATTTAAATTCCACGGAATGAATTTAGACTTGAAAAAATAACAGCGGGGACGAACACAGTGAGCTAACAATGACGAGACAGTTTCAAAAAGAACACCATATGCAAACAGAAAACAAGCCTGGACAACGCAGCAAACATACAAAAATAACGACGAAAATAAACCGGTATAATGGACAACACAACGACGACGGCACCGACGAACAACAGTACGTTTCCTATGACAAAACACTTGCAACGTTAAGGGAACTGGCTAATGTTCTCGTCATGAGGCACAAACAAAATGACTTTTGGATTATTGTATTCTTTTTATTACTGAGAAGTGGGAGACTTTCAACCCGAAAATGGTGACTGCAAATTCAACCGAAACTTTGGTGAAACTTCCACTTTTTACACGGCCAAAACATATAAGCCAAGAAACCTCAAAACCTCCGTGAAAGACATCGATTCTTATAATTATAATTTTTTATTAATAATATATAACTAAATAACACAGTTCATGAAAACTAAAAACTGAACCTTATAATACTATAATTGTTGAAACTGCTCCTACTAAAGTTCATGGTCATATTTCTGCTATTTGACAAGGGGGAGGGGGGAAGATTAGTTTAATGGACATTAATTAACTTCTTTCGCTTATAGTTTTCTAAGAGCTGCAAGTAAATATCCCTATATAAAAAAAAAGTGTCTCTTGAGCGGCAGCGCATCAAAAAGAACAAAGCGCTGCATACAAAGCAAAATCCATTAAATATGCATCACGCAATTTTTTCGGGATACAGATTGTTTATAACTATGCAGGTAACAGAACCAAGGGTCCCAGCGTTTGTTGCCTATATGCTTTACTGGCCACATTGGAATCATTTAAAACTCGATAGTTTTTTGTGAAAACTCAGTTTTCCGTCGATGGGAACTAATCGAAAGTTGCTTTCCGAATAGAGAAAGATGTACATATGTCTGTTCTACTATACGAGTGCGGGAATGAAGTTCAAATCACGTAAAAATATGTTGTGTTGTAAATCACCATGATAACAAGTGGTGTGCCAGTGTTCTCAGGCTGATTCTGATAACCAGGAAAAAAAAATTATATAGTCATAGTAGTCGAGATAGTTTCAGTCCCAGTTAAGAGTTTGCGATAAATTTAACACTTTCCCCGATCAAGTAATTTTGTTATTTAACCACAATTTGGTCATCAACCGTTTTTATTTTCTTACCAAGGCACAATTCATTCAATTTATGAAAAATATCCGTGCAGATAGCTGAGCGTATCCATCAAGTCCGTTCCCACTGTTATTTATTTCGTGATAAGCGTGTAATGCTAATACGAGCGTCATTCAAATTTAACCAAAATTTTTTAATATGAATTTATTAGTGATTTATAAAATACAAATGAAATGCCTTATTTTTCTACATAGTTTCCTTCATAAGAAATACAATTTCTCCATCGGATAGGAAGCTTTTTGATCACTTCACGAAAAAAATAATGAGAAGATGGTTGCCCCATTAGCCAAATACGCACGTACCGTTCTACCGCAGCGTCTTCAAATCTTTCCCCTTCTTCTGCCTTCTTCAATGGGCCAAACATCTGATGGTTACAATGGGGACAAGTCTGGACTGTATTGGTGGGTGTTCAAGAGTGCATGCCTATCCCCTCTCCGTTCTCCCGAACCGCCCACGTCACAACTCGAGTCGAACGAACCAAATTCCGTTTTATATTTGATAGACCCTAGTGGCCTTCATGAAATTAAATATTGGTTTCAGTTATCAAGTCGCTAAAGACTTTTTTTCTTTCCACTTACTTGTTCAAATGCATTACAAAAAAAATATGACATTTGTCGCGCCAAACTGATCATATAGTTAAAGCTTTAACTTCCAAAGATATGTTAAGTGGTTGTTTAATAAGTTCTTGGCTTCTTTCGTGTCTCCAGTTTCCAACATGAAAAAAATAACTGCGTGCTAAAGTATTATTTTTTTTTATTCTAGTATTGCCTGCCAAAGTTAAAGAAGTTGCACTTTCAGCCTATTGAAAATCGATGGGTGATACATATGTGAAAAGGCTGCTTAGAACTACCAAATTACATTAATCTGGTTGCATATTTGATTTATGTACGAGGCCAGTTACGCCCAATTTTCTTCTATCCCCCTTCTGAACTTAGTCGCTCAAATTCTGGGGCTGTAGAAACCTGAGTCACAAAATAAACTATCATCATATTGCGTATATGTATGTATATAATTATATATACTGGTTTATCCAAATTTTCGTACAAGCACACTCATTTTAACTTCATTCCCGGACACAGTTGACTAGAAAGTACAACCAACTAAAATTATATGAAACGTATTTTGTTTCTGATTCGCTCTAGAAGGAAGCTTTGCATCTCTTTGGTTTTTTTCCCCATTGTGATTCATTCCAATGAAAGTTTTTAATTTGCCAAAGAGATACAAATTGAGACGTCCTGCAGGATATATACGCATTTTAATTATCCCTGTTTTTAAATTAGACAGTACGAGATAATGAGGAGAAAAAATAAAAACATGTCAAATAATTTCTATGCAATAAAAAAACATAGCCAGAAGGCAAGGTAAGGTAAACAGGGACACTGAAAACATTTTGACAGTGAGACCTGTGAAAATTGTTAAGTATAAATAATCTAAATTAAATACTCTGTAAAATTTTGTTCTTTTTAAAAGTAAAATCGTCTTTAAACTTTAATTAGTTACAGTAGCGTTATTCAAAATAATAATTGTTTTTCTCGTTAAATCTGCCAATAATAAAACTTAATTCTGTTACATTTATCATTGTTTTGAAGTTTAAAACTACACGGATTCTCAGTCGGAGTATGCTAATTTTAATTAATAAATAAATAATTCTGTGTTATTGTGTGATTTGAGTTTTTATAAGTTTTGCAAAACAAATTAAACAAATAACTTCGCCCATTTGTGGATACGTAACTCTTTAACTTGGAAAATAAATATGTGCTGTACATTATACGAACCTATGGGATAGTTTCATTAAGAAGTAGCCTTATTTTTTATATTTATATTACATCCATATCGTTAAGTAAAATGTAAATATATTTTACAAGTTACTTCAGTAGAACTAACAGAAGACAATCAGTTCTCGACGACAAAGGACGGAATTTAAAAAAAAAAGTTTTATTTTATTTTCTATATAAGCCACTTATTTTCACATGTACAAAATCAGTGGGAGAGTCAGTATTTCCTCTGATTTCATGAAATGCAAATTAGCTACCATACACTCTTGATAAGTCAATGGTTCATCTGTAAGAACCAATGCTACAGAATCGTCGAAAACAAAGATTAAAAACAAATGACTAAAAAAAATTGTTCAGCACTATCTCTGCTTGTGTCTGAAATATTTTCACAGATCTGGCTTACCTTTCATAAAAGTTTACTCATGACTTCGTGTTACAGTTGTGGCTGTTTCTGCGTGTATCTAAATCCTTACGCTAAATCGGTGAAATATTTTTAACAGAAAAACTTTGTTAAAAAAATATTAAAACACTGTGATATCACTGAAATACAAATAGTATTCAACGACTAGGGGAATTCTTAACTGCAACTCATTTGTAAAAACTGCTTTTGAAATAATAAAACACCTGGATTTTTACTTACTTCATTAGAACATTTTCAATTTGTTTACAGTTATATATCACAGATAGAGAAAGTTCTATCATTTCAACTTTATAAATTATAAGGGCAGGAATATCACACGTATAACTGAAATCTGAATGGATGATTTCCACTGCCAAACATGAGAAAATTAAACATGCACACGTGACAGAACAACTCGGGCAAAAAAATAAAAACAGAGGACGAACCAAACAGCAATGGAATATGGTTTAAAAGCTTCAAAATATATTGATTCGGAAGAAGTACAGATAACTTTTTATAACTGAGATACTTATATTATTTTTAATGCTATTAAATCAATAGGAATAAATAAAATATATGTGTATGTCGATGATTTTCAAATAATTACTTATGTTTTTGATGTCGGAAACGAGGAATAAGAATATTTTTAGTCGATTAGGGACATTAAGTGCTCACGACCTGATGCACCTTATGCACATTGTTTATAACACAAGCACAAGACTTAGGATAAATGTCGGACCCCCACACCCCTCCCCCTTCCCGGGAGGTGGGAGGATCAAAGCTCTCGATTTTATTTAAACTATAGATGGCACTTAATGTTTAATTATATTTAGACAATTGTATTTGTAATTTGGTTCTACTTGTCGCCATTCAAACCCAGAATGTGAGTATAGTTTAGATCCTCGGTTCATGCTTGTTTGTTTTTTTTTGTTCCAATTCCTGAGTGATAGCCGTTACTGAAACCATACACACCTTTGTAGAAATTCGGCATTTTATTTGTATTTTCCCCAATAATATGTGGTAGAATTTACAGTATTTTCTAGTACTTTTACAGAAAAAAAAATTCTTGGCAGCTAGAAAAAAAATATTGACACGTCACATTTTTTTTTACTGTGTAGTTTTTTTTTTTTTTAATTTCTCGGAAAAGAATTACACTGCCACAACTTTGTTGCGAACACAGCGAAGTCATGCGAAAATAATATATCTCTCCCACATGCTACGAACAGCTTTAACTTTGACTGCAGTAGCTGAAAGTTCGAGCAGTGAGTATACTTCGGGTCTTCGTCTTGTGCAGGAGGCTATGGATGAAAGCCGTGAGCCTTTTCGCTCCTTCTTCGAAGTTTGTTTTTTAACTCGGGTTCACAGCTCGAGCTACGTAATCAAATATTTTGAATTAGGGCCTCGATTTGTAAAGGATGAGAGAGCGAGAGAGAAAGGCGAAGTGAACGTGGTTCCTGCTCCCTCTGCCTCTTCTGTTGCTCTTTTCCTTTCTCTGTGTTTTCCTGGAAGTTATTAACACCCCCAGGCCGGAGAAGAAAGCCCCTCGTGAGAGCAGCAGATACACAGGAGCCGACGCTCCAGGGCCGGATGTAGGCCCCCCCCCCCCCCCCCCCATTCTCGGAACACGGATGAGGCTCACTGGCCTTCGCAGCTGCGGAGTCAAGCCACAGAAGAGCCTACAACGGAGTGAAACGAGCCAAGCCACAGAGGTGCCTACAATGGAGTGAACCGAGCCAAGCCACAGAGGTGCCTACAACGGAGTGAACCACCGAGTCAAGCCACAGAGGTGCCTACAACGGAGTGAACCACCGAGTCAAGCCACAGAGGTGCCTACAACGGAGTGAAACGAGCCAAGCCACAGAGGTGCCTACAATGGAGTGAACCGAGCCAAGCCACAGAGGTGCCTACAACGGAGTGAAACGAGCCAAGCCACAGAGGTGCCTACAATGGAGTGAACCGAGCCAAGCCACAGAGGTGCCTACAACGGAGTGAAACGAGCCATCCACAGAGGTGCCTACAATGGAGTGAACCGAGTCAAGCCACAGAGGTGCCTACAACGGAGTGAAACGAGCCAAGCCACAGAGGTGCCTACAATGGAGTGAAAAGAGCCAACCACAGAGGTGCCTACAATGGAGTGAACCGAGTCAAGCCACAGAGGTGCCTACAACGGAGTGAAACGAGCCAACCACAGAGGTGCCTACAATGGAGTGAACCGAGTCAAGCCACAGAGGTGCCTACAACGGAGTGAAACGAGCCAAGCCACAGAGGTGCCTACAATGGAGTGAACCGAGCCAAGCCACAGAGGTGCCTACAACGGAGTGAAACGAGCCAACCACAGAGGTGCCTACAATGGAGTGAACCGAGTCAAGCCACAGAGGTGCCTACAACGGAGTGAAACGAGCCAAGCCACAGAGGTGCCTAAAATGGAGTGAACCGAGCCAAGCCACAGAGGTGCCTACAACGGAGTGAAACGAGCCAACCACAGAGGTGCCTACAATGGAGTGAACCGAGCCAAGCCACAGAGGTGCCTACAACGGAGTGAAACGAGCCAACCACAGAGGTGCCTACAATGGAGTGAACCGAGTCAAGCCACAGAGGTGCCTACAACGGAGTGAAACGAGCCAACCACAGAGGTGCCTACAATGGAGTGAACCGAGTCAAGCCACAGAGGTGCCTACAACGGAGTGAAACGAGCCAAGCCACAGAGGTGCCTACAATGGAGTGAACCGAGCCAAGCCACAGAGGTGCCTACAACGGAGTGAAACGAGCCAACCACAGAGGTGCCTACAATGGAGTGAACCGAGTCAAGCCACAGAGGTGCTTACAACGGAGTGAAACGAGCCAAGCCACAGAGGTGCCTACAATGGAGTGAACCGAGCCAAGCCACAGAGGTGCCTACAACGGAGTGAAACGAGCCAACCACAGAGGTGCCTACAATGGAGTGAACCGAGCCAAGCCACAGAGGTGCCTACAACGGAGTGAACTGAGAAATTCTACCCCGGCAGCTCTTTTCACCCAAGGACACGAATAGATTACATTCGACGAAGCGTCGCGACGTTATTCCCCCCCCTTCCCCTACACTCCCCGTAATTCAATTCAGTCCTTACTCTTTGGCCTTGTGGACGTTTAAAAGTTACTAAATATTTCACGAAGAGTTACGAAGAGTAATGGAGAGCGCACGAATTTAATCCCTGCAGACGTTCCCGAAACTTTCGAACTTCAAGTTAGTTGACACATCTTGGCCCTGTTTTATTCAGCAACAGAAAGGAGGAGCTTGCTGCTACATTAGCATTTTTTGACGCGTAAACATCTTAGATCTCGGTATACGGCATTTAGTAGGAAATGGAACGAAAGTCGATGGATGGAAATGTGGGACAAATATGCCGCACCCACGTGTAGCAACATAGACCCGTATATACATAGTCACTTTTTTAATTAGGGTACATACCAAACATATTGGTGTGCCAAATGAAACTTTATGATAGTGAAACTACCTGGAATGTATATGGTAAACTAAAATAGTCACAGTAAATGGTAATCCCAAGTTTTATAAAATGTAATAAAAATGGCATTAAAATGATAAAACAAATCCTCTCTACCAACTCCCAATATTCATGATGGCTCAGTGTTATTACGCGCGCTTGTTAAACTCAAGGGACGTGGTTACAAATTAGTCACTGGAAAATGTTTTAAATTACTTTATAATATAAAAATATAATTTAATATAATAATAAAAATAATCTCAATAAGTCTAATGTTGATTTTGTAGGAAGTATTTACAGAATGATTATAGACGTTTAGGGGAAAAAAACTATGTAAACATATAGGCCTACTTAGTGTTATAATACAGAACAGATATGTGTTTTAATGTTTCACGTTAATATTTTAGTAATGTCATAGAATTATAACTTATAACATGTGCATAAACTTAATAGTATTAACTGATTAATAAATTTTAATAAGATGGCCAGTATTTCGAACAAATTTCTTGTCGAAAATCAAGTCCAAATCCGGGATCTATTGCAATGTAACTTTTAGTTCGAAATGATAGCGCCACGTTCGTAACGCTTTAGAGAACCTACGAAATGTGAAATATCTTTGACGCAATGTTCGTACCAACTGAATTATCCTGTGTGATAAATTATAAGTATATTTAAATTTACTATTATATTTTCTTATGACTATTTAAGTATACAAAATGTATTCCAGAATAGTTTCTTTAATATGACGTTTACTTTGGCACACCAATAAGCTTAGTACATCCCCCGATGTTCGCGAATGCTAATATATACGGGTGCGTGTTGTCACACGTGGGTCCGCCATCTTAGCGACTTCGGCTCGTGGCTACAGCAGTTTCGGCATGCATTCGCAATTGACTCATATCAGTTCCCGAAACGTCGCAACTGTTTTGTCTTAGGAAGTCTATTATTGCGTTCGTGCCGCCGTCAACGTTGTATTTATTGTCCAAGATATCTACACTGAGAGAAAGGTTTGTTTGCCTCAACAAAATATGTGTTTGTATGTGGCGAAATAAATATATTTTGTTAATTCAAACAAATATTTTGTAGTAGGAAAGATACTGTCGACCCAACAAAATGATGTTGTCAACTCAAATGTATATTTGGTTAAGCTAACAAAATATTTTGCTCCACCAAGTAAATATTTGTTTCGCCATTTATAAACAAATATTTGTTTGATTCAAACAAACCTTTTTCTCAGTGTATTTTGCTCCATCGTTGGGTTCGCCTGTGCATCGCTGTGTTGTCCAGGGGGGGGGGGGTAAGGTTATGTTCTTATTAAAACTGTCTCATCATTTGCAGCCCTCTGTGTTCGTCTGTGCCGTAATATTATTTCTGGTTCATTCCTTCCACGTAATTTCTCTATGCTATCCATTCGTTTAAAATTTGACATCGACAGATTTTTGTCTGTTTTATCTGCGGGTTTATTTTTTTTTAATATTTAACTTTCTTGTCAATTCCTGTGATTTCTCTAAGACATGCAGTGAAAGCCAGCAATGGCGTACGTCCATAAAAAAAATTTTGTAAATCGTTTAGCTGAGAATGCTTGTTTCGGTCTTTCAGTGTACTCGAAACGCAACGAACATACGCATTTCGATGAGAGAGAGAGAGAAAAAAAAAAGAACTTGCAGCAGCGCAATTTCACGTACCGCGAGTTAAAAGAAAATGACGGCGAGATATGAACACATCCAAGATGGCGCCCGCGCGTGCCGCACGAGCCGCCGCGAGCGAGGCGGGAGCGGGGAATACCGCAGGGCGCAGAGCACAAGATGGCGGCATTATGCCCTCTGAAGCCCTCGCGACGCTCAAGTGCGAGCTCGAGGACCCAATCCTCCTCCCCCTTTCCCTTTCCCACGCTTTTCCCTTTCCTTTATGCGCTTTTCTTTTTTTATTTTCTCCTCCCCCGGGAAAAACATCCGCAAAGCTGTCATGTACAGAAATTGAACTTTGGGACTTCGCATGCGGAAACTCGTGCTTCCAGTTATAGTGAATAATATATCTAGAAATACCTACCCATTCCATTATTCACGCCAACTTCGTCTTGTTCAAACTGGCAAAAAAAAAAACATTAATTCTAGTTTTAACAGGAAGTATTTTAATTATTCTTCAAATAAACATTACTCAAGATGGTGACTTTACTTTTGTATAATTACTAGAACTAACATGCATAAATATGCATTTATTTACGTTTAACTGTTTCGCACCTATTATTAACAATAATATTTACGTAAAGAGCAATTTCTAAACTACATTAACATAAAATAAATAAATGAATTAACATGGTATAACATTAACAGGATTTAAGTCCGACGTGGGCGCATACAAAACTAGTCTTCTAGTGTTCTTTAAAATAAAAAGTAAAAATTATTTAATTATTTTTTTAATAATAATAACGAAACCAAACACGTTTAGGATGCAAATACAAAATGATAATTGTGCAAAGTAAAAGTTAAGTAATTTTTTTGAGTACAAATTAACTCATCTACGTAGGCTAAGTATAATTGTGATGTCAACCAAGATTTACAGTAGGCCTACCATACGTAATTAGCTTTAAGGTGCTCCCCCCCCCCCCCCCTGCCTGGAGCTATTTCGTTCGTTCAAAAGCCCTGACGTGAGAGAGCAATAAGGGCGATGCTCGCACGGGTTTCTAGTGCCCCGTCACCTCTACTCGTTTGCGGTCTTTTCATCGCGCTGCACGCAAACATCTCCATCGAACGCCATAAACAAAAGAAGTTCGCTCTACTTACCTCTAATTTTTTAACGGTATAGTAGGATCCTTCCTATAGCAACCGTCGTGGCTATTTTACAACCAACTGAAGTACACTTAAATTATCAGTAAAGGAACTGACATGCATAAGTATACAATCCATTCAACAAAATGCGAACACTATATAAATCATATAAATCAGCCGTTGAAAAAAAAATTACCTTTATATTGGGAAATTAAAAAAAAAGTATATACTCTGGCTTATGCTCAGTATAAAATGAACATTCTTATTATATATATATAATAATATGGGTTCTCGAATTCATTTATATATATATATATATATATATATATATATATATATATGGGTTCTCGAATTCACTCTTGCTAAAATTCTGGGATGATTTCTTTAAATGTAACATGACCGATTCCATGTTCAGTTTTCCTGCATTGAGTCAGTGTGCCGTGAGTGCGCAGTAGGTACATAGAGTTGATTCAAAAATATATTCTGATGTGGAGGAACGTTTTGTCAACTCGACTGTATATTAGGCAAAATAAAATTTTGTCGCAAGTCAAATTGGGTTAGGCCAGCAAACATTTTGTTAATGCAAAAAAAAAGTAATGTTTCGCCATCCAAATAGGTAAGGGAAGCATGGGGACGTTCTTATTTTGACGAGGCCGCGGAAGTAGACCAAAAGTAATTCGACCGACAGGCAGTTGACCGACAGTCGTTCCTCAGAAAGTTTGGTAAAATTACTTCCTGGTCCACTGACTGATGACCCATTTTGACTTCAATCATTAACGTGGCAAATAGTGCACAACTTCTTTCCTCCGTGGTCATTGTTTGAGCATGAACCATCTAGAGGCGGGCGAGCCACTTCATCCGGAAGTTCCAAGTCGTTCATTTTTTTTTTCCTTCCTTCCTTCCGTCCGCGCGAAGGAATCGCTGCTTTTTACTTCCCGGCAAGGAAATATACCACGCACGTTTTCCTCTTGTTCGCACGTAGCGTCCCCGGATAGTGCAAAAAAAAAACGTGAGGGTGCGCAGATGGCGGAAAAGGAACGAGAGAACGCATCGCGGGTTGACGATCCTATTTTCGGAGTCTGGCACATAAAGGCGCGCCAACTTTCCGGCGTTAAAGCCGTCATAGTTAAGTTTTCCCTTTTCCCCCCAGGGCGGAGGGAGGCATAGCCGGGGGGGGGGGTGAGAACGTACGTTCCAGAGCCGCGAAAAGAAGGACGGATGAAAGGCGTGAGGTGAGGGAGGGTGTTTTAAACGGCGTTTTCCAGCCGAGTTCCGAGGGGAATTTTGACTCCGCGGACGCGTGATATTTAACTGAAACTTTTTGTTGTCGCCTCTCTTTCCTCGTCCCTCTCCCTCTCTTTCGTCGTAATCGCGTCTCTCGTCCCGAAAGCGAGTCTCGGGAAGAGATCAGCTACGAACTCCGTGGGAAGAATTTTCTTGCCGCAGCTAGAATTAGAGACCGAAAAAATTACCGCGTTCATTTTGCTAGACAAGCTAGAATTCAAATGCTTGATTATTGGCTTACAGTCTATCTTAGAGGACTCTTTGAGGCACTGACAGACCATCAACCAAAGAATAAGCACTGAATCAAGCAGTAACCCATTTCAGACGTATCGCAAGTAAGCAAAACCATGAATGAACTCGATCGAGATTTTCCACTACTTGATTTTATGTATCAGTTTGGAAGTGATTTGTGAAAAATTGTTACACTTATCGTGTCCACAAAATTATGTTTATATATATATATAAAACTTTTAAGTTGATTATGGTGTTTGGGTCTATGGACCATGAAACGGAAAAATATATAACAAATTTTCTGAAAGTCTCACCATTGTTACGTCTACAATAGGCAGTATTTCTCTGAAATGTAACTAATAAAAGGGAAGAGCTTGTCTGTCGGTAGTTCGCGTAGCGCGTAAACGAAAAGGAATATAACGTGAAATTTGGTACGTATATCTTCTCGGGTAAGGAGGTGGGGAAGAGTCTGTTTGCACCTCGATGCCTTTTTTTTTTAATTGAAGTCATTTTTTAATTAGGATTTATTTAGCTATTCATTTACCCAGATACAACTACTCTTTTACAACCTTAGTTTTTTTACTACGTTCCTTTTAAGCCATTTGCGCAACCTCTTAATCATGTGACTATTTAACCTGCCTTTTTCCACTAACGACTCAGTCTCAAACGTCATGGTGATTACCTTGTTTTCTTGTCATTACTATTATTTGAGGGACTTTCCCTGTAATTTTCATCATTATTGCTCTATGGTATTTAAGATTCCTCACCAATTTTCTCAAAGGATATTTACTTAATATTATCTAATTGTAGTGTGTGTGTGTGTATCTATGTATGTATGTATGTATATATATATATATATATATATATATATATATATATATATATATCACAAGTGTTCATGATCATGGTCACTTACGTTACCTTTGACGGATCGTAAACTAACGTTTAGTTATACATCTTGTGAGAAAAATCTGTGACCCAGAAAAAATGCGAGACAGCTATATCAGAATAAGTTAACAGGATGATCGCGTGATTAAGGGTAACGACAAGAAAATGAAATAACCAACCACTGCGAGTAAGGATGAGCCTTAACCATACACATAAAAATAATCATTTGGAAAACAGGAGCCAAGTAATAGTTTGTAATACTACAATAAAGATATTCTATCTTTGTACAGCAAATGATTATGGTTATTTTGGCATGTATGGAATATCGAAAATAAGCGCATAATTTTATAATTTAATTGATGTTTTATTCAAATATAATTTTATTAACCATGGAAAAATTATTCGATTATTCAACAATTTGACTTTATTTTGTCGTACAGTGCTTATTATGTGCGTAATTAATACTGGAAAACTATCCAGGGAACTGTTTACAAATAACGTAAACTATTATAGGTACTGGGACAACACAAAGCATGAATAAGAAGGTAAGAATCCCAACCCATCAGTATTACTGCGAACACTATTTTTTTGAAGTGATACAGTTGTTTTCATGTTAACTTATAAAATTTACAAATGTCTGCAATTTTTGTTCCGTTTACAAAAAAAAAAATAATTGACAGTGTAGCACCGTCCGCTCTGCCGTGTTGCGAAAATGAACAGGTTCGGCAACGACAGCACATTTGTTGCGAGTGCCTGCTATGTCGGTCACACGTCTGCAAACGTCGACTCTACGTCAGCAAAAGTCGCAGCGGGGTTTACGTTTCCGCGTGCATTGAAGTCTCCAGGCCAGCCTGCTCGTGCAGACCTGCGTACGGGTCGTTACCACAATGCCGAAATACCACAACGCCGAACGTACAATAACGCCGAATACCATAACGTAACGCCGAATGCCAAATTGACCGCAACGCCGACAGCTAGAAAACTGCTGTGTACCACAACGCCGAAATACAGTAACGCCGAAAAATGTTGCTGTGGGGAGGGAGCGCCACAGCAGCAAAATTAAAAACAACTGAATGAATTTGTGTGCTAACCTTACCTAACCAAACCTTTGTGGCAGTCCTGCAATGACATTTTTCGGCGTTAATTTATTTCGGCGTTGTGGTAATTAGGCTTTGTGGTAATTCAGCGTTGTGGTAATTCGGCGTTGTGGTAATTCGGCGTTGTGGTAATTCGGCGTTGTGGTAATTCGGCGTTGTAGTAATTCGGCGTTGTGGTAATTCGGCGTCGTGTTACACAGCAGTTTTCTAGCTGTCGGCGTTGTAGTCAATTTGGCATTCGGCGTTATGGTTTTCGGCGTTGTGGTGCGTCCCCAACACCGGCGCACCGAGGTGTGTACGGGACAGTTCGTCTGCTGGGCAGTGGCCGACTACGGGAATTTACTTCGGAAGAGGACATGAGGCTGGCCAGATACGTGTAACGTCTAAAGCTCGGTAGAGAGAGCACATTAGCGTGTTCCCGCGTTGCAAGTACACTCATAATAAAAAAAAATTGCATGTCTGTAAAGTCGGTTTACGGACGATAGTTTAACGTGACGTCATAACAAAACATTGATGAAATGATTGCATACTTTTATGAATAAAATTGAATCATTTTTTATTTTAATAATAAAAGAATAAATACTTGAAATTATACTAGTAATCAGGTTTTTAAAATGCAAGAATAATTAACATTTACTGCCGAAATTGTTGTTCTAATAAGCAATGAAAACCACATTAACTTTTCACTTCACTTTATAAACAGTCGACGGAACAGTTCACGTGTAGATGACTTGTAATAATTAATTTTAAAAACTAACGTTTAGCTATAAAGTTAAAAATAATTATGTACAAGTTTTCATATACATAAACTGTAATCAAATATCTATTATCAATTATATGAATCACTAAATTATTTAGTCAATTGTAACATAACCTATTATTACAGCACTCGCCGACAGCGTAACGGAACACAGCGTAACGGAACAATGAGCGTAACGGGACACAGCGTAACGGAACAATGTGCGTAACGGGACACTTTTTCGTGCGCGCAGCCGGCGTTCATCGATTTATTAGACGTTGTCACGTAAAAAAAAAAAACTCGGACACGAATTTTTAACGCAGAATTATTGAAAATAATGCCGAGCGTGATAAACGTAAAGCAAATTGTGTTTTCAATTACATTTCTTTACGCGAATCACAACGTGTTTCCGCGCCGTTGCCGGAGCAGTTACGTCGACTACCGAATCTATCAATCACAGATGCGAAATTTTCAAATTTTAAGCGGCTCCAATAAAGCTAGAAAGACTTTAAAAAATAATACTAAACCCTGACTTTGGACCTGATTTTCGACAAGGAACATAAATTAAAATATGAAATTTTGCGCCAAGTTTCGTATTAAATATCTACTTATTATCTAGGAAAACGTATTTCATATATGCAAAAATAACCATAGCCGTTTGTTGTACAAAGTTACAAAATATTTCTTGTGGTACTAGCGGTACCAAGCAGACGTTGTCCTGCCACATGGATAGAAACCGGAAAAATTCGCGGGTTCAATGACCTCCAGGATAGACTCCAATATCCTCTACACACTCGGGCAAATGCCAACAGCCATTGGCTGCTGACTTGTGAGTCGTCTTGACTGGGTGGCCTGTGATTCGACACTTCAATGAGTGAGGGTCTCTAATTGGCCCTCAGTCCTCCAGATTAACAGTGGACCCATGGCAGAAGCAGCACTAAGGTATAATTATTTGAAGTTTAGCATAACACGAAATGAACCCGCGAATTTTTCAGGTCTCTACTCATGACGAATGACCTCAATGTCAGTCTCATACAGACTAACTTAATTTGAGCTTTGAACTTTAAAACATTATGTACGTATTAATCACAGTACGTAAATTAATTTGAAATCAGGGCATTTAGCAAAATAAAAGTATTGGGTACTATATTTTTTTTTAAATAAATAGTGGTCAGTTATTTTTATCGTTTAGAAATCTTAAATAAAAATTTCATCTTTCAAATAAAGTTGCCCAGTTAACATAAACGTTTTACTTTACTGTGTAGTATGACTAGTAAAGATACGTAAATAGAAATGTTACCCTATAGCATTGCATTTTTAAAATTTATTTTCAATTGTTATCAATAGTAGGGTAATTCAGGATTGTGATACTAAATTATGATAGTATCTATAATATGGAAATTTGTATTCTAAGAATCTAATAATTTGGTGTAGTTGTAAGAATTTTAAAACTAAAAAAAAAAATCTATAGCTCGAAAATGACATTTTATTATATTCAGAACCATCATTAATTGGCCTATCAAATGTTTTGGGATGACGTTGATTTCTGGAGCTGCCGGTATACATATTATGGATGTATCAGTCTGTGTAGTGTGTGTCTACGCTAAAGTTGAAGTTCATCTGTTTTTCAAATGGTTAGCAAAATAAACCGTATGGTGGCTAATGCTAAAAATTGGTTTAGTATTTAGGTTGAAAGGAATTAACTTACTAGGAATACTCGTAGGAATCACATATATACGTGCCTATAAATAGCGTTTTTATTTAAGTTGTATATAAATACATTCTGTAGTATATTAAGTATCAGCATTGCACCCGTACGAAGCCGGGGCAGGTCGCTAGTAACATATATCTGCAAGGAATAAGCGTTTAACTTCGTTAATACAAAAAATGCCCCTCGTTTTGACTTTAATTATTTACATGGCAATTATTGCACTCAACCCCTCCCTAACTTTCGGTGATTAAAATCACACAGTATTTTTTTTATTTAAAAGTTTAGTAAAGTTTTATTAGAAACTAAAGACGTTGCATTGGTTTCAAGAGTTTTTTTTTTTTGCTTTATAATTGCTTATAGTTTAATTTTGAAGTTTTATCTTCGTTAAGGTATAACTCGCCAATTAAAATGTTTTCAAAATATCCCGCAACGTGTAATGTCCCTTGACACTATTATTACAGATGTAGTCATTCACAAAAATTAATTCAGTAGCAAACGCCGAAGACTTCACAGTGGAAACCATTTGCAGCATCCAATCATTATATGCATAATATGATTTGTCGAAGCCAACATTTGAACATAAATCGACAGAAAAAATTTTATGGCCTAAAAACTGTTCAAACCAGGATGACAAATTTCGGTTCTCATTTCCCCCACCCCTCTTCGGACCACCGCCTAGTCAGTGTTAGTGAGGCGGGATGATAAGAGCGACGCTCGCTGGTGCTTCTAGCGCGGTATCGCCTCTAAGCGCAAGGCTGTGGACTGGCACGCATTCTTCTCGTCGCGCATACGACAACTATGATATTTGAGTGGTAACCATTACATCATATGGCGGATAAATGAAGACAAGGGTGTAATGCAAGTCCTTTGAGTGCTTTCAAGAATCTGTACCAGGCGTTTGATGCCTGAAAAAAGTAGACAGAAAACACGTGTTTTAGACATTTTCACTTTTATAAAAAAAATACAGTTTATAAACTAAATACGGAAACAGAACTACCTACTCAGTATAAATATTCTTAAATATTTTTCGTGAAAGACACCGCTCCGATATCTTGAACAGTTTTCAAATAGCATGGTTTTTTTTTTCTAAAGCTCTACACACCTCTGTGTGTGTGTATGAATGTATGTGTGTGTATGTATGTATGTGTGTGTGTGTCCAGGTAGGCGGGTGTCTTAAGGTGTGCAGCGACAGCTACGTCCTTGCATTCGAGTAGAATAATCGTGTTTGCCTTCCCAGCAGAAAAAAGAAAAGAAAAGAAAAGAAAAATAACTCCGGAAGCTTTCTGCGATATACCTTGCGACGTTTCGCGAGGAAGCGAGTTGGCGAGCGGAAATAAAATGGCTTCTCGGCGCGAGTTGGAGTCGGAAGACCTCCCGGCACGTTGGGCTGATGGAGTTTCGAGCGGGGGGGGGAGGGGATGGGGGGGAAGGGGGTGGGGGAAGCCGATAACAGCCGAGCGGACCCGAGACAAAATCACTCGGACGGAAAGCGAACGCGAAGCACGCTTAGATTCATTGACCCCCGAACAGTCCCCGACACGGTTATATATAATATATATTATATATATATAATTAGGGACCGGAAAAATTCGCGGGTTCTATTACCTGTAGGATGAACTACATTATTCTACGTACACTCGGTCAAATGCCACCCACTCATTGGCTGCTGTTTTGTGAGACGTTCCATCGTAGCAGCCTGTGATTCGATAAAGCTTTGGTCAGGTGTTTCTCATTGGCCCAGAGTCATCGAGGTGAGTTGTGAGCCAATAGCAGAGGCGGCACTGAGGTATAACTATTTGTATTTTAGCCTTTCGCGAAATGAATTCGCGAATTTTTCCGGTATATATATATATATATATATATATATATATATATATATATATATATATATATATATATATATACACACACACCGGAAGAAATTTTTTTTGAAACCTTTCAAAGAATGCAACGTAAATAGTGCCTTCCTGCTTATGTTCGCAACGTAATCGGACCAGTTCAATGCGTTGTTTTTGTTAAGCCCAAATATTTTAACGGTACGCTTATAGTCCATTCAAACAATGTTTACAGTAAAGTTTTGGAAATTCTGCATGGATAAATTCAAGTAATGACTTGCCAGCACCAAACACAATAGCTTGTGACCAGTAAGCATGAATTTGAAGCCCGTTATCAGTCGCCCAATGAGCAAACAGGTTCCAGGTCCATATTAAATCGGGCAACGTTGTTAACAATGTCAGAGGAAAGGAGCGATTAATATAGTTGAATATCGTCGGCATATAAATGGTACCGAGTGTTTCTAAGCGTATTAGGTAGGTACTTATTGTACAGAGAAAAATAAAACAGTCCCAAGCACCGAACCTTGTGGTACTCAACCTTGGACCAGTCAGATGTTGAGTTACCAGCAATGACGCTTTGACGTCTAGAAGACAGGTAAAACTTGAACCAATTGACTGCATTATTTGTAAACTAAAACCTCCATTCAAGATTAACCAACAAAATTTCATGGTCGACATTGTCAACAGCTTTACTAAAATATAAAAGTGGAAGAACTGTAACTTTTTTTGTGTTAGTGGCAAATCTAATGTCATCAATTATGTTTACAAGTGTAGTGTTTGTACTGTGACGAGCACGGAAACCCGACTGAAATTCAACAAGGAGTTTATTTGAATTCACATGCGATCTTAACTGTTCCCTATTTAAGCAGAACAAAATACAAAGTATTTTTTTTTTTTACATAAAAATTTGTTCAAGATATACTTATTTCGGCGCGTTTAAAAAAAAATACTGAGAGTTAATTTTAACGATGCGCGCGCAATATAGTTACATCGAAATTTTCTGTAGTATGAAAAAAAGGGTAAATTAAAAAAAGCTACATGTGAATAAATATTATATGTGCTTTTAAATCATAAACTTTAGTGATTGATACTGAATAGTGATCCATATGATTTAAAACATTTTATTAATTGTTAGTATTAGTGATATAAATTGTGTTTATAAACTTTTTCAAGAATATTTTCAAGTTATTCATATGTTAGATTATGTTCCCGTATGTATAACGATGTCAGGTTTCTTGTAAGCTTCCATTGTTGCTGTCAGGTAGTGTCTGCGGAAGGTTACGTTGTCTCCTGGGGAGTGTTTGTGAGGATATGTTACCGTATGTATAATTTATTTGAATTATAAATTATTACATTATTGCATTAATATGTAATGAATAATTAAAATTTAAAATTAGAACAAACAAGCATATTTATTGATTTTCATTATTAATGAAAATTTGTTAGGAATATGTTACTAAATTAAATAATTAATTTTAAAGACATGTTTACATTGATATTTAATACTGAGTATTTATATGTATATATATTTAAATTTGATTGAATTTATACTTTACCAACCATATTTTTAATATAAATCCAGTTCTTTTATTATTTTATTTGTATGAATTATTTGCATGCAAAATTAAAGTTAGTTTTTTTTTTTTACACCAGGTTAAGTATAACGTCTAAAGCGCGTACATAAGTGCATGCACCCAATTTTCCCTTTTTCACAAATATGTCACTTGCGAATCAACATACATACGATGTTTAGGAACACCGACAACCACGTGAAGTTGTTTTACAAACACCGCCGACGGGAACACAACAGCGGCAGAACGACACGCGCGGACCAATTCCGAGGCGGGTTTCATGACGCAGACGATACTCCTTCCCTAACAGCAGGGCGCAAAAAAAAAAAAAACGACCCGGCGCGTCTGAGGGAAGGACGCGGGCCGCTTAGGGCCGCGTCGAGCGCCGGGATTTGCACGTTTCGCCCCGGCGTTGAGGCCCGGCGTTGAGGCCCGGCATTAAAGGGGGGGTCCGTCAGGATCAGGATCAGGATAGGGCGCGGCGCGGGCGGACAATTGTTTTGCCGCTGCCGTTTCGGTTCGGCCGTAAATAATGAATCAGGACAGCCGGCGATACGAGCGGGGTTGGAGCCGGCAACAGTCTAATCCCCTCCGCGCGGCGCGTAAATTACCCACCCTTCCCCCCTTCCCAACTACCATCCCACTCGCAAAGAAAGTGGAGGGGAGGTGGGGGGAAAAACGCGCCCAAGGCTCAAAGCTTCCCGCGGCGCAGGTATTGAAGGGAACCCCCCCCCCCTTCCCTTAAATTGTGCAAATCCTATAAAATTGATAACAGCTTATGTCGTTCGTATCGATTGATCGCACTCGCAAATCCATGAACATCAATCAACTAAACTAATCCAAATCAATATTATCGTTTTCCGCACTATGCGTCACGGATTTAATGCGCTATTATTATACGTGCCAACCATCGAAGCAGGAGGGCGTTTATAAAATGAATTATCACGTCCTGCAAAAAAAAAAAAAAACTCTGGACTACCAAATATTGAACCAACGCTATTGGACAATATATATATATATATATATATATATATATATATATATATATATATATTTTTTTTTTTTTTTTTTTTTTTCAGAAAATTAAAAATTAATTTATTTACGCAAAAATTATTTTAGAACGCAACTCTAATGAGAATTTATAAATGCACACAGAGATTAGTATTAAAAGCTCCTACATATTTATTCATATTTTTGTTAATAAAAGCCTTATCTTATGTGAAAAAAACTTCAATGCTAGTAATTTATCAGCGTCATAATTCTTCTACTAATAAAATCATTTAAGGAAAAAAAGTTGTTTACTGAAACCTTCTGAACAAAATTATGTCTACGGATTATTTTAATAACATTACTAAACATAACTTTTTATAGTAATAGACTGTATGTTAGTTTGTTTTGTCAGTTTTAACTTCGGTGAGGTAAATTATCGGTTTACTAAATACTCTTGAGCATAGGTTTTAGGTAGATTTCGAAGAAATACTACCTATTGTAGCCGTTACCATGGTGTGAATTCCGGACGATTTTTATATACTTTTTCGTTTCATGGTTCATAGACTCCAAAACCGTCAACTCGGAATTATATATATAGTATATGTGTATGTGTGTGTGTGTGTGTAGACACGATTGCTGCCATAATTTTTCTTAAATCACTTCCAAACCGGTAAACAAAATATAAACATGGAAAATCTCGGTAGAGTTCGTTAATGGGCAATATCCGCCAAAATGAGTAGAAATAGGGAAGGTTTTATGAAAAATACATAAATGGCTATAACTCCCATAATATGATGTACATTCCAACCGTTTGAACGTATTATAACTCTTTGGAGTAATACCAAAAACCTTGTGTCTAAAAATATTTTCTATACGACCAACCATAACTGCAAAGGGTGGTAAAAAAATGATTGGATGACAAAAATAAACATAACTCTGTTCGTAGGCACACCATTGAATTAGTTCCAAGTGTTTGTAAATCGTACAATATTAATCTAAAACTTTTGCCTGAAACAATTTTTGTTAAGACAAACCATTGCTGCAAGGTGTTGAAAAAAAAAGTGTTTTAAAATAACAAATAATTCATGAAATCCGTACCTTGGAAGTAATAAGTCTGTAGACTATCGGTGTAGAAATAAATTTGTCAATTTAACTATTGGAGTAACTGGAACAACACAAAGCATAAATGCCCGGGTAAGAATCTGAACCTAGTATTACTTCGGACACTATTTTGTAGTGCTACAGTTGTTTTCATGTAAATGTACAAATTTACAATATGTCTGTAATTTTCAGCTACATTAAAAAAGTAATTGACAGGGTGTGACAGCAGGCATTGTAGCAAGAAGCTGTCTCGTAAGAAATGATTGTCAAGTTACGGAAGTAGACCCAACAATAACTTGAACAAAAATTTTGTCTTTTTTTATAGAAATGTTTCGTGTATATTAAATGTAAGATCAATGTTGGAAACACCCAGGTTGTATGAAAGTCAGGAGATCAAAGGGAAACAGTTAAATTATTTTTTTTCCAAAGTTATTTCCCCAAATTTATTTTGCGGGAATGGCTATTTAGGTTCCCATTCGAGAAGTAAATCCATGAACAGGGGGGGGGGGAAGTTCGTAAGCAAATGCACATGGGTGGCAGAGAGAAACTGGTTGATTCGTAGAGAATTTACCCCTCCCCACTCAGACACTCCATTCACACTTTTTTTTTTTTTTTCAAAATAAAACGAAACTTCCCTCCGTGCCTCAGGGGCGCGATTGCCGAAGCCCAAAAAGGGCCGTGTACAGGTGGGGGGGGGGGGGGGGGCTCGCTGGCCGAAGGGAAAATAAGAGGCAGGGGAGGGGTGAAGGGGAGTGTTGAAAGTACGGGAAGGGATGAGAGCTAATGCCCTTCTGGCCGAACCACCCGCCCCATTAACGTGCAGCGCTCCTCCGCTGTAAACAGATTAACTTGCTACCGAGTTGGACCCTACGCTCCGAGCGTCGCCGGCTGCGAAAACTTAATGCTATCATTGTCAAACCATTCCCATCCCCCCCCCCCCCACCAACAACTAGGTCGCTGGAAGTCCCCCCCCCCTCCATCCCTTCCCCAACATCCAACCCACACAGAACGAGTTCAGGTGATAAAAACGCATCGCTGCCGGCGTTAGGGACAGTCGGGGAAGTCTCGAGTAGAGAGAGAGAGAAAGAGAGAGAGAGAGAGAGAGAGCGAGAGAGGGGAAATTACTTTCTTTTAAATGGATTTTCGCACCCGCTTTAACGCCACGTCCCCGCGATTCGCCGAGTAGTGCGAATATTTAATACTTGCGAGAGGGGCTGAATAAAAATTGAAATTACCACACACACCCGTCTCCATTTGCAAAGGTTTAACATTGAATTTCGTAGGTTAATAAGTGATGCGGTGTAGCAGAAACTTGTGGAATCATTTTCACAAATGGGGCATAAAAATTTTTTGTCAACTGTCACTCACTAACTACTTACTTTTTATCACAATATATATATATATATATTTTTTTCACTCGTAAAATTTCATTGCTATCCCTACTACTAATAATATAAATGCGAGAGTGTGTTTGTCTGTTTGTTTTTCTTTCATGCAGCAACAGAGAAACGGATTTTTTGCATATAGATAGTTCATGTACCGGAACACATATAGAACACATATAATTATAGAATTCCATCCCTAAGGTGGTGAAAAAGGGTAAATTCAGTTTTATGATAGAAAATCGTAGGATGTAGGTCACAGACACGCAAACAGTGAGTTTGTGTCATTTTTCTGTCCGCCACACGGTCATATAGTAAGGTCTGGCAATTTCCTATCCTCTTCCTTGGCAAATGCTGATGCATAGCCTTGATGCACCAAGATTGTGCAATCATTAGGACCTAAAAATCAAAATTTCCCGTTTTTCAAATGTTTCCCGTTTTCCCGACTCGTGCACGCAACGTACAACTGATGTACATGTACTTCGCTACGGCAGTCTACAGGCAGATCACTCTTGCGCCACTCATTATGCATACCCCTCCTTGTGGGTACGCCACTGCCGCGCGATGCCCATTGCCATGGAGACGCAGAAGGCATGGACAATGCAAAATCCTGTTCTCATGCAGACAAAGTACCCACTGTTGCCTGGTTTTAACCACCCATGAGATCTAATTTTTGGAAAATGTCATCCTGCGTAACATAAGGAACATTACTGTGAAGTTTCAAGTCTGTAAAATATATATTACTTGAAAAAAAAGGCAATAAAAAAACAAATTAAACACAGAGAGAGGAAAAAAAACAATAGTTTAGGTTTGCGATTTAAAGTGATAAAAAGTATTTAAATACTAATTGAACTCTTATGAGGGTAACGATTGCTTCGTTGTTAATATCACACGGGTGTTTTTTTACTTGTATGGGAAAATTAAGAATGATAAGGCATCTAGTGCGTGGCAACAATTTTAATAGGCAATAGGAAATAAACTTCTAGCGCCTGCGGCATTGTCAACACCCACTTCGTACGTGTACTGCATGTTGTATCTAACCCCCTCCAACGCATTTGATTCTAAATTTGTCTTTTAGTAAGGATCCCTAATGTTATTGATAATATAATATAGCCTATAGCCTTCCTCGATAAATGTACTATCCAAAACTGAAAGACTTTTTCAAATCGGACCAGTGGTTCCTGAGATTAGCGCGTTCAAACAAACAAACTCTTCAGCTTTATAATATTAGTATAGATTGAATTTCGGTAGTGATGTTCTTGTATTATGATGTGTTTAGCCGGGTACTTCAGCTAGTATAAAAATGAATGTTATTTACGTGTTACATTTTGAACACTATTGTGGAAATACGGCTACTGAAGGTCAAGATATGGGTAGCATACGTAAATGTTTTGTTATAATTTATTATTTGTTGTCACGCACGCACACACATACACACACATATATAAATATAAAGTCGATTTCAGAAGCAACAATTAATCTGCAATCCTCGTTGGTGAGTCAAAAGTCCCAGGTTCGTTTCACGGATAATTCGGTGAATTTCTTTACGTGCAAAAATTTACTTCCCTGGGTTCACAAATGAATGTTTAAACTCCTTACAGCTGGAGGCAACGTTGAACATTACATAATCATTCTGCGAAGCCTGCTCTGTGGTCTTTTCATGCAATGTCATTTATTTTAAGTGATGGCTGGAGATTAAAAAAACAGACAGCAGGCTGATCACTTTATCATCATAAGTTATTTAAGTACAAACTTCAGAAAACGGTTAAATTTTTAGACAATGTTTACAGCTCAAGAACTGTTAAACTGAATAAGGCTGTATTGCGAAACCAGAGCAATCGAGAAAATCACATTATCAAATAAAATGACGAATTAGCACAACTCTGGTAGTTTTTTTTTAAGTCTTAATCTTAAGCCTACGTTTACCTGGAACTGATATAATGGTAGTCAAACATCCTGCAATAAGAATCTAAACTGTTATATTATAACAGACAATACTTTTGAAGTTATACTTCTAATGCGACTTCCAACAACGTTAAACGTTTAACGCAACCATGGAGAATAACGCTACCATGGATAATTATTTGCATGCAATTAAAAACTATTTTTTAATGATGCCAAATAAGTATAATTGAAGTTATACTTCTAATGCGACTTCCAACAAGGTTGCGTTAAACGTTTAACGCTACCATGGAGAATAACGCTATCATGGAGAATTATTTTCATGAAATTAAAAACTATTTTTAATGATGCCAAAGAAGTATAACTTATCACGCGCGTACCTAAGTACACGCACCCATTTTTTTAACTGGTAGTTATAAAATCTATTAACTTTTTCAATCAAAAATAATTAATTTTTTAAGAATATTTTAACTATGTTAAATTTTGAAGTATAAAATAAATTCTACAATGAGTTTTCGCAACGTTAAAAACAGCAAGTAAATTACTAGTGTTTTAATCATTGTGGAAACTGCAACTACATTAATTGTAAGGTGCGATCCGTAATCGTATAGCAAAAAAAAAACGTGTTTTTGCTGCGAACCGTTATGTCCAACACTTTGTCCGCGGAGACAGGTGTTCCTAGCGAACGGACAAGAGGGATGGAGTTGTCGGACACTCGCTTTTACTCTTACGTCCACTTCCCGAGCTGAGGACTTAACCCTCTTCACGGCAGGGGACAGTGGCTTTGCAGCTGGCTGTAGGATTTGTCAATCCTGCTCGAGTCGGAAGTTAAGTAATGGAAAAAAAAAAGGGGGGGGGTTGTCTGTAAAGTCGGTTTACGGACGATAATTTTACGTGATATCGTCATAAGAAAACATTGATGAAAAATTGCATACAAACCACATTAACTTTTCACTTCACTTTATAAACAGTTGACAAAACAGTTCACGTGTAGGTTGTGTGTTGCCGCTGTCTCTCTTCTACTTGAACGCATCGGCCAATGGAGTGGAAGAGAGACAGATGCGTCACAAGCCGATCGTGCCTATCTATCGCTTGTTCCGCGCTCTCGCTTGCACGCTCGGCTCAGGCGGAACGTGACAATGAGTCATGCTTTTTCGTGCGTGCAGCCGGCGTTCATCGATTTATAAGACGTTATCACGTCAAAAACAGGTGCATCGCAAACAACTATGAGCATCTTAGAGAGGAGCCCTGCTTAAATTATTCTCTCTGGCCGTTTTTTTATCCTTCCACAAAAAAAAATCAAGATTAATATTGTCACGAAGCATTCGTACGTCTAAATCATAACACCGTGATATTGTCACAATCGTGACGCTGTATTTCAGTGGTAACACTAACTGGCAGACGAAACGATATATCCTGCTTGACATGCGTAGATAAATATAGAGAGACGTATTCAAAACAAGGAAAATGAAAAAAAAAAAAAAAAAAAAAAAGTCGAATCCGTGCGTGTCACGCGCGTTGGAAGTGAAACTTCACAAATAGAAGGATAGGAAATTTGTAGGGTACACGAATGTTTGAAACAGGTCCACACGTGTGCAATTGTACAAAGTACACACAGGCGAGTGTACAGGCATGCGAATGTACCAGGGTGTGCGCAGGTATCCGAGTGAAAACGTATGCGAGCGAGTATGCTAGTGAGAAAGTATACTAGAGCAAAAGTGCGCTAGTGTGCTGCAATGCAAACGTGCCATCGAGCGCTGCTGCTGCTGCCGTCTGGGTTTTTGTCAAGTGATTACCTAGCTGATAAAGCACACAGTAGAAATTCGCAATTGAGGGGCTGAGAACAAAAACCAGGTAAGTAACGGAATACTCATTTCGAGTAAATGGCTATTGAAGTCTAGCATTGCACACCGTCACTCTTCAAGTAGGTTAAGTGAATCCTGTATACATAATGCCACATGTTCATTGGAGGCACTTGTCTGATTTTTTTTCCCTTAACAGTTTACGTAATTTCCTTATAAAATTTGTGCTTTCCTAAATTTTTACATAAATGTTACTTACCCGGTTTTTGTTCTCAGTCCCTCAATTGTAATAAACATGGCGATGAAGAACCTGCTTAACCGTCTACTTTATTCGATTTGAGCGTTACCCTTTTCTTGCTTTTTCATTACGCTCCCATGACATCAATGCCTTTACTTTTCCTATCGGCTGCAAAGAAGTTTCACTTCAAAAAACTACAGGTCACACCAAGTTTAAAGCCATTGGATAATTTAATATAATAATATTTGGCTCTAAAAATCTGGAATAAAATGTATCCTTACTGCAATAAATCTTTCAAAGACTGTTATTTTATAGTTCTTCACTATCACTTAGCAAAATTTATAAAACTAAAAAATTAGGACGATAAAAATATTTTCCAGAATTGCTATTATTTTATGTTATTTTCTTTATTACGTATGGTTTTTAAAACAAATCGCCGTATTCTTGGGATAATAATTTTTTTACTAGTTTTTTTAAATGTACCATAATTTAAACAAATTTAATTATTTTAGAAACTTTTTGAAAAATAGCTTCATCTATAGTAAATGTTATAAAATTTCTAAAATTGTGCATTATTGATGGATTATAATTAATAATGTTTTAGTTGAGAAATTTAAGATTAATAAAAAAAATACTGTGTAATTCTACCAGAAATTTATCACAAGAACATTATCATATTAAATATTCTGATAGTTTTAAACTTTTGGTGGGACTTCTATATACGTAGAGGTACAAACTCCTAGAGTACCAACAGCTTGGGGCTGTTACAGCAGGCCTCGCCGCAGAACAGTATGCCAAATTGCCTATAATCGTATCTGCAGGCGCAACACGAATCTCATGCGACGAAGTATGCGAGAAATTAGTAATGGCTAGGGACCGGAAAATTTCGCGGGTTCAATGACCTGCGGGATGAACTCCATAGTTCTACGTACAAATGCCACCCACTCATTGGCTGCTGTCTTGTGAGACGTTCCAGCGTAGCAGCCTGTGATTCGATAAAGATTTGGTTCGGTGTTTCTCATTGGCCCAGAGTCATCCAGGTGAGTTGTGAACCAATAGCAGAGGCAGCACTGAGGTATAACGATTTGTATTTTAGCCTATCGCGAAATGAATTCGCGACTTTTTCCGGTCTCTAGTAATAGCGCATCTCGTCCTAAGATTGCAGTGTGCATTTAAATTGGCGTGTACTTTCTCTTTCCAATGCATGATATCTGCCATTGAAACTGTCCTTGTTTCGGTGCGCCCTGTTGCCAGATATACGCCGTAGAGCGCAAACGTTTCAGACAAAACTTTGTAATGTAATGAAAATTAGTTTAATGTATAGGAAAATAATATTATCTTGCCAGTAAAATTTGGAATTATAACTGTGGAAATACATTTTCCTGGTGCATTTCAGCAAGAGAATAATTTGATAATTTCCATTTTTTTTATTTCTTAAGAGGTGTTATTAAAAGACATAATCTTGGTTTTAACCGTTTTTGTTAACATTTTGTTTATACCATTTAATTTTAAGAAGTTTGGCTCTTTTCAGCACTGCACATACTTTCATGGAATCCCTTGTTCTTTATAGTGACAGACTATAGCAAAACCTTTCTCCTGTAAAATAATAATTGGTGTTTAATATTTTTTTTCTGTCAGAATGACTACAGCTATAATAATACTGAAAATAAACATGTTTTTTGGTCTTAGAAAAACAAAGAACTAGTAAAATAAAAATATATTAAAACGTTTTATGATTAACGGTGGTATACAAATTGAGACTTTTAATTTCAACAACCCGCTTAATATCAATCTGGCAAAAGTGATCGCCAAAATAAATTATTTTCATTTTAAGATATCAGCAACAAAAATGTTTTGCAAATTTTTTTTTTTTCCTTTTGTATGATACGTATTCAGTAAATTTGGAAAACCCACTGACCATATCTTAAATGTATGCTCTTGTTTCCAATCAAGCGATTCTAGTTTTTTATTACTGATTAATACGTCACTAAGAAATATGATACTTGTAACACGAAACATCGTTACGGTACTAATTATTTTCCATTTCACGATACGTCATTTGTGGTGTGCTCAAAAATATATGGCGGACGAAATCCAGAGATATCAGAGTTTGCAAAGCAGGTTCGTGACAAAAATACTGACTGAAAATTAAACGTCGAAACAAAACCATATTTAAAAATCTGATGTTTGAATCTTACAACAAAAACCAAGTAGCGCATCTAAATATTTATAATGTTTTCTATAAAGAATACAATAGACACCCCACTCCTTCATTCAATTTTAAGTGAGCGTTGAAGAAAAAACTGTTTTTTCCGCCTCACTAACATCAGTTCCTTCAAATTACGTCTTTGTTAGTGTACACTATTAGCTATTCCTAAGGGAATAAAATATACTCTGGTAGTTACGGAAAGCAGTGAAGTCCACGAAATAATACTCTGAAGCTTAAATTTGTAAACATATCATTCCGTTCTATCTCTTAATCAAAAAGGTAAAGGTTAATGTTCGAAATATTTCAAAAGTTGTGTATTTGACCACTACTCATCAACATATTTCTACTTAGTTAAAAAAATTACGCAATTTTTACATTAATTAATACCAATACTTTAAAGTGCATTAAATCCTAATGTTACATCTGGCACTTCTCAATTTAATTTCGGAGCGTTTTCCTGGGACAAAATCTAAATGTTATTCGAAAATTATTTTTCAAACTTTTACTGACTAAAAAAAAATGTGTTGTACTATTTTTGGCGTTGTCATCTTAATTACATATTTAAAAAATTAAAAAAATAGTTTTCGATAAAAAATTAAAATTACACAACAGTGTACTGATTATAAAAAGTTAAATACAAAAAATGTTGACCTCAATTTTCGATTGAAAATCTTCACTGGGAAATATATATTCAAATTATTTTCAGACGTTTCGAAATGTTGAGAAAAACTTAATTTATCCGACATAAAAAAAAACTTTTAAAGGATGAATTTTTGAACAATATTAAACGATCTATTTTTAGTTCCAAAATCTCAAACTTTATCTGAAAGTTTAACGATGGGTGGGTAAGAAGTTTATGGAAGCGAAGAACTTTTTTTTTTCCCTTCGACATCATCATTAATCTCAAACCGCCAAAAATACATTAGATTATCTGGGCTACCAGCCTACAAACTATTTACAGTTCTACTCTCCGATGAAGGTGGGGGGAAAAAAGTAAGTGTATTTATTTCCGTTCATTCAAGGCGCACGAACATTCAAAACATCAAAAGGCGGATCAAATTTACCAGTCTTTCAGTGAAATGAGCACTAAATATTAAGCCTATTCTGTAAGCACGTGACTTACGGGTCATTAGAATCCTCTTTGCACCGATGAAAAAAAATTGCATAAATCTACTGATAATTTAGATTGAACAATTGCGGGTGCATGATTGTACTGGAGCGATTTCGGCTGAATCTAAAGAAAAAAAAAAAGTTTTTTTATTATGTTTTATTGTAGGTCTATAATGACAGCTCTTCCAACGTTCCGAAAGTTTAGTCAATAAATGTTAAAATGAACGCTTGGCTAAGCGCACTAGCTCTAAAAGCGCGGGGTCGCTAAGGGCGACATTGGCTCGCGCATCATGCGCCTCTTCGCCTCTACGCGCCGGGCTCAGAACTGGCGCGCGGTCTCCTCGTTGGTAACGTCTACAGGGCTCTAAGCGGTGACATTATCACTTAAAATAGTGATCAGAATTTTTCAAAACCTTAAAAACGTCCGTAAAAACACCCGTTTTAGCCTTTCTCACGGCCGAAGAAAAATACACGTTTAAGACGAAATCATGGAAAGAAACTTGTGTAGGCAAGTGCAATGACTTAATGAAATCTTGTACAGATTGTAAATGGCGCTGGAGGTCTGTGCGCTGTTTCCAAAAGAAAGGCGCATCACGCATCTTTGAAAAAAAAAGCGAATCGAGGTTGTAAAAATGTTTCAGACCTGTTATGCTGTCATTTCTCTCTTTTTTTTCCCCTTTGTGTAGCTGTGTACGCCGTGAATACAACATAAAAGGTTTTTGAAAATGGCGCTAGTGTAACGGTCATTATCGATCCTTGTTGCGAACAACCCTCAGAAGGCACTAATGAGGACGCCGAGCAGCAGGATACAGTTTTTAATTATGCACCCGTTGAGAGAGATACTCGTCGCGCCTGGCACCTTCAGCAAATTATAATTTTGCAGTCGAAATTTGCAACCCCGCGTGCTCAAAAATAAGCGAAACTGTCATGAAGAGGCAAAACGGAAACCGATACCGGGCATATAAAACTTTACAGCTGGCTCCGCGAAGTTTTTAAAAACATTTACAGGCGTACGCTTCAAGAGAAAAATAGTTCTAATTTGCAACGAAAAAAATTTAAATATGAGGTTTAAGGTATATTTAATGCATAGTGATAAAAATTTTTTCAAGAAAACTCTTCCCTGTAATAAAAATGAAAACTGTTTCCAAGTTCGAGGACAAAAAAAATTACTTGCCGATTGCAATGCGGTATCAATGTAAAAAGCAAAATCAGAACAATCATTTCAGTGAAATTTTTTTTATCTATTTTACAAATTTTAAGGTACAAAAATTATACGGCATAAAGATGTAATTTTTTTTTACGTCAAGCGCTTTATGAAACTACTTTTTTATTTATTTATTAATTATTTAATATTATCTCACTGAAATAATTACAAAAAAAACATATTCTTCTAAAAGGTTTTTTCCTCGTTTTAATTTTTTGCTAGCTAGAAAAGTTCATAAATATTGCACGAATAAGAACTGCCAACGTTATGCACACACACACACACACACACACACACACACACATATATATATATATATATATATATCAAGGCGTGGAATGGTGGCACTGCACGTTACTGAGTCAGAATAAAATTTTGTACATTCATCAATACCATTGCCGTAAACAAAAGCATTAATCAAGTTTCCAAAAGTTTAGAGTGAGGGGGGAAGGGGGGGGGGTTTGAAGCGATGCGACTGCAGAGGCCTCAGCAGCCATCGCGCACGTCCTAGCGAGCTGTGCACACAACAATTCCCTTTCGCCACTCGGGTCTGTGTGTTTGTCTTCCGGTCGGGTCCCGCGCCGTGGATTAATAGCTCTGTGTTTCCACGTGCGCATCCATCCCTCCGCGCTCATTACCCCGGCCGCCGCGGCCCTGGGATATCAGATGTAGGCCTGCTCCCGTGCATCACGGTGCCATTACGTGAGGACGAGCCGCAGATCAAACACTAGCTGCGTCGAATCCGTTTCAAACATCCCAGGTTGCGTTTTCGCTTTCACTCGGAAGCCAAGGACTGCAAAGTAGTCTGAAAATTCCTTGAGAATATATATACATACACACACACAAATTTTCTATTCCTTAAAAATGATTTACTTATATCGGGCGTAGCGGCCAATAATTTTTTTAAAATTATTATTTAGTATTATAAACTTTTCGCTTCATTTTCGTTCGTCAATATTCTTTTTTGATCCCACCCCAGTTTTGCATCGTTGGGTTGCTGGAAATAAATGGTTATAAGTATTTTGCTGTGAACAGCGAGACAAAATAATTCTAGGCCAAAAATGTTTTGAAAAATCCTGAAACCTTTATTAGGAAGTAATTAACCTTTGCACTTCCTGAATTTTTCTGGACAGAGAAGTCATCCTCATCGCTTTGGTTATTACAAAACACCAGATTTCAGAAACTGGAAACTGGACTTACCGTATTTTTTCCCCAATAACCCTACGTAAAAATGCACATTTTGATCACCTGATCAAATATATACACTTATGAACACCGAAATAGAGCCTTTGTTGACCGTTGTATATGGCCTTTCTGTTTGATACTCTGCTGCGTATAAAATACTGCATGTGTGTGTGTGTACACACACACATATACACACTCTCTATTCGAATGACAGGCAAATGCTAGTTATTTCATTACAACACCGTGACCTCAACGTTTTACTTAATTCTAAAGCTACATCGCACTGATTATCCAAGCAATAATATGGACTATGAGCAGGGAATGAAGTATTATACAAACCGTTTGGGTAAAAGAATATTAAAATGACCTTAATGTGTTTCCATGGGCGACGAATGGTCCAAGTAAACAAACCCACAGTCGTACAAAATATACGGGTGGGAAATATATAAAATACCAGAAACTATCATTTCACATCTTTAAACATGATAAACTTCGAGCTGAAACAGAATATCTTCAATAAACTTTGTAAAACCATAATGGGATTAAAAATGTAGCCTATCCAGAGAATCTGTCCCGAATACATTAAATTGAATAACAAATATAGTATTTTACACTGAAGTGTCAGTCTTGCTTTCAATATTATTTTACATCATTTTCATGTAATGTTTTTACAATTATAATTTCAAAAATTGTGCTTCGGACTTATATATTTTATAGCAAATTTTGTCATCAGATTTACTAGGCGTTATAAATAAACTGTAAATCCAATTTATAAATATTTTTCTTAGTTAAAATATTAGGTTATTTTAATTTAGTTTCTGTCAAGGGGCAAAAATAATATCTTATACTTCCATACAGCTGGTAATTCGTACAACGGTAAATCAGTTTCAAAGTGGATTTTATTTTCAAAACATGAAATACTTGCGAAACAAAATTTATTGATAATTATGTAACATTCTATTGCTCGGTTAGGAACGCTTGGTTTTAAAATAAAGGGCTGCGTGATTTGACTGATGTTCAAAACTTACATTCAACACAACTTGGCAACCATTTAAATAGATTAGAATGCGAAAGTTCTCTTCTAGCTCGATTCATATGCACGTGATCAAATATATATCGCACATTTTGAACTTTCCCGTTGCAAATTTGCTAACGTACATCAGCTGCTAACCAGTCCAACAAAACATCGCAACAACCTTTCGGTCTAGGCACTTCCACAGTCCGGAATCCAGCGTGAGATAAGTAATGTAAGTAATAATTCAATGCTCAATGGTTCTCTATATCGTTGTAAATATTACGTCACCTACGAGCAAGCTGTATGCTGCCCTTGCTACTACGGAGAAAAACCTTATTTTATCTCTTAATTTTTAAAGGGAATTGTTTTTGTAAATTTTTCATTCTGCACGTATACCGGCACATTGTTTTACAAAACTACTTTTTTATTCGCTTAAAATCAACACAAATGGTTTAACTGTGCTATAATGCGTCATTTTTCTGAAGTGTTTATTCAGAATAAGCTTTAATTAGAACGGCAAACATAATGCGAATTAGTCTAAAATGCTTTCAACGTATAGTACACGCCTTTGAAGTTGTAACTGAACAACTTTCCTATTGTAAGCATAAATAACAAAGTTCTTAAGATGGAAAACTGTGGGTCTGAATAATGTTCGATTGATAAAATTTCTACAACCACCACAACTTGTCGCTGAATTAAAATTATGTTATTGAAGTGATTGGTAGACAGTACTATTATTTTTTTTTTTCATGCATTAGTTTTTTCTGATGTAATGTTAGTCACAAAATTTCCCTGATTTTTCCCCCTTGACTTCCCATTACCAAATTTACAAATTTACCTCACAAATTTTCTTCGGATAATACAACCCGCGAAATTACAAATTCCCCTTTGCTTATTGAACACGCCTCGTATCATAATTTATTATTCTACAGAACAATTACGTCATTCATTGTCATGCAAAATTTAATATTTATTATTATCGATTAGTTTCAAAACTGATATCTGGCCCTTCAGAAAGAGTTAAGTTGGCCATCACCACTACTCTTACGTGAGCACCCGTCTAGAGGAGGTGGTCGGGACTGTACGTGCCCCCTAGCGGCCTGGAAGCGAGTGTACAGGCGCGCTCGCGACATGTACGTGTGTGTCACGTAGGCCCCCTTCGAATAACGCCTGACATCTGCTTCCGGGCGTGGCTGTGTGGCGACGGCCCGTACGTGACGAGAGCTCGTCGCTAGAAGGAGGAGGGGAGAGGGGTGGTAGAGAGGTCGCGAACGACAAAAAGAAAATAATAATATTTTAGCGAGGGAAGGTTGGTAGGAGCGGCATGCGCAATTAGCGCGCGCGCCGCCAGCCCCGGGACTGTCGCTGGGCGCGAGACGGAATACGTTACCGCGGCGGGGTTCGCCTGGGAGAAGGACGGCGAACGACGAACGAGAGGAGGGAGAGGAGAAAACTAAAGATTCATTGACCCCGAGTCAGACGCACGAATAATCCACATCCGTGCGCAGTCTGTTGTAAAAGGTAGATTGGGTTAGGTCCACCGCATAAACAAAATTCTCAGAAATATACATTGTTCAATTTTTTGAAGTTTTACTTCTTTAGGCACGTTATATAAAAATATATATATAAGCATGAATTTTTACGATGCGCGCGCACAAAACAAAATAAATTGACAGGATTTTAAAGGTTACATGCAATAAAAATCATGCATATTCAATTAAGTTATATGTTTTAGAGAATGATATTGAATACTGGCTCATATAATTATAAACATTAATTTATAATGAATATTAGTGATGGAAATGATTTTCATAAACTTTTGCAAGTGTATTTAAATGCGTATTTATTTGAGGTTATTTTCCCGTATAAATTATTACATTGTTATTTAATAAATAATTAAAATTAATAGATTATAATGAACGTTCAACATATTTATTGATCTTCACTATTAATTAAATTTTATCTCTATTATCTTTCTAAATTAAATAATTTTATACACGTTTTAATATTTATTTTGAATTATTAGATTTTTTTATGATATCACTCCAGTCCTTTTATTTTTTATATTAATTATTTGCATGCAAAATTAAACTCTTAACTGTTAACGTGCGTACATAAGTGCACGCACCCATTTATTTCCCCCCGGGACGGTAGGTGTCCGCACGTTTAGGCGATCATACGTAACAAAACTGAAAAGTTAGGTTTGACAGGTCAGTTACGTAAATACCTTAAACTTACGATTATTTTTTTAAAATAATTAAAATCTTGTGACTTTTTTTTTTTTTCGAGAGGGTAGGTTTTCGCACGTCTAGGTCATCGTAACTAAAACTAATGGTTGTTTTGGGATAGGTCAGCGACATTAAAAATATTCTCAGATCGTGGAAAACAATTGAAGTCTCGTAAAATATTTTTTTTTCTCCGACCACGAATTTGCACGTACGGGCAGCGAACTTCGGATACGTTTGGGGACTGACCGGGGGTTAATGAATCTTTGGCTTCACGAGGAACTGAAGAGTGTAGAGGGGAGAAAGAGGCTGCGCAGAGGGGAGGAAGCGGCGGAAGACGGTTGAATGGAAGAGGAGGAGGAGAGGTGAACCTAAATGAGAAAGACGTGTGGGAGGGAAGGGTTTCGTAGAGACAGGCGAATCTGGAGCACCTGGGTAAGGCGGCGGTAATAGACGACACAATGTACCCTCTTCTCCCGGGCCTTTGCTATCTGCCGCAAGGCACTCCCCGGCTACACAACCAAGCCCTTTTCTCCTTTCGCCGAGGGGCTTAGCCAAGCCCCACCCTCCAAACATTCGTTGTCGTGCCACTCCCCTAACTCTACGCGCGGGCGCGAGAGTTTAATTAAAGTTTCCCCTCCATACGGAGTGCTGGAGTTCATCTCTGCCGGGTGCGACTGACGTCAATCTAAAAATGTGCACAGTCTCTCTCTCTCTCTCTCTCTCTCTCTCTCTCTCATTAACTCTTCCCTACCTCCTCCTCAAACTTGGTTATTATTGTCCTGGAAGGTACTGTTTACTTTTGTTTTTGTTTTTTTCATTTTGTCTAGCTACAAACTCCAAATTAAAAACAAAATCTTCATTTACCCTGCATTATTTGCACTTGTGCCATAAACGAATGCTTATGGAGGTTTTTTTTTTTCCAGCCTTTGCTGTGTCCTAAATTTTTATGGGTTTGGTGGCTGCAAGCAAAAGAAACTAAAAAAAAAAAAAAAAAAAAAAAAACTAGTTCATTTCAGTTTGTGAAATGTTGAAATAAAAATTCTAAACGTACGTGCTCTGTGATACCGTGAAACTACAGACTTGTTTTCCACGCATAAAATATTTTTTTCTCCGCAATTTTTAACTAGAAAAAATATTTCACTATATCATTTTTTTTACGAAACATGTAGCTGACATCCGTTGAAAACGGCGGTTAAATATTTATTCCCTTTAACATATTTTACTTCACACGTCACTCGCTACATACACTACGCTACTAGAAGCCTCAGTTTCAATAATTTTCTACTAAGTGTTTTTTTACGTAAACTGTCAAAAGTGTGTTGTATTATTGTCACTAGAATTACTTTTAATTTATATACCAACTATCAAGAACGCACTAAATGACACTAAAATGTGATTGAAATTTGATTGATATCTGTGCCTACTCAATTTTAAGAGAACTCTGACATTTTCAATAACTAATCAAGTGATATTTAGTTACAAGACAAAGTGAACTACGAACTAGAATACTTATGAGTCACCCTCAGACTGAAAATAAACCTGTGCAGATTCTCTTTCGAAACCGGCGACTTTGCCAACACTAGTATCTATTTTTTACTTATTTTAAAAGTTGTAACGGTTTCTTACAACGTTTCGTATGTTAAATACGAGATATTAGCTGGTGTACATATATACCTTTCAAAATATTCTAATTCCATTACCTGTCTTTTTTTTTAATAAACGTTACGATTTCAACTCTTATTCTCTTAAGTATTTTAGTTGATAAAACTCACCCCGCAAACGATCCCTATCACGTCATACTCCTCCCCTTGAAGGCACTAAAGCCTTTCAGCTGATCGAGAAAAAGAAGGAAAAGTTTTTAAGGGGAAAGGGAGGGAGGGGGAGGAAGGAAGGCGAGGCAAAGTATCGAAAACTCATCCATCAGGCCACACGCTTTAGCAAGCCACAGAAAACACCGTTCCAGCGTGCCTCTTATCTTATCGAAATCGCGGAAACTTTCAGCGAGAAATTCTCGACTCCTCCGGGGTTTGTGGCAACTTATGTCGAACAAACTGTTTTTGAATTTCAAATCACTTTTTTTTAGGGGTGAAACATTTCTGCGTACGAAAACTTTGATGAAATTAAAAAAAAAACTTAAATATATACATAATTAAAATTTTGATTGATTATAAAACACGTATGGCATGCATCACTCACGCACCCTGAATTAAAAAAATAACACTCACTCGAAAATGTTTTTTTTTCTCTCTGTTTTATTTCGTATTGTGCTAGTGTCGTAACGCGAACTCACGGCGAGCTCGACCTTCGTCCCGGAAATAAACCCACACGTACCGCCGGAGGGTGGGATACTGAAAATACGAAGCCAGCTGACGGTTTCTTCCGTCACCCGCCGCTGCAGCGCTGGCAACGCGAGGGCTACGTGCTGCCACCTAGCGAGCGCCGAGAGAACCACCTACAGTTCGGCTCGCGGACGAACAGTGTTTTTTGTTACAAAGTTACAATGTAGTTAGTTGACTTCAAATATAACAGTAGTACGTACTAAATAAAATACAAGAAATTATATTTGTTATAAAATTTTAATATGTTATTAAGATTTTATCAAAGTAATAATATTTTGATCATTCGCCGTGCACTCTATGCAAAACCATTTTTATGAAAAAACCGAGTGCAAATTTTAAAATCCTAAATTTAAATTAAATTAACTACATACTCGGTATTTTCGTAAGTGAAACTCAATACGTACGTGAAAATGTTCATTTGTTTTACAAATAATGAGTATTTAGCAGTTAATATAGGTGTGCAGTTGTCGGAATTGACGGTTTTGGCAACAGTGACAGTTACGGCGAATGGTGCATGGAAATATTACGACGAAACTAATTTAACAGTACATATTTATTTCTAATTCTTCTTTTTACGTGAAAAATGTACAGTAGTTATTTTTATAATAATTTTTAATGAATTATTTCTTTGTAAATATATTTATTTTCTTGCCAAAAGTTTTTCATTGTTTTCGAAGCTGTGACCGTTTTTTTTTTTTTTTTTTTTTTTTTTGCCGTGCACCAATCGCCTTATCAAAAACTCGTAGCAGCTATATAGTGCAAGGGTAGTGGTAGTTAAAACAGAAATGCGATATAAAATATTGAATGTGTAAAATGAATATTTACTGAATTTATTTTATGGAGTTAGCGTATATTTCACTCTACGTAGTGTTAAATGAAAGTAATAAATATTAAAATAGTAATTTTTAAAACGCTGTAACACTTAGAACAAACCCATGATCCAAAACCACTACCATACGAAAGTTAATTAAACAACTATTTCAAACTCAAGATACAAAAATAATTCCGGCAAATTGTATAAACACAAAATTGTTGATTTCAGGACCACTTGGATTATAATTCGAAACAAATGCTGCTCGGGGAGTGCTTATTCAAAACGATCAAACTTAAAATCGATAAAAAAATGTTCAGGTACATATGAAATAGGAAAAACCGTTACATACCAAGATTAGCATCAATCGTTGTCGGTGCTGTGTTTTCTTTGGCATCTCTAGACAGCTTATAATCTTGACGCAGAAATTTTGCCTCAACTAGAGCTGGAATAATACATTCCTCTTTCCACTTAAACCTTGCACTAATACAATTTCGACCAACTGATGCTTGTTTCAGCGTACAATTTCCTGCGTGTGTTTGGACTCATCTGTAGGCACAGCTGTACAGTCGAAAGGGCCGCTACTTTAAAACCAAATCCCCCACTATGTGGAATCTTAGGGAAAGTCCATCTTTCAAGGTGGAGGGAGGTAGGGAATATCTATGTCGGGAAGACTCGTAAAATACTTAGGGCCGGTTGCACCATTGAAGATCGCTGGTCGATCTGAGATCATACGAGGTAATGAACCACGATAGTCACACAAACGGATTGCACCATTCGAGTTCACCTTCTAACAGAGGATTGAGGTGAACCTCTGTTTGAACCACCGAAATTGATGGTTCAGAGCAGTTGGATCCGAGATCTTGTGTATTTTTCGTTGGTTTGTTGTGTTTTGTAGTCGTGTTTGCATAGATACTGGTTTGTTTACAATTGATATTTTGATGGGTTACAATAGTTTACAGGAAATTTAGGCCGATATGTTTTTAGGTATGCCCGAAGTACGGTAATTGTCATCATAATGTTATTTAAAATATAATGCCAAATTCTTGCCAAGCTTCTTCCTTCTGCTTACAAAACACGCCATCAGTTCTCTTATACTCTAAAATATCCTGTCTTTCTTGCACCAAATCGACAAGGATGATTTTTTTTCTTTTTCAGAGAAAAAAACTTTTTTTAGATACCGAAATTTTCTTTTCCATCGTCATGTGTACTCGCGTGTAACCCAGTCAACTAGAGCTGTAGCAAACCGTATGTATTCGGTACTGAGTAACGGGTGCGCCATCTAGTAACGAGTACGTAACGAAACCTTACACACGGCGGCATCTCGTTACTCGCATTTTTCGTATGTTTTACGCATGCGGTATTCGACGAATTTACGTTACAAAGGACGATGTTTGTTTATTAAGTAAAGTATAATTTGGGAATTCGTCGTCCAAGTTTTTTACTATTTATAAGAAAGTATTTTTTACAAATTAGATATATGTATGTTTTTATTTTTTTTCATTATCGCATATTTTCACGGTTTTTTTTATCTTAAAAGAGATAATATAATAAAACCGCTCTAATCAGATTTAATTGTTTCTTGGTTAACAAAAACTGTTAATTATCAAATATTGTTAATTGTTTATATTCTATTTATTATTATTTACGCGACGTCATACTGTACGCGTACGCAATACGACTCGATTCGTTGCTGCAACATAACATAGCTTGTTATGCGGTATCAGAAGTAACGAGTAACGTAACGATACGATAGTAACGAGTACTAATTGTTATAGTAACGAATACATACGGGTACGCTTTTTTTCGTTACTTTTACACCTCTACTACAGTCAACTCGCAACCTGCCACAAGTTTGTAATCAGTAAACAAATAGGCTTGTATGTAAATATCACAATGCCAACATTTACAGCAAGAACTTCAAACATGCTAAAGAAAATTCTCTGTAACTAGACGGAATTCAGTAGCCAATAGAAAACTTGCTTTCATTTTACAATCGATCTTTACCAACCTAAACTTAGATCGTGAGATCGAATGTCTGAACTCGTAAGTTCACTTTGGTGCAACACATATACACTGGATCTTAGATTCGACTTGAGATCACACTGAAACAAAGATCTTACGATCTCGGATCCGAACAGTTTTTGGTGCAACCGGCCCTTAATCATTAAGTCCAAGGCAACAGAAATCAAAATAAAACAGCATAATAAAAAATTTAATTGTTTAGGTATAACTCAAATATATTGTAATATAATATAAAGAAGATAAAAATAGATTTACGGGTTATGTTTAATACTATTACAGTTCCATAAACAAAAAAATTAGGTAAATTTTTTTTTAATGATTACAATTACCAACTTGAAAAATAAATTAAACCAATAAAATTACTAAAATAATGCCTAATACATATTATAAATCAAGAAGATTTTATTATATAGACATAAAAAAAAAACCAAAGAATTCTAGTCCTTTTAGTCAGGGGTGTTTTTGTGTTAGTGAGGCGGGATGATAAGCGCGACGCTCGCTGGTATTTCTAGCGCGGTATCGCCTCTAAGCGCAAGGCTCTGAACTGGCGCGCAGTCATATCTCTTCTAGGACAAATATGAAATTTGAGCGGTGACCATACTATTAGCCTATACGGCGGAGAAACGAAGATAAAGTTGTAATGCTTATATATCATATCAGCAAAACAGTTATACAATACCGTGTTTGCACTGTGAAAGTATATGTTTAAATATCGGTAAAAAAAAAAAAAAAAAAAAAAAAGTGACGTAATTATTTTAAGTGAAATTTTTTAATACTCAAAATCTCGAAAATATAATGAAGTAATTAAAAATATAAAAATAAACACTTAAACATATTTCTTAAGAAACGGTGGGGCTAAAAGATTTTCTTTAGGTAGGTGTTTGTGTATGTGTGTGTGTGTGTGTATGGTATGTGTGTGGTGCGTGTGTGTGTCTATATAAAGAAAGGTTTTATAAGAAGTTTTTCCTTGTTATCGGAAACGAATTTTGGCATGGGGGGGATCGTGTAATCTTTTAATGGCCGCCTCGTGATTTTTTATTTTTTTTTTTCTTCGTTCCTTTCCTTCAGCAAGCGAAGTTTTCCAAGGGAAGAGTGTCGTAAGGGGATGAGGAGCGGTCGGGGGGGGAGGGTGAGTGTTTTAAAGGGGTGGTGGTGCGGGTGAGTTGCTGTCACCGGAGGCCGACGTAGCATGAGCCGGGAAGAAGGGGTTGCTCGATCACAAGGAAGGGGGGTGGGGGGGGGGTGAAGGTGGTTTGCTGTCACGAACCCAGAAGGTCGAAGAGGTGACACGGGCGAAGGGGTGGTGTGCGGGCGAAAAGCTTCTCAGCCAAGAGCTGCCGTGCGGGGAACCAGCTCAGCTCAGCTCAGCTCAGCTCAGCTCAGCTCAGAGAGAAGTTGATCGAGAGCGAGCGACTCCCGCGGGTCCTGATGCGGACGCAGTGGGCGGTTGCGCCATTCGCTTGCGTGGTTTCCGACGAAATAAGGCCTACGCCTACCTTGGACGGGAAGCCTTCATTTCACAGAGGAGAGAGCCACACCCGAAGTTCATGCTCGCTTTTTTCCTCCGTATCTTTAATGTAGCTATCCTAACCAAATCAACCGTCCACAATGTTTTAAATTATTTATAATGTAGCCAGTGGCGTAGCCAGTATTTGTGTATGGGGGGTGTTAAGAAGCATGCGGCCCCCCCCCCCCCCCGTATTAAAGCGGGGGGGCCGGGGGGTCCTCCCCCGGGAAAATTTGGATTTTAAGGTGTAAAATAGTGCTATTTTAGCAGTTTTCGGTACTTAAATTAAAAATTGTAATGGTAAAGTTTTTATTCATTTTAATACGAAATTTGTTTGAGTGATGAATAAGATATTATCTAATTAAAGATTTGGTGCTAAGGGGGGGGGGGGGGTTGTTTGAACCCCTAAAACCACCCCTGGCTACGCCCCTGAATGTAGCTAACCTAACCTAATTGACTATTAGTATTCTTTTATCAACACATTTACACTGAACCAAAAAAAAAAACGAAGATGCACGATCGGACGTTTGGCTTTCTCGTCTGTGAAAAGGTTTCCCACCTTGGACACATATACAGTGGGCATAGCTTCAGGGAAGGAAAAAAAAAAATTACCCTCGCGATTTGAAAACTGTTCACAAGATACACGTACCAAAAAGCCTGGGAAATATTTTTACTTTCTATGCTCGTGATGTTAGTAACTCATTTTTACATTACAACAAAGGTATATTTTTCAACCACACATACTAGCCGATTTATTTTTTAAATTTTTCTGGGTAGTTTGACATGCTTATTACAAAATAATTATTATTTAGCTAAAAGTGCATCACGTACCAGTCAAATGAACACTGCTTTTTGATTTTTTAATTAATGTGTCATGAAACATTTAAGTGTCAAATTTGTTAAATCTTATGCTATATTTACGAATAAACTTTATGTTTATTAAAAGCATTTAAGAAAACGCTAACAGCGGATTAAGTTTTTTAGGAGACTTTTTTTGAAGAATAAAAATAGCTAAGACGTGTGTTTTTCTTTTACATTAATTTTTGAGGAATGAAACACTCGGTAAAGATTCTTGAAAGCACTCAATAAACTTGCATTATGCCTTTATCTTCATTTCTCCTTCATACAATATTATGGTTACCGCTCGAATCTCATAAGTGCCTTATGCACGACGCCAGTTCAGAGCCTTGCGCTTAGAGGCGATACCGCAGTGGAAGCACCAGCGAGCATCGCACTTATCAACCCGCCTCACTTAAAACCAGGGGCGCAACAACAGGGGGGGGGGGGCAAGGGTATTTTGCCCCCCTCTGAAACCTTGAAGTGGGGGCAAACGGGGGCAAATAAATTGCTGTGTAATCAATTTTTAGATAATAAAACTGCTTAAATAGCACCATTTTCCACCATGAAATACAAATTTTCCCGGGGGAGGACCCCCGGGCCCCCCACTTCAATAGGAGGATCGATGATTCTTTATAAAAAGGTGTATCGCCCCCCCCCCCCTTTGGAAATTTAGTTGTTGCGCCCCTGCTTAAAACGATACAGCCCTGACAATGCGGGCTAGATAAAGGTACAGAATATGCCATCTTGGTTTCAACCTTTTTATATTATTATTTAAGCCCATAAAAATTTTCTGTTTCAATTGTTTACGTTTATGTCAAAGCATATTGTATTTACTTAAGCACTAAAGTGGTAAGCCTAAAGTTAAGAGAGACTAGCTGCAACAAATATTATTTCCTGTGAAGTCATTTGCGTTATGAATTGATTTTTTTTTTTTTAATGTCTTCAACCTAATTAATACTATCATGGTCTTTGAAAAGTTTAAATGCAAATTTTCTAAAATTAAACGATACAAAATTGTTATAGCATAAAAACCTGTCGAAATGCATATAGCGTTCACGAAATACTCCCACCAAATGCCGTATACCAAGAGTAGAGATATTACGGATAAAAAAAAATTGTTTGTCTGTAAAGTCGGTTTACGGACGATATTTTAACGTGACAACGTCATAACAAAACATTGATGAAATTATTGCATACTTTTATGAATAAAATTGAAACATTTTTATTGAATTGTCACTATTTTGTATGGATACAAAGAAGGAGTGAAATGAAATCTACAATTTAATTGATAAATTTACTTTTATTTGCACTCATTAATCCAAATATGTTTATTACTTTAACGAAGAGATTATTTTAACTATAACTTTTATACATGTTTGCTATTTAACTTCTTCCAATCTGTGTTATTCTGTTAAGGATAGGACGATGATAGGAAAAGTAGGAAACCAATGTGAGTGTTTCAAGTTTAATTGTGCCTCGAAAAAGTCAACTCGATGGTTGTTCCAATCGAGTGGGAGAGAGATAGATGCGGCGCAAGCGTACAATGAGCGTAACGGGACAATGTTCGTAACGGGACACTTTCGTGCGTGCAGCCGGCGTTCATCGATTTATTGGACGTTGTCAACTCAAAAAAAAAAAAACGCAGCCACCAAAAAACCAGTTCTCACGGGATGCAGACATCTCGTCTCGCCGTGTCCCGTCTCGGTAGTTTCGAGTTACGTGGAGGAACTGGTCTGTGAACCCGAGCCTACTCTTCCTCGCACTCGTGGGAAAACTGGCTGCAGTATGCATGTACGTGTGTGTGTGTGTGTGTGTGTGTGTTGCAACTCTCTCCCTCTCTACCCCCCCCACGCATTGTTGCAACGTGAACCCCAGGTGCTTCCTGGGAACAGGGGCCGGTTTGAATTACATCAGTGGAATGAAATCGAGACGTTCTCTGGGCTTCACAGCATAAGGGGGGGCCGATGAACCTAGATAGTTCCATCATTTGTATTGCCTCACGCAACAATGTCAATTAAGTGAGAGGATCCATTATCTGGTTCGGCAAATTCCGTAATCCGGTACAAATCGAGCATTTTCAGGTAAAATTTCGGCTTTTGACCGCCTGTTTCGTTACTGGCACTGCCGGCGTTTTGAGTTCGCAAGAGTTTATCCTTTATGTCGGTTTTCATTTCAGTACAATATTTCCTATTTTCTAGCGATACCTATTCCAGTTTAAAATAGATATTGACATTCAATAATCTGAAAAAAATTGCTTATTCGGTAGTACTCTTTAACATGCTTAATTGAATCCTTTTGACTTTACACAATGCATTCTAATCAGTGGCGGATACAGAAAAATCTCAAGGGGGGTGCGCAGGTCTACCTCTTCCACACACTCCCTTATTACGTCACCTTGGTTGCTTGGATGCAGCCAGAGATCTTTTTCCAAGCTCTATCCGTTTCATTTACGTCTCGCCCGAATATTAAAGGTAAGTGTATGAATGTGTATTGTATAACATCGGCGGCCGGGTGCGCGCCCTTCCCTTGCCAAGAACCATGCTTGGTGCTGGGCTGCCCTGGTCAAAGGGGGGGCGCGCGCCCCCTGCGCCCCCCTATGAATCCGCCACTGATTCTAATATATATTAAAATATTTATTGCATCCTTACGTGCACCACCTTATAATTAATTTTTTTTCTTCAATTTTTCAATTATATTCAAGTGCACAATTCTTTTACCTACTTCTTTTATTCTTTCACATTCTTACCTTATTTCTTCACACACCTGGAATCTCTCTTGTGAAGCCATTTTATATTGAATTAATCTTTATTTCAATAGTTTTGAAATTTGCTACATTTGCTTACAAGTGTATTCTGATTTCCTGCTTGGCCTACTTCCATTCTCAACCAGTGTTTGGAAATGAGTTGGATTGAGGGGCCCTCCATGATCACCAAGGCCTAAAAAATTATCTTCAACAATAAAGAAGAAGAAAAATGTTACTTTGAAGACTATACCCACTTCTGACGACTGTTGCCTGGGTCCCTGAAGCAAATCCTACCTTCCTCAATGCCACAGCGCCAGGCCCCCCACATCATTCTGTGGGCACCGTTGCTAGAAGTCATGATGCCCCCCCCCCCCCCCCCCCCTTTTTCCTAACAGAGATAAAAAAAGAGTTTTTTTCCCTTTATGTACATTGTTTTAGTTACTTTTTTTTAACCTTTCCACAATTATTTAAAAAAAAAAAACATTAAAAATAGTTTTAAGTCAGTGTTTCAATTGTCAACGTAAATTTATTTTGAATAATAGCAAATAAATGAGTGTAAGTGTTCTGCACTGTCAACATGGTGTCCGGTCAATTGGTGGTGGTTTTGTTAGATTCAGACACGTTGTGTACGCACAGCATATTCCGAATAATATTACTCTGGTTTAATATTTCATCGGTAACTAAATTTTTTTTGTACTTCAAAAAATAAATACAGCACACGCAACATTTCAATAGTAATAAATAAATTTGAATTAATGAATAAATGCAACTAAAAGTAAATTTATTAATTAAATTTTACATTTCATTTCACTCCTTTGTATCCATACAAAATAGTGATAATTAAATAAAAATGATTCAAATTAAAAAAAATTTCTTCCTCAAAGAATATAATATTTTTAATGCCTAAATGGTTTGGTTGCAGAAGCCTATTACGGCTCAGTCTCAGGCCAAATATGATATTTCCTTTTCTTCTGGATCAATCATTTCATCAATGTTTTGTTATGATGTTGTCACATTAAACTATCGTCCGTAAACCGACTTTACAGACAACCAATTTTTTTTTTTCTTTCCTTCACAGACCCCCTAGACCCATGGACCCCGTTGCCATAGCAACGGTAGCACCGGCCATGTGGGGGCCCTGCACAGCGCCAAGAGCTTACTTATGCAAACACATAACCACTACTTCAACAATAAAACTGAAGGCTTGATCTCACACATATTGTTGATTTTTTTATCTTTTTGTCTTTACTTTTAGGAATATTTCTAAAATTTTAACTCCATACCTCAAGTCTTTGTAACTATCCTCATTTGCAGAACCTTTTACACCCATGGTACTACAAAGTGAATATCTGTTGATAAATATTTGTCAGAACAATATATTTAAAGGCGGTGGGAATTGAGTTAAAATTTTGATAGATAGACCTAAACAAAATTAATGATGAAAAAAATGAAGAAAAAAATCAACATGGCATGTGAGATTGGGCCTTTATATTCAATAATGACAAAACTATAGTACACAATAACTAGAGACAAGATCAGACAGTGAAATACAATAAATCCTAAATAAAATGAAAAGAATGTTGTCAAAACAACACATTAACACAAAATGCTAGTTAATACACCCGAAATGAAAAGTTATATAATTGTATTCAGTAGCATTTCAACAACTTTAATTCATTTTTTTTAAAAAACATATTTTAATGTTTTAAATACAAGGAATGTCATTTCCGAAAAAAAAATTGTACTTAAGTACACAGATAAGAATAATAATTTTAATATGTTTTATCATGCACCTCTTATTGAATCCTTTTAAGTTTCAAACTGCAAATGCTCTGTAATTTATTTTCATTGTTCTAAATAAATCTGTTTCAGACCAATTTAATCCAAATTATTTTATTGTAAACAGGCATCATATTAATTTTACTACTATTTTGGTGAAGTATGTATTACAAAACAGCATTTATGAAAACAATAACACTGAAATCTTCCCTTTGAAAAATGATATTGTACTAAAAATGAAGCCATAAAATCTTGTCTCTAACAGTAACATACTAAACACCACCATGTCCAGGAAATGTGCAGCTGGGAAATGACCAAGATGATGTTTTCAGTGGGGCTGTGTCCAGGGGCGCAACAACAGGGGGAGGGGGGGGGCAAGGGTATTTTGCCCCCCCTCTGAATCCTTGAAGTGGGGGCAAACGGGGGCAAAGAAAGTGCTGTGTAATCAATTTTTAGATAATAAAACTGCTTAAATAGCACCATTTTCCACCTTGAAATACAAATTTTCCCGGGGGGAGGACCCCCGAACCCCCCACTTCAATAGGGGGGATTGATGATTATTTATAAAAAGGTATAATGCCCCCCCCCCCCTCCCTTTTGGAAATAGAGTTGTTGCGCCCCTGGCTGTGTCCACGCGGAGCAGTGGTCAGCAGCAGACAAGTGTCTCGCAGTGTGTCCGCAGCGCAGGGGCGCAGCCAGGGGGGGGGGGAGATGTTTAGGGGTTCAAACCCCCCCCCCCCCCCTTAGCCCTAAATATTTAATTAAATTTCTTATTCATCACTCAAACAAATTTCATATTAAAAATTAATAAAAATTTTACCATTACAATATTTAAATTTGAGTACCGAAAACAGCTAAAATACCACTATTTTACACCTTAAATTCCAAATTTTCCCGGGGGAGGACCCCCCCGCTTTAATACGGGGGGGGTGGGGGGGGGGGGGGGGGGGGGGGGAGCCATGCTTCTTAACACCCCCCCATACACAAATCCTGGCTACGCCACTGCCACAGCGTGACGAGAAATTTCTGCACTGCAGCGTTCGCTGCCGTAACGATTGCCCGAGGGTGAGGAGGAGTGGGGTGCTAAAGGTTACTCCTCACCCTCTCGGTCTACGAGCGCCCCAAACCTGAGAACTGCACCTTCAGTTACCTTCTTACGAGTCATCCCCTCTACTCATTCTACCAGCTGTCAAGAAGTTTTATTTCAAAAACAGAAAATATAGGAAACCTGAGCTAACTGTATCTAACACTGACCACAAAAGCAAGCCCACAATCAGCATAAAGATGGGCAGGATAAACAACTTAGATATCAATTTCTTTTGGGAACACACATATGCCCACAATAATCACTTAAACAATTATGAGACCTTCTTACAGCTAACTAGAAATATGATACATCTTAAAAAAGTTATAAAATCTGCCCACCCACAATTTTAAATATTTTATATTCTGTTACCTATATTTATCTTGCTGTTTCTGACATTCCTATTACGTAGTATTTGTAATAATATTGTAAAACTATTGGATGTCTTCATAGATATGTTGTCTGTATTGTATTAGCTAGTTTTAATCATGTAGTGTAATGTTTATTTTGTTTAATAGTTGTTGATTGCTGGTTTGCAGCACCAGCCTTAATTTTTTTTTGCGTTGTTTTGTATCTTTTTTTATCTTCTTGTGATTACTAGAGACAAGATTTTATGGTTTTATTTTTTATGAAATATGTTGAATTAAAAAATATAGCATTTAAATGAACAAATATGGCACTTAAATGTCCCATGATACCAATTTCTCCAAAACTGTTTTTTGACTATACGATGCACTTTTACAATATGATCTGCAAGAGGCATGTCCAACTATTCGGAACAAAAAAAATAATAAATCAGTCAAGTATTTTGTGTTTGAAAAATTAATGAACGTCATAATTTAAAAAAAAATGAGTAACTAATAATAGTTGTGAGATGAAAATGAAAAAAAAAACTTTTCCCAATTTTTGTTTGTATAAAATGTGGTACAAACTTCATGGTAAATAAATTTTTCTCATTAAATTTAATATTTAAAATATTTTCATATTTATCATTAGAGTAAAGGTTTGATTGAAAATGCTAATTAATTTCAGGATTTTAATAGTGTTTTGGCGCTGTGTGGTGTATTAACTTAAATTTTGGTGTTAGGTATATGGTGTGTTGACATGATTTTATCGCAAATCACCATATAATCTTGTCTCTAGTTATAAGCACTTGTTCATGTGTTGTTTAGTTTGTTTGTAATTTTGCTGTTGTGTTTCTTGTTTTTTTGTTTGTGCCTACCACCAAGGTTTCCAAAACCGTTCGTGGACATGTAACAAATGTTAAATAAATGATTTCTTGCGGTCATCTCTCCGAAGCCTTGCAGCAACCTCCCAAGGAGATGAAAATAAACCTTCCTCTCCACCCGGGTCGTCTCGCGTTCTTCACACCCAACTTCTATCCTGGTCTTCCACATAAGACAAAGGAAGAAGGTAAGTGGGTTCACTCTGACCTGGCTCAAGCTGGTGACGAGCCCTAGTGAGTTAAAAGTACAAAGGACACCATATCAAAAAATGTTGATATTACATTAGGTTTTTGAGTCATGTCCACATAGATTTCTTTACCTCCAAACAAAACTGTACACTACTATTTTTCCTATTAACTGTAATTGAACACAGATGTACATCATGGATATGATTTGCTTTATGTCCAGGGTATGAATACATTTTATGAACTTTATAATGTCTGAAATAATTTGCAATGCTTATAAACAAGTACTTTGATTTAATTAAAAAACAATATAGAAAAGTGCCAAAGATACTGGGCCTACATACAGGGGCGGATCCAGGGCCGGGCGACCCGGGCAATCGCCCAGGGCCCCGCACCTAGTGGGGCCCCGCGTCTGCCATGTAAGGTGTACACCCCTAATGTTTAATAAAACCTCTTTTATAAGTATTACCCGCAACATGCAGGGGACGAGTGTCAGATAATCGGCGATGCTGATAAGTGTTTGCTCCAGGTTACAGTTATCACAGATACGGCGACAAGGCTTTGCTCTGAGTGTCGTTTTCCCCTGATATATCTCTGGGGAAGAGCGGGGAAAAGTACACACAGTTGTGCTTTTTTTGTTTTATGTTTATATTACTGCTGCCAGTTATCAAAGGAATTGAAAGTATAGGTCGCTATATAAATTAACCCTCATTTACATGTGGCATATATTTGAGTATTTGTATAAAAAAAATTAAAATTTATGTTAGTATTTTTATTCTTCTTCTTTGTATAATTTTATTTTATGTGAAAAAATATCGTATGTATGTAAATGAAAAAAAGGAAATATTATTTTTTGTTTTTGCTTTTGATTTTTTATATATATTTTTTTATAATTTCACTTTTAAAAATAGTCACAGCTTTTATAAACTTATAAAATGACCAGATGTCACCAGAATTAAATTGTATGCATTAATAAAACTAACCCAATTACAATTTACTACGAAAGAAAATTTCTTTACCATCGTCGAAATTTAGGTTCCATGTAGGCTCAAAAGTTTAATTTTCTAATTTCCGGGTAGAGTGATCACAAATCCCCCTTTCCCTAGAGGTATTCCATACTCCAGTCTAAGACATCCCCCCCCCCTCCCTTCTTCCGAGATACAAGGGCCCCGCTGAAATAAATTGTCCAGGGCCCCGCAGAGTCTAGGTCCGCCACTGCCTACATAATACCCATTAGTCGGGAAAGCAAAGAAAGTGGATATATTTTCCCAATTAGGTACTCTGCTTAGACAACTTGCACCAGAAATATAAATATAACTATAAATAGCTATCAAACTATAAAAAATATATAAATATAACTTATATTTCACCTCAATTGTATATAACTAAATTGTATACAGAAAAGCATCATAGTATGTGCCACAGTACACAGTATGTTATTTTCAAAATGCAACACTTTTACTTGAATGTACATTGTCTTGCTTCAGACCAAATACAAAACACCTTAATATTTACACACACAAAAAATACACCATGACAAAATAGTTTGAATAGTTTCCTTTCACTCATCATCACCTTCATCATCTCCGCTGCCATCTTTGTTTTCAACTTCCTCGTCATTTTCTTCAGCATCTTCAGCTTCCGAACCAGACTCCGAACCCGAGCCAGATTTTTCGGATTCATCATCAGAGTCTTTCAGGGCTTTGGATTTGTCCTGTTTTTTGGCTCGCCTAGCTTCAAAGTCAGAACCTTCCTCATCTGATGAATAAATTGGAGGTCTGTTTTCAGCTGGAAAAAAGAAACACAAAAAAAGTGTTGGGGGAGGGGAATAATTTTTCAAAGAAAATATGCAACTCAAACTTAATACAAGCACACTGAATTTCTCTTAAAACTTTTATTCCATATTTTTCAAGAGAAAGAGGACTTTGCTAGAACTAGATTATTTGTGAATGAAAGAAAAAAAGCCAACTACAAGAAAAGTGTATATACACATGTGTGTTTTATTTCAATCACATTATGTATAAAGTTCAGAAAATTGTTTTAGACTAATACTTCACCCAATCCAAAATGAATTAAAATCTGCTAAAACTACAATGTTCAAGTTGATGTGTGTGCATTATCCTACTTGCTATTATATTATTGCATGAAACTTGTACCTGTTAATAGTAACATAAGAAAAGTAATGTATCAAATATTTGTTAAAAAAATTAATTAAAAATGATTTACCACATACAAAAGTGACATTGTCTGATTGATACAGTAGAACCCTGTTACATATAATGTTCCTGCATATAATGTTTTCCTGCTTATAATGTCATATTTTTAAAGTCCCAATATTTCCCCCATAAGGACAATGTATTTATTTCCTGCATATAATGTTCATAAATAGTGTAATTTCCTGCTTATAATGTTTGCTTTCTAACATTCATTAAATGGGGAAAAAATGTTTTAAAACCAAATTATTCCAACACTTACGATAAAAAGTTTCCTTTATGTATGTTTATGATTACAATCACTGCCATACAATACATGAAGTTTGTTAAAATACAATTTTATGCAATATACTGAAGGTACACAATGTTCATAGTTACGTGTCAGTTGGCACCCTTAGTCAACTCTTCTCTTCCTTGCCATTCCAGTGGGTATTCAGATGCACGTACATAGTCCTACGATATTTAAGTTGCCAACCATTGAGCGAGGGCATAACTAAAAGTGTTTTCTATTGCTTACAAATAATTTTTTTTTTCATTCATACGTAGGAATCCCAAAATTAAACATTTTCAGGTGGCGAAGGAGTAGATGTTCTCACTCTTAATGTTGTCATCATGAATCGTGAGACAATTTTACAAAAAATGTCGCAGTGTATCTTTAAAGACAAACAAAATTTAACCAGAGAACAAGACAAACTTGAAAAATTGTTGGCTTGTTTTAGAAAATTCATGTATCAAGTATACTATCTTTGGTTTTAACATTAAAGTTGTTTACATAGCTTGGTGAGTCCATTGGTACAAAGCTTGAACATTGTTAAGAGCTAAATTGAGATTTCCTGCTTATAACGTTTTCCTGCTTATAGTGTTTTTTTCCTGTACTCCCTTGAAAAACATTATAACAGGGTTCTACTGTAGTTACAAATCCTGTTTCCATAAACCTTAGGATAAAGTTGCGGCAAAATGCTTTAATAATTTGACAACCCAAAACTGTGTTCTGTGACTGTAAGTACATTTTTACCTAAACGTTACGTACTCTTCTATATTGAATAATTCCTGTAAAACAGTAAGCTAAATTAAGAATAATTAATTAAACAGTTTCGGCAAAAATAATTTCCTCTCTTAGAACTTATGGTAGAGGTACGTGTATCTGAACCCACTCTTTACCATTCGGTTCTTCAGTTACTTACAGTCATCAAATTTTCAACATTCCTTTTATTCTAACAAAAAAAAATTACCGGTGTTTGGTGACAGTTTTATTTAAAGAGGTTTAATTCATACATTAAATTATTACACATAATTTTTTTAATTGTTGATATTTTTATTTATTATTATTCATATCATGCTTGACAGGGCAGAGCATCTCATACAAAACTATTTAAGTTCATTAAAATTTAAGCAACATAAGCTTTTTCCATTTGCAACCGAAAGTATGAGTGAATGATATTGATTTGTTAACAGATAACTGATTAGTAGGGACCGGATTATATGGTGAATTGAGATAAAACCAAAATAACACCACAAAGCATGTAAATACAGCAACCCAAGTTCTTACAACATTTAGCACCAAAATGTAACCAAAAACACAAAATCAATCAGCAGTATGACAAAACTTAATGCACAAAAATGTTATCCTTTTCTATGGTAAATGAATTTTACTGTAATTTATTTTTGTCCCAAAATGCACAAACTAAATGGGTTGGAAAAAAATTTATATTGTTCCATTTTATTTTGCTTCTTAACGTTGGCAAATTTTTCGAACACAATTGCTGAACTTTGTTTTTTAATTTATTCTAGACATTCTATTACAAATGATTTTATTGTTTAAGTGCATCAATGTCAGTCAAGATGAGACTACTTCAAAAAATTAAATATTAAGAAATATTTGTTTCATATTTGATTAACCATATTCACCATTGCTATGAATAAAAATACTATATAAAAATAAAAACAATAACCTTGAAATCTCTTGTTTTAAAAATGAATTTGACCTAAAAACAAAACCACAAAATCTTTTCTCTACTGACAAGGGGTGATGGGATAAGAATGGAACATTTAACAGATGTGAATGAATGGGAGAAACCCCGCGAAAACCCACAGGTTCACTGCAACGTCTGCCACGTTTCCCACATGCAGAAAATCCAGGTTCGACTCCCCCGGGAATCAAACCCAGAACACCTTGGAGTGAAGTGTGTGATCTGAGCACTCAACCAGTGTGGCTCATTTTTAACAGCAGCAAAATCCTCAAAAATTATTTAATATATGAAAGGTAATGTACTCATAATCCTACCGATAACAAATTTTAATTAAGTTGATTCTAAAATTGTTACAAGAAATAAAAACAATGACATGTAAAATAAAACAAAAGCATACAACAAAATACACACTGAGATATAGATAGTAATTTTTTTTAGTTCTGTCTTACTTCACTCAATGTTTTTGTTAATCTATATGAATAAAACTTGAAATTTAAAATTTAACTATCAATCTTTGCTGCGAGTGGTTTATAAGAAAAAAATTACGAACAGTACAGTGAAATCTCATTACAATGATACTTGGACCATAGCCATACCTGATTAGCGATTTTACCAAATTAACGAACCTCAATATAGTTTTAACAGAAATGCCAAATGAGAATATGTGAAATATAACACTGTACTGTGTTGAGCGAACTGAAAACGCAGGCAACGCAGTAATGTGACATGGCTACCAAGTTTACCAGTCTGAATCCATTTAAAAAAAATTTTTAAACTGAACTGCTTGATTGGTGCTAGATTACAGCATGTGCCGAAACATAGAATGCCTGATTAAAGACTGTAATTTTTATTGAACTGTTGTAAAATGTAAAACATTTTGAATGAAAAATGTGAGGTGTCTGTAATGAGTAGGGACAAAATTCTATGATTTATTTATAGGTCAAATTTGTTTTTACCAAGAGATTTTGGTATTATTGTTTTTATTTTTATATATTGCATTTACTCATAAAAATAGTGTATTATTCAACAAATATTAAACTAAAACATTTCTTCACCAAAAAAGTCTCATTTTGATTGACACACAATGCACTTTAACTACAAAATCACTAGAATCAAGAATTTATACAAAAAAAAAAAATCTTAATTTTTATGTGAGAAAAATGTGTTAAAATTACGTATTTACTGCAACAAAATACTATAAAGTGATACAAGATCAAACAACATAAGAATATTTTCTTTCCAATTCAATTTACTTCACTGTTATGTAAAAAGGAAAATTTATGCTAAATAAATTACATTCAATGAATTGACCATATTAAAAAATAAATTATTGTATTTTAAGTTTCATTTTGTCAAATTGCTTATTAGTAGAGACCGGAAAAATTCGCGGATTCTTTTCACGACAGCCTAAAATTCATATAGTTATACCTTAGTGCTGCCTCTGATATCGGCTCACAACTCGCCTGGATGACTCCGGGCCAGTGAGAAACACTCAACCGAAGCACAGGCCGCTACATTGGGACACCTTCACAAGACCGCAGCCAATGAGAGGGTGATACGCGAGAGAGTGTACGGAGAACTATAAAGTTCATCCTAGAGGTCACTGAACCCGCTAATTTTTCCGGTCCCTACTTTTTAGTTAATGCTTTATTTACATTTTTGTGCTGAATGGGGTATTTATTAACTTTAATTTTGGTGTTACATGTTGTATTAACATGCGTTGCTGTGTTATTCCACCATGTAATCTTGTGCACTCACTCTTGGACGCACCGCCCTTCTTGTACTTGCTCTTGATGGCGGCCAGCGAGATGGCCCCCTCGTCCTCCGAGCCCTCCTCGTCGCGGTGGTCGGGCTCCAGGTAGCCGGAGCTCAGGCCCCGGTTCGCTCCCCGCTCGCGCACGCGCTTCTGCTTGCTCTCCCGCCTCATCGACGCTCGGAGGCGCTCTTCCTCTTTCTGGCGACCACACAGCTCAGTACATTTCCACCCACCACTCTCCTCCTCATCAGAGCTCTGTGAACATTCGTTGTAAGCTTTGGCCCAGAGGTTCCCAAAGTATGCGATGTGGCACCCTGGGGTACCGTGGAGAGAAAACAGGGGCACTACGAGATGCTTCTATTGTCTCTTTCCGGAAACTTATCCTACTTATATTCAAAATAAACAATTCAAATCGCGCGTACTGCATGCACCACTTACTGTGTTCGCCCGTACTCTCGCTCAGGTTGTATTCGGAAATGAGATCACCAAGCTCACACGTCAAATTGATTAACTTGACATTGAATTTTTTAGTATTTTTCTGTAATAATAAATTATTCTTTTTCTAATATATATACCTATGTGAGCCTCAGATTGTGGTACGTGAGCCTCATATTGTAGTTATTTCCATTTCTGTGTCTAGTGTCATAAAAAAAATCTTTATTATCTGATTTCTCATTTACACATGTTTCGACTAGGTAGGGTGCCGCGACAAAATACTAAACCTGTAAGTGCATCACGAGCTGAAAACGTTTGGGAACCCCTGAATCCTATGAATGAGTGCACTTTCAGACGTATTCATGCAAGCCACTAACTAACTTAAAGTTTTTTTCTTTTTTTTTAAAAAAAAAAAAAAAAAGCTAACCAACCATTTTTCTCAAAAATGAATGCAGATTATTTGGCTGTCAAAACTTTAAAAGTGTTAAAAAACTTACTTGGCAGAAAAAAGCACTGATTTGAGTTTCTTTATTCTATGAATAACAACAATGATTTTACTAGGAAAGTGTTTCATCACAAGTGACTTATTTCTGGCCTGAATAGACACTTTACTATACATTTCTGCATGAGGTAAAGCTGACTTTATAAAGCTTTCCTAAGAATAAGTAACTTGAGAACCAACTTTAAGAAATTTTCTAGTGGTATACAATATGTATTCTTATTTTACTTATATTGTACTTGAAAATGAGGGTGGCGAGGCTGGCCCTAAATTGGCCCACCTCATACCTCTCAAATACTTGCTAACCTCTTTTACATTAGATATGGACAGTAAAAAAAATAGCTGCATGCTAGTTGGACTAATGGTTATTTTTACCTAATATTTATTTTGTTAGTTTTTGTTCTTCCCTCAGTTGATCATTTTCTGATCAAAAACTGTGTATTCCTAATCTGTATTTACAGTTTATATAGACAGTAATTATATTAAGTGTGTCACCATTTCCAGATGGTTCTGTGAGAGCTAGGTTTTCTGATGAATCCTAAATCTATGTCTTGTGACTTTATATAGCCGTGTCCTTCTGTCTTACCTAATTTAGACTCCCTCTTGGTACTGGAAAACATAAAAACACCCATTCTAATTTATATATTAAAAAAAAAATGGTGTATGGTTGCCAAACAAGTTAGAAATGAAAATTCACAGATGGAGGGATCTGAAATTTGTAGAGTACGCAAATATTTGAAACTAATGTACAAGTGTTCAAGCATACAAGCATGCAGGCGAGTGCAGAGGTACCCGAATGTACAATAAGAATGAGTGCAACTATCCAAGTGCGGAGGTATACGAGAGAGCAAGTGTGCCTGAGTGCTATAATGAAAATATATATGTCTTGTTATGTTTTAGACAAGTATTTTATTAGTGATGGTGATGGGTCAAATCCCAATTTTCTCGAATGTAAATCTCAAATTCTAATCACTAAAAGTACCTGGAATATACCGCTAGAATCTGAATGTGAGTCTCCAGGGCCAAAAAATAAAATAGATTAAAAATATTAGCTATGGTGCTGAAACATTCAACCCTTTAAATGTTTGTTTCACAAACTAAGTTTCTAGAATCAATAAATGTTGAAATTTTATTTATATAGTAGATGTTAAAAGTACACAATCTTGGGAAATGCTAACAGGATAGGTATGAAGAAAAAAATTTTACCTACCTAGTAAACTTCAGAGGTTATCTGTATTGAATTTTTTAATAATTTATCTCCTCTAGTATTTTTCTTCAAATCATTTTCCTTGAATATAGAATCCTTCGAATACTAAGGATTTGATGTACATCAGAATTTGAGGATTTGATTGGCCCATTCCTAATTTTGATAAGTAATAAAAGTACACAATGAAACATGATGCTGAAGAAGCAGGCAAGAATTCAAAAGTTGTCCGACACTCTACTTTATTCAGTCTGAGTGTAACACTTTTCTGTATTACACTTTTTTGTCGTGCTCGGATGATTTCATTTCCTCGACCTACCCTATCAGCTGCGAAGAAGTTTCACTTCAGAAATAATTGACTAACGTTCCGTAGTCCTAAAGCGAATGAAGTCCAGTCTCAGGACGTACAGAGAACAGCTCTGACCAGGGGCGTAAACAGAGGGGGGGTTTTAGGGGTTCAAACCCCCCCCCCCCCCCCTTAGCACCAAATCTTTAATCAATTTCTTTTTCGTCACTCAAACAAATTTCATATTAAAATTAATAAAATTTTTACCATTACAATGTTTAAATTTAAGTATCGAAAACTGCTAAAAATAGCACTATTTTACACCTTAAAACCCAAATTTTCCCGGGGAGGACCCCCGGACCCCCCGCTTTAATACGGGGGGGACCATGCTTCTTAACACCCCCCCATACACAAATCCTGGCTACGCCACTGGCTCCGACCAACCTTGATCATCTCGCCGCGGTTCTGCTCCGGGTCCCAGCCGACCTGCGACAGAACCTTGATGCCGGACGTCTTCTGCGACCGGTCGGCCAGGGAGAGGGTCATCTTGCGGTGGGTGAAGGACTCGGTGGAGTGCGGCCGGAACGTGAGCTTGGTGCGGAACACCGCCTGCCCCTGCAGACCTGTCCCCTGCCTGATGAACAGGTGGTTGTGGTCTCCCTGCGGGACGTCCACAAAACACGTGAGTTTCGCCGCGAAGATGGGAAGCGCGCGTTTCTGTCACGGAAGAAGCCCGAATAATTCGTCTGACCAACTCTTCAGCTGCAGGTTCATCAAGACAAAACAAGTTGAAAACATCTACTCAACTTACGGTCTTCATAAAGGCTGATTTACATCTCTGAAGTTGAAGCTGAAATTTTTTTTTTTTTTGTAAATGATAAAGATCGTATTAAAGATGGAACACTGAACATTTGGATTATGTTTAAATGAATTAAGTTCTACAACCACTGCAAATTTTGTCGCTGCAGCAAAAGATCTCATTAATATGAACGTATTTTTTTTTCAACAGTGAGGTCATCAGAATTTGGTTAAACTCATCAACACAGTTCAAAGAAATGAGCCGGTCAATGCTATGCCTATGGTAAGGAACTAGCCCAGCATTTACCTGGAGTTATTGAGGGAAATCATAGCAAACCAAATCAAAATGGACAGAGCTGGATTCAAACCCAAGTTCTACCGATTACGAAACCACCTAGAGATACATTTTTAAAAATCAAACTACTGTATTTTTCTACAAAAAAGTGCCTTTAGATTTGAAAAAGGACAAACAATTCAGTAATCAAAAATCTAGAATATTCTATATAAGGAAACTAATAGCATATTCTATTAGACATGTGTTACCAACTATTGTGGAGTGAGGGAAGCAAACAGAATCATTCATACGAAGTTCATTTTGATAAATCGAATCAATTCACTCTCAACCAAAGATTAAATTTATACTAAACATTACAGGATTTTTATTATTTTTTTTTCCATTACAGGCTGCTTCTAATGCATAAATCCAACCATGATCAAGATCAAACTGGTTCTTTGTTGAAGACCCATCAACCCTACAAATATTAGTAACATGTGTACCTATTTTTCAGAACAAGTATACACATTACCAACCACATCTACAATACAATGTTCTTTTTTATTAGTTACAATTCCCGACTGTATACAATCTCCAATGCTTTTAGTGTCAAATCACTGTGTACAAAATAGTTTTAACGCAACTGCGCCCCAACCTGCAACGGCTGTTTGTACACATCAAATATTTCCGAGCCCAGGTGAAGGGACATGCTTCCGTCCGACCACCGGATGAACCTTGCATTGCTCTCCTTGGAGACTGTGCCGTCCTTCTCCAGCACGTCGCGCCATCGGATGGTGTTCTCGACTTTCAGCTTCAGCCTTGACAAAAAAAAATCAGTTTTGGTATTATTGAGTTGCTTTATTTAGAACTTTTTACAGAAAGCTGTGTGAATAGTCAATAATACAACAGATTATGGGAGTACCAACATCCAGCAAAAAATCCATTTAGAAGTTAACTCAATAATAAGGTTAAGTCCATCACGTCAGGATAAGTAAAGTCAGTTTTTAGGCATTTGTGTAAGTACATTCAAAATTGCCTTCCTTCTTGCACACACAATTTTAAACAAAAAAAAAAGCCAAATAGGTAATAGTAATTTTTTTCATGTATTTTTGTAATTAAAATTTACCACGAAAGATGTACAACTATCTGTATTCGACTTACATGCATTTAAACCTAGGCAAGATACATTTTTACAAAACCTAATTCAAAATGCAGTACTCAAAACAGTAAAAACCAGATGTGTTTTAAAAATAATATCAAAATTTAAAATACGAAAGATATTAGGATGGCTGATAATGACTTCAACTGTGTTAAACACCTTTACGCAGACTCATAGTGACCGTCATGACCGAGACTGTGCAATGACGCAATGAGACACACACAACACATTACTATAACTCACCTCGCCCTTCCCTCCTCGTCCAAGGTTTCCTCCTCGTCTATCTCATCCTCGTAGGTGTCTCCATCGAAGGGTCGGGTCTCCACAGACAAGAAGTTTGGCAACTTCACAAAGTGAATATCTCGCCCCAAGTCTGCACTGATCTTTGGAATCTCGACATCAATTCTCGTCTCAGGCAAAGGTTCTTCTTTTTCTGCTTCCTATCACCGAATAAAAAGATAACTTTAAACTAAGTGGCCGTATCACACAATATAGAAGATAAAATTTTTTTTTAAAGCTTTCTAATATATCAATAGACATTATACTACCTACACTTTACATCAACTGTGAAATATTATGTAAAGAATAACTATTCATATTTTACAAACAACTGCAGATGCTAGAAACACAATTTTTAGGGTTACTTTGCATGAGTCATAGAAAATATGTGAAAGTTAAGTGTTGAACAAAATTTTGTTTAACAAAATGTTTGATTCTAGAGAATTCATAAAATATATTAATTATATCTCATTTTAATTTTTTCCTAGTAAATGAAGTACTACATCATTTGAGTTTTACTTAATTGGCAAGTAATTTCTACATAAGAATGCACCTTTTTCAATGTTAAATTAAGATCATAACAGCCACATATTTAAACATAATTTCTGAAAGAATGTTTAAAAATATTTTTTTTTCCATAATAGTACACAATGAGTAGGGGTGCATGAGTAGTGTCTTTTTCAGTCAAATTGAATAGTGTCAAAAAATTGAGTATTTAAACATTAATAAAAAAAAAATAAAAAAAAAGTACATTTAAACTGAGCAAATAAAAAACATCAAAATTAATAAGATAGTGCAAGCACATTGTACTTGTGTACATGGTTTTACTTTACACTATAGTGTTTGCATTTAAATAAATAATAACTAAGCCACCTATAACAGGTTATTTTCATATGTAGAGAATAAACACTTGTCAGAATAGGTTCTAATACAAGAACACCAAAACTTCTATTATGTTCCTCTGTTAAGCGTGTTCTTGTAGAGGTAATTACATTTCCTGCTTGCAAGAAAACATGTTCCCTCGTAGCACTATTTGTTTTTTCTTTTATTTTTTAATAGAGAATAATTTTTTGAGCTTCAAAACTAGACTCAAGTCAAGTACTTAAAACTCAACTCGACTAAAAATGTTGAGTATTTGTATGCCCCTAAAAATGAGAATAAATAAATAAATAAAAATAAATATATATAATTTTAGTAGTTAGGTCTTGAGTCACTGAAATGACAAATTTCTAGTAAAATCATGTTAATACTGCATGACACTGAAGGGCAAAAGTGTGACAAGCGGATGAATGTTTTAAGAAGGGGACAGGCTACAGTAATAAGGACTTGAATCTCATATTTCACTTCTTCATACCCTACCGTTATTAGCATTCAATGAAAGCTTTAGTGACTTTATTTTATTTAGCAATTTTTTCTCAACATAGCCTATAGATGATTTAACATTATCGGTATTTCACATAAATAGTTGTGTTATCTGGGGCCTGTATTTTGCAAATAGATAGTATTAATTAATCATATTTTATCAGTAGCCGCTACTACACACACACTATTCCTGTTAAGATGTCCTTTACTTTACATGTGCTTTAGAGAAAATTCAGACTTTGACAGCTGAATATTGTGAACATCACAAACAATACAAACACAGATCCATGTAATACCAGAATACAGAATAGCTAATAATTTGTTAGTATGTAAATACTTTGTTAACTCTATAAGAAATGTGAGCTGTCAAAGTCTGAGCATTTGCTGAAAAACACGTAAAATTTTTTTTTTAAATAAATAAGACATCCAGAACAGAGTTGCAAGTGTGTTACTCTATCTGCAAAACTTCTCGAGTGCACTTGACGATGTTTCAGTTCCGAGAGAAAGCTGGTGCTTAGAAGCAAGAGCGACCCATTACACACACACCTCTTCGACAACTGCCCTCGGCTCGTCTCCTTCGTCGTCTCGTTCCCGGTCTCGCTCGGCATCACTGTCCCGGTCCCGGTCCCGGTCTCCATCCCGCTCGTCCTCCGACCTCTCCGGGGAGCGGTCCTTGGCAGCGACGGCCTGGGCCTCCTCGTCCGAGCTGATGTCGTCAGCGTCTCCGAACAGCGCCTCGGCGGTGGCTGCCCGCAGGAAAAACACACGGCTGTTGGTATGCTCTAACCTGTTCATGATGCACGTTGAGACACTATTGGTGTCTCATGTTATTATGTTTAATGTCTAGTTATTTTTAATTTTAATGTTAACGTAATTTGTTTAGTTAATGTTTTCATACTTATTTTCATTTACGTCTTCAGAAGTCTCAGTTAAAATTAATCAAAGACTGTGGTTTTCCATGCGGCCATTTACCTCTGTACATGGACTTGTTCACGTATGAAAGAGGGGGAATTAGCGGAGGGAGGTGGATGACGTCACGGGAGTGTGACGTATGCAGGGAGCGGACTGTTTGGACTCGGGGGCAGACAGAGGCTTGCGGGCGTTGACCGGCGGCGGAACAGTTGTGAATATGGGTTCCCAGGGGAACTCCGTGCACGGGATTTGGGACACGACCCACACGTCGTTATGAACTGTTAACCCTGGAGACTGCTACGCGGAGCTATAGTTGCCGCGGCCCGCATCAGCTGGTTTATATTTTTTATAATTTGGAATGAACGGCAACGTATTTACCATCAACGATTTTAAACTTTTCGTGAGTCGCCCGTGTTAGTGCACCACGCCCCGAAGTACGTCGACCGTGGCCATTTGACTGGGCTACATGTGTCACCTACGCCGAGTCTACAGCCCGGGTACCCGGAGGCGCTACAGTTTTGGTAAATTTCTACTACACGGCGAGAATTACTGTAAGTAAAACTTTAATTTGTTATTGGTGGAAGAAGAAGTTGTTTTGGGACGGTAGCCAAGATTTGGTGTGGACTTCCCCCCCCCCCCCCCTCGCGCGTCTTTGAAGTACGGACTTAGACTTATGCGAAGGCAAGGCCTTTGTGTTGCAGGTAACGTGATCGCTACGGCCGGGCGTCACGTATAGGATTGTAAATTTTTAAGTCTTTTTTATGTATTTTATGGCATTTGTCTGTAGTACATTATAATTTATCCAGAATAAATTTAAATCTTTGCTTATAAAGTAATTGGTATGAACGCTGCAATAACCTACTCAACACATAATCAAGCTTTTAATTTAGTTTTGCGTCTCTACCGTGTCTACGCTACTAGCCATGGTGAAGTCAAGGTTAGCTGGGTTCAAAAACAATGATTGTAACTGGCTGTGCTGGTAGAGATGGACGTGGGCTGCTCGCCCCCGCACGGGGTAATAATAGACCCACAACACGCCTTCAGTTTGTCCACCTTAAAATGAAAGTTAACAGGAGTCTGCCTAGCTGGAGGCAAGAGCTCTAAAAGGTCAGGGACGTTAAGAGCCAAACTGGGCCTGTGCATCACATGCCTCTATTCACTAGGCTCAAAGTGGCGTGCTATCTTTGCATAGGTAACTCAGCGTGTAATGTTGAAATAGTTAACATAAAGACATGTACATATCTACTTAGTAATACCTAAAAATGCCAGTTTTAAGCCATTTTAATTCTTTAAATTAAATGCTAAACACTGAACTGAAATAGGAAAATGTGGTGGCTATTAAGTGCTACGTGTAATTAGACACCATCAATAAATCTTGGGCTGTTTATAAATGGTGCAACACCTGAAACTCTGCATGCCATTTGGCGATCACCTTTAAGCTATTTTTCTCGCAATGTTCCTCCACCTGTGTAACTAACCTTAACATGGGGTTATGACCTGTAAGAATGCACCGGTCAAGGTGATAATTTCCCCTTTTATAGAACATACTTAGTGCTACTACGACACCCAAACTTATTCGGATCTTCATGAACGAAAATGAACAAATTCTAAAGGCCACCAACTTAAAACTTTTCACTTTTTTGTTATGACATTAAGTCAGATAACAACTTATCCTGATCCACTGCCACCTAACAGGATATGTGTTAGGCAATAAACATATTCATTTATTGCTTGTTTATGAGCAGGAATTTTTTTTGAAAGGTTGGTTTACAAGGGTTCAGATAAGAATAAATGGACTATTTTCATTACAGTTTTCTCCCCGCTTTTGTACTACAATTTGTATATATTATGTTAAAGTCTTAAAGAGGAATACTAGTTTTAGTATGAAATGGTAGATTTTTTTTTTGTTTTGTCTATATACCATATCTAACTGGCTCAGTGTGAAAGAATATGTATGCCTTAACTTCTCCACATGGAACTAAGAATAATAAAATAGATGCATAAAAAATAAATTTTGTATACGAGACACATATAGCTTTCACTTCTAGATTCGTTACAAAAGATTTAAGGGTATGTGTTATTATTAATTTCTTTATAAGTTCCTTTGACAATTATCGTATGAATGTGAACCAATGAGTTTGTGAAAACTGTTTCTTGTTGTAAGTTAGAGTATAAAAAAAGTGGCAACTATTACAAATTTAAAAGCATGATAGTATAAAATGTTATAAATTATGATATGGGTTATTAAAATGCTTCTTGTGCAATCAGAATTCTAAAGAAACATGTCTCCTGACATTCGCAATGTTTCGACAACAGGAATTATTTTCACTACAACATTTTTGATTGTTTTGTTGTGGTTACAGGTAGTCAACCAAATCACTCAGTTGTCTCCCAGCAGTGCAGACAGCCATATATACTGCTACCATATTCTTGCCTTAAGGTGAAGAGAAACCTTTCATTTCTGAATTTTTTTTATCTTGTCACATATTCCTTTACACATTAAAATATTAAAAACTCAAAAGAATATCATGACTTACAGACTAATTTAACAAGTTTTCTGGCTCTGATTGAGAAACATCCATTATTAATCCAGCCAAGTTTTAACAAACAATACCTACAACTAAATATGATGAACTTTAAAAGAAAAGTCTAAGTTTAAGATTTTTTTTTGTACTAATTGGAAGAGTTATCAAATGCTTGACTACAAAATTAAGTTATGAAGAAAATCAAACTCAGAATTAGAGGGAATCAATTATCCTTGAAACCATTCCTCTGCTAAAACTCACTCCAGGTCTGAGCATAATGTTCTGTACTATGGAAAAGTTGTCAAGGGGAATTCTAGATCTTAAATATGGCAGAAAACCTCACAAATAACTGAAAAAAGTTGCTATTTTCTAGATTATCAATGATAAAACTAACATGTACAATGAAAAATGATGAATTGTTCGTAACTCTAGTACTTCTTTTTAAACATGTATGGATTTTTTACTAAAATAACTTTTCTCCAAATTTCGTACTCAAATGTCATGTGACCATAAGTATGCTACATTAACAGGAAAGGACCCAAACTGTACTTTTTCGAACTAAAAATATTTAATTCACTACACAAAATTAACATAAAAAAAATAATCAATTTGTATACATTTTTGTAACTATAGTACCCACCAATTGTTTAGGACCATTACAAAAAATTTTCATATATTTTTTTAATATTTTGGTTACCAGGGGCGGATCCAGGGCTGGACGACCCGGGCAATCGCCCAGGGCCCCGCGCCTAGTGGGGCCCCGCGTCTGCCCTCACCCTAGCACCTGTCATGTAAGGTGTACACCCCTAATGTCTATTAGAACCTCTTTTATATGTATTAACCGCAACAAGCAGGGGACGAGTGTCAGATAATCGGGTTGGCAATATGTGGATCACATTACCTGACACTTGCCAGCCGGCGATGCTGATTAGTGTTTGCTTCAGGTTACAGTTATCACAGATACTGCGACAACAAGGCTTTGCTCTGAGTGTCGTTTTCCTCTGATATATCTCTGGGGAAGGGCGGTGAAAAGTACATACAGTTGTGCTTTTTTTGTTTTATGTTTATATTACTTCTGCCAGTTATCAAAGGAATTGAAAGTATAGGTCGCTATGTAAAACCTAAACTTCCTCTCAACCTTCTAAATTTACGTGACTTTAGTCAGCGGCTGATAATTAGCCTTTCCCTTTTACGATATTCAAAAGTGGAGGGGGTGTGAACGTACGCGTTACAGACCGATGTTGTTACTGCAGTGTCGCCAGATCAGTGGAAATATTAAGTCATGTATCGTGCAGTACACATTTTGAATCTCTATTCGTTCGTCCTGTTATTTTGTTGTAACTACTTTCAATGATATTTATTAATAGGGATATTTATTTTTATTAGACAGTTTCATAATCAAGGCTGAAATTATTATTTGTTAGTTTCAGTCAGATTAATTTACAATGACCTCTCGTGATCGTGACTTTGGTAGGAAATATGATTCTGGCAGTTCCAAACGGAAAAAAAATTGAAAAACGCAAAGAACTTGAAAAACAATTAAGCGATTCTTTAACAAAATATTTAAAGACTGATAAAATTACTGGAGATAAGGAACAGTCGAACTCCAATATTTTGCCTTGAAATGTTGTTGTTGGGGTTTTTTTTCCTTAAAATCATTTATTTTCATAAGTGAGGGAAAAAAATTTACCCATGTGATTTTTGTACCAAATTAATTTTACGACTAATTTAAATAATAGCCTATACAGCTATATAAATTAACCCTCATTTACATGTGGCATATATTTGAGTATTTGTACAAAAACAATCCAAATTTATTTGCGTATTTTTATTTTTCTTCTTGTATAATTTTATTTTATGTGAAAAAATATTGTATGTGTGTAAATGAAAAAAAAAAGGAAATATTGTTTTTTTTTTGTTATTGCTTTTGATTTTTTATATTTTTATTATGATTTCACTTTTAAAAATATTAACAGCTTTTATAGACTTATAAAATGACCATATTTCACCAGAATTAAATTGTATGCATTAATAAAACTAACCCAATTACAATTTCCACGAAAGAAAATTTCTTACCATCGTCAAAATTTAGGTTCATTGTAGGCTCAAAAGTTTAATTTTCTAACTTTCCGGGAGAGTGACCACAAATCCCCCTTTCCCCAGTGGTATTCCATACTCCAGTCTGATAAGAACCCCCCCACCCCGAAAAAAAGGGCCCCGCTGAAATAAATTGTCTAGGGCCCCGTACAGTCTAGGTCCGCCACTGTTGGTTACCACTGAAGTCATCACCACACACAATATTTTATATGTTTTAGAAAAGTAGAATTATGAGGAAAAATATGTAAACACAATAAATTTTCTGTTATCTTAGTGTTATATATATTTTGAAATTATCTCTTGATGTGTATTTTAAAGAAAAAATAAAACGGAGAAGAAAAATTTTTTATTCATCTTTTTTTAATAATTTGAAAAATATATATTTTTCGTACAAACTGAACCAGTGAGAAGGTGTTTGATATTCTCTCTTGAACCAGAAAGAATCTAACATACAATGATAACTAGATTTCACTAGCTTTGTTTAAATAGAAAATAGTTATTTTTTGACTATGGTAAATATAAAGCTGATTTTCTTCAAATGCTATTAAAAAAAAGCTGTATGTAAAAAATTTTTTCTTACATTGTTTTGATTTTTCTTTAAAATATGTATCAAGCTGTATATTGAAACACATATATATATATATACACACACATATATATATATATATGTGTGTGTGTGTGTGTGTGTGTGTATGTCTATTATGTATGTATATATATTATGTACCAGGGACCGGAAAGTTACTTTTAAAAAGTAACTCAGTTACAGTTACAAATACTCCATTGGAAATGTAACCCTGTTACAACTACAAGTTACACTACTGAAAATAAACCAGTTACAGTTACATTCTGAGAAAAGTAACTGTAAGTTACTTTAACAGTTACTTTGTGAAAAACTAAAAATGTGATATGTAATATTGCTATAATTAAAAGCTAATAAAACATATTGTGTTTAGTAAAGATATTATGTTTATTTAAACTGAAAAATTTTAAATAGGTCTTAAATTACATTGAGTAATTAGTTAACGCTACAAAATTGTTCGCAGAACCACACAAGAACTTCACAATAAAGTTATTTTTATCACTCGACCAAACTTCGAAAAAATTAGAATATGAAGGCGATGGCAACGAAAATTCTGGACTGCTTTCTCGGCTTCTCGCTTCATTAGATTCTGTCATTGCTTTCGCGCATGTGCACAGGTAGGTTAATTAATTAAACAGCACAGTAGTAAACCCGCATGTCGCAAATATTAAATAAATGACAATCAAAATACCAGCGCAGGATAGCCAACTGCAGTTTTACAAGTACAAGCAATACCATCGCAAATAATATGCTTGTCGGGATTTTCGTTCTGGGTTTGAAAAAATTAACAAATCGTTGTTCGTTCAATAAGAAATACATTTTAAAAATGTAACGCAAGAAGTAACGACAATTATCGTTACTTTAAGGCAGAAAAATGTAATTCAGTTACAGTTACAGTTACTGAAAACTTAATATATTGCGTTACCACGATCATTACCATAAAAAGTAACTTACAAATAACGTCGTTACTAGTAGCACGTTACTTCCAGTCCCTGTTATGTACATATGTATATTATGTATATATGTATATTATGTATATATATGTGTGTATTTGAATATATATATGTAACACTAAGAGACACGTAAATTTATTGTCGATATATATTTTTCCACATAAAAAAAAATACAAAATTCCACTTTCCTAAAAATCTTAAAATTTTATATTTTTCTAAAACTATTAAACCAATTTCAATAATTTAAGTAGGTATATAAAAGTGTGTGGTTATGGCTATAAATGTGAACAAAATATGTAACAAAAATTATAAGCAAATGTTCTATGACAGGGTTTACGAACCAACCTGTGGGTTTTCCTGCCTCGTCCTCGCTCTCCTGGCCGCTCGCGTGCACTCCGCCTTCGTCTTCGCTCCCGGAGCCAATGCGAGCCTTCTTCTTGGGCTTCTTGCGTACGTCGACGTCCGAACCACTGCCGTCGCTCAGCGTGCTCTTACCGGCCCTGACAACAGATTGGTTAACCATTAATCCACCCAAATGTCACGCAAGTCCAGATACAAGTTTTGGGAGGAAGAAGAAGAAGAAGAAGGAGAAGAAAAAGAAAAAACTCTTCGGTTTAGAAAATAAGTCGATAATTATTTCAAGAAAAAAATTCATTACATAAAATTGCTTATACTTAATTAAGAAGGACACCAACTGTGTATTGTTAACAGTTTTAAATTTAAAAAAAAAAAAAACCAAACAGCAATGTCTAAATGGCATAATTATGATGCATTGTTGCTGGCTTTTTTTATGTGTGTGTAAAACTATGTGAATTTGTTTTTATGTGAAGAATTATTTCTCTTTGATAAAGTAATCAGTTATTGTAAATAATATTTTGTTGGTCGAAGTATGCCACTGCATGCAGATTGTAGTTTATTATTAGGTGTTTAATATACGTGCCTGTAATTAGGAAGGTTAAATATAAATGGTGTTAAAAATAAAGTGGTTACTTTTTCATTTAACAAGCGTTCTGATCTTCTAAACTAATGTTCATTTCCCCGTAATTATGCAAGTAACAATATTGCTGGATTACTTTGTATCATGGATGTGAAAATTTTTTCTAGATTGTAGCAAAAAGGAATATATTTTTAAGTTAAGTTAAAGAACTGTCATAAAAATTAATTGCAAGCATTCAAGTATCAACCTAATGGAAATTTAAACACCCACATCTATAGTCTATTTGTAAATCATTTCAATTTCAACATAAAAATGTTTTTCTTTTGTTAATAGTTATTTATGATTAATTTATAATAGATACTATGTAATTGGGTAGTTCTGAAGGAAAGTCTAAATTAAAAATTCCAAAATGAGATTTTTTTTTTTTACTTTATGAGATAATTCTCTAAGAGGGTGTTATGATACTTCAAGTAGTATGCAATTCTAATGAATTGTTAGATTAGGTTAAAATATATTACAAATCTGTGATCATTATTGTAAGAATTGTCAGTTTGGTTAGGTTAGCTACATTAAAGGTAAATTGATCCTTATTGCACACCTAGTTGTATTTAAAATGAAACATTAAAATAAAAGAAATGAATCGGTTGTGTTTGTGATCCAAAGCTGTAGAATTACCTAAATATATTTTATTTTGATAATACGTATAATACTTTCAATAACAATGTTCGCTGGAACAATTTTTCTGCGTAAATATCCAATTCATTTTAACATAAAACATTAAAATTAAGTAAACAGTTGAACTGTACAATTACCAAAATATTTCTGATATTGAAGCCATGCATTATAAAGCTTTAATATCAACTGGATACAAGATAAGGAACATTGTCCCTGGGAGCAACTGTTCTGTGAAACATATCCATATGTATTTTAAAGTAAAATAGGTATTAAAATAAAGTAAGCCCTTTAATGTGCTTGTGATTCAAAACTGCAATGTAGTCATATTTTTTTTTTATTTTTTTTTAAAAACTTATGAATTATAAAACTTCCATACAAACTGCATACGCAATAAGGATCAATCACCCTTTTTTTTTTTACAGAACCTAACCAACAATTCAAAAGGTTTTGTATTTTAATGTAGTTAACACAACCTAGACAACTGCTCACACAATTTCACTGTATTTGTAATGTAGTTAGCCTAATTTAACCAAACCAACAATTTAGATGATTTCACAATATTTTTAATGTACAGCTAAGCTTACATCATAACCAACCATTCACACTATTTTAATGTTTTTTAGACATATCTAACCTAAGACACAACTGACCATTCTCATATCACAGTACATATTTGTAATGTAGCTAAAATAACCTAACTACTTAGTCTTTGAAATGGTATACTTTTGGTAAAATCATGGCTAAACAGAAGAAAGGAGAACATATGCATTTTAAAACATAAAACTAAGTTGTAACAAAATCGGCCATAAATAAAATAAAGGTTCTACATGAGAAATGCACAAATTGAAATCCATTCTGGGGATTGCAAGAAATATGTGGAAGGGTTATGGGCTCGCACTGAAATGCATGCATACTGTGTTCTCACAACATTTAACATAGAACAAAGAAATTTTAAACTAATTTCTTTTCCCACAACACAGCATGAAAACTTCACTCAAGTCCATCAATGTATATGTACACATGAAAATGTATACTAACCTGCCACCATCGCTATCCTCGGCATCAGACCCAGATTTCTTGCCCGCTTCATCATCACTGGCACCTGTATGAAAAAGTTATTTTAAAAAAATTTGAAACAACTTAAATGGGCAACTGACAGATAGAGATTGAACATTTGCTACTTTAGTAAACGTTCTTAGACTTTAAGAATACGAGTTAATTTCTACCCAGAAAAATATATATTTTATGGACATATGCATCGCTAGTTTGTAGCTGTATGACATACATTAAAACTAGCAATGGCGTTAGTCCACGAAAATCTTTTAAATAAAGCTTCCTCGGGGCAAGAATCGTTCAAAGAACAGAAAATATATATATATATTAATACAGCAAAATAACACCCTGGCAAGAACTGCTACGTAGTACCTACCAACTAATAGCAATTTAAAGGGATAAAGGCCCTGGCATATTGGATCATTTTTAAAATTTTTTGCTATAATTTCAATTTATAGAATGACAGGGGATAAGTAAAAAATATTTTAAGAAACTTTCATACATTACCAGGAGCGTACGCAGAATTTCATTTTGAGGAGAAGCAGAGAAGGATAGAACCTTTTTGCCTGCTATTTACTTTCAAATTCTTTCCTTCTGTTGGCGGGAACAGGAGCGTACGCAGAATGGTGATGGGGGGGTTTACATTCCCTCCCAAAATCATAAAAAAATATAACATTCCCACCAACAAAAGGAAGAATTTGAAAGCAAACAGCAGGCAAATAAGTTCTATCTCCCCCTCCCAACAAAATCAAATTCTTTGTACTCTCCTGGGTGAGATTAAAAGATTTTTATAGATTATGTTTACCAACAGGTTTGAGTCTGTGACCACCAGGAGCCAATAACTGATTAATTCAGGGGGACAACAACAGTCTAAATTATCACACCAGCCCACAAATATTAACACCTGAGTGTCAAAAGCTCTACACTACAAGAATAAGCTAATAGTACTGCAAGGTATGGCTTAGTATTTGAAAATCCTAGATGGTGAGGTCTAATGCCCTTAAATAAACAAACTAGGCTATTCCTTATTTGATTTTTCATCACCTGAGTCTGGTGCCTTCCTCTTAACAGAGCCCCTCTCTTCAAGCTCAGATTCTGCAGCGGCCTGTTTCTCCACGCTTGGCGAGCGGGACTTCGATGCAGAACGCTTGCTGCCCACAGAAGCAGCTGGCGAATGATGGGATTTCGGAGAATGACCACTCGCATCTGAAGCTGGCGAGTGCCTGCCAGCTTTGGATCTTGGAGTGTGTGCACTAGTATTAGACCTTGGGGAATGAGCACTTGCAATAGACCTTGGGGAATGAGCACTTGCAATAGACCTTGGGGAATGTGCACTTAAATTGGACTTTGGGGAAGGTGCACTTAAATTGGATTTTGGAGAATGTGGACTTACATTAGACCTTGGGGAATGTGCACTTGCATTAGATCTAGGTGAATGTGCATTTACATTAGACCTTGGAGAATGTGCAGTTGCATTAGATCTTGGAGAATGTGCAGTTGCATTAGATCTTGGAGAATGTGCAGTTGCATTAGATCTTGGAGAATGTGCAGTTGCATTAGATCTTGGAGAATGTGCACTTGCATTAGACCTTGGAGACAGTGGACTTGCATTAGATCTTGGTGAATGTGCACTAACATTTGACTTCGGCGAATGTGCACTTACATTCGACTGCGGGGAATGCACAGGGGAATGGGCACTCGGATGTGATGCTGGAGAATGGGCGCTCGGATGTGATGCTGGTGAATGGGCACTCACATCCGACCTAACAGAATGTGGACTCTGAGAGCGGCCACTTCCATCCGACTTGGGTGAGTGAGCACTTGCTTTGGACTTGCGGGAACGAACACTTGCATTGGATCGCGGTGAGTGAACACTTGCATCAGATTTTGGAGAATGGGGGCTTGCATCAGACCTTCGGGAATGAGCACTTGTATCAGATTCAGGCGAATGAGCACTTGCATTTGATCTTGGAGAATGTGCGCTTGCAATTGAACGTCCCGTGCGTGCACTCGCATTAGATCTAGGAGAATGAGCGCTAGCATCTGATGTGGGAGAATGAACACTAGCATTGGAGTAAGGTGCACTGCCGCTTGCCTTCGACCTTACACTAACTTTCGAGGTCTGACTAGTATTTGAGTGGCGAGAATGAGCACTGGCTTCAGAATGTTCACTTTCAGGGTCTGAAGTTGGTGAGCCAGGCGGACTTTGCGACGCTGCACTGCCCGGTCTAGACGACGGACTTGCAGAGCCATCCGAGTTTTGGCTCTGTGCATGCGACCGGGAAGACTGCTGGCTTCTGACTGATCGTTTGGAGTAGTGGCTCACGTTTGATCTCCGGCTCATCGCAGATCGTGCGGATCTCTGGCTGCCGGTGGACTGCGCCGAATGATGACTGCTGGCGTTCGAGTGTACTGACTGAGGACTTGCAGATCCTGCACCAGAAAGTGGGCTTGCAGAGCCAGATCTGGGAGAACCTTCGCCATCAGAGCTCGGCGATCCTGTCGAGTAGCCCCCTTCGTCTGAGCGAGCTGGCGTGGCTGAAGTGCTTTTAGCAGGTGACCCATGTTCACTGCCTGAATGAGCTTCATCTCCTGATGCTCTGCTGGGAGTTAATGCAGGTCCACTTTGCGAAACAGGACTACCACTACGACTGCTGCTGTGACTTGAACCACTAGAACCTCCTTCGCTGTCAGAGTCTGAGCCAGTGCCAGATCCTCTGTCTGAAAATCGAATTGCACAGTATTAGCACACACTGGATCTGTATACAAAACTTTAAACAAAAAGGTTCATACACTAGACTAAGACATAAAAGAAACTATTGAATTCTGAATTTTAAGCAATCCAAACATCACTTACTTTGCACCATTTACTTTACACAAATCAATGTACCCACAAAAAAATACACGTGAATTTTTATTTTTTACCTGTTTCCTTGTTTACAGTGAATACTTATTTCTCCATATTTTCATACCACACATGACATCACATTATACCATTGCTATCCTCTGATTACCACTGATTTATTTACATTTATGTAACAATCTTTTTATTTCTTACAGACTTAATTGTGTTTAAGGTTTTTACTTTGCTATTATCTGTAAGAATATTTTTTTTCTTCTGGTTTTAACAAAACATAATTCTTATACATAATGGTAGTAAAAGGTTCAACTGAATTGTGACCTATAATTTTTTTTTTTTGAGAGTCTGGAGAGCCTCTTTTTTGAAAATAATAATTTTAATTCCAAAATGCTTCTTTAGGTGCATTATTAAAAAAAAAAAGAGTGAAATTTCCAAAGGATGAAAAAAAGTTACATACAAATAAAAATTATGTATGTGCTTTTAAATCATATACTTTAGTGATTGATATTTAATACTGGTCCATAGAATATGTGTTTATTGTGAATATCATTGATATAAATTGTCTTTATATAAGTGAGGTTATGTTCCTATATATATAATTTATTTTTGCATTATAAATTGTGGGTTTACTTATTATTTACTAAATAATTAAAATTAATAAATAAGGATAAATATTCAGCTTTTTTTCCTTCAATATTTAAATTTTATCTTAATCATTTTTTTAAATAAAAATTATTATATACACATATTTATATTAATATTTAATACTGAGTATTAATTTAAATTAATTAATTTGAAATAATTTACCAACCGTATTTACATAACTCCAGTCCTTTAACAATTTTATTTATATTAATTAGTTGCAAGAAAAATAAAAAAATTTTCTTAAACCTACTACACACGGCACTCTTTCTTGTACAAGAAAGTGACCATCTAAAGTGTGCAAGAAAGTGACCTCTAACTTGTATACTAGTTAGTGTGAACCATACACACAACTCTCTTTGGTGAACAAGAAAGTTTGTAAACAATAGTGTTTCAACAATGGAGAAAAATTCTGACATTGAAGCAGTAATTGGTGTTGTAGGAGGTGTTATTTGTGCTATACAAATAGCATGTGCATTGAAAAGTAGCAGATGGAGAAGGCGTAGGTGGTGGAAAAGACCTTGGATACAGAGGCATGATGAAGGGGCTGGCTGTGTACATAGGCTAGTGAACGAGGAGTTAAAAATGGAAGATCCAGAATCATAAAAAAACTACCTCCGTATGGATGAGCAATCATTTCAAAAATTAAAAAGGATAGTTGAATCACGCATTAAAAAAAAGAGCACAAATATGAGGCAAAGTATTTCTGTTGAGAAAAGGTAGGTATATGTTTATATGAGAAAAACATAACACTTGTAAGCATTTTCAAGGAGTTACAGCAAGTATATTATATTTTTAGGTTGTCTGTTACATTGAGGTTTTTGGCAACGGGCGAAACTTACCAAAGTTTGAGCTTTGCATACAGAATACCTGCGTCCACATTGAGCGGAATCATTCCATATACCTGTAGAGCTATTTATGATGCCTTAAAAGACGATTATTTAAAGGTAAGTAAACATAAATAGGTAACAAAAGGTTGGAAAACAGGATGAAAATAAATACAATTTAAAATACAAACAAATATGTTACATTTATCTTGCACACTTTTCTTAACAAAATTATTTAATATTCGGGATAGGTTATATTGTTCGTTGGTCGGCGTTTCCGCATATCTTGTAGTTGCGCTTCCATCATAACTGTTTGCAGTTTGTTTTGTGTTACCAGCCTTAACTTTTCATCGTGAATCTTTTCAAGCTGTTCAGCCAAAAATCTAACAAACAATTGCGTGCCGGATTTTGAGCGTGACTGGGAGCCAAGTCTGGACTGCACAGTATTCAAAATTGTATCTGCTTTTTCAAAAAGTGGTGCCATGTCGCTATTCACTTTCCTTCTCGGTCCAGAATTTATACTGGATGAACCGGAAGGGGCAGGCGACAAATCATAGGCAGTAACTGTCCCTTCATCTGGAACCTCTTGCATGCACACATCAATTGTTTCTTCGTGATCTACTGGAATAGACTGTTCGTGGGTGAGATCACTGGCTAGCAACGATTGTGAAAAAATCTGTGTTTCTTCATCCTGTAACAAGAGCGTGTACAAAAGGTACATGACAAACACTTATTTATTTTACAGGTTCCCAACACTACAGAAGAATGGTTAAAGGTTTCTCAAGACTTTTATGATCAATGGAACTTCCCCAACTGCCTAGGGGCTATGGATGGAAAGCATATTCAGTTTCAAGTCCCCAGATGTTATGGATCATATTTTTATAACTACAAAGGTTTTAATAGTATTGTACTTTTGGCTGTTGTTGATGCAAATTATAGATTTCTCTTTCTCGATGTTCGTTGCAATGGCCGTGTTAGTGATGGTGGTGTGTAAAATAACAGCGATTTAAGTTCATTAGTCAAGAACAATTCTCTTAACTTTCCACCACCAATGAATTTACCTAACACAAATATTGTATCGCCATTTACATTAGTTGCAGATGATGCATTTCCTTTACATCCGCATATAATGAAGCCATACAGTCAAAGGTTTGCGACAAAAGAGCGCAAAGTATTTAATTATCGCTTAAGTCGTGCCAGGAGAGTGGTGGAAAATGCTTTTGGCATACTGGAGAATAGGTTTCGCGTGCTCCTTACAAAAATTAATCTGTCAGTTGACAAGCTTCAAACTATAACACTCGCTGCTTGTGCACTTCACAATTATTTAATACAAGAACATTCAAGTAGGTACCTAAGTGGCATTGAAACTGAAAATACTCAAAATTCAACATTTAAACAAGGGTATAGTCTGAAAGGCCTTAGGGCACACATAGGTAATAGATGCCAAAATAGTGCAATTGAAATAAGAAACAAATTATGTGCTTATTTCAACAATATTGGAGCTGTGCCTTGGCAGTGGGAATGTGTCAATAAATTCAATTTCTAAATTAATGCAGTACACAAAAATAGCACATCGGTTCCTAAAAAAAATAATGCATTACTTCATTTTTTTGCTTGCTAGCCTGGAAAGCATGACTGTGTATGTCATTTATAATCATAAATTTTGGAATCCATGTATACAGGTCTACAATTTCATAACCAAACTTTGTTGTAAATATGTATATGAGTGGACATACACTTGAAGCAACCAGAAATTCCTTAAATAAATATTGTTCATTGATGCTTGGTATAATTTATATCTGGTTCATCAGTTAATAAAGGTATTGTACTGTATTAGGCTGTAGGTGCTTGGCTTTATTTCCATGCTTGTAAATATATATTTGGTTAAGTTATTATTTAACATTAGTGATGTGGCCTTTGGCTTTATGTTTCACAAATTAAATTACTCATAAATTTTACAGGATTGTGAATGTGTTTCAGCAATAAAAAATAAATCTAAAACACTGTGTTTCCTATTATTTTGCAAGAATGTACAAACAAAGATGTAATATTTTACTCAAACAACTTCTGTAATCAAAATAAGCACAAATTCATTGCAGTCATGTACCTGTATGCAGTACAGGTACTTCATATTAAATCAATTACCCATAAATGTCTCATCACCGGGCAAACTCAGAACAAGGGAGACTCAATGCAGTCCTACATTGAGAAGGAGAAGAAAAACCTACCTCTACAGTCAGCAGTGTTCCAGATACATTCGCTGATGCTGGCTCTCCGCATTGCAACGAAGAAGGCATTGTTGACTCTCCTTTTTTGGCCTGGATGTGGTCTTTCACGAAACCCATCAGAGGAAACCACCATACTGTAGGTCTGTGAACGCTGTCAGCTGCAGCACCACTTTGTTGACTTTGCTGCAATTTTTGAAGCTCATGACCATAGTGAGTCCGCAATGAAAGAAATTTTTTTTTTACATCGTCCACTGTTGTTTGAGGGCGCACCTTCTTAACCTCAACAACTACTTTTTCTAAAGCATATTTTCTGGAGTGTTTATTCCGATATCCCGGAAGTTTGCTATTATACAGAACTTCGTGCTTTTTGTAGGTCTCAATTAAATATTCCACTGCTTCTTTCGTCCAGTCCGACATTTCACTACAAACACTTACCAGTTCCACACACTCACAACTGTTTGTATTATTATTTATGATATTTATGTGCTTAGAGACTATTTAATAATCTCAAGTATCTCGACTGTTAATTTATTTATTTACATCATACCAAACACCAGCAATAACAATGTTTGTTTACATTAAAAACATTCGTGCATGCAATAGTATTGTTTATTTACATTTGACTCGTTCTCTTTAGTGAGTACCTGCTCTAATCGATACTAGCTAGTATACACTTCAGATTATGCGAGTCGCGCGCATGCGAGTCGGGTGTTCACATGACACGATTTGGCTACTAGTCGAGGTAAGCAAGAAAGTGTACACCTTTCTGCTCACAAAAGAGTCCCGTGTGTAGTAGGCTTTACATGCTTTCCATCCAATCATTTTCGAAGAGGGTGTTGTTACATTTCAATTAGTTTACCAGTACTTAATAAATTATTTTAATTGGTGGTTAGGTTAGGTTTGCTAATTGAGAAATACTTGTGTGTACGGTTGGTTAGGTTACCACCTATACTAAAAAAATACTATAAAAAGTGGATCTTTGTTACCTTTGCTACATTCACCAAAACTGTAAAATCATTAACATGTCAGTTTTTTTTTTGTTTTCGTGTTTTTTTTTGTACAAGAAAGAGGTTTTCCTTTAGAAATACCATACCCTTCATATATTTAAAATTTTATATAAAGCGACACCCCACATATCTGGCATAACCGGTTTTTTCATTCAACTGACATACATGCACAAATGCACAAAGTAACCACGAAAATCAAACTCAAAATTTGTTCCACTGATCACTGATTTTTAAAAATATTTTTGCTCATGAAACAATTTATATCGAGATGAAAATCTTACCAGCTGATTCAGCGTCACTCGAATCTCCCAAAACCATTTCCAACAATGCAGTAACCAACAGTTAACAATATTCCAATTATTATCCTGAGCAGTACTACCACGGAGCAGACGGCAAACAACACTATAACAACAACCGTAAAATTCAGAGCTAACAACTGCTCCTCAACAAATTTTCTAACTACTGCCAAGTAAAACTGAACCAAGTATACTGACCTAACAATTGTTTTGACGTTTTAATAAATGTGTATTTACTCATAACTTAGCGTTTTCTTTCATTTGTCTGAAATGTTACAATATAGCAATCATTCTGGATACTTTCTTTAAATGGTCTCGCATGGGGAAGACTATGTTTTTGAAATGCGATTGATGGTTACTTCTGTGTGTTATAATAAACTTTATTTTCACAATAAACTGTAACTGAGCGAAATTCATGTATAATGGACTCATTGCGAGTGCATTTCAATTCCGACATTGATGTTTTTTTTTTTTACGAATAAATTCAGCATAGTCTATATAAGTCTACCATTCTAGTACTGATCCAATCAAACATGACACATTTTTTTTTTTTTGCAATATTTACCTAGTGTGAAAAATAATTATGTTATACGAAAACTATTAATAGTACTTTTACACAGAGAAAATTTCCATATTTGTCTTCTCTACATTACATAAAATGTTACGAAACGAACAATTGTAAATATAACTTTCGTTTTTATTTATGAAACAGACATTCTGTTTCCTATAGGAATAAATTAAATTTCAATCAAATAACTTACGACTCGGTGATAGGCCTACCTAATTATATTATCACGTCACATATTTTTATCCGAATATACTGACGCCGTCCCCGCTGCCTGTCCTGAAATTATGTAAATTAAAATGTTAGAAAGGAAATTTAGTCTCAAGGGTGGGGTTCCTGGCCTCGTGGCTGCAGGCAGGGACGCATCGACAAAGGGCTCCCCGGGCTTTTTTGCCCTCCCAGGACGCCGTATTAGTAAAATACACACGTGAACTTGATTATTTTACTACGGAAACACACGTTACAAACTTCTAGTCGCACAAGGCACTTTTACGCGACTGGCCGTATTGTCGTCAACCTTCACTCCGCCCACACGGCCCTCGTATGGCGGCACTGATTAACTTCTCGCGGTGGTCCGAAGACTACCCCAGCGAGGGGTGCAGGCTACCCTGAGTTACGGTGACGGCGGGTCATGACGCGGCAAGACTGGAGCCTGACACGTGATAGCCCGTAATACACTTGAGATGTGGATCCGCTAATGTTTACGCGGGTTTACAAATAACACTAAATTATGCACGGATGAATGATGACGGTACACACTAATCTTAACATGGCAATTAACACTAAATAACTATGAGCACATCCCGGGCTTTGAATGGATTCGGCTCCTTGACTTCTGATGGTCACGTGACACGAGACTGGTTCTCGCAGTGGCGTGTGCCACGTTTAAACTGGGAACGGGCGCGATTGGACCCGACGTGGTCTCTCGTTCACGTCCGTTGCACGTCCCAGGGATTGAGGCGTTCGTAAATCGAGTTATGCGTTTGGCACAATGCCGCCCTGCGTGGGCAAATTCCTAACTCCCCGTGGGGAGATCTTAAAGCGTGAGGCGCAGGCACCACGGTGGGCTGCCTTGAACACAATAATTACGTAGAATGTTAAAAGACCCGTATTCGGGTCGCACACTTTAGCTAAGGACCGCACGACAATTCGTACTGCCGGTTAGGGCCGGCCGGGGAGCTGTAGAAAGAATATTCGGAGATAATTACCTATTGATGCTAAACGTGGATATTGGAGCGAAAGTAGGATGCTCCCCGCGCGCGGGGCTGCCGGCCCTGGCGAGTGCTGGATGGCGACTGACTACTCTCCCTGGCAACCGGGCGGAAAACCCGCGGGAAAACGACGGAGCGCGGGAAGGCGATGCCGGCCAGTTTTGTGAGCGGAGATATTTGACACAACAATTATTTAATTAAAGACAATTTTTATACTTATTAAAAGTTTTAGTTTCTGTTTGCTAATTGATTCACATGTGCACTAGACACCTGATGCGCATTGCCACACCCGGCCGGGCGCTTTGGGCATTTAGCTGGCTGTGACTGACGTCACGCCGTTCGAGGTGCTGCACTAAGACACACGCGCGGGCATGTTCGTTGCACTTGCACTGGCTCAGGTGTTGAGGACACATAGCGGCCTGTGCTCTCAGAGGGAGCACCGACGGCGGCGTCAATACATCACATAATATAACAAGGTAATTAGGTTATTACTGGTTCTAAATGTAGTGACACCAGCCGATAGTGCGCCTCTTAGCCGCACAGGCCGCGATGCCTCACCGACGCTTCTCAAAGCCCATGCATGCAACATGGTGCAAAGAGTGTGAGTGCACCGAACGACCCGCAGCTAGCACCACTACCGGCCACATCGGCGGAAGCACTCCACCGGGTGTGGCAATTTGCTTCTGCCGGACTATAGCATTCAAGGGCACATGTTTTCTCCCACAGACATAAACTATGTAATATATAATTCTTCAAACATTTTTACTTATTAATGTAATTGTTCAACATGCGAATATGTCCTAAACTTGGCCACGTCTGTTCCCCGTGCGCTGCGCTTTTGGCGTGCTATTAGCAGGCCCGCTGTAGCGCCGCACTACTGGAGTCGGCAGTATCCATCGGGAGCTCGGAGAGGCTGGTCGTCTTCGCGCAATGTTGAGAGGTAAACTTCGTGCCAATTCCGCAGCCTCTTCTAGAACATGAGTTATGACCACCACCGGCCTTGCGTCACCACGCAGGTCTTAAAAGCTGTCGTGCGCCTAACGCCATCACAGCAGCAACGTCCACCACATATTGTTCTCCATCAAACTCCCCCTCGCACCATTATAAGCGGGGTCATCACTGAACAGCCGTGCACGCACAGAGCTCACCAACCTCGAACAGTCGTGGCCAGGGGATGGATATCACCATGTAAAGGTTGATATGTAATAAAAAACACACTTCATGTAGCGGAGTGTATCATTTGTAGTGTAAGGCATCTTGGGTGGCCTAAACAGCCCAAGGATCACCTCTATGGACACGTCTCTGCCTCCCGCTACTTGGCCGAACCCAAACCTCGAGACCCATTCTGCAAAAACTTGATAGCTTTGACGGGGAGACAGCCGGACCGGTGTCAGTAGCTAACCTACTATAACTAGCCATCCACATTATTTTACAAAATTTAACTTAGCTAACCAACCATCCACGCGATTTTAAAGTATTTCAGAAGCATAACAGAGTCTCCATTTTAAACACATCGAAGTTCCAAATAACAACAAACTCTCAAATCTCTATTGGAATTGTGATTTTTTCAGCGAAGGAGGTGGAGGAATAATTCCGACAGTTTGTAACGTAATTCTGTTAGCATTTGTTCAAGAATAGGGTTTAGCAAAACTCTGTCGGAATTAAGCAATTCCACTAGCGGAATTATTCTGACAGCGTCAAGAATAGGGCCCCAGATCTCCACGATGTATGCGCAATATAAATGGCTGACGCGACATGTTTTTAGATATAAAACATTTTATACATAGCGACAGAAGACTACCATAATGAAAGTATTCCGCCTAGCCTCTTCGCAAAAGGCGGAAAAGTACCATAACGGAAAACTGCCATATTTTATTACAACCTCCATGCAATGAGTACAGCATACTCAGTAGGTAGCGCTGTTAACCCTCTAGCTGTTTATCGGGTTAACTTTAAAGATTACACATAGCGCTTCTGACAGTCTATATTAAATAATTTCAAGTCTACGAAAGGTGGTTTGAAGATACTGAAATGCGATGAAAATATTTTTGTGTAGTGTAGTTTGTTGGTACAGGGCAAGCAGCACAGGCGTCCTATAGGCTCGTACATCGAATGTTGATGGGCTTTGTACAGGCTTGCAGTATTTCAAAAATAAACTCGGCTGAAATTTAAGTATTATTTATATTAGAAAATAAAAATATATTACTATGCGTAGCATATTATCCTGCTTCATTAAAACTGTCAGATCAAATTAAATTTCTGTTTTATGTGCCTTACAGCCTTACACCTATAAACGAATTATAACATAAAATAACAACAAAAACACATCAATGCGACAAAACACGAAACAAAACAACACACAGATTGATAAAGTTCATGTTAACCAATTGGTTACTTTGGTTTTCACAAAAATATTAAACCGAAACTAAAATGGTGTATACAAAATAAATATGTAGATTACAAAAGTTTTACCAATGAAAATTATTTAAAAGGAGCTATAATTTTTTACTCGATTTGTAGTTCCTAATGGTTTTAAAAGTGTCACTTCTTAATCCAAACCGAGTCATTATGTCTGAACCAACAAAAATTGTAATAAAATGTATATAATAAAAATAGAAAATGCAAATAGGTTATATAGGAATGTAGAATATTCAAAACAATTTTAATGCCTGAAATTTTTAAATATTAATTTAAGAACTTTTTCTGCATACTTTCAATTCTTTTCTAATTAAAATCATTAAATGCACAGAAAGATCTTCATGTACTGCTAATGGTAGCTATTTATTATCTACATGTTGGTGAAAAAAAAGCTTGGCATCCAATATAACTCGAAGGTCTTAAAATAGGACACCACGTTTAATGTAATTACTTACTATGTGATAATTCTGATTAATTAAATTAGTTTTTGACTAAAGGTTATACAATAAATTATCGTAATTCAGAGACGTTTGTTAACTTGAAAACCAGATCCGAACAGTTGAAATATCTTGCTGAATAGTATCACAAACATATTTTCCAATAATTTTTTTTTTCATCAGCATCTTTTCTTGATCAATTCTGATTACAGTTTTGGATTATCATTTGCGGAACACCTAATACCATTAAATTGAATGTGCAAATTTGACTGAAAAGCTTCTATTTGTAAGATAATTAAACCGGTACCACGCATTGCTTGATGAGACCTAAATTTGATAATTTTTTAATCATAAGATTTCGTTGGAAAGTATCAAAGGATTTGCTCAGGTATAAATAAATAGAAGATTTTATTTACATCTGGATTTATACTGGTACAAACACACATATTAAAAAAAAGGGCGTGTTAAAGACGATCTTCCTGATTGAAAACTATGTGATTTTTCAGAATTAATATTTTTAGGAAAAAAAGTAATGTAGGCCTACCTATAAATATGTTTTCCGTTAAAAAATTCTAAAATACTACATAACAAAGTCAATAGATTGTGACTAAAATTTAACTGTCAATAATACGTCAAGAAAATATACATATACTGATAAATGGTTGAACACACAAAATCGGTATACAACTCACTGACTGATACACACTTATATATATGTTGGTTTCATCTTTATTTATAGACATGGTGGAATGATAATGCTACAGTTACTAAAAACTAAAACGCTACAAAACTATTTTTTTTTTTTTGCAAAACTCCGTTCCCCCGGAGAAACCCCCGGAATGGCCACCGCATGGGGAGCCCAAGAAAAGAAACGGGCTCCCCAATTGGGAGCCACCTGGAAGGTTTTTTTCTGTTCCACCCACCGTTTCTTTGGTAGCCTGACTTGTTACAAGGGATTGTATTCCTACCAGAGAAAATGCCACCATTTTATCTGGGCAATCCGCCTTGGAGGAGCCGGGGCGCGAACCCGGGTCCTACAAGTCACAAGGCAGGCGCTCTACCCCAGAACCAGAGTGGTAGAGCGGATACTTGCAGTCTTCTTAACACTGACATGATGTTATTCCACGAGTTTACTGTAGTTTCGTGTGTCATTAACACGTGCAGTAACATCTAACATCGGTAACGAACAAATTTATGTGTTCCTATGTTGTTCGTTCAGCGTGAATTATGTAATTTCATAACAGTGAAATATAATTTGTATAACTAGTCTGGCAATTTTTTTGTTGATTACCTGCAAACAAACTTACAGTTCCGCTGTACAATAATTAGGTATATAAAAATATAGACTAGTAAAAACATATGTAAGAGCTTGCACGGTCGATGGTAAAGTTATTTTTAAATAAAGTAAAATAAAAGATTGTGTTTAGTTTAAATATGTGTGTGCTTACAAGCATGAAGTTATTGTATAAACATTTTATTTATTTGGTTTTAAAGCCACAGATAAGTTAACTTTTATTATATTACTTTTGGCTTTCTTTTGTTTTACCGTGCTTAACTTGCGCAGCTAACACTGGAAAGCTATTCAAACAACTGGATTATTGGAAGTACTGGGGCAACACGAAGCATAAATTGTAACACTATTTTGTAGTGATACAGTTATTTTCATGTAAATGTACAGATTAACAAATATGTAAGTTTACACGAAGATTTATGTTCCATTTATAAAGAAAATTTACGGTACACAACGGCAACTCAATGATGAAACTTAACAGATAAAAATTTAAAAAACAACGGCTATACAGAAACGCACAGGTGTACCCAGAGATGTGAATAAACAGTGATGCCAGCACAGACGAACACCGTAAGCAACAGTTGAGCGAAAAAAAACAGATTTTTGAAAACCACAACGATGATAGTGCAGACTAACACAGTATATGATTCCTAAGAGAACAGTTGCGGCGTTTCGGGAAATAGATCTATTCCCTTCTGAAGACACAAACATACTGAGGTTTATCATAACATACAGTTTAATGAGTAATCGCGTATGTCCGAAACTACATCTTGAATTAATTTACCTATTATTTAAAATGTTTTTGATCAGTGGAAATTTGATTTAATGAACCACACTGAATTTGTTGATATTCACATAGAGTTACTGACTTACTTTAAACAGATTTGTGTTTTGTTTGTTTTATGTGTGTATTTGTTTACACTTCTGTTAACAAGGCACAAGTATTAGTGCAGAGAAGCTTATTCAAAAGAGGAACCTGTTTCTGTAGCATTAAGTGTCAAGAGCGTAGTAAAAAAAAGGATGAGGGGGGGGGGGGGGATAATTGGTTGAGGCATTGCAACGAATGCCGGACATAAGCTAGTTAATAATACATTTAAATGCCAGTCAATACTACCTGTACATCGGTTCTGAAATGACCTTTTATAGGAAAATATAATCTTTAATAGTAAAATTCCTTTAGTGGCTAATAAAATAGGCGGGTATTTCACATATGTATTCTAACTTACGATGGCTTGCTAATTTGTTTCAAGTGAAAGCCACCCGTGATGGTGGTGGATACTGGGCACGAATCTCGGATTAGGAAATATGGAAGTTGCACTGGTGATGCAAGCTGTTCGCTTAGTTGAATTTGTAAGTTATCTTCCTATTAGCCACCTTGTAGAAAAGCAGGAAGAGAAAAAATCCACCCATTCTTGTCAGTTATAACACCCAGAAAAATCCTGTTCCGAATACTTAATAGGTATCGAACACAGTTTTTTTCACTCACTTAGCTCCTTGGTGGCACTTTAAATAATATGGATACAAATTATTATTTTTTTTGTTGATAAATTGGAGGCGTAATGAACGTAAAGTGAAACATTCTCCATTGGAGAAAGCACTATTTCGATCACAAATGCCGTTTGAAAAAATATATTTTGTAAACTAAAAGGACATTCGGAACTCGGTCAATATTCTGCTGACGCAGAAATTCTCTGAACAGTTAGAATGATTGCGTAACCACCCTACCCAACAGTGTCGGAATTCTAAACGTCTAACAATGGGGAGATGTTGTTGGCAAAGGCCACGATTTTTGACAAGACGCTGTTAACGTCGTTGCTTAACGTGTTTGCAGACCTGCTTCCTCAGCGAAAACATGCTGATATACCTCCGCTCGATGGGGGTTTAAATCGGCCGCTTTCTTAAATGCGTTCAGTTTTGCTGCTCCCAATGTATCATAATGACCCGGTCAGGGGCGCAAATCTGCAGGATTTGCAAGGGGTTTGGGGCCCGCAAAAATTCGTGGGGGGGGGGGGGGAGGAGAAGAGGGCCGTGCGTGGGCTTTAACCGACACAAGTCATCTATGGATAGGTTGCTTGTATGTTGTATGCTACACATATGTTGGCCTATGCATGCAATAAGCAGAAAACGTTTAAAATATACAGGAAGTTTTGACGTTTACTTTTATCAACCCCGTTCTACCATCACGATTTTGCAAGCGCAAGTGGGGGCCGCCCTTCAATGAAGGGCTTCTTAATTCCAGGGGAACCCGGTTCACACCCCGCCCCCCGCCACCTCCCGGATCTGCGTCCATGGACCCAGTTATGGTTCCTTCTAGGTGTGTATTAGTTGTAGCAACCTGCTTCGCACTGGTGGATAAATATTTTTAACATAGCAAGTTTTTAAAAATCAATATAGAAAAATAATATATAAATAAATATCAAGTTCAAAATATTTACTTACAGTCTGGCCTTCAAATTTCAAATTTATTTAACCAATTTTGCGTCGATATGTTGGCAAAGATGATTGCTGAAAGACTGGCACAAGATCCGGAAATTATATTCGCTTTCGGTGCATACACAAGATATTTAAGGATATATTGAAGGAGTGCGTATTTCGAATTCAAATGTAAGCGTGCAATACGTGCCAACTCGTGGGGAAGTACTGGCGCGACACGGTTATTATGTTATATCTGCAACAGTTTAATCAGCGTGATTCAAGATTGCAGTCAATACGGTCGTTTTTCTCCGGTTTTAGTTAGAAATACTGGAATTATGAAGCTTTATAACATTGAAATAACTTTTGAAATTGGTCCAGTAGTTTAAGAGTTTTTTTTTTAAAACCTCACTCTCTTTTTACATTATTATTAGTATATTAGTATAGAGTAAATGTGGTTTCTTCATCAGCTGGTTGGGTATTCATAGATCGGAAAGATTAAACTCGGTAACAGGAAGTCACAAGACTTGGAATATATGAACTGTTTTTTTATATATTTTATAGTTTAGTAGCCTGATAAACACTCTTACTTGAGTGGCATCAAACTACGTACTTTTTTTTCTAAAAAAAAAAAAAAAATTATCAATTATCTTGTACTAGCTAGAATTTGAACCAGGACATTTTTAGTGTTCAAATACTTAGCTTAAGCGGCCTCGGCTGTTAAAATTCGTAGATTGGTGCAGCAAAATCGATTGATTTGATCAGGGTCGGAATTATTTACGGTGAATAGTCAGGGTATTGTGATGTAATCGAAAGTAGCCGCCATTTTAAGGAAAAATAAATTGCTGTTTGGTAGCCGTTACAAAATATTTTGTGCAACATTCCCTCTGCCAAATTTCTTATCTAAAAAATTATTCTATTTAATTTTCACAAACGGTGGCGGGCACTGTTTGGATAGCTTAGGATTGTGTGTGTGTGTTTGCAGCAACAAGTTGGAAGAAATATGGTCTCCGAAGTTTCGGTTGACTTTGCAGTCGCCATCGAAAGGGCAATGTAAACATACACTACTTTAATATGCTACTGCCACCCTGATGATGACGTCAGGAAAGTAGGAGACTGTTTTATTCAAACTTGAAGCGGCAACACGAGAAAATATTTTTTTTGTTGTTCACTACGCAATAATTTTGCTGTCGCCATTAAACATATCGTTGGCTTAATTTACGGTACATATTTCAGTGGATGAAACAAAATTATGTTTTCCTTCTAGTCGGAGTATGATCCTGGTACCTGAACATAAATGTGTTGTCTATAAACGTTATGATAAAATTGCTACATACAGCAAGAATTGCGTTATGTAAAGAGAGAATGATGATTGATCTTATATCGAACGGTTACACCCTAAATATGAACCTGTTAAAACTACTGCAAATCAGTGGAATTTCACTGGAAAAACTGTCGAAAATGCTTCGTTTGGAATTTTTTCGAAGGCTTTTTTTTTTAATATATTTTTTCCAATTAAATTCTACTGGTTTACAGTAGTTTATTTATTTATTTATTTATTCAGACAATTTCATGCTTAGTGTATATTGAGAGGTTTCTCGGTAGACGTGTTCGATCACGCGTATCGCTCATCACTAGGTCGATTCCAACCCCTTAGATGCGATATCAAAAAAGATTTCACACCAATCAGTTCGGAGCCAAGCTAAATACTTGAAGGTCCCGGTCACCTTAAGCATATGTATGTGCGTGGTAAGGCGATGTAAGTTCTGAATTCTCTAATAATAAAAGAGCTTGTTTGTCTGTCTGCAGTTCGCGCAGAAAGGATATAGTAAGACCCAGAGCCTACATGGATTCTTCAGAGGAAGTCAGTTTTCACATTGAAGAATTTTTTTTTCTTTTCCGAAAATCGGTTTAATACTATTAATTAGATTATCTTTATTAAAAATAAAAAAAACCTGTTTTCGACCAAGTTTTCCGAATTTTCACAATGGAAACGGCTACTGCACCCTCGGGTCTTAAATACAGAATTTCCCCAATCATCATATTTTGCAATCACACTGACACACCATATTGATACTCAAGTAAATGCGACTTTGAGGCCCATAAAAAAAACTGTTGAATCCAAGGAGGCATTTTTGGTTTATATTTATTCCACGTTTGTTTTAAGTCTAACGATTATTTTTTTATTAATTTTATCAAAACTATATATTTTTTTTTTAATTCGAGGCGTGACACACACGTATGTATATATATATATATATATATATATATATATATATATATATATGCGCTATGGAACCCATATGATTGCAGTGTGCAGTGAACTCTGAATCGCTTGGCTACAGACTTGTTTATCACGAATTAAAAAGTTTTGGGTGCAAAACCATTGCCGAAAAATGGAAGAGGTTTCAATTTACGTAAGCTGCTCTGGAGTTGGATATTTTTTTTCTTCGTGCACATTAAAAATGAACCCCTATCAGAGAGCATGATAGGCCGGGAAGGAATTGTAAAAGAAGGAGGGGGGGGGGGGAGAGAAAGAAAATTACATTTCATTTGGTCTTCATTCTTTCAATAAACAAATAATCTTTGTTTAGTGCAATAAATTAGAACTTTAACCTCTCAAATCCTCAACGCAAATGTTTGAACGCTATCTCGATAAAGAGTAATTTTTATATATTTTTTTTGCAGTTATATGCACGTATCTTTGAAGGCAATTTAATTAGTCTGATTATACGAAATTCGAGTGTTTATGTGCGCAGTGAGTGTTAAAATTACGAGAAAGGAAGGATGAGTGACCCGGGTAAATTTGTGGGGATAGCAGAAAAACGTGACGTTCGGCTATCTGCTGCAATCGCCCCCCCCCCCCCCCCCCCTCCTTGCCGTGGGACATGACTCCAGGCACCGGAGGTCTCGTTAATTCGCTGGTCGCGTGGAGCGGACATGCAGGCAGTTGGGCAAGGAGGGGCCGCCCCGGGTGTTGCGTCAGGCGCCCGCAAGAAAAGCCAGCCTCGTGATGGGGCGGAGTCCCAGCGGGCGTAGCACCCGACGGGGGGCTTATCGAAGCGGTTGCAAGGTCGGGCCGATACACACGGCCTCCGTCGACCGGGGGGCTCTTTTTTTTTTTTTTCTCCCCCAGCACATCTCAGGAGTATAAGTACTTAAAACCCGTGATCACCGAAGCACGAGCAGTCTTCTGGAACACGAGGCAGAACGATGAGGACAATCACGTTAGCGAAGGTGAGTGGGTCCGCGAATCTCAGGCCTGCCAGGGTTAGAGAGTAAAAGTTGAGTTCTGACTTGAACTTCTTTAGTTTTCCCCCCGTGAGGATTAGAAATTACGACTTAATTCTATAATAATCCAATATTATGTCGCAAAAAATATATTTGCTGCTGTTAGTAGACAGTAGACGTAATACCATCTTGGAATTTTTTTTTACTGATACAACTTTTCCGTAGCAGCCAAGCTAAAAAAAAAAAAATCTAATTTCGAAATCTTAAAAAGAAAAAGACGCTATTTTTACTAGGTTGGCAAAGTTGAAACTAAATTTTATTCGATAGTTCTTACGTCGCACGGACGTGAACAGAGGCTTATTAAGACGGGTAGGTACTCCAAGATAATGTGATTTTTTGTTAAAACTTTTACAAGGATAGTCAGTTAGTTGCCTTAACGAGAATTCCGTAGCATCACTACTGCGACGATTTTACCTCTCCCCTGCCGTCACCCCGTCAGGCCGTTACAACTATAGCCCGTCCCACTCTTAGATTGCAGTACACGGCTTATGGCGCGCGCTGTTGCCAAATCTCTAACACATTACGAATTTCAGGAGATGCGTGTCTTTGTAATTTGGATAGAACAAGAAGCATTTTAAGAAATCATATCGTAATTTATAATATTTTATACTATTACACATATAAATTTGTAATAATGCCACTTTTATGTAAATTTCAAATAAAAACTACCTATTGTAGACGAAATTTTCTTATAGTTTTCTTTTCTGTTCTAAAAATCCCATATATATACCTATATAATTATATATATATATATATATATATATATATATATATATATATATATATCACATTTTCATGGGCCCGATAAATGCCGTATTTTTGGACAAGTCATGTCCAAAATGATAAATAAAATACGGTAATGGAAATTCTCGGTCGAGTAAGTTATGGGAAAAATCCGAACAATTGGTTCGAAATGGGGAAGATTTTTTGAAAAACAGAAAAATCGCAACAACTCCCATATGAATAATATCGAATCCGTTTTAACGTATGATAACTCGGATTACCTAATGCCGAAAAATGTTTTCTAAATACATTTTTGATACTGCATGGGTTCGAAAAAAAATTTCACCGGACAAAAAAACGTCCTAACTGCCTTAGTAGACACATTATCAAATCTGTTTAAATTGTTTGTAATTATATCATAATTATTTTCCAAAACTTTGTCTAAAACAATGTTTGATAAGATGCTTGGTGAGAAGGATAGAAAAATAATTCAAAATTTTGTACCATGATCGCTATTAAATTCCTTCGTATTTATTTCATACATTTTAAATATTATGTTCAAGAATCGATTATAATATTTTTTGTTGACTAAGAAAGCCATGTATTTGAAATTGCTTGTAGGACAGAACCCCACTTATCTAAACACATGACCTTGTTTCCTCTTACGACGGCAGCGCGCGCTCTTGTACTGATAAGACACATCTTTAACAGCTATTTCCACGGAAACTGTAGAAGCAATTGAGATGGCGCTGCTTTTAAAAACTAATTCAATTCATTGTGAACATTTTTCTCGCTTTCGTCCCCCAGCTATCTTTAATAGAAAAAAAATTTTCCGCGGGTCAACTTTTTGATGTGTCAGTTTGTGAGAAAATGCATTTCAATATATTAAAAAAATTATTTAAGTGAAACCTGTACAGTTTTGTCTTAACATTTGTTCGGTGGCGTCCTAAGGCATTAATTTACTAATAAAAAAAATCTGAATGAAATACACATGTAGGTTTTTTTTTTTTTTGATGTGAAACATATCGGAATACTTCAAAACAGTTCGCAGCGAATAAGTTATGTTGTTTAATTTTTTCGGACACTTAAAATATTGTTAAGTATTCAAAATAAGCATTGCCTGATGCGTATTTTGATTCTACACAATATGAAAAAAAGCTTGGTCCAAAAATTAAAATTTTAAATTTCGTTTGATATTTGGCAACAACGCACGAAGAAACAAGGACAGTGCTAACGGCAATCGGCGTGTGTTAGAGAGAGAGAGAGAATGCGCCCATTTACTTCCATACTGCAATCTAAGAGTGGGATGCTCTATAGCATGAAGCATGCGACGCTACGTACCTGCCACATCCCCCCCCCCCCCTCCCTCCCTAAACAGCATGGCCAATTTCTCTTTCGACCGCTAGTGCATGCGTTGGAGTGACGTCGCCGCTGACGCACTCTCATTCTTCACCGGTTCTTCCACCACGTACCTAAATATTCCTCTCATGCGATCGGAATTTTCGTCAACCTCGAAAATAGTAACCCCTTCAGCAAAGAAGTTTCACTTCAATAACGATAGCAATATACTATACAAATTTACAATATTTTTCTTGTAATATTACAAACTATTTCTAGGCAACTGGTTTTCAAAGGAATATTATATTAAAATGAAATTAAAAAAAGGGGGGTTTTCTGTAAAGTCGGTTTACAGACGATAATTATACGTAATAACGTCATAAGAAAACATTGATGAAAAATCGCAAACTTTTTAATTTTCAAATATTATTTACAGTTTTTGCAAATTTAATTTAAATAATTTGTTTAAATATAATCACGAACAATTAGTTAAAAAGCCCACCTTAACCGGTTTGATATTATAGGAGATTTTCTCGCACGGTGGTTGGCCGGTTCTTGCACGCTCGGCTCAGGCGGAACGTGACAATTGTTCGTGCGTGCAGTCGGCGTTCATCGATTTATAAGACGTTATCACGTCAATAAAATAATAATTCTGCGTAAAGTGTGAGAAGGGAAGACCAAACCATTGTCTCGCTGTGTTGCAGGTATTTGCATCGTTCGGGGCGCTGGCCATTGTCACAGAGTCTATACAACGGGGCAGTCACGGAGTGGAGGCCTTCGAGAGAGACGCAGCTGGAGGCGGCTCGAGTGCTTTCTTGAGCTTCGGAGGCGGCGGAGGCGGCGGAGGCGGCGGCCCAGGGGATGGAGGTTGCGCTGACGGAGGACAATCAGGAGGCGGTGTTTCTGCGTCAGCCTTGGCGACTGCAAGTGTGGGCGTAGAACAGGGAGGAGGAAGAGGAAGAGGTGGAGGAGAAGGGGCAGAAGGGGGAGGCGGTGGAAGAGGAAGAGGTGGAGGTGGAGGTGGAAGAGGAAGAGGCGGGGAAGATGGATTAGAACTAGGGGGCGGAAGTTTTGGAGCGGACAGATCTGGAAGCTCGGTTGTTGGTGTCGGAGTAGGTGTTGGAGGTGGGGAAAGTGGTGGTAGAAGTGATAGCTCTGGAAGACAATCAAGTGGATTTGGAGGTTCAGGATTTGGTGCTGGAATAGGCTATGGGGGAAGAAGAAGTTTGAGTGGTATTTCTGGAGGACAGTCAGGTGGAGTAGGCGTTAGTGTCGGGGGAGGCATTGGAAGTGGTGGTGTGAGTGGTAACTCTGGAGGGCAATCAAGTGAATTTGGAGGTGGAAGAGATTGGAGTGGTATCTATGGAGGACAGTCAGGTGGAGTAGGCGTTGGTTTCGGGGGAGGCTTTGGAGGTGGTGGAGGTGGTGGAAGTGGTGGTAGCTCTGGAAGACAATCAAGTGGATTCGGAGGTTCAGGATTTGGTGCTGTAATAGGCTATGGGGGAAGAAGAAGTTTTAGTGGTATTTCTGGAGGACAGTCAGGTGGAGTAGGCGTTGGTGTTGGGGGAGGCATTGGAAGTGGTGGTGTGAGTGGTAACTCTGGAGGGCAATCAAGTGAATTTGGAGGTGGAAGAGATTGGAGTGGTATCTATGGAGGACAGTCAGGTGGAGTAGGCGTTGGTTTCGGGGGAGGCTTTGGAGGTGGTGGAGGTGGTGGAAGTGGTGGTAGCTCTGGAAGACAATCAAGTGGATTCGGAGGTTCAGGATTTGGTGCCGAGATAGGCGTTGGTGGTGGTAGAGACTTGAGTGGTAGCTCTGGAAGGCATTCTGGTCTTGTAGCGGGTTCAGGAATTGGTGTTGGGGTCGTCTATGGAGGTGGTGGAGGTGGTGGAGGTGGTGGAGGTGGTGGAGGTGGTGGAGGTGGTAGTTGGAGTGATATCTCTGGAGGACAGTCAGGTGGAGTAGGAGTTGCATATAGAGGTGGTGGAAGTGGTGGTAGGAGTGGCAGATCTGGAATACAATCAAGTGGATATGGAGGTTCAGGATTTGGTGATGGAATAGGCGTTAGGGGCGGAAGAGATTGGAGTGGTAGCTCTGGGGGACAGTTTGGTAGAGTAGGTGGTTCAGGAATGAGTGTCGGGGTCGGCTATGGACGTGGTGGAGGTGGTAGTTGGAGAGGTAGCTCTGAAGGACTATCTTATGGAGTAGGACTATCAGGAGGTAATATCGGGGTAGGCACTGGAGGTGGCAGAGGTTTTGGTTCGGAGGGTAGCCTTGGAGGGCAGTCCGGCGGATATGGAAGCCGGGGAATTGGTGCAAGTTTAGGCGCCTCTGGAGGTGCCAATTGGGACAGTCTTTCTGCCGCGCCTTCTGCTTCCACTGGTTCAAGTGGTGGCGGTGGAAAAACATTTCTCGGTGCAAGCGTGGCTGCGTCGGGCGCAGCTAGTACAGGTGCTGGCGGCGAAGGCCAAGAGGGCGCAGGACAGACTGCAACGGTTGGGGTAGTTTCTGCGGGCAGTGTCTCCCAATCTGCAGCAGCTGGTTCTGAGGGTTCCTCAGATCCTGAGAACACAGCTGGTGGTTCTTCAAGCAAAAGCTCCAAGCCTGGCGATCTAAAAAGTTCTGGTCCAGGCGCGAGCGGTGTTTATAAAATCCAAGTTTATAAAAGTGTTTCCAACGTCGTCGACGAAGGAAACGCTATTTGCAAACAATCCAAGGGATCTTCTGATGATGGTGGCTCCGAAAAATCTTCGTCGAAAGAAAACGATGATTAAGAAAGGGAATATGCAATTATTTTTCCTTTTAGTTTAGTATTGTATTTAGATACTTTTCTCTTACAAGTAAGCACAGTGCCTGTGATAATATTTAATTTGCTTTAAGCAATCTGAAAACAGCAGAGAGTAAAGTTATGTATATTTGTTGTAAAATATTTCTGAATAAAAATATTATTTGTAAATTGGTTGAAGTAATTAATTTTATAATATAAATATGATCTTTCATAATTTATTTTAAGTTCCGAACTTGGCTGAAATTTCAACGGTTTTTTTTTACTGGTTACAAAAATAGTAGTTTTTGTGGCGTGAAAAAAAACTTAAAAGGTTTAACATTATTATAATTGGAAATTATTTGGGAATAAATAAACTACCAAGATTTTCAACTAGATTTCCGAACACACTGTCTGGTGACATTTCATAAATGCTCTACTTAGTGCTCTTACAATTGTTTTGTACAAATACAACAAGTTAATTAAGCACGTTTTATAATTTTATAAAGGAGCAATATATCTATTCTTAGAATAAATAAATATCTAAACAAAGGCGTGTCTGTTTATTTAAAACAATTATAATTTTTAAGTAAAATATTTGTTGATAAGAAGTTGTACAAATACAAAAAAAAAAACTATTTTAAAGTTAATATTTGTTAAATCTTCACGGAAAATAGGTTCAAAGTATTTCGGTGAAATCGTAAATAAAAAAATTAAATTTTTCTATATAAAGGATTAACATAAGACTATTCATACTCGCAAGATTCCCACCCCAATAAAGCTTAAGGAGATACATTGTACCATTTATTGTAGAAGCTTGATTTTAGATGCGATAAATACACACTTATTTTTTATGATATTTAATATAATAGAACTATAAATGGAGGGGTATAATATTGGATTTAATAAAATATAATTTCGGAAGCAATTTAAGCTAAAGTTAAGGCATTTAGTATTGAATATATACACACCAACACTACAAACTTGTCCTTACTATAGTCAGGATTTAATCACGCAATGGGGTAAAAATGAGGTGGGTTTAGTTCTATAAAGAAAAAAAAATATTTTACTGAATATACTGAAGAGGATGGTCAGAATCTAAGCATAAATTACAATTTTTTAATATAAATATTTGAACAAAAACTACCAACACCCTTGGACAGTAATTTTCCATTTTAGGTTAAAAGCACTAAATTCATTCACAATAAAACAACTAAATAAATAAACATTGATTGCTCGAGAGAATTTAGATACATCGTGTTAATCAGACTCACAAGTAATTTTTTTTGCTTACTCGCGAGTATCAATTGCTCAAAATGTATTTGTTTCCACTGAACATAACAAGTATTTTAATGAAGTGAAAAGATACGTGTTACACTTACGACATCATTATCTAGAGTAGCAGCGTGGAGAAAGCCTTGGGAAAATATCACGCATATCTCGCAATCGAAGATGAGTGCCAAAGCTAGGCTCATTGTCAAATATAGGTGTTTTCTATAATACCTTTATTTATTATGCTAAACGAACTTGTTCTAAAAACCCCTGGTTTTACACACCTAGCAAATATAGTTGTGTAAACAATTGTTTCACACAGAAGTTTTAGATAATATTTATGAGTTTTATGCTAGGCATTTTTAGTTCCTGAACACTTGTTGGTTGTATTAAAATTATTTCAGATAAAATGTAGATAGTAGTTAAAAGTTTTAAAATAAATAAAAATAGATTTAGTAGTGAACATGGTACGGCATTATGAAACGATATTTTGATTTCAACCTCTGTTTTTTTAACCTCTTGCAGCGTTCATCTTATCGAAAATTCGATTTTTTTTTTTTAACGTTTTCTAATGGTTCCGCTTTGGTCGGATTATGCCTATTAACGAACTCGACCGATATTTTCTATTAATTTATTTTATGTCTCAGTTTTGAAGTGATTTGTGCAACTTTACTGAATTCGGTTTTTTTTGTTTCATGCAATTATGACATAACTTTTATTTTAAAAAGACAGGAACTATTTCAATACTAAATTTATTTTACTTCTTAAAGTTATGAAATATAATTTTCTGTTGTGTTTTCTTCGTAGCGCGCGCGCTATTTCGGCTATAGGGCCATTCATGCCTATACAAAACTGTCGTTGCAAGCTGCAGCACTGCGGAGAGTATTATAAAAGATAAATAGAAGGAAGTACGGTGGAGGGGGGGGGGAGTTGTGAATTAAGCGTTCGGTGTCATAACACCCAACAAAGACTTTCGTGTTCGGTGTTATTCGAGATAATGCTGCTCTTTTGCAACGCGAGTATAAATGTGGGGACTTAAGACTCGCGCCGTTTGCAAACTGACACATTGTTCCAGCGGAGGAGAAAGGCGAAGAGAAGCAGTTGTCATGATAGTGAAGGTATGTAAGACGGCACGCGACAGCGAATTCTTCCATCGTGTGGACGAGTTAATGAATTGCGGCTTAACGCGGGGGAGCTCTAAGGGAACCCACACACGACCAGTCCAGCTCCCAGTTCGGAACTGACAGTTTGGACTGGACTCAAGCCTTCCCCACGCACGATCAGTCATTTTAGGTTGCTGTTGCTGTTGGATGCATCGTTTCATCGCAGAACATGGAAGAAACTTAAGACTTGATGTAAGCTTTTGGACATACGCCATTGCTAAGCACATGTATGTATGTCTGTAGAAGAAAACTACAAAAAACCCAAAAGACAAAAACACAAATTAAGCAAAAAAATGCATGTGCTTAGCAATGGCGTATGTCCAAAAGCTTACATCAAGTCATACACTCCCATTGCACAAATCTTTCAAAGATAAGATACTTAATATGTCTCAAGTGCGGTTGCACTTTTAGTTAGAAAAAGGAAAACCAAATAGCAAAAAAAAGAAAAGAAAAAAAAGATGTCTGTCACGGGCACTCAGCTGATGGACTGGTGGACTGATCGTTTGGACCGACAGTTTGGACTGGCGAAGACACTGTTCCCACGCGCGGCAGTTCGGACTGAGTAATCTCGAGCCCAGAGTCCGATTTTGATGGAAAGCCATCAGTTCGCCAGTCCATCAGTTCCAACTGATCAGTCCACCGTCCTTGCTCACACACGGCAGTTCCGAATATTAAGTTCCAACTGGTAAGTCCGAACTGACAGTTCGGAATGATCGTATGTGGGGGGGTCTTAAAGAACATGGGGGCGCTAAGGTCGACATTGGCTCGCGCATCACACGCCTCTTAGCCTCTATGCGCCAGGGAACGAACTGGCGTGCAGTCTTAGCGTCGGTAACGCACCTCTATGGGACTTGAAGTGGTGACGCCATAACTGTATGGTGGAATATTAAAGATAAAGACTCCCTGCATTTCCCTATAGCATTTACATTTGCTGCGTGGAATTCTTCATGCCTAAATACGTCCGTGAAAACACCCGTTTTAGCCTTTTCCACTGTACAAAAGGTACACGTTAAAGACGAAAACATGGAAATAAAATTGTGTAGTAAAGTGAAATGGCTCTTAAGACTACCGACTACCCGGGCACACACGCGGTGCGCAGAGCTTAAGGAAAAACCACGCGATTTGAAAACTACTCCAGATATCCTAGTGGGGTTTGCTAACGAATATCATTTAATAATTCTTAGAGGGTCGATAGGTAGTTTTATTTCCGGATTAAATTTTTAAACTGTATTTTTTAGAAGAGTTAAAATGGCTAAAAGGCATGTTTTCAGAGTAATTTTGAGGCATAAAACAACAGGTTACAGATTCTTAAAAGCACTCAAGGGACTTGCATTACGCATTTATCTTCATTTCTCCGCCATTTAATGTTACGTCACCGCTCAAATTTCATAGTTAAGGTGTTTTATATCATAACCAGCTCAATCCATTTTTAAATAAAATCTGTTTTTGACACCGGCGATAGGATTGAGCTGGATTCGTTCCTTTTTTTTTATATAGCGCGATAGTACCGACCATGCCCTATCAAATTACGTTAAAAATATTTTGAAAATTCATGGATTGAGCTGGTTATGATACTAAACGCCTCAGTTGTCCTATGCTCGAAAGAACACAGCGCGCCACTAGGATATCTTGAGTAGTTTAGCGAGCGTCGCACTTATCATCACTAACACAAATTAATTCTCGACTAGGCGGGCTCCTTAAATGTGGATCGTACCTAGACTCTTTTAATAAATGTTGAGCGGTTTGTAAATGGTGCCTCAACACCTGGAGTTCCGCACGTCGTCTGGCGACCCGATATAGCGACCACCTTAACGTCTTGCCAACAACAGCAGACGAGACGATAAAGGAGCATTGACGGAATGGAAAGACGGGGGAAACAGTAGTACCTCAATAAAAACCTATCTGCTCACGGCAACGTCCACCGCGTTTCTCATTTTCAAAAGAAAAAAAACAACTCCTGGTTTGACTCCGCCGGGAATCGAACCCAGTCTGTATATGCACCTATCTTTTACTGCGGGTTAGTATATAAATCCTTACTCAACTACTCACCTGCTAAAATTATTTAAATGCTAATGACCATTAACTAGATGTCGTTTTCGAGATCTTTCCACTACGCAGTTAACAAAAGAAAACATTTGAAGGAATCAAGTCACAAATGTGGATTAAATATTAACTCAAATTCCATTAGTAATAAATTAAAGTTTTTTTCAATTTTTTATTGGTTGGTATTTATCAAATGCTTTTTAGCAGAATAAAACCAAATCAAAGCCTTAAATAATTTGAGTATAATGCATAAGAGAATATTTGTTTAAATTAAAAAATATATGCAAATGTGATTAGCAATGGAGCTACTCGAACCAATCAGCCCACTCCCGGGTGGGCCAGGTTAGAACAATTTTTTTTTATCTTCAATTTTTCTACAAATGGGAAAAGTGGAGGAGGTGGCTGAGAGGTGAGCGCAAGGGCCCTCCCCCCTTCCCTTCTAGACAAAATCAACCAAGTTCCTTTCGTTTATCCCCATGCTCATATAAGGTGAGTGTTGAAGTAGAGTAAACAAAGGAGCTGACGACAGACGTTATTTGGCGTTGGGAAGGGGGGGGGGGGGTGTGTTATTTCAACATGCATTGGGGGATGGGAAGTGAGTGGCAATTAGTATGGAGTTTTGATAATGCGTAAAAAAAACAAACCCATTAGTTTGAAGCACGTACGCTCGCAGCATGAATGGGAAATCTACAGTTCATTGACCCCGAGTCAGACACCCTAATAATATGCGTTTGTGCAATTTCGATCCCCCCCCCCCCCCTTCCTCTAGCTATTTTAAAAATAAAAGGTTAGGTATGTTACATAAACAATATTCTCACAGAAATTTGATTTCTTTTTTTCAGGAGGGTAGCTTTACGCACGTCTAGGTGATGGTGACTAAAATTAAAAAAAAAAATGGTTTAGGTTATGTAAGTTAAATAAAAATAAATTTGATCCAGTTTTTAAGCATTAGCCAGATGTATGTAAACATCTAACCTCGGTAAAGAGAAAACTCACGTGTTCTCATGTTGAAAATAAACTTATGGATATGCGTTACGTGCGTTATTGTGTTTCGTGTAGTTTATAAACTCAGCCTTAGAGAAACCACGTGGCAATGCGTCGCGCTGTTCAATGTCGAGCGCGATATACATTCGCTTTTCAAGTAGGTGTACGTACTTTCTCCACCCGCCGCTAGAAATGACAGCACAAAACAGAACGAAACAGAGCAAATTTTAAACTATTATAAACAACTCTGATGAAACAAAAAAGAATTGAAAAAAATTATGAAACCACGGCTTTGAGAACTGCCTTTTGATAAGGAATTTTATTAAAATACTTCCCATCTTGTTAAAATTCAATATACATTCGATACTGTACACATTTGATGATTTACAAATATTTTATATTTTTAATACCGATGCGAATTCATGAACATTCATTTCCTAATAAAGGTAATTAATTTAACTTTATTTTAAGTAAATATAAAGAATAAATGCCTGCCAAGTATGAAATAATCAATCAATGGACTAAGCTATGTATTTAATAATATTTTAGCAATAAGAAAAACAAATAAAATGCATTCATATGTATTTGATTAAAGCACAATTTGTATTAACCAGTAATATGTTATTAAATGGAGTAGAATTTTTTTTCTAGTGATGAGGTTTGAATCATGTCAAAAATTACTATTGGCACGTTTGACAGTGACAAGTGAACCAACCATCTCCACCCCCCAAATCCCTTAAAGTTTTATTATTTTATGTGACGCCCAGTCGTTGTTTAATTGTAGGCGCCGTGGAGACGATTAGGACAACACAAATTACATTCATGTCTTATCCGGGATTCAAACCCAAAGGCCCCCCCCCCCCCCAACACCACCACCACCACCACCATCACTATGCTACGAGGCGACCTCTATCGGAACAATTGAGGTTTGTGAAGGATACTCTATTATCAACCTCTGAAAACAAAAATAAATATTTTATGACCAAATGAATATTATACAATAACATTAGAAAAATGTTAGTATATATATATATATATATTCATAAAAAGTACACCTTATTGCTTCAGATATCATGAATGCTTCAAAAGCCATGTAATACTGCACTTCAAACAGTAAAATATCAAAAATTTCAACATTTTACTATCTTTAGCTGATGTCAGTCAAGTCATTTATTGGCAACGCTTCTTGTAACCCATATACGCTAGTGACATAGTGGTTCTTACTGAGATGGAAAGAGCCATTTCAAAATGCCCCAAACATGTCACATTGTTAATAGGGTTTGATAAGGTGGTCGAAGGTAGGTAGACGTTGTCTTCCTGGAACACGACGACAAAAATGTAGCATGACATGTTTCCTTTAGTACCATGAACTATTCTAATAGAGGTTTAGGCACATACACATTCTTGGTATAGTTAACCAACTTGTACGGATCATTCAATTAAAACTCAAGCAGGATTAGTCATAGATTTATTTGCACATACTAGGTCAACTTAAGAGAAAAATATTTATTTGATATACTTATTTTCTTTCAAACTGCGTTAATTAAGGTTCGTGACCTAGGTAGAAATGGATTGGCTAACTTTGAAATATTCAGTTTTTTGGGGATTCTAGTGTCCATCACTATGTGTGCTTTTTAATAAGACATGAATTAATGAATAATGCAAAATTGTGTACTTTGATTACTTTTTCAGATCACAACATTAGCATTGCTGCTGGATTTCGCCTCAAGTTTTGAGAGACATAGACCGTGCGATCGCGAACAACATGAGTGGTCGTTTCCTTTCGATAATTACGGACGTGCTTGGCCAGCCTCAAGTGCAGCAGTCGGTGGCGACGTAGAAGGAGAACTACAATGGCTACCTGGACTCCCAGGTTACCGCGAAGAAGGAGAACATAACGGACATGGCTACGGCAGTGTTGCAGCGGCTGTATGTGGTGACAAAGAGAAGGAAAAAGATTATGAACATGGGCGTATTGCCATCGGAAGCGCTGCTGCAGCTGCTTCTATCTCAGCTGTAACTGGCGGTATAGAATTGCCACCTAGACATCTGGATAACCACCAAGAGGGAAAAAATTATGGACACAGCTATGATGGTGTTGTAGCCACTTCCAGTGCAGCTGTACGTGGTGGCATCGAGAAAGAAAACGATTTTGAACACGGAGGACTTACCAAAGGCAGTGTTGCAGCTGCTTCTACCGCAGCCGTCGCTGTTGGCGTTTCAAGGGAAGAACACTGTAAACACGAAAAACTTGACAACCCGAGTGCTGCAGACGTTTCAAGATCATACCAAGACAGTGATGCCAAGGAGGGAAAACAAAAAGGTTATAGGTATCCAAACTATGGCACTATTACAGCTGCTTCCAGTGCAGCTGCAGCTGCTGGTAGTGACTTTCGCGGAGAACCACATTGTGGATGTAACATTCCTGCCCGAAGCACTGCTGTGGCTGCTTCTAGCGCTTCTAGAAGGGGAGACCAAAACGGACCACATTACCCAGGTTACATATACCCCGAAAATGCCAGAACCTCTGCTGCTGCAGCTGCAGATTTTGGTAATGGCGTTAATTCCAAAGAATCATACTGGGGTTATGACATCACTGAAAATGGTGGTGTTTACAGAAATCCATACTTGGAACATAGGTATCCTGGCTACCTCAGTGGATTAGCTGTTTCTAGTGCAGCTGTTAGTGCTCTGACCCAAACAGGGCCATACTTGGGACATGGTTATCCTGGCTACCCCAGTGGATCAGATGATTCTAGTGCAGCTGCTAGTGCTCTGATGCAAGGAAGGCCATACTTAGGACAGGGATATCCTGGCTACCCCAGTGGATCAGCGGTTTCTAGTGCAGCTGCTAGTTCTCTGACCCAAGGAGGGCCATACTTGGGACATGGTTATCCTGGCTATCCCAGTGGATCAGCTGTTTCTAGTGCAGCTGGTAGTGCTCTGACACAAAGAGGTCCATACTTAGGACATGGAGATCCTGGCTACCCCAGTGGATCAGCTGTTTCTAGTGCAGCTGCTAGAGCTCTGATGCAAGGAGGGCCATACTTAGGACAGGGATATCCTGGCTACCCGAGTAGATCAGCGGTTTCTAGTGCAGCTGCTAGTTCTCTGACCAAAGGAGGGCCATACTTGGGACATGGTTATCCTGGAAATCCCAGTAGATCAGCTGTTTATAGTGCAGCTGGTGGTGCTCTGGCCCAAAGAGGGCCATACTTGGGACATGGATATCCTGGCTACCCCAGTGGATCAGCTGTTTCAAGTGCAGCTGGTGGTGCTCTTACCCAAAGAGTACCATACTTGGGACATGGTTATCCTGGCTACCCCAGTGGATCAGATGTTTCTAGTGCAGCTGCTAGTCCTCTTATGCAAGGAGGGCCATACTTAGGACAGGGATATCCTGGCTACCCCAGTGGATCAGCGGTTTCTAGTGCAGCTGCTAGTTCTCTGACCCAAGGAGGGCCATACTTGGGACATGGTTATCCTGGCTATCCCAGTGGATCAGCTGTTTCTAGTGCAGCTGCTAGTTCTCTGACCCAAGGAGGGCCATACTTGGGACATAGTTATCCTGGAAATCCCAGTGGATCAGCTGTTTCTAGTGCAGCTGGTGGTGCTCTGGCCCAAAGAGGGCCATACTTGGGACATGGTTATCCTGGCTACCCCAGTGGATCAGCTGTTTCTAGTGCAGCTGCTAGTGCTCTGACCCAAAGAGGTCCATACTTAGGACACGGAGATCCTGGCTACCCCAGTGGATCAGCTGTTTCTAGTGCAGCTGCTAGAGCTCTGATGCAAGGAGGGCCATACTTAGGACAGGGATATCCTGGCTACCCCAGTGGATCAGCGGTTTCTAGTGCAGCTACTAGTTCTCTGACCCAAGGAGGGCCATACTTGGGACATGGTTATCTTGGAAATCCCAGTAGATCAGCTGTTTCTAGTGCAGCTGGTGGTGCTCTGGCCCAAAGAGGGCCATACTTGGGACATGGTTTTCCTGGTTACCCCAGTGGATCAGCTGTTTCAAGTGCAGCTGGTGGTGCTCTTGCCCAAAGAGTACCATACTTGGGACATGGTTATCCTGGCTACCCCAGTGGATCAGATGTTTCTAGTGCAGCTGCTAGTGCTCTTATGCAAGGAGGGCCATACTTAGGACAGGGATATCCTGGCTACCCCAGTGGATCAGCGGTTTCTAGTGCAGCTGCTAGTTCTCTGACCCAAGGAGGGCCATACTTGGGACATGGTTATCCTGGCTATCCCAGTGGATCAGCTGTTTCTAGTGCAGCTGCTAGTTCTCTGACCCAAGGAGGGCCATACTTGGGACATAGTTATCCTGAAAATCCCAGTGGATCAGCTGTTTCTAGTGCAGCTGGTGGTGCTCTGGCCCAAAGAGGGCCATACTTGGGACATGGTTATCCTGGCTACCCCAGTGGATCAGCTGTTTCTAGTGCAGCTGCTAGTGCTCTTACCCAAAGATCTCCATACTTAGGACACGGAGATCCTGGCTACCCCAGTGGATCAGCTGTTTCTAGTGCAGCTGCTAGAGCTCTGATGCAAGGAGGGCCATACTTAGGACAGGGATATCCTGGCTACCCCAGTGGATCAGCGGTTTCTAGTGCAACTGCTAGTTCTCTGACCCAAGGAGGGCCATACTTGGGACATAGTTATCCTGGATATCTCAGTGGATCAGCTGTTTCTAGTGCAGCTGCTAGTGCTCTGACCCAAACAGGGCCATACTTCAGACATGGATATCCTGGCTACCCCAGTGGATTAGCTGTTTCTAGTGCAGCTGGTGGTGCTCTGGCCAAAAGAGTGCCATACTTGGGACATGGATATCCTGGCTACCCCTGTTAATCGGCTGATTCTAGTGCAGCTGGTGGTGCTCTGACCCAATGAGGGCCGTACCTGGGACATTGATATCTGGTTATCCCAGTGGATCAACAGTTTCTAGGGCATCTGGTAGTGCTTAGTCCCATGAATGGCCTTTCTTGGGCCAGGGTATCCTGTTCATCCCAGTAGAAAACCTGCTTGTGGTGCAGCTGGAATTGCTCTGATCCATATAGGGAAATACTTGGGACAGATTCATCCTGGATACAACAGTGCTTCAGCTGCTTCTATTGCATCTGTAGTAAATGGTATCCACAGCTGTGCATGCTGGATACATGGATATCGCTCATACGGAATAGGTCCAACTCTAACTAGCGCAATTCAAAATTGTAGCCGGTTTGGAACACCGTACTCAGGAAACGATATCCCACGATACAGCAGAGCTTCAGTTACTTTTGGTTTTCCCGAAGGAGGTGGCTTGTTTGGAGGTCAGTCTTGGAGACATAGTTACCCTGGTAATTGTTGTGGTTCATTTGTTTCGATGCCTTCTATTCACCGACTGTAAAAGTTGATTAAATTATGTCAAAAAAATTTTGCCAGTGTGTTTTTAATAAAAAAAACCTACTGTGTTAGGTGTATATATACAACACGATTATTAACTCCTATAATCAAAAGCATATCATATAACACAAAACAATAATTCGATATTATAATATTATTAGAGTTTAAAACTGAAATATTTCCGAAATATTACACAATTAACGATATCTGGAAACTTATTTCGACATTGGATCTAATAACAGAAGTTCGGTCTCTTGAAATATGGAGTTTAATTACAGTTTATATATGCCTCGCTGTTTTAATTCAAAAGATTTTTGTATTAAAAAGACAATAATCATGTTATAATTTGTTGTGAAATTGTCAAATAAAATATGTTCCATATTATATATACACTTAGTAAGGAACGCTAACTTAATTATGTTCAAGTTTAACACTAGGCTTACCATCATTGCCTACCCCCCTGGTCTTACCAAAGCAGTCATTTTGACTGTTTTTTATATTTCTTTAGTAAATATGTAATAATATATTTTTAATGAAATGCACTTGACTAAAATAAAATTAAACAAGAAATTCAATGTGTAGAACAATTTTATAGTTGTTATTTTTTTCTGACATTTTTTAAACAAGATGAGATAAAATAAAATTATCAGCAAAAAATATTATTATACAATATTACCAATTCACATTTTTCATATATATTTAATTTTTATTTTTTAAACAAAAATGTTGTATTAATATAAACTTATACTTTTGAAACAAATCTGCTGCCTAAAACGTGGTTTCGCATACTGGAAGAACACAATACATTTTCTAAATACATATAATGTTGACTTCAATACAAACATTTTCTGAACCCGTAATGTTTACCAACATAGTCAATATCTCTGGTTTAGTTTCATTGGTGCAAATATTTGCCTCTTTTTGTTCTTGCACTCTAATATAATAAAATATGTAAATAAACACTGTAATTGCAAAATAAAAGTATGGTAATTACACTTTTATAGTTACTTACACTTGATGGTAAGTAACAGTCGACTACGAAAATACTACACAGATGACATTTATACATCCCAAATACAAATAAATGAGTAATTATAACAAACACAGTAATGGCAATAAAATAACAGACTTCAATTTTACAATAAGCTAATAACAGCAAAATTTTCCAAATACACTATATTAGCTGCGATTTTCTTATTCAATTCTAATAAATAATAGTCACTATAGTTTTCCTGAATAATTCGTCACATTTTTGGCATATACTTCTTTGTCTGCTGGTACCTACTCCACAAACTGGTTTCCTGCACTTGGAACATTTATCTCTGGTTTTATTGTTGTTACACAGGGATATTTGGCACTGAATACGCTTGTTGTCACTAGATTATTGTGGAACATCCATTCAGGCACTTGGAAATGCCACTGGAACATGTGAACGTGTTGCCACATATGGTCCAGCTAACTCTTTTGCCAAAGAAGGAATAAAATTTATTCTTGAAATCTTATCTTCGGTAACATCCTTGTATCCATCCATGCTAAGTCAAGGATGTTGTAAAAAACATGAACTGGCCACCTACGACTCATGGCTCTTGTAGTGTATTTACGTGCCATTTGGTCAACAATATCAACACCGTATTTTGTTTCATTATAAAACTATATCGTTTCTGGTAACCGTTTCTCTGTCTGCTGATCAATATCTACCCCAGTGTGAAGAGTACTCAGAATTAGAACATTTTTTGTCACTTTTCCTTGGCAAGAAGTAAGGACCATATCATTGTTTTTGAAAAGAGAAGTTGAATGTAAAGGATTGTGAGCATGTTTCACAGAGGGCGGTACTTCCCATCTGGGCTTATTCAGTGTTCCAACAAGGCTTGTTTTTCTTTTTTTCAATTCTTTAGCAAGACTAACAGAGGTAAAACAACTGTCTGTAGTCACATTTCTTCCCTTGTCCAGGAATGGCTCCATCAGTTGGAGCACTACATGTTAACCTAAAGATCTATCAGCAGGCCTTGTTTCACCTTTCCAAGGTAGGGAAAGCCATTCAAAATGTATCGATTTTTAGCATCTGCAGCCAGCCAGTATTTCATTTCAAACTTGTCTGGTTTGTTGGGCATATACTGTGTAAATGGACAACGACACTTTGAAGGAAAAAGTTGCTCATCAATTGTTATATTATCTGATGGTTTGTAGGTAACAGATAATGCAATTGTTCACAAACATTCTCCAAATCTCGGATATGAGGCAAAATGTATCATCTTGTTTTCGACGAGAGTGTGTGGCTCTCTCATCAAAGCGCAGGAATCTCATAATCTCTGTGAATCTGTTCCTACTCATTGTCTTGGTGAAAAAAAATGGACCCCATTCGCGAGACCACAGCTGAAGAACATGGATTGTGTTTGCACCATAAGCTCCACGTGCATAAAGTATTGCTATGAATGTTTCCAGTTCCTCACATGATAAGGTCCAGTTATTATCTTTTAGCACAGAACGTGCTTCCTGCTCTGTGCATATTTTTATTTGATGCAACATTGATTCGTTTATGAAAAGGCGTCATCCACTGAAAAGTCGGGTACCGACGAGAACAATTATATCGGCAGTTTCTGCAGTTTCTTGAAACCAAAGCAATTTTTATACTAATGATAATTTTTTCAATGTATACCAGTGACATAAATTTATTTAAAAATAACATGTGATCATAATGGAAAAATAAACTCTGTCAAAAATTAATAACGAGTTGTTATGCCAACTTTGATTTTCATTTCTGCAGTACAGTCAAAGTGACTGTTCGGTAAGACTAGCAGTACCATACAAAAATAACATAAAAGTAAAGCCTTGAAAGCAAATGTGTGCACATCATGTAAAAGTACATAAAAAATAGTTAAAAGTCATGAAATTTCGTCCTCAGATGATTGTTGGAATTGTAGGAACTACACAAAACAAAAAAGGAAAAAGGTCAAAATGACTGCTTGGTAAGCCTAGTGTTAAAGAACTAACCCAGCCAGAAACATACAGAATTAAGAAATTAGCTTCTGAGAAGACAAAAAATACATGCAATATTTAACTGATACACACACACACACAGACACACACACATGCGCCTCTTCACATTGACTGAAATTGCCCAACCTTAAATAAGCAATCCAATGACCATTGTTTCGGGAGAATCATGATTGCAAAACATAGCAAAAAACAGCATTACAGAAAAGCACCAATCTTTCACTAAACATTTACGCTTTTACGTAATACTTGGTTTGGAATTCGATAGGCGTGCTTTGATATTGCAAAATCAACGCTCGTCACTGGCAGTGACCGTTGCAAAATTTTCTAGTTACAGATTGTTTTCTATTGTATTTGCAATTATGTCCCCCTCCCCTATTTTTTTTGTTTGCCCCCGCTATGACTAAGGCTTGCCTTCTCAGTCGTCAATTAAGGTAAAAATAAGTATTTCTCAATTTGTTAAACATGGGAACGTATCACTTAGATTTTTATTATAAGGCTGTGCAAATGGGCTTAACTGTCCCATCCTCCCGCAACGAAGAACAACGATTGGTTTGTGCACAATAAAAGTTAATGTATTATCTTACCTAAAAGTACGATCTCATAAACCTGTACCACATAAAATAATCTATGGATAACACGATAATAACAAATAATGTTATTTACTCACATAAATTGTTGCGTTAGGTTCATGCTTCCGGTTTTATCAACACGATTTTATTAGCTTCACTTGTTACTATGTAATCAAATCTTGTAAGTATATTTTAAACTACTTCTAATTGTTATATCGATTTGAAACTTTGCAAGTATATGTAATTCGGATGACAATACAATAATTTTACGACTATAACCTGTTGTGATAAGGGGGAGGGTTTTAGGGGCAAATAAACACTACTGTCGAGCTATGGACAATAACCATGCGTTTTGTGTACCCATAAGGCCGGGGCATGGTGGCAAATTTTCCCAGAGGTAGGCTGTCCCGCTTTCGCCCCCCCCCCCCTCCCCCTCAAACTTTTTGCACAATTTCAAAAATTTCAAAAATCGATTAATTTTAGATTTTGATTGTTTCAGACTAAGAGGCGGGAGCATGGTGTAAAATGTGCCCCCCCCCCCCCCCCCTCTTCCATGAGTTGTGGTCACTTGCCTTCAATTTTTCAAAGTTCAGGAAAATTGATTTCCGTTTATTCTGACGTGCTCCCGAGGTCTTCAGCAACATTTTTGAACAAGTTTACGGAATACATCTCTCCGTAGAATGTTTGTCAATAAGAAAACTTATACCTATTACTTGATTCCATTTATATTACAAAACATTTTGCTTGTATGTAAAAAAGTAGAAGTTCAGATCAGAATTATTTTTTTTTTGAAAATATTTTCTACCTATTAACAAATATTTTAATAAAATTACAATTCACGACAACTTGTAGTGAAATTTTGCTGCGTTCAACATGATAAAACGCGAATATGATCATAAAATGATGTTGCATGTAATGAATATTAAATCATCAATTCAATTAATTTCGGTGCAACAATATTATTGCTCGGAAACTGTAGCATTAGTTAGTTTTGCGCACGAATATAAATAGGGATTATATAAGAAAGCAAAACATGAAATAGGGCGCACAATTTTATTTATGCATGATAAATTGCATTTCAAAAAATTGTTTTTTAAGGTTACAAAAAATATATGTATGTACAGTCTGTGCTCGTTGGGAATGTTCGTCAGCTGGCAGCAGCGCACGTTTCTCGGACAAGCGACCTGAAGTGAATCCCTAGCCGTTGGGGTTTGGACTTCCTTCAGTAGCAGGGTCTCGGGTAGAGGCCGCCCAGCCCGACACCAGCAGCGCTGGCCGAGGAGGCAGCTCCCACGCCGACTGAAGGGTATCCGTATCCTCCGATAAGGCCGCCGGAGAGACCGCCGAGTGCAGCAGCGGCGGAGGCGCTGGACGCAGCCCCGGGGAGGCCGTATCCTCCCCAGACACCGCCGATACCAGAGCCGATTCCGTACCCACCAACAATACCGCCCCAAGAAGGTGCAGCGGGAGCTATAGGGGCGATTGGCAGGGCTGGTGCCACGGGATAAGATGGCAAAATAGGTGCAACGGGGTAAGATGGTGCTATCGGTGCCACGGAGACGTAAGGAGCTGCTGATCCATATCCATACCCAGGGTTAGATGCGCTTGCAGAAGCAGATGATGAAGAAGAAGCACTTCCAAGGCCACTAGCCGCCGCAGAGCTGGACGATGAAGAAGCTCCGGAAGAACCGACTCCTGACACAATGCCGCTAGGGTAGCCATATCCTCCCCAGACGCCGCCGCACCCGCCGAAGACACCGCCCCAGGAGGGCAGCGCAGGGGCGACCGGGAACGACGGCGGGAACACGGGGAAGGTCGGGACTATCGGCGCCAGGGGCGCTCCGAGGACGCCGCCAGAGGCGGACGACGAAGAGGAAGACGACGACGCGGCACTCCCGCCGCCGCCAGCCGCCGAGGAACTCGACGACGCGGCGGAGCCGAACCCGGGGAACACCCCTGGGTGGCCGCGACCGCCCCAGTAGTCGCCGAAGAACCCGCCGCAGGGCGGGTAGACGGGAGCCACCTGCACGACGGGAGCCGACGCTCCGTAGGGCAGCGAGGCCCCTGCGGAGGAAGTGGAGGAGGAGGAGGAGGAACTACCTCCGGAGCCAGACGCCGCGGACGAGCTGGAGGAGGAAGAAGATGCGGTGCTTCCCCGGGGTGCCAGCGCCGAGATCAGCCGCGGGTAGCCCCAGCCGGGGGCACCCAGGTCGGGGTAGACGGGCGCCAGAGGGGCGAGACCCGGGTGGACCCACCCGCCGCAGCCGCAGCCGCACTGCCCGCTGGCCGGGATGGCGAGCAGGGCCGCCAAGGCAACCACCTGAAACAGAACACAGCCGGCGACCGTCAGCTGGTGAAGCAGCTGGTGAGAAGCATGGGCGTCGCAACCGGGGGGTGGGGGACGGGGGGGGGGGGGACACGTCCCCCGATAATAAAAGTCTTCCATTTCGTCCTCTCCAATAATATATGTAATGTCGTAGTTAGGCCTATATTATTAATATGATTTCTGTGATTTAACCCATATGTTGCTCATGGTGCATTTAGTCCAATCGTGGTAATGTGAGCACTGTGTTTTTACAAATTTGTTCTCTGAAAATATTTTTTATAAAAAATAAATTATATTTTGAAACCAACTATAATTAGAATATTTATGAAAGAAAAATGCCTAAAAACCACCTTTTTGCACCTTCAAACCCCAAATTTTCCCGGGGGAGGAACCCCGGATCCCCCGCCTTTTCCCCAGGAGATCGATAGTTCTCAACAACTAAATAAATTGCAGTCCCCCCTCCCCCCCCCAAAAAAAAAATATATCATTGCGACGCCCATGGTGAGAAGTTTACGCCCTAGAAGTCTCTTAAGAAAAATAAACATCACATCAACTGCAATGAAAAGATGAATAATACAGTATAAAATCAATAAAAACTAAATTGTATGGATTTAATTAATTATTTGATAGAAAAAAAATTATATGACCCTACAACATAATATAATGTGAAGTTTAAGCTGATAATAGCAATAAGATAATTAACAATAAAAAAATAATCATGGAAAACATTAAATTTTACTGCCCTGTATTGAAAACCACAACCCTCGGTAGTTAAAGAATTTAGATGCAAGGAGTATAAAATCTGAATAAGCTAAAATATATTACCTTTCATATCTAAACAAAACGAATCTAAGCCATGCCAGTACGGCTTGGAATAATCTGTTAATTAAGTTAAAAGCATGCTTGCGCGTGAATTGTTGCATTGTTGACTCAGAAGTGCAAACCTAATCGCCTTTAATGCGAGGCTAGGTGTTTTAAGACATAATTTATAATGCATCCTTCTCTTACATTTAAAGTACGTACTTAAATGCTAATACACAGTATTTCTTATTTGCTCAGTTTTTATGCTTAAGTATTTTCATAAATAAACTTTAAACGTACGAATTTTAAACTAACAACTTTTAATTTTAATTTTGTTATTTATTCTTTTGTACAGAAATAGTTACGCCTTTTTATTTCAGACTTATATTAAAAAAATATAGTTATATTAAATGTGTTTTTGTTTTGTTTTTTCACTGAATTATTTTTAAAAAACATACATTATTTCTTAGGCCTTTATGTACGAATTGACTATAATTTATTCACCTTACTTCATTGGCGATCGGCTTCAAGTTCAAACGCTGTAGTTTCCAAAATCCACTCAGCCAAATTTTTATTTCGTTAAAATAATTTTGACTCTATGCCATTTACGAAACACAAATTAGAAAATAAAATTTTTAAAATGCTAAAAATTTATTATTTATGATTTAACTATTTGACTTTCAGAGCCAGAAATGTACACTTCATTTTAATATAGCAGAGTAAGATCCTCAAAAATTATAAAGTGAAAAATTAAGTTTGGAGAAGGAAAGTTTATAAATTTCATGGCAGTGTAAAATACCTTGTTCCGAAAAAAACTATATAATTCCATGCGGATATTTAAAATAACTACAGCAATACATACATCTGTATGCTGTCAGCAGTGAAGGGATTCCACACACACAAAAGGAGAGTCACTCAATAATTCAGGCCTAAAAGGAATTAGGATTTCTCATCTTCTAGACAAGCGAAACTCATTGCTGGCTGGTGGACGATTCATATTCCGTCACTTTTTCGCCAAAGGTTTCGCACCTTCATGGGCGTTACCAGGATTTGTTGGAAGTGGCGGGGGGTGGGGGGGGGGGATGAAGTTTTAAAAAGAATAAATTTTTGATAAGGCTGGTTTTTGGGGAATCCAGTTCACAGAAAAGAGGCCAGTCCGGTGTTCATCCCCCGGAAAATTTTTCAAAAGATGATCATTCAATACGCATATTTGTCTATCTGATGAACATCAAGAGCTTTTCTTCGAAACGTGAAATCTTTAAATAAAACGTGACACTTGTGAGCGATAGATCCAAACACTTTGTACTACTGCTGATGATTGTGTCCTAATACGTGTTCAAAGAGGAGGCTACTTATTTCTGTAAATTGTAATATTCAGTGAACATGAATCGAGCCATATCTTAGTTATATCTTAATCAAAGGTTATATTAAGCTGGTTAATGAATTTCTTTATAAAAAGGGGGGGGCGTTGCCCCTGCCTTCCCCTACCTGCCTACTCCCTTAGTTACCTTAGTGATCATGGTGGTGGCTTATTTCTTCGCCGGAGCAAATGTGAAATGTGTCGTGCGGGATAGTATGCCCGGGCATTTATACCCCCGATTCCCGAATGAAGAATTGCTGTTTCTTCCGCTCGAGAGCCAACGTCACGATCCCTCCTGCCATTTGTTTATAACGACGGTTTTCGCATGCTTATAAAAGAATTTGATCACGCCGGCGAGGTTACGCCGTTCAACTGTTTGGATTCGAGCGCGCGCGCCTTTCAACTGTTTGGATCTGAGCGCGCGCGCGTCCATCCTCGCCCGGGGAAAACAACCCTCCTGGGCGCTAGCCGCGTGCCGCGCTGACAATAATAATTAAACACAAGCGTGTCGCTGTCACGTCTGATTCGAGCCCCTGCTTACGTTAACGGAGACCCGGCGCGTGGAAACTCCCACAGCGCGTGCGACGCGACCGCAACCTTTGACGGTCGGACTGCGTTCCGAAAGCCCGCAGAAGTACTTCCGGCGCCCCTCTTTGGAGCCAGCTCGTCCGAATATGCGTTACACGTTTCATATTAACTACCACGATCGGCATCATCATCATAAGGCCTTATGTAACCTGGTAGGAAACAAAGATATTAATTTTTATTCAACGTTAGATCAACTTTTATCCGAGTAATGTAATGCAGTTTAACTTTCCTTCTGAGTTGAGATTTTTGTACAAAATGCACCATGCATGCAATAAGGGTGTCTTAAAAGTTTTGTTTGAATGAAATTGCATAATATGTTCACTATGACTTAGTGGCTGTGAAAGCATATTTTTTTTAAAATATGTTTATATATTTAAAATTACGTAAACAATGCATTACACAATACTCTACAGTCTGCAAAATTTGAGGATACAATCACTTCAAGGAAAATAAAATGCCTAATATAATTTTTTTTTTAGTTATTTATTTCAATTTGACTGCCTGGATCTTACAAACAGGCTCGGTTATTTATCTCCTGCAGTTAGTGTAGTGGGTTGCATTGCGTTAAGTCTCAAAACGTTCTCATAGTGCTGGATAAACAAGGTTGATGATTCTTGTCAATTTGTACTTGTTGATGAGATCACTTCAGCAACGCCAGATAAAAGTTATAAGTCCCAGGCACTTTTCGTAGATTTAAAATAGAAATTTAACTCTTCCCAATGGTGAACGTTTTAATACATTTTAAAATTATATAATGGTAATTATTTATTACGCTATGAAATACCACCTGATATTTGAATATCTCGAAATGGTGAGATATTTTCCCAATAATAAAAAATTTTGCTTCTGCCTTCAACATTGACAGAAAATGGTAACTTTTAAAGTAAATATTTTTGAACATTAATTTCACTCTAATCCTCAAAAAAATCCTGTCTTTCTTATATCCTTAGATTAATAAAAAATATAAAGTAAATTACAAAACAAAATTTAGGTACATATCTCGTTTACTTATTATTTCAAGAATAATACAACTAATTTTTCAAAGTTTTACCTAAATTAAGGCCAACTATTAAGTAACACTTAAACTAGCTAAAACAAGTTAATCTGTACTAATGATAAAACCGTTTGAGGCTAAAATTTCTTTACATTGGGTGAAATGTTGAAAAAAAATATATATATATATTGGAAATGTCTATTTACATTATCGAGAACTCCAAAATATAGTTTTAAATTTTTTGACTGTTTTTCTGTCTATTTGTTCAAGCAACAATCGAAAACCACTTGACAGATTTTAATGATCTTTTTTATTATAACTGTATTTGGCCAACTTAAAAACTAGGCTATATATTATCGCAGAATTAAACCCCTAAGGCTGTGTAAAAGGGGTGCCAACTAGCAGTGCCGTTATGTCCCAAATAATGTTTTAAACTCGCATTATATTTTGGTAAATAATTTTTCACACACTGTAAATGTTACTCGCTTTTTATTTACATTTAATGAGCATCATAATATAAAAAAGTAACAAAACAAAATTTTTACATTCCACGTCTCTTTGGAGTGCACCATACTTTTGAGTTCACTTTAAACTTCTTTCTTCCTCAAACAAGGAAACATTCAGCCAATTATTCGCTGAAGAAAACCCGTTCTTCCACACAAAAAAACACCGCCGTTGATTATCAGGGTATCGGAAGATTCCGACCGTTCCGTCAGCGATGCCGACAATTTACAGACGCGGCAGCGGTGTCACAGGTGGTTTACGAAACCTGACCAAGGTCGGCCGTATCCCCTCCAGTGGTCACCGACCCCATATCCACCGACGGCGTCGAAGCTGGGATGAGGTGCAATTGGGACTACACGAGCGACAGGGAATGTCGGTGCAACCGGCGACATGGAGATTGCAGGGGTAAAATGCTGTGCAGGATACGTCGGTGCGATTGGTGCGAAAGGGAACGCGTGCGCGAAGAAAGGTCCGTACGCGGGTTCGTGCGCACCCGAGGACGCGGACGACGAAGAGGAAGAGGAAGAAGAAGACGAAGAAGACGCAGACGAACCCTCGCTGCCGCCACTGGACGCGGACGACGATGAGGTCCCCGCCGAACCTAGTCCGTCGCAAGAGGGCGCGGCGGTCAGAGCCTGAGAGACGACGACGGGTTCGTCCGGCGCCGCGCGAAACGCCAGCTCCGCGAAGGAGAAAGACGCGCCGGGGTCTGATACGGACGCGCCCGCGGAAGCCGCCGCCGACGACGACGACGAGGAAGAAGACGAGGGGACGCCCTCGATGTCCCCGCCCGAAGACGAGCTGACCGATGAGGATGATGACCCGGTGGAGACGCCGTCAGCGTCGGCAGAGCCGGAGGAGGAGGAGGTGGCAACACTGACGGCGTCCACAGGCGCCGCTGCGGGGTGCGGGTAGCTCCACCCCGACGGAAGATACCGGTACAGGAACGGCTGGACGGTAGGAAACGGAGCACCAGGTGCGAGCGCGAGGGGAGACGCGCTCTGGCACCCCCAGTCGCCGTACCCACAGCCGTACTGCCCACTGGCCGGAAGAGCGAGCACAGCCGCCACAGCAAGAACCTGAAAATTAAAACCCCATCACAGCATCGATTTTCTCATAGCTACACAAATGTTTTTTTGAAGTGAAACTTCTTTGCTGGACTGGGTTACAATCTTCGAGCGTTACGAAAATTCCGATCGCATGCGGGGAGTAGTTGGGTACGTGGTGGGGGAAGCGGCGACGCCACTCCAACGCATGCGCTAGCGGTCAAATGAGTAGAGTGGGGATAGGTACGTAGTGTAGCATGCTATATGCTATTTGTAACGGCCGGAATTGGAGACGGCAGGGGAGAGGTAGAAATGACGCAGCGGTGATGCTACGGAATTCTCGTAACGCTGCTTGCTTTTTTGTCTACTTCTCAGTTTTCGCCATGGCTAACGATTGACGCTACCACAATTACTTTATTTAATTAAAAAATCTAAAAATTATTTATTCGTGTGGAAAATAGCTATTTATTTGTGCAATAACTTTATAAGTATCATTCATTTTGATGTAAATAATGTGACTGAAAAGTTAAAAAAAGTCTTATAGATTTAGGAGTTAGCTTTATAAATTATATGTGTAATTTATTTTAGGTATGTGAAAACTGTGATTTTAAAAATCAAAATAACTTATAGACTTGTGAGATAGACATTAACATGTTGTGTTCATCTTCACTAATTCATTCATTTCAGTAGCGAGGGTAAAAAAAAAACATTTTTCTGTAATAGTACAATCTTGTTTTCTTGGACTTCTATTAATATTTCACTACTCATCTTTGCGATTTTAACAAGCCAATAATTTGATGTTAAAATGTGCAGTTTAAAGTAAGAACTTTGTTGCTTATGCAACTCGTCTTAGAACTTACTTTGTTTAAAACTAAATAAATACCGTAACTACTCAAGTTGACTAACGTCACTTTCTATATAATTAAAATATTTCTATTTTATTGAAATAGCTCCTCAAACGTATTCCACTATATTAAATTAGTTTAATTCAAAGTCTCAAGAAATACTGTCATCTATATTTCAAAATATCGGGTTACTATCATCACTCAAAAGGAAATTGTAATATTTGTCAAGCCTAGGCGCCATAGAAAACTTGATAAGTACACACTAAGCTCAATGCACTTCAACTCAAAGCGACGATTAAAACCAGCAGAAAACCTTAGTTTGACTATATATTCTCCAAAACAATGACAACTAGATCATCATATACTATTCCCAGTTCATCCGAACAAAACTTAGTTAAGAAAAACTGAACGACAAATTGAACAATTTGTTGATCACATTCACTTGATATCAGTGTCACTGACGAAACTATCATTCGAAATTGGATTAAATAATTAAATCGGTTGGCTTCGTGTTTTCAAGTCAGCTAAAGAAAAAAAAACTATAATCAGTTATATGTGATAGTGTTCAAATATTACAAATTAATTTTGCACAACTATTCAGTCAGTAAAGTAAATAAACAAGAGAAAGATAATACTCAGGGATCACCTCTGGGATATAGCTAGAAACAGTAAAGAAGAAACGTTAAAATATGGATTCAAACATCTATTAGCAATTCACGTAAAGAGTTAAATTGAAACAGTAATCATCAAAGGTTTACTGACTTAAATTTTCGAAACAGAATACTGTTTACCTAAATCAAACAACAAAACATTTACCCTGAAACAAAATGACCAGTTTTACATACCATTGACCATACCTTATTTTTTCCACAATATACAAAGTGAATTTAGTGGAGAGTCCAACTGTCGGAAATAATTACAACCTTTACTTGTGGAGAGAAGCAATTTGTGGTTGTCGGTTGACCTTGTGAATCGCAGTAGCGGTGAATGTTCGACGAGGTGTGCTCACAAAGCTGAAGATGGTTCGAAACGGTGGCTCGCCGCAGACACAGAGAGTCCCCTCGAAGAAACCGTCGAAAAACTCACAACACTCGGATGGGTCGTTGTCATCTTCCAGAATCTCGTAGTTCAAGCGCAGTTTGAAAGTGTGGCTCTTGCCTTGATTATCCACATGTCCCGTAGAATCACGTTGGTGGAGTCTATGTATACCTTGACCAAACTCCATAACTGAGCATTGACGAACAATTCACCCAAAAGACGTTTCTTGAACGGTCAATCGCAAAATTAATGTTTGTGCTCGTTCTTTACAAATTATTGCACAAAACATTTTTAAGTCTCTATCAAATGATCAAAACTTATTTTTCACCAGAAGATAGGATTCAACTCAAATCTTGCAAACAGAATGTTCCTTTTTGGTTGTTCTCGCTCTCCCAGTCAGTTGTTTTTAAGTGAAATTTCACAAGAAAAATCGTATAGGTCCAGTAAATTTCTATATAACAAGCACGTTTATACAATTTTCTTAGGGAAAGGATACTCCAAAGACTATTACACATTCAATAATATAACCTGGAATCAATATATGAGCTTTAAGAAGAAAGAAGAAATAAATAATTCAATAATAATTAAATAAGTTGTGAGAATATTTCTCTACAACAGGTAATATTTATCTATTTCCTTAATCACTCACGCACCATATTGGTTGTATAGTGTCATTGTAATTAGTGCTTTTTAAGAACTATTTCTGTTCATTTTTTTCACGATAGCTCAGAAATGTTGTCACCATATCTGTAATAACCAACTTTAATCTAAACGTGGGAAAAAGTCACGCTAGTGTACTCAATTATTATCAATTGCGTTACATTTTACAGCTTGAAAATAACGGCCAGACAAGAAATGCAAAAGCAGCATCGTGTTGAATCAACAAGTATAGCTCCAAAACCTTTACACGTAATGTTACGAAATTGAAGAAAGGGTGACAGTCTTTAAGATAACACGATTTAACATCAATTCGATATAAATTTCAAATCTAACTTTCGTTTGTATTGAAAATTTAACTATGCCTTATTCCATTTTATGACTGGAAAGTCACCCAAATTTTGCCAAAAATTATATATAAGTATATATAATCTTATTGAAATTCTTTGAACAGTGCAATGGTGTGGCATGTAACGCAACGCACTTTACCTTGGATATCATGATCGTGATGAATTGTTCTTCGCTGTAGAGCTCGCAAGTGGCTTATGTCTCCCATGAGTGTTGACTCTCAACATTTTATACGCTCGTAGTCGAGATAGTGCTTGTTTCTTTTTCCGAATCACACACGAGGCACGATAGTTTTGATGTTTATGGGAACGGGAGAGAGATATGGACGAGAAACCGCAGTCAACTGTTCAAAAAATACTCCTTTATTGTTGGTAAACTCTGAACTGTCTTCGACAAAGCAAAATATCCCAAAAATAAACAGGTCTTGTACATACCGATGCACTTTGAAACACATATCATCGAATATGGAACTGATAATCCGAAATTGACATCATAGGCTCACGGCTCACTCGACAGTCAAGTATACAATATTCGAAAAATAAATGAAAAATTGCCCCTTTTCACAGATGTTACAAAAGGTAAAACAAGCAGTCAAACGTAACTGCATTTGTTTTTCTTGTAGTTATAAAAGGACACATGCGTATTAGCACATCAATCTAAACTGCCAGTGGTGATGACAGCAAAAAATTGTAACACACACATTTTTTTTATTTTATAAAATGTATACTTAACTTTGATATTCATAATAGAAAACAGAGGAATATTTTTTTCCGAATATGTGCTTAAGTTCACCAAAATGTAGGTTCGACCCTTTCGGAAATAGGTTAGGTTCTACATATGTGCCATAAAAATGCAAAGTCGCAAATTTGCAAAATCTTGCGTCAAATCTAGACTTCGAAAAATTATTGGTGAATTAAAAAAACTAGGGATGCAGACGTGTACCTATATTTACGAACATGATAACTTAGTCAATTAAAAAAAAAACACGCTAAAGCTACGATATTTCAAGTCGAGATTACATTTTTGCTTATGAAATTGGTTTTTGAAAAGATTTACAATCACGAAAATATGATGCTTAAATATTGTTACAATATATAATAAGATATTCAATTAGGAAATCAAGCGCTTAAAATGTACTGATGTGTCTTCATAACCAAAAATTAGTGCACTTCTTTATGATTGAGATAGTTTTTAATCTGTTAAATTGCAGATTTTATCGCATTAAACAGAATATTTCCACATGATTCTCTTATACATAAAACAATGATGGCATGAGGTTTGTGAGAAGTTAAAATAAGAGTTCACAAGTGAATACGTATTGACTGAAGGCGAAACTAATGAATAATTCTCTGAAGATGGAAAATGATGAAGAAATCGGAGGAGTAATAATAGCTATACATCAATTAATTGACTTTTATTAAACTTGTTATATTTAAAAGATTTTTGCAATGGGAGTGCATGACTTGATGTAAGTTTTTGGACATACGCCATTGCTAAGAACTTTTTCTGTTGAATAAAAACTAATAAATAAAATAAATAAATAAAAATACCCAAAAAAAGACAAAAAACACACAAAATTAAGCAAACAATTGCTGTTGTCAACAAGGATATGAACACCACACAATATTCCGAAACAGGAATATGGTCAACAAACAAAGAAAAACAAAGAAAAATGTACTAAGAGAACGAAAAAAAAAACCACAAATGATGACAACACAAAAATATTGAAACCAAAATAATTCAGCACAACAGTTGAAACGAGACAAAAAAACACGACAAAACGAAAAGACAAACAAATACAATAGTTTTACCAAAACAGAAACAAGCGACGTTTCGGGAACTGCTATCTGCTCCCGTATATTAAACTTGTTTATAGGTTCACAACGTTCAGAAATAACGCTCGAAAGAATTATAAAAATCTTGAATTTATTTACTTTATTCAATCGTTTATACATTATCCAATCACTGTACGGTTTCAGATAAACCCAATACATATTTAAAATGGCAACTTTAAAATATATTTTTTAATAATAACAATTTACTCAGAAGAGCATGATATGTTTTCAACAAATTATAGTTGTAATGACAATAATTAAAATTACAGCAACTTAATTAAAAATTCTGAATTCTCTGTTGAGCGCGGAAAATAGTTTTTGGAAATACGTTAATAAGTTATAGCAAAAACTTATTTTTGATACTTCGGTGACTTAGTCGTCCATATATATATATGAGTGTGTGTTGTGTGTGTGTGTTTTAAACTTTACCGAAAAAGATTGTTTTTAATTTCTGGTTAATTTTTAATTTGTTTACGATAGTATTTTTTTATTTTTTGAAGTCAATATTGCCAAAAAAAGACAAACTAGGTAAAAATAAGAGACAAGATCTTGACTGTATTTATAAAACTAAAGCCAAAAGTGATTTCATAAATACCAATTAAAAAGTTTTGTAAATAGTGTATTGATTCTTCTAAAGTCTTTGCTAGATTTTGCAGCCAATAAATGTTTTTCCAATGTAAGTAATTATTTTGAATTTTTCTACGACATCTTATATTTCGTAGACCATCACTGGAAGACAAAATAGGCCAATTCTTTGAAGCACGGACCACGGACACATACATAAACAATACAGAAAATTAAAGAATGTAATTTATTTTTCCAACTTTTACTCCAAACACTGATATAGGTAGCTTGCTTTAGTGCCTTATAGCCACAGCGCTACAAATTGAATTTAAATTTTAAATTTATTACCAAAACGAATTCCTTGCATACGTGTTCTATAATTAATTATTTTTACATCCATATATATATTTTTTTATTGAATTTTAAATGAACAAATAAAATTGTAAAAAATACCTTACAGGTTGTTTTACACGTTTACTATGTTTCATTTCAACTTTAAAATACTTCGTAACTTGAGAAAGCAAATTGTTTCAAAACAAGTAATAGAACAAATTTTAAAATTTTTAAGGTGCATTGTTCTTATTTTTTTTAAGTATGTGACAATGTGCGATACCTAATAATATTTTATAATGTGCCATATAAAATTTCCAAAGGTTAAAATACCATGCATGACATGCATCACTTTGAAAAATTAAGATAACTCATTATATTTGTAATAACAAAAATAATTTTATACCCGGTAAATATTGAAAACTTATTGTTTGCGTTGTAATAAGACTCATCATTTGGGGAAGTGTGGGAAGTTTTCATTTCAAAACTTTTTATCAATTGGTTACGCATACACATTGAAGACTGTTTATTCGCCATAATGTAAAGAGAAAAATTTTAAACAAAAAAAAAATGAAAAGGCTGAAGATGTTATGCCAGTCAATATGATTGTGCGAATAAGCTATAAGAACGCTCGGTTATCAAGCAAGATTCGAGCTTTTTTCCTGTGCGTAGTCCTAACATATTTGCTCTATATCTCTGCTGCGTCCATATCGGAAGAAACAAACAAAAAAACTTGGGTTTCAACTGTGCTCTGAAAAACAAACAAAATCTGGGCAACGAGAGTATAAATGTCAAGAATAACCCCTGAGAGAACACAGTTCATACATCGTACAAGAATTTTCAACCATGCTGACCAAGGTAAATGAATTTTCTTTGTCAGAAAATCTAAGTTATCTAAAATAATTGTTAGTATAATAATAAAAATAACGTTTACTATATTAAAATATTCATAATATGGAAAATGACGTATAGAGTTTATTCATATTTTGACTCTTGTGAGTGAACTATTATTCGAATGAAATTGAATCTATTAAATTAATTTAAGGATACCAAAAATATTGCAAATAAAAGTTAAGTGCACTAAAGATTTATAATGAGTTTAAATACACGCAGACAAAAAGAAATACAATTCAACTAATTTGGGAACAAACACATTGTAATTGCTTGCAGTAGAATTATTTTTACGAAACAATTACTAAAACATGTTTATAAACAAACAATTACATACTAAGCATATTCAAAAACTTTTAAAAAATAATTAAAAAATATATTTTTTTATGTAAAAAGAAGCAAAGAAGAACATTTATATGATATTTGTAGTTTGCATACACACAAACGCAAAAACTTTGATTTTATATAGTTTACAGGAAGCGAATAAACTTTACTTAGGTACTCCTCAAAATGTAGCAAATATGTTAGCTTACCCGTAAATCAAAACCTTAGTATGGTGTTCCAAATATTAAAAACAAATGAAGAATTTACACACTATTGAGAACCATTTAGGTATCAGACAAAGTCATAATAGTATAAAAAGTTTCATAAATAAATTTAAAAACAAACATTCTTTAAAATTATTTAGTTAAAAACTGACTAAAAGCTCCTTGTTGTGTGGCTGCAGGTGATTGCTGTGGCGGCCCTGCTGGCCATCCCCGCCAGCGGACAGTGCGGCTGTGGACACAGCGGCTGGGGGTATCCCAGTGTGGCTCCTGCTGTCCAGCCACTCTTGTATCCCTCTCTGTCCGCACCATGGAGCTACCCCAGCTACACCGCAGCACCGGCAGCCACTGGCTCTGCAGCGTCTTCCTCCAGCTCTTCCGCCGCTAGTGGAGTAGGAGGCAGCGCGTCTTCGTCGTCAGCTGCTTCAGCCGCGGCGTCCGGGTACCCAGGGTACGTCAGTCCGGTGTCGTATCTCCCCGCGAGTCCAGTGTCGTATCTCCCTCCTGTTTCTCCAGTAGCTCCACTGATACCCTCATACGGTGGAGGATGTGGAGGGTATGGTTTGGGAGCCGGCGTTGGCAACCTGTGGGGACTTGGCAACATCTGGGGAGGATATGGCTACCCTAGTGGCATTGTGTCAGGACTCGGTTCATCCGGAGCTTCTTCATCATCCAGCTCTTCAGCAGCTAGTGGCCTTGGAAGTGCTTCTTCTTCATCATCTGCTTCCGCAAGCGCATCTAACCCTGGATATGGATATGGATCAGCAGCTCCTTACGTCTCCGTGGCACCGATCGCACCATCTTACCCCGTTGCACCAATTGTTCCATCTTACCCCATTGCTCCTATTGCACCATCTTACCCTATTGCACCTATTGTGCCATCTTACCCTATTGCTCCTATTGCACCATCTTACCCTATTGCACCTATTGTGCCATCTTACCCCGTTGCACCAATCGTGCCAACTTGCTCCGTGGCACCTATTGCACCGACCCTGCCAATCGCCCCCATAGCTCCCGCTGCTCCTTCTTGGGGCGGTATTGTTGGTGGGTACGGAATCGGCTCTGGTATCGGCGGTGTCTGGGGAGGATACGGCCTCCCCGGGCTGGGAGTCGGGGCTGCGTCCAGCGCCTCCGCCGCTGCTGCACTCGGCGGTCTCTCCGGCGGCCTTATCGGAGGATACGGATACCCTTCTGTCGGCGTGGGAGCTGCCTCCTCGGCCAGCGCTGCTGGTGTCGGGCTGGGCGGCCTCTACCAGAGACCCTGCTACTGAAGGAACTCCAACTTTAAATATGATATTTGTCTCTTGACCTTTTTCTCTTTGTAAATGTTACTCTGGTATTGTATGAAACATTTTTTTTTTGTGTTTGGAACAACAAGTTTATAAAATGCTACCATTATATACTTTCAAATTGTGATTTGTAAAATAAACGGAATTATTTTTGAACAAAACTACGAATTGTGAATTTACTTCTTTTTACAAACAGTTACTTTAGATGTTATATTTTATGCATTTTAACTAGTGTAAAAATTTGGATAATACGTAAATGTTATATTAGTTGAATATTTTATATAGTGTAACCCTTAAAATTATATTTGCTTTCAATCTCTTATCAATGGTTTATATATATATTTATATTCACACACATTACGCACATATCTCTAGGTTGTAAAATAATCCCAAAAATTGTGCTATGTGTCTCATAGTAAATGATTTTAAAACCAGAAAGCCGCTTTACAGTACGTCTTAATTTCTAATTGTGATTATATGTCCTTGAAATTTAGGTTTAGATCTCGGACTTGTACACAATAACTTTAATATTACTTGAAGATTATTGACAATTTATTAATTTTAACAATAATTATTTGAATATAGATATTTTGTAGACAATGATAGTGGTTTAAAATCGCAATAACAAATAAAGTATTTCACAATTTCCCATTTCGGAATGTACTTTTCAATATACATAAACTCCCTTCCACTTTTTATATTTTTTATCCTAGTCAAAATTCAAAATGGCAGCCGGTTCTGCCTTTGCGCTGGCCGTCATTTGAATTTAAGTGGAAATGGTTTTTTTTTTACTAACTCGGTTATTTTCACTTTTGACTAAAAAATTTTATGAACTAAGTTGTAGGAATTTGAATTCCTTACAGTTTTGTTAGTAACGGTTTTTACTCTACGATTCGACATTTTGTGAAATTAAAATCTTATTAGGTTTTGAAATCAGTATTATTTTGTTTTCTATTATTAAAAACGGAACTACTTGACAGCTTTTTATACCGACAGTGGTCCTGCTAAATCAACCAGCCATGACCTTGACTTACACCGCCATTGTTGCAATTTTAGTTCCGGCCACCATCTTAAAAATCTATAAATATTGAGCTAAAAATTCTAGAAATTTTTTAAAGTTTTATTAAGAATTTAACTAAAATTTTTTTTAATAAAAAATAAAATTTGCAAATTTGAAAGTTGTGATGACACCGTTGCACTTTTCGTTATGGACGCCATCTTGAAAAGCCATAAATTGTAAGCTAGATAATCGGGAAAATTTTAAATATTGGTAAAACATTTAATCGATACAATTTCTATAAAAAAAACTTGCTTATTCTTGGGATGCGGGATGCGGGATGCTCACTCATGATCGCAAGAGAAGTAGGACTTCAACTGAGTAATACATTGTCTTTTTTTTCCTGAATTCCATCTGATAAAAAACGGCGAATCACAAAAAAATTAAATTTAAAAAAATTTACAAAAAATCTTCCTTGTGCTTGAACTCTATCCTTACTGAACAAAGGAGAAGTTCCTAAGCTGACAGAAGTTGTTAATTTTCAAATGGCTGAATCTAACCTTTTATTAAATTTTATTAATTAAATATTTATGTGTTTTTTTCCCGAATTACTAATTAAATATTTGCGGATTTTCAAGATGGCGGCCGTAACGAAAATTGTAACGATGGTGGTGTAGGTGAAGGTCATTGGCCTCAATGGCTTGTGAGAATCATTCAAAGAAAGGAAATGCGTGCAGACAGTGTTTATAAATCAGTGATTCCGACAGAATCGTTTTACGCACGCGGACACTATTTTGTCTGTGTGCCTGACATCCTATATTAACACGTATTTCGCAAAATTGCAACACAAGACGTGCTGTGTGTAAATGGAACGCGAACTAGGTAGAGGGATAGCGGGACGGTCGTCTCAGGGCCAGCATATATGCAAGGAGTGGAGGGATGGTACCTAATACGGGGGAAGGGAAGGGTGTCATCACACGGCAAGTAGAATGGGGCGAGCAACAGTTCCCAATGTCGCCACCCAGCTAGGGCGAGACCAACGTGCTATTCTGTGTCTGTGCAAAACATTTATACCCCATCTAGCATCTGGCACCTTTTCAACATTAATGCAAGGTTCTAAACACGTTTTTTTTTCAGTCAACGAAAAATCCATTATGTAGAAATTTTAAATTACTATTTTAACTAGTTTTGAAGCTAAAGCCTAGGAAAACTGGCTGGACAAACAAGCAAACTCTTCATAACCACAGGGTTTTGCATTGTTGTATGTACGAAACTCGGGGGAAAAGAAATCGCTACCAAATTCCTTAGTCTAAGTCTCTCCCAACTTGTTTCGCCATATCCTGTATCGTGGATTAAGACCGCGCCCAAGTACAGCTAGGATGCAAAGCCAAAAATTTAGCTGAAGAAAAACGTTCATTAATGCAGGTGAATATTATAGTCTCGTCAAAATTAAGTGGTTGGCTTTTTACATTGTTCAATGATCCTTTTTTTCAACTCTTGGTGAAAGCGAAGTTATAAGAGGTGACAATACGCATTGGCATATAACAGGGATACTATGGAAGGAATAATCGGCAATGACATGTGAAGACACATCCCGGTATTTTACATATATGTTTGCCTATATCACTTCAGGAAAATGATGAAATGGTTCATTACTATAGAATATGGCCAATTACTTTTCCAATATTTCTAATCAGTATAGAGGTGTTTTGCAGTACCTAAAAACCTCGCTGTCAAATAAAATTTTAGCTCAAAGAAAGACGTAAAATTTTTAGAATTTGCAGCTAAAGTTTATATATTTTAACAATAGATGCCCTGTTTACATCCAGTTTAAAAAAATTCACCTTCAAATTACTAAGAACGCTGGTTAAAAAATTATGCAGGGTTCTTCATAAATTTACGGACACTTAATTCACTTACATTGAACATGAATCCACAAGAATGGTTATGTCTACAGCAATAACACTAATTTTTTTGTCCAAGCGTGTCTTTAAATTTGTTTAGAAATAATCATACAACTCTGAGGTCGATAGGGCGTATTTTCTACGAAGATTAAATCATTTTAAGTTACGAAGAACTCTTCGTTTATTTCGGTTAAATTATCGTTTGAAGGTCCGTAAAATAACTGTAATTTCTAACAGTGTTGCGCGTTACTTGCAAGAAATGCACAAAACAGTCTTGTTCCAATTAGAGTTCCAATAAATTTCACTTAGATATTATTATGTAAGTGTATGACTTTAAAACATATTTAAGTTGTCAAATGTAAGTATTAAATTGCAAAGAATTACTTTTAACAAGATAAAATGTTGTATATATATTTTAAAAACTGTATTTTGATTATGAGTAGGACATATATTATTCTCTAAATTTTAATTTCTAATTATCAGGTCATATAGACTTTGCAAGGATCCAACATAACGTAAATTAACAAAAAATATTACTTTAGAAGATAAAGAGAAGTTACGGTTTTATTTTGCATAGTTAACTACAAACGATTATGAGGAGGCCAAACCGTAAAATTTCAATGGTCTTCGAAGTATTTTGTCATGTTGGATTTTAGTTTAAACTCTATCCTTGGCTAAATAAAAAAGATTACTCGGTACACCTTACCACAGATGAATCTTTCCCCAATTTACAAAGGAAGAGAAGGATCATATTACAGAAATCAGTAACTTTTGCAAACCAAAACAACATTAAAATTTTATAATGCGTGGTTTATCTTACTTTCACTTGTTAATCATTAATTTATGTAACAAGCTCAATTTATTCCAATCAGAAAAAAACATTTATGATATATTTCATGATAGTTGCCACACTAAGATTAAGAATGGGTAATATGGGTCAGGCTTTATTAATAACTTAAAAACATTTTTTTAATGTGTAATAAAAGCATTATTCGTATTTACGAATGAAATAATTTATTTTGTAAAATTTTTTCAAATTGTTATTACAAACTTAATTTTAGAGAGTGATGTAAAATAAAACATGAATTATTTACAGGTATGAAAAAAAAATGTCAAAACTTCACATAAAATTTTCAATTAATTTTGAGCAAAAATAATACAGATTAGTAGTTTAGCATCATTAATCTTCAGTAGCAGGGTTGGGGGTAGAGGCCGCCCAGCCCGACACCAGCAGCGCTGGCCGAGGAGGCAGCTCCCACGCCGACAGAAGGGTATCCGTATCCTCCGATAAGGCCGCCGGAGAGACCGCCGAGTGCAGCAGCGGCGGAGGCGCTGGACGCAGCCCCGGGGAGGCCGTATCCTCCCCAGACACCGCCGATACCAGAGCCGATTCCGTACCCACCAACAATACCGCCCCAAGAAGGTGCAGCGGGAGCTATGGGGGCGATTGGCAGGGTCGGTGTCACGGAGCAAGTCGGCACGATTGGTGCAACGGGGTAGGATGGCACAATAGGTGCAATAGGGAAAGATGGTGCAATAGGAGCAATAGGGTAAGATGGAACAATTGGTGCAACGGGGAAAGATGGTGCGATTTGCGCAATTGGGTAAGATGGTGCGATCGGTGCCACGGAGACGTAAGGAGATGCTAATCCATATCCATATCCAGGGTTAGATGCGCTCGCAGAAGCAGATGAAGAAGACGAAGCACTTCCAAGGCCACTAGCCGCTGAAGAGCTGGATGATGAAGATGCTCCAGAAGAACCAATACCTGACACAATTCCGCTAGGGTAGCCATATCCTCCCCAGATGTTGCCAACTCCCCACAGGTTGCCAATGCCGGCTCCCAAACCATACCCTCCACATCCTCCGCCGTATGAGGGTATCAGTGGTGCTACTGGAGAAACAGGAGGGAGATACGACACTGGACTCGCGGGGAGATACGACACCGGACTGACGTACCCTGGGTACCCGGACGCCGCGGCTGAAGCAGCTGACGACGAAGACGCGCTGCCTCCTACTCCACTAGCGGCGGAAGAGCTGGAGGAAGACGCTGCAGAGCCAGTGGCTGCCGGTGCTGCGGTGTAACTGGGGTAGCTCCATGGTGCGGACAGAGAGGGATACAAGAGTGGCTGGACAGCCACACTGGGATACCCCCAGCCGCTGTGTCCACAGCCGCACTGTCCGCTGGCGGGGATGGCCAGCAGGGCCGCCACAGCAATCACCTGCAGCCACACAACATGATGGTTTGTATCTCTTTTAAAAAAGCTTTAAATCTCTTTGTTTTATTATATTATCTTAACCATTATCTATAACTTTACAATTCGTTTATGATCATTAAATTTTTAAGTTTACTGAAAATAACATTGTATTTGTTAATTTTTCAAGTTTAGAGTCATCTACAGTTACTAGGAAAATTATGTATTATATTTGTTCACATTTAAAATGTATTTTAATGCATATACTTTTAAAGCAATTGACACTGCATGTATTACTGCATGAATATAACAAAAGGAAATACTCAATTTTAAATATGTTGCTAGAATATAAAGCTCAAATATAGAGGGGTATTGTGTGTCCGAATAAGGTGATTATGTTTTCGTTTAATTTTATTACTTATTATAAAGCTTAATTTAGGTTTGTTTCGTTATTCACTAGTTAACCTTTATCATGTTGCATTACCTAGATTATATTTAACCTAACACAAAAAAATACACATTATAAAAGTGCTTGTGAAATTATATTTAAATTGAAAAGAATATAGAAACGAACAAATTAACACCCTACGCTGCCACACATTCGGCTACTTTACAGAGTTTTAATAAGTTACTTTAAAGTGCACATATCATAGTTTAATGTATTAATTTATAAACATTACATGTAGGGAATATTTTGTTCAAGGTTATATTATTATTTATTCTTAGCTTTCTGTTTACTAATTATCTGCTTTAATAAAAATAATATTGATTGCGTAATAAATATTCCTAACTGTTTTATTGATTTTAATAAAATATTATTCAATCAATATTTTTTTTTTGGTTTTGCGTGGATAATGTAACTAATTTCAAATAGCTTCAAATAAATTCTAATTTAAAGTCTTTACCGACAGATCAGTTTAGTGTCAAGAGCATATAGACATTTCGCTTTACCTTGTTTATCATGGTTGAACGTTGAAGCTAATTCTTCGATATACGGAGAGGGTATGACTGTTCATGGGTCCGGCATGCATATTTATACTCTTCATCGGAACAATTGTTTGCATTGGATGTTACAGCAGTCTCACGATCGCCTTGTTATTGTGGAATTAAAACACAGATACGCGGGGGTGGTTTGGCGGGCAGAGTAAACAACTGGTTGCTAAAAAAACGCTTCTCGATTTTTTTTCCCAATTACCATTCATGTTAAATTTGTTCTGTAACAATAGTGTCAGCGGTTTGGCATCAAACACAATTCTATATTTAGTTATGTCAAAGACTCTGTTGTCGAAAAGTTTAACAGAATTCCGCGCACCAAGATGTGGCGACAGTTCACGGCTAACGGAAATTACAAGTGGCTGGATATCTTACCAAAACTAGTAAAGCGAATACAATTCCCCGGTGCATTCTGCCACGAAAATGAAGCCTAAAGACGTAACTTGATGTAAACTTTTGGACATAAGCCATTGCTATGCAATGGCGTATGTCCAAAAGCTTACATCAAGTCAAGCACCCCCATTGCACAAATCTTTCAAAAATAATACCTAAAGACGTAATTGACGATCACCTCCTGCGAACAGTGTTTTCTAACACGAAGAAGAAAGATCCACGAAAGCTAATGTCGGTCACATTGTGCGGATATCCAAGAAGAAAGGCGTCTTCGAGAAAGGTTTTACTGAGAATTGGATTCCCAAACTTTTTCGTTTGGCCCCACGATCGCGAATCGGAGCCTAGAACCTACTACCTCGAAGATTTGGGCCACCGGCCTAATCTAGGCGGCTTCTATGTCAAAGATATTCAGCCTACGATGTATCCCGATACATACTTGGCAGAGAAGATTCTCAAACGAAGAAATGGACGATCCTACGTCAAGTGGTAGGACTTCCCACATTTACATTTTTCTTAAATCGTTAAATATTAAATATTGGAGCAAAATATATTTTGGAATGGAAAACATTATTAATTTATTATAATTAAAAAATAACACTGAATTATTCAGTTACTAATATATTTTTATGATATTGCTAATATTTATTACTACAATAAATAGTTAATTGACTATAACTTAGACCTACTACATAAAAAAATACATTAATTTGGTTTTAAAAAAAATGTTATAGTGGTTTCGCTTTAAAAAAGAGGGAATGCAGGAGTCAATATAGTAAACATTTATAAGGAAAATATCTTGTAAAATAGCAAAACGTGTTTTAATAACAAGTTACCTAAATTATTTTGTGAAGAATACGTTTGATCTAACCAGAAACGAGCGAGAGATAAGAAATTCATGTTAAATATTGAATAAATTAATAAATTAAACAGGAATACAGGACATAATATCGTCTTAAATAGTTTACAAGTTGAATGAAATCTTGATGTGCATTATCTTGACGGTTAATTTAAAAAAGAACAACTAATAGTATATAAAACTAGCTGCAGTACCCGGCTTTGCCCGGGTTGAACACCGGGTGATATACTGTCCGCGAGTTACAGCAAAATGGATAGCGATATGTCCAGTGTGGTGGACATTAAGAAATGACACATAATTACTGTTTGTGTATCTGTGACCTATGGTTTTCTGTTTACCCATGGCGATCGGTTGAAAGGTTTAGAAGTTGATGCGCTACAGCGCCATCTAGCGGCGAGTTACAAAAAAAATGAATAGCATAAAAACCTTCTTCATGATAAAAACACTTCGATGTGCCAACTTTCATGACGATCGGTCAAACGGTGTAAGAGTTTATCGACGTCATACATGCCAACATCCAATTATATATATTCTTATATTTCGACATTTTGGGGCTTTCACTTTTGCGGAAAGTGGATGTTCAGGACCTCGAATGGTTTGGAACACTCCATCTCGAAAGAATAGATATTTGAAATTCCTGAAACTGTCGAAATTTTGGGGCTTTGTTCCCAGAGGGGGGCGGGGGGTTCGAGGACCCTGAATGGCTCAAAAACACTGAAAATCGAAAGAGATAGATTTTTAAAAGTTTTTAAACTTTCGAAATTTTGGGGCTTTAACCACCTGTTGGCGAAGGGGGGGGGGGGGGTGATGTTGAGGACCCCTAATGGCTCGGAAACACTCCAAATCGAAAGAGATATAAAGGAATATAAGAATGTAGGCATTTACTGTACTCCTATCTACCATAATAACAATATTGACAAATAGAAAGCTTATTACCTACCTATAAATAATTATCTAAATAAATTAATAAATAACTGTATGTTTAAGAATTTACGTACATACATAATATTAAACTTCAAACTATACACAAAAAAAAACTAAGGATGTTTATGAAACTATTTTTTATTTGTCATAATGTTTAAAACATTTGTAGGATTTGTTTATATGTAAAACTGTGGTGGCAATATTCCGCTTATCCAAAGGAGTATAGAAATTAATAGAGATATCACTCCCTGTACACACCACAAATCTTTTAATTAAGTAAAAAAAAAACATAGTCCAAAATGAAACAAAACGTATAAATAACAACTAATTTGACAAAAAAATTTATACAACTGGAATGACAATGTTAACATCCGCCTGAAATTTAATAGAAGTAGGTAGGTAAGAATATATATAAGAAATTTAATGAAATTAAAGCATACATAAATAAAATTATCTCACATTCAACCAAACATAAAATAAAGGAAGATGGCAATTACACGTAACTATTCTAATTAATAAAAAAAAATCAACTTTACTGAAATAGTAAAATTCAAATTTTTCAACAATATATTACATAATTAATAAATATTTCTGGTCTTCGGTCTCAGCAGCCCTAAGACTCTTGACGCTCAGCAGATAAATTATAAACACTAAACCAAACTCCTTACAAATAAGTAGGTACTGTAAAAAAAATAACAATATTGACAAATATAATGAATAAATTTCGAAGAAATTTATAAGTTTAAGAATTTACGTACCTACATAATATTAAACTTGAAACTATCAACACAATAAAAACCTAAGAATGTTAGTGAAACTAATTTTTTTTATTTGTCATAATACCTAAAATACGTATGTTTCCAAAATGAAACAAAGTATAAATAATGACCAATTTGACAAAAAAAATTGTACAACTCGAATGACATTGAAAACATACACGTGAAATTTAAAAGAATTATGAGTGCCCTAGGTAGGGAGAAAAAAAAATATATAGAAGAAATTAAATAAAAAAATGGGTGCGTGTACTTAGGTACGCGCATGAGAAGTTATACTTCTTTGGCATCATTAAAAAATAGTTTTTAATTGAATGCAAAAATTTTGCGTGGAGTCCCTCCGCGTGGAAGAAGTGAAACTTCGTAATGTGGAAATGAAAATAGGAATGGGTAGAAATTGATTTTTAGTGAAATCATATTGTATCAAATCAAACAAAAAATTAAGGAAATAAATTTGTAACGATTCATAGATTGATCTTCAGAGAGAGCGAGACACCTATTGAATGTCTGTAAAACTAACTTTTATATGAGAGCAGATTTTCATGAAATAAATCATGAAACCATTCAACGATAAAAGCTGTTTATTTAAGTAAGCGGACGGGTTCGCCCCAAGGAGAAAATTGACGCGGCGAGACCTCGTGGACATAGAGAAATGACACACACTCACTATTTATGTGTCTATGAAACATTATTTTTTTCTGCAATTTAAATTGTAATATACAAAAACGGTATTGAAAATTGAAACAAATATGGCGACACTACAAACTGTCAAGATCTTTATTTTTTTCTTACTCTCTACTTAGTTCCTTACAATAGCAAAACGTAACGCAATGGCTTGAAAGCTATTGCTCGGCAGACATAGAGGAATGACACTAACAGTTTGTATATCTATGAAACACATTACATAAAATTAAGATATAATTTTTTTAACCCGTTTAAAATTTATATTTTTAGACGAAATATAGCCTATGTCCATCCCCAGGATATTATCTATCTCCTTGCCAAATTTCATTACGATCCGTTCAGCCGTTCAGTCGGAAAAAGGTAACAAACAGACAGACAGACAGACAGACAGACAGAGTTACTTTCGCATTTATAATATTAGTAAGGATAATATGTAACATATTATTCTTGACAATCACTAAAGTTTTAAATAATATTTTCTATACACCAACAATTATTTAGGTACTTTAAATGTCATGAAAATTTAAATAACACAAAAACTGAAAGAAAGAACCCTTATGGAGAGTAGGTCTGTTATAATTTTCTGATTCGTTCGTTCATTTATGTTAATATACATATTTATGTTAATGCAAATAATATGTTTATTAAGTTAATTATAAACAATACAGTAAAATGTGTGGTAAATTTGTGGTACAAATATATTAATTAAAAAAAATTAAACAAACATTTGTGTTATAGAAAGTATTTTTTTTTCAACTTGGCCTCAATTATATAGTTTCTTAACTAATGGTTCTTATTATATTTAGAATAATATGTAGATGAAATATTTTTCAAATATAATGTATGGTAATGTTTCGTTAAACATAAAATGATTTGTAAAAATTATCTACTATTGACGGCAACTATCCACATTGCAAAACGAGGATTAGTAATAATGATAAAGATTATTAATATTTCTGATACATATGTAGAAGGTATTATTCAAATTGTCAAAACAGTCATTTCTATAAGTTAAAAGAAAAAAATTTTAAGCGAATGCAACGGGAGTACTTAAAAAATAATTGAGAAGCAATTCCTAGCATCAAGTTGTTTACTCTGTCTGCCGTAATGCTCCCACTTATCAGTGTTTGGTTTCCACAAGTACGGTATGATCGTGAGGCTGCTCTAATATCGAATGTCAACAGTCGGGTGGATGACAGTATAAATATGCGGGACGAACCCACATACAGCCATGTCCTCTCCGTACATCGAAGAACAAGCTGCAAGAATGATACACAAGGTGAGGTGATGTGTTTTTATCCTTTGGGCGCATACTGTTCTGTCCATAATATCCATCTTGTCTTCGTAATTTATTTTTTCCAGAAATAATAGAATTGTATAAAAATATTATAATCAAATATTTATAAATTTACAAACATGAAACATGTAACAAAGATAAAACTGGCTTAGAATGGATTTTAAATTTTACAAATTTGGAGCTCTAAAAAAATGTGTGTTTATCTGTATGTATGTATATAAATATATTGTAGGTAAGCTAAGGAAACTTCGAATAGTTAGGTTACTTTATAATTATCAAATAAAATATCAATTTTTGTTAAGAAAACCTTATTTTATAGTATTAATTATTTATTTTTAGGTGTTTATTTGAAGTGATTAATAACAAGCTATTTATTACAAATACATTTTTATAATAGTTACAACAAATTTTAATTAAAAAAATAAACTGTTCGTACGGTTAAATGCCTAAACAATAATTCAAATACTAAAGAAAATATTTAAATTTTAAAAGAGAACAAAGCAAAATAAATTATAAAAGTTTCTCGAAAAAATTATATTATAAAATATCATACTTCTAATATTCAGAAATTGATATCATTTCGGGTGAGATGTGTCATTAATGTAATTCATTTAAACATAGAGATAACGGCAAATGTGAACAGTTTGGATATTACACTGCCTATCCCTTCTTTCGTGTTAATCCAGTTAGCAAATGCACAATCATTTAAAAACTTTGGTAGCAGTGCATGAAATACAATTTCTGGTCACTTAGTAAAAAACATCAAATAAACACAACTATCGAAATATAACTTCATATTTTACACCCTATAAAGCTATCCCTGCATAACCAAAAGGATCATTTAAATTGGAGCGTAATGTTTTTGTTCCATAGGCTATCATTAGAGTTCTGTATTTATTATAATTTATATATGTACATACACAAATGCATGTGGTCTCAAATTTGTCGTTCTCCAACTAAACATTTCGCGGAAGAAAAGGTAAAAATTTCTCAAATAATTAAAATATATACAGTTTTGTTCTATTCAATTACATTATGTACATATTTCAAGTTATTAAATTAAATCTGTAACAAATCGAACATTTCAAATTTAATAATATTGCGTTTAAATTTATAGCGATGTCTAGGTCAAAATCACACGCAGGTAACTTATATTATACATTTTAAGTGATTTACCAAAAAAAATCGATGTTGTGTGGCTGCAGGTGATTGCTGTGGCGGCCCTGCTGGCCATCCCCGCCAGCGGACAGTGCGGCTGTGGACACAGCGGTTGGGGGTATCCCAGTGTGGCTCCTGCTGTCCAGCCACTCTTGTATCCCTCTCTGGCCGCACCATGGAGCTACCCCAGCTACACCGCAGCACCGGCAGCCACTGGCTCTGCAGCCTCTTCCTCCAGCTCTTCCGCCGCTAGTGGAGTAGGAGGCAGCGCGTCTTCGTCGTCAGCTGCTTCAGCCGCGGCGTCCGGGTACCCAGGGTACGTCAGTCCGGTGTCGTATCTCCCCGCGAGTCCAGTGTCGTATCTCCCTCCTGTTTCTCCAGTAGCACCACTGATACCCTCATACGGCGGAGGATGTGGAGGGTACGGTTTGGGAGCAGGCATTGGCAACTTGTGGGGAGTTGGCGACATCTGGGGAGGATATGGATACCCTAGCGGCATTGTGTCAGGTATTGGTTCTTTCGGAGCTTCTTCATCATCTAGCTCTTCAGCGGCTAGTGGCCTTGGAAGTGCTTCTTCTACATCATCTGCTTCCGCAAGCGCATCTAACCCTGGATATGGATATGGATCAGCAGCTCCTTACGTCTCCGTGGCACCGATCGCACCATCCTACCCAATTGCGCCAATCGCACCATCTTTCCCCGTTGCACCAATCGTGCCATCTTACCCTATTGCTCCTATTGCACCATCTTACCCTATTGCTCCTATTGCACCATCTTACCCTATTGCACCTATTGTGCCATCTTACCCCGTTGCACCAATCGTGCCAACTTGCTCCGTGGCACCTATTGCACCGACCCTGCCAATCGCCCCCATAGCTCCCGCTGCACCTTCTTGGGGCGGTATTGTTGGTGGGTACGGAATCGGCTCTGGTATCGGCGGTGTCTGGGGAGGATACGGCCTCCCCGGGCTGGGAGTCGGGGCTGCGTCCAGCGCCTCCGCCGCTGCTGCACTCGGCGGTCTCTCCGGCGGCCTTATCGGAGGATACGGATACCCTTCTGTCGGCGTGGGAGCTGCCTCCTCGGCCAGCGCTGCTGGTGTCGGGCTGGGCGGCCTCTACCCGAGACCCTGCTACTGAAGAAATGAGCTGTTAACTGCATTGAATCATTGTGAACTCATTGAATGATCATAGCTATGTCTTGGAATGTGAAACTGGAAAGTGGTAGCATGAGTTACTATTTATTTCAATTATTTTTTTTTATGTGAATAAATTACTCATAATATTTTGTCTCTATATTTAAAATATCCTTTTGTTTTGCAATCCTTTAAATCATATATAGGTAAAAAAAAACTATAAAAAACCTTTGTGGATAGGATTGTAATCTGTAGTATAAATTAGGGGCTATGCCGCAAGGGTTCACCAAGAGGAGCCCACAGAAGCTCCAGATATCTAGGATTGAGACGTCACAGCTGCCTTCTTGGATGACTTTAAACTTGACCTTTATAATTAACCTTTTAAATTTGTCAAATATTTTCCAATATTGACCTTAAATTCATCAAAATGTCCAATTATAGGCAGCTTATGCAACAAATTTTCCACAAAAATCTCATAAGAAATATGAAAATTAATAAATGTTTTAATTTCAGGGAAATTTACCCATAGAAAAATATTAAAATTCGCAATTCAACATTTTTTCAAAGTTTTGTCTTTAAAATTACTAAAGTTCCCCAAGGCTGCCTAAGTTCCTTCTTATTTACCAGTTACCAGTAAGCCGCTGGGGAATTTTCACCTGACCTTGGCCGCCATCTTAGATGACCTTGGCTTTAGCCACCATTTTGAATTTACATTATGTCCACCATTTAGAGTAATTATGTCACATCCACCATTTTTTTTCAAGAACTTTCTGCCAATATGTATTTTGCCATCTTTGATTGCATCGTATTGGATTCCGCCATCTTGGATTTCACCATCTTGTTTCTAGAACTTTCTGCACTTTTGAATTATAATGTCATATTTACCATTAAGTTTATAAAACTGTCCAAACCTTGGTTTCTACCACTTTGAAATATGATGCTGTGTCTGCCACATAACATCAATAATTACTATCCAAAAAATGGGGAAAACATTATATTTTATTAAAATGCACATAATTACAATTTTAATAAAGTTGTAATAGAAAATGCACTTACTTCATGGAGTTTGGAGTCCCCAGTTCGAGCCCGGTAAGACCAAAACATTACGATGGGTATTCCTTTATGGAGACAACAAGCAAAATGACCCCCACCACTAATATGGACTTTGTATTACACTAATCAGTATGATTTTATGATAGTCATCTTAGTACACCATCTAGTTTATGTATACTAGATTTAGCTCTATAGTGCCGTATTGTAAATCACCAAAGCATAATAGAATCCACCATCTTAAAGGCCATTTTGATGGCCATAGTGATTTTTTTTTAATTATTGGCCTATAAATATTCGGAAAAAAAATCAAAAAGTCTGAAAAAATATTACCCTTAATATATTGATTGTATCGTTTAGTGCCCTTCATTCGATCCTTTCTCGATACAAGAAAGATAAAAAGGGTAAAATACTTATTTGATTCAATATTAGCTCAGTTCCACATTTTAACATAAAAGTACAAGTTTCAAGACAGTTAGTTTTACAAATAAGATTCATTACAAGAAATATTTAATAATACAGGATCACTTGCAAAAGTTAGCAATCTATCAAGCATGCAGTTCTGCATTGGTTTGAACTGACTAATTATCAGCTCCAATCGGTTCACAGAAAACAACGACAGAGTTACTATATACACTGTTTAACATACTGCTTCTATATGAATGGGAGTATTCACTCTCTTGAAATCACACTTCTTCACATGGTCCTAGAACAATTATTTTATCATATACGCAATCCAATTAAAAGTTATATTTTAAATATCCATGCGTTACTTATTCATCAGCAAGCTAATTGATTAAATTCTGCTTGATTTCGCAAAAAAAAGTACAAATGTATTTTGACTCACTAAAGGTACTAAGATAATAGAGGTGTTTCAACATTCAAAGAAATGCAAATTCTGCCAAATGGAATACATTAGCATTTACCTGTAAAGCACCGAGCACAGTCTTAGGTTTAGATTCATGTCCAGGCATATCACAATCGGTTGCTACACATTAGCTTATGTGATTATATGCATACGAGTCTCCAACCTAAACAGAGGAGTCGAAATGTGAGAAAGTTATTCCACATTAGGCAAATTAACTTCACCCTGTTTTTCTCATATTTTAAACTGTCAATATGTGTAAATCAAATATGGTACTTATCGCATCGAAACTTCGTGTTGTGTCCTTCTGGTCACAACATAGATTGTAATTACATTATACATCAGTTACCCTCCATAATTATTATAAAACAATTACAATGTTATAAAGTTATGCTTCTTTAGCCGCATTATGGATAAATGATGAGAGTGAATATTCACAATGCGCACGCATCATGCAACGAAATTTTCACAGGAAGATGGCGGACCCACATGTATGAATATAAACACATGTGTAGTCACTATCATAAAAATTAGGGGACATAAAAAACGTATTGGTGTGCCAAATTACACTTAATGATAGTGAAACTATCCTGAAATATATAGGGTAAACTAAAGTAGTCATAGTAACGAGTAATACTTATCAAGTTTTTAAAAGTAAGGATACTCTTATTATAACAATTGTAATTTTCATTACAGATTCCGTAGCCCAGTGGTTTTAGTGCGTGGCAAATTCAAAATTGTGTATGTGAAGTAGCAATTAAAAATGGCAAAAAATTTCTAGAAAACAAGGTGGCCAAATCAGAATGTCTGAATCAACTATGGTAAAATTCCACTCAGCGGAATCCAATTTAGTGGAATGTTCTCGAACAAATTTTCAGACGTTCCTAAATAACTCAAAATAACGTGTTACACTATGGTGGCCCATGCGAAATTCATCTAGGATGGCAGCAGGTGTCTATGTCCAAGGTTTCCAGTGGCTTACTGGCAGCTGGTAGATGGTTAACTTAAGTAACTTTGAAGACATTTAGATAATTATTTAATGACCAAAAAAATTAATAAATTTCGATTTGCGAATTTTTGATTTCTTATGTGAATGTTCCCCTCAAAAAAGGATATTATTGCATTTTTATATGTATTAGTTTTTAGGTCGAATTTGTTTTCTAAAAATGAAAAAAAAAAAAAAGTTTTTTTGTAGTATTTGAAAAATTTTGGCAAAATATTGAAATTTTGTTTGGCATATTTTAAAGGTCAGGTTCAAAGGTCAAGGTCGTCCAATATGGCAGCCATGAGTCATAATTCAAGATAGCGAACGTTTCTCTCGGCTTCTCCTGGTGAAGACAGGCGCAATTGACCCTATTTTATATTACGGAATATCCTCATTTAGAAAACTTTAATTTATATTTTTTCCCCATTATGTTTATAAGAGAAAAAACAAAAGGGTAAATTTTGAAATAAGATAACAATTTGTGATAAAGAGACAAGACATTACTGAGAGTAGTTTATTCACATAAAAAAATAGACAATTTAGAAATGACAGTTATAAATAATATATCATGTTTACATTTAGCAGTTGCACCTTCCAAGACATAGCCAAAATCTTCCAAAGAGTTTACACTGATTTCAAGCAAAACAAATACGATCCAGTTTACATCTTCTTTCATCAGCATTGACGCTGCTTTTTCTGGACCATTGGGGCGTCGGGTCGGCCCGGGATGACGCTTCTCTCGTCGGTTTTGAGAAGGACGCCTCACACTACGCAGCGACGCCAGCCTGCACGACAGTGCGGCGAGGGTTCCGAGCGGATCCCGAGCGAAGGGAAGTGCGACATCGGCGAAGAGGGTGAGAGAAAGACGTGTAAAGGGACTAAGAAATTTATACTTGGTTTTTTTTTTTGAGAGAGAGAGAGAGAGAGAAAAACAATTCAGAGATAAAAGACCATCTCTGGGTGTTATGAAAAAGACGGGATACGTATTTAAACCTTTTCTAACAATATTTGTATTACTTAAAAAAACTATAATTAGTGTATAAAGTCTTACTTTTTAATGTCTGAAAAACAATTGAATATTGAAAAAATTGTCCACGGAAAAAAGTAAGATATTTAATTGCAAAGATTTTGTTCTGGTTCATTAAAAAAAGAGTAATTTTATGAATTACTGAAAAAATGTTTAACATTAAGTATCTTTCGTAATTTTTTTTAATGTTGTTACATTGTGTGCACAAAATGAACTCACTGTATCCTCGATTAGAATAGCTGTGAGTTTCAGTTTAAATCTAATATACTTGTGCTAAAACCTAAATTGTTTGATACACTAACTACCGAACTAAAAATATTTCAAAAGAATTAAAACATTCCTTATTTGGTGTAGTTATTTATTCTAGGGAATAAATTAATTGTTCTGCAATAAAATTGATTAATTAAAATGTGTGTTATATAACAGTTTAAATTTAAAATAAGTTGTTTAATAATTAGAAGAGATATTAACAAGGAATTAATATTATATAATGTAAATAAATAGGTATGTTCAAGAATACTTGGTTTCCTTTTAAAATCCCCAATTCCTTTTATAATTTGATTTTTTTTAACATATGTAATTAATTCCAAAAACTAGAATGGAATAAAAAAATGAAAGTAAAAGATTGTAAATATAAGACAAAAGCAAATTTGCATGTAACTTTATTACATATAAAATATGGTTCAAAATATGGTATAAATATGCAGTATTTACATTGTATCATTTAACATTGCTACACATAGCCATAATCTAGCAATGATTTCACAATGATGTCAAGCAAAACAAAAACGAGCCAGTTAAAATATCATTTCTTCAGTAGCAGGGTCTCGGGTAGAGGCCGCAGAGCCCGACACCAGCAGCACTGGCCGAGGAGGCAGCTCCCACGCCGACAGAAGGGTATCCGTATCCTCCGATAAGGCCGCCGGAGAGACCGCCGAGTGCAGCAGCGGCGGAGGCGCTGGACGCAGCCCCGACTCCCAGCCCGGGGAGGCCGTATCCTCCCCAGACACCGCCGATACCAGAGCCGATTCCGTACCCACCAACAATACCGCCCCAAGAAGGTGCAGCGGGAGCTATGGGGGCGATTGGCAGGGTCGGTGCCACGGAGCAAGTTGGCACGATTGGTGCAACGGGATAAGATGGCACAATAGGTGCAATAGGGTAAGATGGTGCAATAGGAGCAATAGGGTACGATGGAACAATTGGTGCAACAGGGAAGGATGGTGCGATTGGCGCAATTGGGTAAGATGGTGCGATCGGTGCCACGGAGACGTAAGGAGCTGCTGATCCATATCCATATCCAGGGCTAGATGCGCTTGCGGAAGCAGATGATGAAGAAGAAGCACTTCCAAGGCCACTAGCCGCTGAAGAGCTGGATGATGAAGAAGCTCCGGATGAACCGAGTCCTGACACAATTCCGCTAGGGTAGCCATATCCTCCCCAGATGTTGCCAAGTCCCCACAGGTTGCCAATGCCGGCTCCAAAACCGTACCCTCCACATCCTCCGCCGTATGAGGGTATCAGTGGTGCTACTGGAGAAACAGGAGGGAGATACGACACTGGACTCGCGGGGAGATACGACACCGGACTGACGTACCCTGGGTACCCGGACGCCGCGGCTGAAGCAGCTGACGACGAAGACGCGCTGCCTCCTACTCCACTAGCGGCGGAAGAGCTGGAGGAAGACGCTGCAGAGCCAGTGGCTGCCGGTGCTGCGGTGTAGCTGGGGTAGCTCCATGGTGCGGACAGAGAGGGATACAAGAGTGGCTGGACAGCAGGAGCCACACTGGGATACCCCCAGCCGCTGTGTCCACAGCCGCACTGTCCGCTGGCGGGGATGGCCAGCAGGGCCGCCACAGCAATCACCTGCAGCCACACAACATGATGGTTTGTATCTCTTTAAAAAAAATCTTTAAATCTCTTTGTTTTATTATACTATCTTAACCATTATCTATAACTTTACAATTCGTTTATGATCATTAAATTTTTAAGTTTACTGAAAATAACATCGTGTTTGTAGATTTTTCAATTTTAGGGTCATCTAATGATACTAGGAAAATTGTTTATTATATTTGTTCACATTTAAAATGTTTTTTTAATTCATATACTTTTAAAGCAATTGATACTGCATGTATTACTGCATGAATATAACAAAAGGAAATACTGAACTTTAAAAATGTGGCTAGAATATAAAGCACAAATATAGAGGGGTATTGTGTGTCCGTAATAAAGTGATTATTTTATCGTTTAATTTTATTAGTTCTTAAAAAGTTTAATTTATGTTTTTTTTTTTCATTATTCACTAGTAAGCCTTTATCATGCTGCATTACCTAGATTATATTTAACCTAACAAAAAAATACACATTATAAAAGTGCTTGTAAAATTATATTTAAATTAAAAATAACATAGGAACGAACAAATTAACACCCTACGCTGCCGCACATTCGGCTACATCACAGAGTTTTAATAAGTTACTTTAAAGTGCACATATAATAGTTTGATGTATTAATTTATAAACATTACATGTAGGGAATATTTTGATCAAGATTATATTATTATTTATTCTTAACTTTTTGTTTACGAATTATCTGATTTAATAAAAATTATATTGATTGCGTAATAAAAATTCCTAACTATTTTATTGATTTGAATAAAATCTTAAACAAACAACATTTTATTGTTTTGTGTAAAAAATGTAACTAATTTTCAAATAGCTTCAAATAAATTTTTATTTAAAATTATTAATACTCCATATCAAGTAATAATAAGTATAAAAGTATCTTTTGAAAAATTATAAAATATATTGCTTTTATTTGGGACTTTTAAAGTAGTGTAATAATTTTGGGATTTGCTTGGCCGATTCCTATACCTGAAAAACAAATGGTCCCAGATACGACTGGTCATACATTATTATTGTTTTGTAGTTTTACATAAATTTATACATCTTCTGAGGGGAAAAAATATATGGAGGCAAGATTGTCTTTACCGACAGAACAGTTTAGTGTCAAGAGCATATAGACATTTCGCTTTACCTTGTTTATCATGGTTGAACGTTGAAGCTAATTCTTCGATATACGGAGAGGGTATGACTGTTCATGGGTCCGTCGTGCATATTTATACTCTTCATCGGACAAATTGTTTACATTGGATGTTACAGCAGTCTCACGATCGCCTTGTTATTGTGGAATTAAAACGCAGATATGCGGGGGGCAGTTTCGCGGGCAGAGTAAACAACTGGATGCCAAAAATCGCATCTCGGTTTTTTTCCCTTCGAATTCCCGTTGATGTTAAATTTGTTCTGTAACAAAAGTGACAGCGGTTTGGCATAAAAACAATATTCTACAATTAGTTATGTCAAAGACTGTTGTCGAAAAGTTTAACAGAATTCCGCGCACCAAGATGTGGCGACAGTTCACGGCTAACGGAAATTACAAGTGGCTGGATATCTTACCAAAACTAGTAAAGCGAATACTATTCTCCAGTGCATTCTGCCACGAAAGTGAGGCCTAAAGACTAATGGACGATCACCTCTTTCGAACAATGTTTTCCAACACGAAGAAGAAATATCCACGAATGCTAACGTCGGTAACATTGTGCGGATATCCAAGAAGAAAGGCATCTTCGAGAAAGGGTTTTTTGAGAATTGGATTCCCAAACTTTTTGTTTGGGCTCACGATCGCGAATTGGAGCCTATAACCTACAACCTCGAAGATATGGGCCAACGGCCTAATCTAGGCGGATTCTATGTAAAAGAGATTCAGCCTATAATGTATCCCGATACATACTTGGTGGAGAAGATTCTCCAACGAAGAAATGGATCATCCTACGTCAAGTGGGTGGGACTTCCTAACTCGCTTTAATTCGTGGGTAGCTGATGCAGAAATCGAGAAAAGATAGTAATTTCTTTGTTTTTATTCTTGTAGAAACTATGTATAATTTTTTTTTCATTTGAAATTTTGTTTTCCTTCTTAAACTTGTCACTTTTCTGGTATTTTAAATTAAACTACCTTTTTGTAATGACCATGGATCGAACCATGGACAGAAAAGATCGAATTTTTATGATAAATAATTAGTGTTTTTTTATGATTTTTTTTGGTATTTTTTCCGAATATCTTGCTAAAACATTACAAATTAAAAAGATGGCGGCCCAGGTGGCCGACAAGATGGGGAGCACCATGGTAATAAATACTATTGAACTATAGCGGGCAAAAATTATAAACCAAAATGGTGGCAACACAGATGGCATGTGTACTACGTGACACTAGCGCTCCTTGTATTCATTACTGAAAACAAGATAGCGGCAGTGCTCTCTTCCAAGCGATATGTGTTAACTAGGACTACTGGTAGCAAGTATTGAAAATAAAGATGGCGGCAACGTCCTCTAGCAGGTGATGCTATTATTCCTTCAAATTAAAAAAAATACAGGTTCGTATGTGTGTGTTATATTTTTATATACAGTTTTTAATTCTCAGTCTGGTAAATGACTCGATGGCCATACAGTCAAAGGCGTATGATTTCTCACTCAGGAGGTTTGAGCTGTCATGGTTCGAATTACCTGGGTTCCAATGCATTTAGCATTAAAAAAATATTAGTATGTCGATCATGACCACAATAACATTGGCAGGTAATAAAAACCGACCTTACGTGCTTGAACAGATATATGCTGCGCTCTCTAGGAACAAACAGCAGAAACAAAGATGATGGTATCCAATATGGCAGTCTGGGCGTCATCCAAAACAACGGCCTCCAGCAGACGAAAAAAAAGAATGCGGACATTATGTCAAAATCGAAAAATATTCCTGTGATATCAGATCCAAAATGGCGGACGTGACAAAAAGTGCAACGTTCGGGAATTTTAGCGCTCGATGTCGGCCTTAACAAAACTTGCAATGTTCCAGAATCAAGAATGGCGACTGAGGTATATGGTCAAGGTCACGGTCATCCAAGATGGCCGCCGTGACATAATAGTGGTCGTCATTGAACCCATCCTTACTCAGAGACTCCAGTCCCAGGAAATACTTTTATATATAACTCTGAAATATTTACTTTTATCTTAAATAGCTAAATATTAAATATTGGAGCAAAATATATTTTGGAAGGGATAAACATTAATATATTATAATTAAAAAAATAACACTTTGAATTATTTCAGACCCTGAGAATATATTTTTATAATATTACTAATATTTGCCTACTACAATATTTAAATAGTTACTTAACTATAACTTAAACCTACTACATAATAACAAAAAATATTACATTAATTTGGTTAAATTAAAACAGTTATAGTGGTTTCGCTTTAAAAAAGTGGTTATGCAGGAGTCAATATAGTTAACAATTATAAGGAAAATATTTTGTAAAATAGCAAAACGTGTTTTAATAACTAGTTACCTAAATTATTTTGTCAACAATACGTTTGTTCTAACTAGAAACTAGCGAGAGATAGAAATACGAAATACATGTTAAATATAATAAATTAAATAATTAAACAGGAATACAGGACATATTTCGTCTTAAATAGTTTACAAGGTAAAATAAATCATTATATACATTATCTTTAAGGTGAATTTAAAAATGAACAACTAATAGTATATATAAAATAATAAGTAACTTATTTAAACTTGACAATGACTAAAGTTGTAAATAATATTTTCTATCAACCAAAAATTATTTACTTTTAATGTCATGTAAATTAAAATAAAACGAAAAACTCAATTAAAAAAAGAACACTTTTGGAGAGTAGGTCTGTTATAATTTTCTGATTCATTCGTTCATTTATGTTAATATATATATTTATGTTAATACAAAGAATATGTTTATTAAGTTAATTATAAACAATGCAGTAAAAAGTGTGGTACATTTGTGGCACAAATAAATTAATTAAAAAATTATAAATTTTACAAACAACTGAGTTATAGAAAGGAATTATTTTTTTAAACTTGGCCTCTATTATTTAATTTCTTACCTAATGGTTCTTATCATACTTATAATAATATGTAGATCAAATATTTTCCAAATATATAATGTATGGTAATGTTTAGTTAAACATAAAGTTAGGATTTGTAACAATTATCTACTATTGACGGCAATTATCCACATTTTAAAACGAGGATTAGTAATACTGATAAGATTATAATTATTTCTGATACATATGTAATACTATTAAAATATTAAAAACAGACCTTTCTATAAGTGAAAAGAAAAATTTCACGCGAACGCAACGGGAGCACGTAAAAAATAATTTAGAAGCAATTCCTAACATCAAGTTGTTTACTCTGTCTGCCGTAATGCTCCCACTTATCAGTGTTTGGTTTCCACAAGTACGGGGTGATCGTGAGGCTGCTATAATGTCGAATATCAACAGTCGGTTGGATGACAGTATAAATATGCGGGACGAACACACGTACAGTCATATCCTCTCCGTACATCGAAGAACAAGCTGCAAGAATGATACACAAGGTGAGGTGATGTGTTTTTATCCTTTGGGCGCATACAGTTCTGTCGGTAATACCCATCTTATCTTCGTACTTTATTTTTTCCAGTAGTAATAGAATTGTATATAAATATTATAATCAAATATTTTTAAATTTACAAACATGAAACCTGTAACAAAGATAAAACTGGCTTAGAATGTTTATTTTAAATTTTACAAATGTGGCGCTCTAAAATTTATTTATATATATAGACACACACACTAGCTAGGCCAAGGAAACTTAGAATAGTAAAGTAACTTTATAATTATAAAAAAATAACATTTGTTAACAAAACAAAGGCTATCATTTCCCAAACGTTATTTTCTAGTATTAATTATTTAATTTTACGTGTTTAGTTGAATTGATTTAATAATTGGCTAATTATTTACAAAATAAATGTTATTAACTAGATTTAAAAAATACAAATTAAATTAATGAAATTGTTCTGACTGTTAAATACCTGAACAATACTTCAAATACTAAGAAAATTAATTAAATATTAAAAGAGATATAGGCAAAAATAAATTATACAAGTTTCTCGAAAAAAAAAATACATTATAAAATATCATACTTGTGACATTCAGAAATTGATATCATTTGAGGTGAGATGTGTCATTAAAGTAATTTATTTAAACATAGCGATAACGTCAAATGTGAGCAGGTTGGATATTCCACAGCTTATATCTTATTTCGTGTAAAACCAGTTAGCAAATGCAATATAACTTAAATAATTTGGTAGCAGTGCATGAAATACAATTTATGGTCACTTAGTTAAAACCAACAAATAAATACAATTATCAAAATATACTTCAAATTTTACACACCATACAGCTGTCCCTACATAAACAAAAAACACATTTAAATTAGTGTATAATGTTTTTTGGCTATATCATTAGAGTTCTGTATTTATTATCATTTATATATGTACTAGCAACAATGCAGGTGGTCTCAAATTTGTCGTTCTCCAACTAAACATTAAGCAGGAAAAAAACGTAAAAATTTCTCAACTAATTAATATATAGACAGTATTGTTCTATTCAATAACATTATGTGCATATGTGTAATTATTAAAAAAAAAATCTTTTAAAAATCTTACATTTCAAATTTAATAATATTGGGATTAAATTTATAGCGATGTCTAGGTCAAAATCACACGCAGGTAAATTTAAAATATAAATTTTAAGTGATTTAGCAAAAAAAAAACATGTTGTGTGGCTGCAGGTGATTGCTGTGGCGGCCCTGCTGGCCATCCCCGCCAGCGGACAGTGCGGCTGTGGACACAGCGGCTGGGGGTATCCCAGTGTGGCTCCTGCTGTCCAGCCACTCTTGTATCCCTCTCTGGCCGCACCATGGAGCTACCCCAGTTACACCGCAGCACCGGCAGCCACTGGCTCTGCAGCGTCTTCCTCCAGCTCTTCCGCCGCTAGTGGAGTAGGAGGCAGCGCGTCTTCGTCGTCAGCTGCTTCAGCCGCGGCGTCCGGGTACCCAGGGTACGTCAGTCCGGTGTCGTATCTCCCCGCGAGTCCAGTGTCGTATCTCCCTCCTGTTTCTCCAGTAGCACCACTGATACCCTCATACGGCGGAGGATGTGGAGGGTACGGTTTGGGAGCAGGCATTGGCAACTTGTGGGGAGTTGGCAACATCTGGGGAGGATATGGCTACCCTAGCGGCATTGTGTCAGGACTCGGTTCATCCGGAGCTTCTTCATCTTCCAGCTCTTCAGCGGCTAGTGGCCTTGGAAGTGCTTCTTCTTCTTCATCTGCTTCCGCGAGCGTATCTAACCCTGGGTATGGATATGGATCAGCAGCTCCTTACGTCTCCGTGGCACCGATCGCACCATCTTACCCAATTGCGACAATCGCACCATCTTTCCCCGTTGCACCAATTGTGCCATCTTACCCGATTGCTCCTATTGCACCATCTTACCCTATTGCACCTATTGTGCCATCTTACCCCGTCGCACCAATCGTGCCAACTTTCTCCGTGGCACCTATTGCACCGACCCTGCCAATCGCCCCCATAGCTCCCGCTGCACCTTCTTGGGGCGGTATTGTTGGTGGGTACGGAATCGGCTCTGGTATCGGCGGTGTCTGGGGAGGATACGGCCTCCCCGGGGCTGCGTCCAGCGCCTCCGCCGCTGCTGCACTCGGCGGTCTCTCCGGCGGCCTTATCGGAGGATACGGATACCCTTCTGTCGGCGTGGGAGCTGCCTCCTCGGCCAGCGCTGCTGGTGTCGGGCTCGGCGGCCTCTACCCCCGACCCTGCTACTGAAGAAATGAGCTGTTAACTGCATTGAATCATTGTGAACTCTTTGAATGATCTTAGCTATGTCTTGGAATGTGAATATGGAAAGTGGTAGTATGAGATACTATTTATTGCAAATTTGCCTATTTTTTATGTGAATAAATTACTCATATTAATATCTTGTCTCTATATTCAAAATATCCTTTTGTAAAATATCCTTAAAATCATATATAGGAAAAAAACCATAAAAACGGTTTGGTGATAGGAGTATAAAGTGTAGTATAAATTAGGGGCTAAGTATGCCGCAAGGGTTCGCCAGAAGAAGCCAACAATAGATCCAGATATCTTGGATTAGGACTTTACGTTTGCCTTCTTGGATGACTGTAAACTTGATCTATGAAATTTACGTTTAAAAATTGCCAAATATGTTCCATTATTGAAACAAAATTCCACTAAAATGTCCAATAAATTTCAGCTTATAAGACAAAATTTTCCAAAAATATCTTATAAGATATATGAAAATTCAATCACTTATATATTTGAGGGTAATTTAACCAGTAGCGGCCGGTATTAAAGAGCACAGGTGCACGTGCACACCCTGTTTTCTACATATAATTTATTTATTTTGTAGAGTTAAAAGTTCCTTTTTATCTACTTTTACCAGTGGCAGCTACCAGAGTTACACTCGTCGCTTTGTTTGCATCTGTCACGGACGTCTTTTTTTATTTTTTCGATTGCGGCGATACGGCAACGCTCTAGTGTTCACAATGGATCTGTGCACGAAACGCGCTGCCTGCATGCCTGTCTCGGTCCTTTTGCGCATGCGCAGAAGGAATTACGTCACCTCCTACGGGACATTTAACACTGGACGAGTGCGCGACTCTGGTGTGCTCGTGATTGTCCTGGCGTTTCGCTGCTCATTGATGGAGTTCCGAATTTCAGCACGCACAGCAGCACTGATCAGAGAAGTAACTCATAACTTATGAATTAGCCCGGTAGATGCCAGTATTGTCAACTCCAATCCTATCACCCCTAACCAAACAAACTTTTCGTTTTCAGTTTTTTACGTCCAGTGGAAACAAGTAGTTGCGTGTGGTTCAATGCGAGCGTATATCTTTAAATAATTAGTGTGCGTGTGCGTTTGTAAAATATTTTTCTGTGCCTTACGCAGGACAACATTTTTCTGAGGTATGTTATAAAGTTTCCCTTTGTGACTGCGTTATTTGGCGCGTACAGCAAACATGTACGATTTTTAAAAATCGCCATAATGAATTCCGTACAATCAATTTTAGCGAACAGAAAATTTACGTACGAGAAAAAGTTAACAGTTACAAATTTAGGTCCTGATCAGCCTCATTTAGAAATAACTACGGAAAAAAAGTCACAAAAACGTATTTTCAGACGTAAATTTAACAAAAACATTTACACAAAACACAACTGGCTATGCGGCTGTGTAAAAACAAATGCTCTGTTTTGTTTTCCGTGTCTGATTTTTAGTGCAGAAGTTAGCGCGTGGACAAAGTCAGGTTATAAGGACCCCGTACTTTGGGCGAGGAAATTGATAAACATGAAAACTCTCTTGCTCACAAAAATGCCAATATTGAACTTAAATTGTTAGGTAGAATAAACATCATTAAACAGCTAGACAGTGCTTACAGAGAGTCTGCTTTCAGGTGCAACACTTTGATAAGCTTAAGCCCAGCCACAAATTTGAAAAATCAAGAACATCAAACATAATTTTTTATTATTTATGTGAGGCTTGATCAGCGATCTACCATTTTGAATTACAATTTAAAATCTCTTAACAAACAACTAGTCTGCTCAATAATTTTCGTTGTGTTAATTCGGGCTACAAATACAGACATGAGTTTGTGTAATAAACGAAATATATCTTTCACGACTCCAAGATAAGCAGTAACTGCTACGGTGCCGCACCAACACAGATAATCTGACACTAAAACAGGCTTAAAGAACGCAGTAAGGTAGGAGGTCTTTTTCTTTTATGAGTGCCTATGTTTTCTCATGTGTGTATTTATGAGTGTGTGAGCACCCATAATTTAACATTACCGGCCGCTACTAAATTTAACCATAGAAAATTTTAAATTTCGAACTTCAAAATGTTTCAATTTTTTGTTTTTAAAATCACTAATTGTCCCCAAAGCTGCTTAAGTTCCTCCTTAAATTTACCAGCCATCAGTAAGCTGCTGGGGAATTTTCACCTTGACCTCGGATGCCATCTTAGATGACCTTGGATTTAGCCGCCATTTTGAAATATATTACATTGAAGTCCGCTATTTTGAGTTATGATGTCACATCCGTCATTTTGTTTTTCAAGAACTTTTTACCCAAATGTATTTTGCTATCTTTGATTGCTACGTATTGGATTCCGCCATCCTTGATTCCACCATCTTGTTTCTAGAACTTTCTGCACTTTTGAATTATCATGTCACATTTACCATTGAGTTTTATAGAACTTTTCAAAACTTGGATCCTATCACTTTGAAATGCGATGCAGTGTCCGCCATATTTAACTTCAGTAATGACCTACTATTCAAAATAAAGGGAAAAATTTTACATTTTGTAAAATGCATTAATTACAATTTTAATAAAGTTTTAATAAAAAATGCCCTTTCTTCGTGAAGTTTGGAGTCCTCGGTTTGAACCCAGGTAAGTCCAAAATTTGGCGATGGGTATTCCTGTACGGAGACTACAAGCAGAATGACACCCAACCATTAGCATCAACGTCTTTATATAACACTAATAATGATATGATAGTCATATTAGTATGCCATCTTGTTTGTAACTGCCAGATTTCGCTGCCACCATATTGGTTTAATTTTTACCCTCCAAAGTGCAGTATTGTGAATCACCAAACCATCACAGAATCCACCATCTGGAAGGCCATCTTGGTGACCATATTGAAAATTTTTAATTATTGGCCTATAAAAATTCGAAAGAAAAAAATTCAAGTGTCAGCAAAATTATTACCCATTTATATATTTATTGGATCGTTTAGTGCCCTTGATTCGATCCTTTCTCGATACAAGAAATATAAATTAGGGTAAAATACTTATTTGATTCAATATTATCTCAATTCTACATTTTACCATAAAAGTACAAGTTTCAAGACAAATTATTTTACAAATAAGATTCATTAAAAAAAATATACATTACTACAGGATCACTGCAAACATTGGCAATCTAACAAGCATGCAGTTCTGCATTGGCTTGAACGGACTTGCCATATCCTCCCCAGATACCGCCGATAGGAGATTCGATTCCATACCCACCAACTCAGAATTCACACGTGATACTAACTATCGTCAAATTTTGTATAAACTACTACGTTATTTCATTTTAAAATGTAAATTTTTTTTGTAATCTTACTTAAAATGTTTCTAGCAAACCAAATTGTACAGGCTTCAGATAAACTGCACAAATATACATCTTAAAGTAAAATATCATTAACTTTTAAATAATTATTTTTAAGAAATTAAATAATATTAAAGATTTAGGTATCTCCTTCGACTCTAAATTACATTTCGTTATCACATTCAGTCTACATTATCGAATTTAAACAGAACTCTTGATCTAATTAAATATATTACATTTAATGCATCTAATTTTGTTTCTATTTCTCAGTCTTTTTATATATTTAGTTAGATATAAACTATAATATGTCTCTATAATTTGGAACACTATTGATAAAACTGATTGTGATAAACTTGAAAAAGTACAAAATAAATTAATCAAAATTATGAGTCAAATTAATAATTTCAATAACATTGGATATCAACACTCCCTTCTCGGCTCTTTGTCTGCAAACAGAGTTACCCATATTAGATGCACTATTTGTAAGTAACTCCTATGATAATAAACTTAATTGTAATTATCTTCTAGAAAACACTGGAATCAAAATACCATCCTTTAACAGTTGAAATCAATCACTGTTATGTTCTTTAAACAAACAAAAATGAAATCTATACTATTATTATAAAGCTGAGGAGTTTGTTTGTTTGTTTGTTTGTTTGTTTGTTTGTTTGAACGCGCTAATCTCAGAAACCACTGGTCCGATTTGAAAATTATTTCAGTGTTGGATAGTACATTTATCGAGGAAGGCTATAGGCTATATTATATTATCAATAACATTAGGGATTCTTACTAAAAGTCCAATTTAGAATGAAATGCGTTGGAGGGGGTTAGATACAACATGCAGTACACGTACGAAGTGTGTGTTGACAATGCCGCAGGCGCTAGAAGTTTATTTCCTATTGCCTATTAACATTGTTGCCACACACTAGATGCCTTATCATTGTTGTTATCTTTAAAAGATTTGTGCAATGGGAGTGCATGACTTGATGTAAGTTTTTGGACATACGCCATTGCTAAGAAATACGCCATTCTTAGCAATGGCGTATGTCCAAAAACTTACATCAAGTCATGCCTTATCATTCTTAATTTTCCCATACAAGTAAAAAACACCCGTGTGATATTAACAACGAAGCAATCAGTACCCTCATAAGAGTTCAATTAGTATTTAAATACTTTTTATCACTTTAAATCGCAAACCTAAACTATTGTTTTTTTTTCCTCTCTCTGTGTTTAATTTGTTTTTTATTGCCCTTTTTTTCAAGTATATATATTTTACAGACTTGAAACTTCACAGTAATGTTCCTTATGTTACACAGGATGACATTTTCCGAAAATTAGATCCCATGGGTGGTTAAAACCAGGCAACAGTGGGTACTTTGTCTGCATGAGAACAGGATGTTGCCTTGTTCATGCCTTCTGCGTCTCCATGGCAACGGGCATCGCGCGGCAGTGGCATACCCACAAGGAGAGGCATGTATAATGAGTGGTGCAAGAGTGATCTGCCTGTAGACTGCCGTAGCGAAGTACGGGTACATCAGTTGTACGTTGCGTGCACGAGTCGGGAAACCATCGGTGCTATTCATTTTCTCTCCGGTACATTATACAGCATTGTAATACATTTTCACTGAATTTTTTTTATTTACCATTACTGTAAATGGGAGATGTGGCTTTTTTTTTTTCAATTAGTATAGCCGTGCGAAGCCTGGTCGGGCAGGTAGTTGTATATATTATTTTTAAAAACTTTAATGAATTCAATAGCCTGGTTCCTTTTTTAATAATTAATTATATATAATCAAAATAGTAGATAACCTTAATTCTTTATCTTAGTTTATCATATATAATCAATGATTAAATCAATGTGTATTTATTTTTTATATTGTATATTTTTGTGTTGACTATTTACCGTCCTTTTGTTTGGATTTCATGTTATTATATGTGTATTTTAGTTCGTATATATTTTCTTATTGTTTTTATTGAGATTGTATTTGTACATTGATTTTATGCCTAACATCTAAAGCATTCTTGTCGAAGGTAAGCATGCTATAACTATAAATATAAAAAAATAATAACATTTTAAACTACACGTGTAGATGCATATATGAAAATACACAATTAAATGTTCAGTTAAAAATATAGTTTTTATCCTATGCTGTAGTTTTTCAAACTCAATGTCATTGTAAAAATGCATAAATTTCAACACTAAATACTTCAGTTTAACTTTAAAAAGAGCTGTTGTTTAGTAATTAGAAGAGAGATTAAAAGGAATTAATATTATAAATTGTAAATAAATATGTCTAAGAAAACCTGATTTCCTTTATGGATCCCAAAATACCTTTTATAATTTGATTTTTTTTTAACAATGGTCATTTATTCCAATTACTAGAAAGGGATAAAAAATTAGAAACAAATAAACCATGAAAGGAAAACATCGTAAGTATAAGACAAAATCAAATTTGCATGTAATTTAATTACATAAAAAATAAAGTTCAAAAAAGAAGAGAGTATAAATATGTAGTATTTACATTGTATCGTTTAACATTGCAATACATAGCCATCATCTTGCAATGATTTCACAATGATCTCAAGCAAAACAAAAACGAGCCAGTTACAATATCATTTCTTCAGTAGCAGGGTCTCGGGTAGAGGCCGCCCAGCCCGACACCAGCAGCGCTGGCCGAGGAGGCAGCTCCCACGCCGACAGAAGGGTATCCGTATCCTCCGATAAGGCCGCCGGAGAGACCGCCGAGTGCAGCAGCGGCGGAGGCGCTGGACGCAGCCCCGACTCCCAGCCCGGGGAGGCCGTATCCTCCCCAGACACCGCCGATACCAGAGCCGATTCCGTACCCACCAACAATACCGCCCCAAGAAGGTGCAGCAGGAGCTATGGGGGCGATGGGCAGGGTTGGTGCCACGGGATAAGATGGCAAAATAGGTGCAACGGGGTAAGATGGTGCGATCGGTGCCACGGAGACGTAAGGAGCTGCTAATCCATATCCATATCCAGGGTTAGATGCGCTTGCAGAAGCAGATGATGAAGACGAAGCACTTCCAAGGCCACTAGCCGCCGAAGAGCTGGATGATGAAGAAGCTCCGGAAGAACCGAGTCCTGACACAATGCCGCTAGGGTATCCATATCCTCCCCAGATGTCGCCAACTCCCCACAAGTTGCCAATGCCTGCTCCCAAACCATACCCTCCACATCCTAGACCGTATGAGGGTATCAGTGGTGCTACTGGAGAAACAGGTGGGAGATACGACACCGGACTGACGTACCCTGGGTACCCGGACGCTGCGGCAGAAGCAGCTGAAGACGACGAAGCACTTCCAAGGCCACTTGCCGCTGAAGAGCTGGAAGATGAAGAAGCTCCGGAAGAACCGAGTCCTGACACAATGCCACTAGGGTAGCCATATCCTCCCCAGATGTTGCCAAGTCCCCACAGGTTTCCAATGCCGGCTCCCAAACCATACCCTCCACATCCTAGACCGTATGAAGGTATCAGTGGTGCTACTGGAGAAACAGGAGGGAGATACGACACTGGACTGACATAACCTGGGGACCCAGACGCTGCGGCAGAAGCAGATGAAGACGACGAAGCACTTCCAAGGCCACTTGCCGCTGAAGAGCTGGAAGATGAAGAAGCTCCGGAAGAACCGAGTCCTGACACAATGCCGCTAGGGTATCCATATCCTCCCCAGATGTCGCCAACTCCCCACAGGTTGCCAATGCCGGCTCCCAAACCATACCCTCCACATCCTCCGCCGTATGAGGGTATCAGTGGAGCTACTGGAGAAACAGGAGGGAGATACGACACTGGACTCGCGGGGAGATACGACACCGGACTGACGTACCCTGGGTACCCGGACGCCGCGGCTGAAGCAGCTGACGACGAAGACGCGCTGCCTCCTACTCCACTAGCGGCGGAAGAGCTGGAGGAAGAGGCTGCAGAGCCAGTGGCTGCCGGTGTTGCGGTGTAACTGGGGTAGCTCCATGGTGCGGCCAGAGAGGGATACAAGAGTGGCTGGACAGCAGGAGCCACACTGGGATACCCCCAGCCGCTGTGTCCACAGCCGCACTGTCCGCTGGCGGGGATGGCCAGCAGGGCCGCCACAGCAATCACCTGCAGCCACACAACAATTTTTTTGGTAGTTTTTTTCTAATATATTTTAGATTGTATTGATTTGTAAGTGATCAAATTTTATAATATCTTTGGTTTGAACTATATGTAAATCTAAAGTTTATTTTTTGTTATCAAAATTGTGACTTATTTACTATAATATTATTATGTACTGCCTAGATAGAATTGTTTAAAGAGTTTTAGAGCAAATTTATAGGATTTACTTATTTATGATTATGATAAGGAATAAAAACACGAAATAAAAATCTACCTACACTTACTTTTGAACATGTTAAACTATAGTTGGCCATACATTCGCATTTTTTTAGTTATCAGTATTCTACACTTTATAACTATATATGTACAACATTCTACTATTTTTATTTGATTTTTTTTTCTTAGTGAAGTTTTAGTTTTAATTATTATTTATCTTTACATAGTATAAAACATGGCCGCTATCCACATCTGTCTGTTTGCTTACTTCTAAACTACCCCACGGATTTTGTTATGTTTTCCACTATAATATAAAGATATTATTTTGGAAGGTTAATGTTATAATGCATACATATGATATTAAATTTTATCTAATTAAATATGTTAGTTATCTTAAGCATTTAACTTCGATCAAAATAGACCATTACACTATATCATATGCCATCGGTCATTTTGATTCCGCGGATGCCTTTAATAGCAACGGATCTACCCTTTCAATTAAACCGATTTCAAATTCCAGTAGAACTGTCTTTTTCGATAAGAATAAATAAGCCACAGGGTAAAACATTCAACTTTGCAAGAATATATTTCAGCATTGACTGCTTTTCACATGGACAGCTATGTGTAGCCCTTTCGCGTGTGACTTCTAAACAAAATTTGTTTTGTTTCCTCGTGAGAAAAAAAGCTGTTAACATTGTTTACAGTGGAATTATTTAGTCATGGGCAGTACGAGTTAGTATGAATATAATTTTTGAAAACACCGGACACTTACGAGAACTTGATACTTAACTAAATGACGCCAAATTAGTAGATGGCATCCGTGTGATATTGGTTTGTTGGGGGGGGGGGGGGGGTTGCTAGTATTAAATTAAAACAGGCAGGAGTGTGCTGTGATTAAAAAAATTCTCATTTTAACCAGCTTTGTTTGACAACAGGTTACATTAAAAATAAAAAGTTTTTAATGCATATATTTTTACTAAATCATAATATCCGTACCAGTGAAATTATCTTTCGTTACATTTATTACGTGGAAAACATTAAGATAATTAAATAAAAATTTGGCTTATTTAGTTAGAGTCTTTTTTTTTTCGTGGTGGAGGAGGGGAAAGGGAAATGGATGGTAGAAGAACATTCTTACTAAAAGAACTGCGTAAGAAAGAGAAGAGAAATTTCACTTTACCTTTGATATCATCCCGGCAGCTTCGACGAGTGTTCAGGGTATGACTCTCTACGGAAAATTCCTCGACATTTATACTCTTCGACGGGTCGACTGTTTACAATCGATGTTACGGCCTGGTCACGATCGCCGCGCATTTGTGGAAACAGAACACAGATACGTGGTAGCTTCTTAGCGGCCAGAGTAAACAAGTTCTGTCTGTGCGTGTTACCGCTGCTGAGACATGGTAGTTTTGCAGTGATGTCGATTTGGAAGAAAAAAAGATTCTAATTTATTTATTTTATCACAATCAATAACTTTTTCTCGATTGATATTAACATTTTTATTAAATGCTGTGATGATTGAAGATAGTAAAAATCACCGAGCGATTATTACTATTATTATTATTAAGTATTATTACTTGTATTTTACTTATTATCAATAATCATGTTATGAATTGTGATCTTTATTAGTTCTACTTAGTTTATAGTGTGTTTGTGCTGCGTTCTTGCGTAGAGGCTGTTAAATAAAACGTACAATTAAACACTAATTAGAGCATGGGGTTTGAGTAGACATTATATATTTATATAAATGGATTTTGTATCTATGACGTTGATAAACTACAACACCGTTTGACCGATCGCCATGAAAGTTGGCACATCGAAGGTTTTTTTTATGGAGGTTTTTTATGCTATCCATTTTGCTATAACTCGCCACTAGATGGCACTGCAGCGCATCAACTTCTATTCCATTCACCGATCGCCATGAAAAATGGTACCTATTTTGTGAATTTTGCTGTCCTTAATCCTCAATAACAACAAATAGTGATTGTGACCAATATAAACAATAGAATCTTATCAAAATGAGTAAATCTCTAATTTTTTCCTAATTTTTCGACAACGCTTTGTAGATTATAGGTGACTTACAAACCATCATATATATATATATATATATATATATATATAGAGAGAGAGAGAGAGAGAGAGACAGAGGGGGGGGGGGTAAATAAATAAACTCGGCAGAACGACTGCCGGGTTCTGCTAGTATTTTATATTAATGCAGTTTTTTGGAGATACGTCATGGAGATACTCATTGCAGTTTTGCACTATTTGTCATGCCAAAATTCTGAAAACCAAATAAATAAATAAAAAATATGAAGATATAAATTCACAGAAAACAAGACTGAATCAGCTGATGTCGGACAAATGGGAACCAACGATTGAACTAAACAAGTATTATGGACAACACAGCGACGATAGCACTGACGAACACAGAATGTGACACTTCGTGACATAGAAACTGTCAAAAACGGGAGCAAATTAGTTCATAGCGTGTGTCTAAGCCTCAGTTCACACTGGTCGATGTAATGGAAGTTGTTGGTCAAAAATACATCGTGGGGAAAATTCATCTATAGTTATGGCATGAATCTAACTTTTTCCTACACAAACATAAGATGGATATTATGGATTCGTGAGAAACATATTCACCATTCGCAGGGGCGCAAAAACTAAATTTCCAAAGGACCTATTAAAAAGAATCATCGATCCCCACTATTCAAGAGGGGGTCCGGGGGTCCTCCCCCGGGAAAATTTGTATTTCAAGGTGGAAAATGGTGTTATTTAAGCAGTTTTATTATCTAAAAATTGATTACACAGCACTTTCTTTGTCCCCGTTTTCCCCCACTTCATGGTTTAAGAAGGGGGGGGGGGGGGCAAAATACCCATGCCGCTTCCCCCCCCCCCCCCCTGTTGTTGCGCCCTTGACCATTCGTAATTTCTTACTACGCCTGAATGTTGGCGTGGCAAACTTCCGGACAGTTTTCTTACGGCGAACGTAAAACATCGTGGCGAGAGTGCAGGTAGTAACCATAGAACAAAGAGGAAGATATCGAATTGCGACTCTTAGAGTGTATACAATGTTTTGTGCGACATGTGACGCCATCTTTTGGTTGGGCCCATAACTACTAGCACAAAAACTCGGCGAGCGGGAGGTTCAAATCCAATGTGTTTTTTTTTTTTTTTTTAATGGGGGACCCCCCGCCAGGGGTTCCACCCCACCAAAAATTAGCTCTTTATTATAAAAAAGAGAATACAAATAGAAAAAATGGAAGAAAACATCTGATACACTTACATTAAGGTATTTACAATTAAAGATACATACATTTTTTGTCCCTTCCAACATTCAAGTCCTTGGGGGCAGGTGATTTGTGTGAGGTGAAGTGTCTATTTACATTTGGTGGTGAGGGTGGTGGTGATGTGATGGTGTGGCCGGGTCCGTTGGCTCGGGCCCCGGTCCTTGCGGCCGGCGTCGGGATCTGCGTTTCGGTGGGGTGGTCAGGTAGAGAGTGGTGCAGTACCGTGGTGTGATTGGTTCCGCAGTGCCTTCTCGTAGCTGTGCTGGTCCCCAGGGTTAGCCACCGGCCCCTCCCGCTGGGTCCATGTCGTCCTCGTCGGTGGAGTCCTCTGCCTGGAGATGATCCGTCGTGAAGAGCGGTCTTCTGGGGTGAGGTGAGTTGGGGGTAGGGTCAGCGATCTGTCTAATGAGGGGGTTGAGGTTGTGGGAGCATTTGTGGACGAATTTCTTGGTGGTTTTGGAGATGGTGTCGTGGATGTGGGGAAGACTGGTTTCATGTAAGAGTTCTTGCCGGGGGGTGGCGTGGGGAAGCCCCAGGATCAGACGGGTGCCAAGGAAGTACGTCCTGGTGATAGGTCTTAGGTTGTAGAGGGATGAGTGAGACCAGGTGGGACAAGCGTACATGAGGTGGGAGATAATGTGGGTGCGATAGACAGTGATTCTGTTCTGGAGGGAAGTTCCGGAGGTGGGGCGGAGGACTGGGGCTAGTTGTCCCATGACTGCTCTGGTTTTGGCACAGATGCTGTTGAGATGCGGGAGGAATGTGAATGATGCATCCAGTGTGACTCCCAGGTAGCGGATGGTTGGTGACCAAGGGATGGTGTGTTGGGTGATTCTGGGAGGATGGTCATGGCGTGGGTGGTATCTGGAGAACAGGATGGCGTTGGTTTTGGCGTGGTTGATCCCGATGCCGTGCGCAAGGAATTGGGTGTTCAGGGAAGTGAGTCCGCGACTGAGGCGATCCCTGAGCAACGTCTCTGAGACAGAGGAAGCGAGGAGGCATGTGTCGTCAGCGTATTGGACAAGGTAGGTGCCAGGTGGAGGGGTGAGGTCTGCAATGTGGAGGATGAACAGGATGGGGCTCAGGATGGCGCCTTGGGGGACACCAGCCTGGATGGGTCGGGGGTCAGAGAGGATGTTCTCCACTCTCACCTGGAAAGAGCGGTCCTCCAGGAAAGAGCAGAGAAGGCGGGTCGGGTGCGGGGGGATTGCGGTGGCGGATAGGCGGCGGATGAGTTGAGCATGTGGGACAGAGTCAAAGGCTCGTGCGAGGTCGAGGAGCACCATGCCCGTGTGTTGCCGCCTGGAGAAGCCCTGTACCACCAGCAGTTCCACCTGGGCGATGGCGTGGGATGTGGAGTGGTGGGGACGGAAGCCGAACTGGTGATTGGGGAGTAGGTTGTGGTCAGTGATGACAAGGATGATTTAACTAATTGACGACCAATTGCTTAGTAGAATAAATTTTAACTATACAAAAAAATTAACACTTTCTTGTTATAAAAAATCATATTGTACATAAATGAGTAGGAGATGCAGTATTTCTGGTATGCCGCACCACAAAATATGTGCTGCAAAAATTAAGTGAAATACTTTTCACTTGTTTGTTCGACTGATAATATCTGATGCATTACTTCTCATAACCAAAGTAGCTATGTAAGAAATATATTTATGAAAACTGCTATCTAGCGGGTGGATCCTAAACCACTTCAAAAAATTGGTTGTTTGTAAAGTCGGTTTACGGACGATAGTTTAACGTGACAACGTCATAACAAAACATTGATGCAATGATTGCATACTTTTATGAATAAAATTGAATCATTTTTATTGAATTATCACTATTTCGTATGGATACAAAAAAGGAGTGAAATGAAATCTACAATTTAATTGATAAATTTACTTTTATAAACACTCATTAATTCAAATATGTTTATTACTTTAATGAACAGATTATTTTAACTATAACTTTTATACATGTTTGCTATTTAACTTCTTCCCATCTGTGTTATTCTGTTAAGGATAGGAAAAGTAGGAAACGAATGGGAGTGTTTCAAGTTCAATGTGCCTCGAAAAAGTCAAGTCGATGGTTGTTCCAATCGAGTGGAAGAGAGATAGATGCGGCGCAAGCGTACAATGAGCGTAACGGGACACAGCGTAACGGGACAATGTGCGTAACGGGACATTTACGTGCGTGCAGCCGGCGTTCGTCGATTTATTAGACGTTGTCACGTCAAAAAACGAGGTCCTAGCCTCGTAAAATCAGAATTTCTTCCACGTGCTAGTGGACGGAAGCGAAGTGGTTCTTGAAGCGTGCCCGAGCATCGGGTTTCGAGCGAAGAACCTCACAGACCGCACGTAGCCGCGGCAATGCGTGCCTCCCGGGGGGAACAACGACAACCCAGCTTCTGTCCTGCTGGGAGCGCGCGGTTGCATACCACGGAGTTATGAATTATAGGCTGCTAGGAAAAAAAATTTTTAATACGCCAATACTCTCTTTGCATTATTCATTCCACACACTTTAAGTATGGGTGTAGTATGATATTACGAATGGTGTAGATATTTCTCACGAATCCGTGATATCTCTAAAGGTTATATTTCGAGAAAAAAAAACAACATATTGTAGCCGTTATCATGGTTCGAGTTCCGGCAAAATTTGAAATAGTTTTTTTTTCCGTTTCACTTATAAACTGATAGATATAATATATTACTGGAAAATCTCGGCCCAGTTCGTTACCGGGCAAAATCCGACCAAAAGACTCCAAATGGTGGAAGGGTTTTTGAAAAACAGAATAATCATTACAATATACTAAATCGTATCAATTCACTGTCATTATTTTTTTTTTCTTAACGTGCCTAAAGATGTGTAACATAACCTCACTTGTGTTTAATTTGTATGTAGCATGTTTTCATCCTGTCAATTATTTTGCATGCTGCGCGCGCATCATAAAAATTCACTCTCATTTTTCCATAACACGCCCAATTAAGTGTGACTTCAAAGTAACATTTAAATAAATTTTAATTTGATATTTAATTTCTTATGTAATTTTAGTTAGCTGTAAGGCGCCTACGGCACCTTTTGAAAAATGGTGAATATAACAAACACGTTAATTTAATATACATAAATATTTATTGAAAATACAATTAATTTTAATATATTTTAATACATTGCAAATGAAAATTATTTCTTTAAAAATACAAATATATAGTGATAAAAATATTTTTAAAAGTTGTTTTTAATGAAAAACCTTTTGGAAAAATAAATTACGCATTAATTGCCTATAGTGATCAGTAATCTTCCTTGCTGTTAATTGATTAAATATACACTGTCACTTGACTTGCAACTCTTTATCGTGACAAAGCCACATACAGTTGGTCGTGTGGAGATATATTGAACAAATAAATATGTATTTCACATTTCATTGCATATAAAGATGATATCAACAAAAAAGTTAAGACCAGTCATCTACCTTATGGCATTAATCATTCAAACACAGAACGACATAAGGGAAGATAAAGGGCATACCTATGGAAAGATAATGGTCATGATGTGGGAAGATAATGGTCAAAAGTCAAAATATTATCTTTGCGCCAAGGACTCGGCAGCAATGCTAGGAGGAACAGGTTAGCCAAGAGCAATGAAAATTATATAGCCTACAGCATTACGCGAACATCAAGTCAGTGATGAGCGTAACTATAAATAGAATGTTATTGTTTTCATTTCCTTTATTTCACATCAAATACATAATCACACAAAGTTTTTTCAGGAAATTTAACACGCCAAAAACATGCTATGTGTGAGTGCTACTAGTATACTTATGCTACCAGCAGTATTTTAAATATTTTACCCATATAATTTAAAAAAATACAATAAAATACCAAAAAATTGGTTGTCTGTAAAGTCGGTTTACTGACGATAGTTTAACGTGACAACGTCATAACAAAACATTGATGAAATGATTGCATAATTTTATGAATAAAATTGAATCATTTTAATTGAATTATCAATATTTTGTATGGATACAAAGGAGTGAAATGAAATCTACAATTTAATATATAAATTTACTTTTATTTGCACTCATTAATTAAAATATGTTTATTACTTTAACGAACAGATTATTTTAACTATAACTTTTATACATGTTTGCTATTTAACTTCTTCCAATCTGTGTTATTCTGTTAAGGATAGGATTTTGATAGGAAAAGTAGGAAACGAATGGGAGTGTTTCCAGTTTAATGTGCCTCGAAAAAGTCAAATCGATGGTTGTTCCAATCGAGCGGAAGAGAGATAGATGTGGCGCAAGCGTACAATGAGCATAACGGGACAATGAGTCATCCTTTTTCGTGCGTGCAGCCGGCGTTCATCGATTTATTAGACGTTGTTACGTCAAAAATTACAACAAAGTGAACAGATATATTAAAATGAATGACTGATATCAATGAACAAGCATACTTTCACAAGCGTACATAACACACCAGCCCTTATAGGATGGTTAAATGAAATATTTCTTTTAGTTGGTACATCATGTCATTGCAGTTGCAAAATGCAGTGAAGATCCTCGTCAGCCGCGATAGCTGGGGCGTGGCGTGTTTTTGATTTGGCCTCAACTCTTGGTATCAATTAAATTTATTGTCATCAGTGAAAACGCGTGCAACTAATATAATTGTGACCATTTTACTTGGGAGATGTATCGCTACGAAACAAATTTTTAAAAATGCTTAAAAATAGCTGCAAAGGCAAGTTTATGAAAAGTGCGGATGAGGTTTTTTTTTAGTTAAAATATTTTTGATATCAGTTAAGCTTTAGTTTTCGTATGCAAACTTAGACTATAAGTTGTAAAAGTAATATATTTAATTTTATACTTAAATTTGTGTCGAATATAAAATTTTGAATGCGCGATCGTGGTGAAGTGTTGCCATGTTTTTTTGGAAATGCGGGTTTTCACCATAGGCGTGCCTACAGGGGGGGGGGGGGGCAGGTGGGCCATGGCCCCCCCCCTAATGTAATCACTCAGATCGGCATTTTCTCTATTGCGTTCGCTAATATTCGTATATTCCTGGCACTGTGACACTCAAAATGTTTTTCAGTGTTGCAGCATGCTAATTAACCATATTTTTAAACATTTTATCGATCTGAAATACAGCCGCCTTAGTTTATTTAAAACACGAGGTCATGGCCAAGCAAAAAGAAAAAAAATATTTTAAGAGGTTTGTAAAAGTTCTGTTGTCTGAATTGCTGTGTTTGCATACACGAAAAAGAAGTTCATTCAAGATAGATCTGGACCAGGTTAATGGAAAATTCGAGGGGGGGAAATGTGTAAGTACCCTTTAAACATTGTCTATGGAAAAAAAACATATTTTCAAGATTGTTAAAATTATTCGGATATAAATATTAACTAGTAAACATATCTCTTTGATACTGCACAAAATATATAAACACGGCAATGAGTGAATGTATTTAGGCTATTTAACATTCTAAATTCAGATTCTGATTTAAAAATTTAGCATGGCCTCCCCTAATGGAAATGTCTGGGCACGCCTATGGTTTTCACCGAAACTACACCAAGTGTACGCATAAACTTTTACTTTTAAAACTAGTGAACAAAAACGGAATAACGGCCTAGTGGCACTGTCATCGGAATTCAAAAGTCTTGTAGTGCCATTAAAACTTTGCAAGGATTATCTCCTCGTGTGTCTTTTTTTTTTGTTTACACAACCCGTCACGATTTGCTGTTCGCATTGTTTCGATCTGGCGTAAAAAAAAAAAATCCAGTTTCATCGCAGCACGTGCGTATCATTACAACGACTTACATTTGACTGTCTGTATTTCCACATGCACTATTTTTTTTTTTACGCGCGTTGCGGGTGCACTCATATTTTCGATCTAAAATCGTCTCGATTTTTATTTGATTTAGAATTATGCAATGAAATGTTCAAGAGACAATGGATCATGTCATGGTGATGTGCTTTTCTTTCACCCTGACCTATACAACTTTCAACCATCACAGATGGTGGAAGAATATTTAAGATACAAATTCATTTTGATAAAACAGTAGTTGTGCGCAGGTAGTGTACCTCAAACTATACAACATATTTTCATGCCTCTAGTCAAAGCTTGTATCTACAATTGCGCAGGCATATCCTGCAAATATCCTAGTCAAAATAAGTAACTATTGCCAGACAATCATGCCGGAAGATTCCAAGGGCAAATTCCCCGTTATAATAAAAGCGTGAAGAAGAAATCATTGCATTTCCGATTTCAAAAAGTCAAAACCACTAATATATATATATATATATATATATATATATATATATATATATATATATATATATATATATATATATATATATATATATATATATATATAACGGAACTGTTTATTTATGCAAGCTTCTGAACTTCCTTAAAATTTGACTTGCCATTTAAAATATGGGAACAAATGTGAAGGAAGCACAGTGTGTTCATTTCAAACGCAGCGTTTTGAAACTTTTAGATATTTAAAAAAAAAAAATTACACGGAAGAAATATATTGCGTTTGCACAAGGCGACATCATTGTTACTTTAAGTACAATTTGTGAACATATTTATTTTTATATATTGTAATGAAAAATAAAGCTAGCATGCAATATGTTTATTTTTTTTTTGTTTGTCACTCTTTTATTTGTTCACAGTATAATATTCATTCATCTAGTATCGACATAAAGAAACGTTGCTACAGGGAGGGAAATGTTGTAAATTAAGGTTTTGAAAATATGACTTAGATTTAAAAAACAAAAAAATTAAAATAAATATTTTGTTTTATGGAAATATATTTATTTGAAATCAGAGCACATGAAATTATAATTGTTATACATAAATGCAATACATTAACAAGGTTTTTATAGAATTATTGGCAGGCACTTGAAATAATACATTACTCAAATGAATGTCTAGCGACAATTGCTCTAAACAACAGTTCAACTGCGCAATGGTACTGTCTATAAAAATATTTACCTTAAATTTACAAAGAATACTCATCCATTCTCCAAGTATATAGGTAAATTTTCTGATATCTTCGTAGAATTGAGAGTACTGAGTTTCCTTTCTACAAACCTGAGTTTACAATAATCGGTCTAGTCTTACCAAATTTTACAACACATTCAGCAAGTCTACAGCAAAAACACTCTTCTTTTTTCCACGTAAATTTTTACCCTGTTGACAACGGAACACTGAACTCGAAAGTAGTAAACAAGTGTGGGTTCTACGAAGTTCCAAATATCTGGAACTATGAAGAGCCTTCAATTTATTTGACTTCAATCTTTCTTTGAAAAGTCTGTAAATTTGCTGAAGTTTCTTAACAAAAGCAACAAGGCCTTACTTTACAACAGTATTACAGATTTTAAAACAGCATGTTTGTAATGTATGAAATCCTTTTAAAATCTAACATGTGTGAATCACACTGGCACTCGTTTACATAAACAGGGTGTAAGTTAAGCTAACGTTTCATTGCAGCCATTTGTATTCTTGGCAGATTTGTTGTAAAGTCTTTAAGAACATTTAACTGTACACTTACTAAGAGATAAAGTTGAACTTTTTTTTTAAAGGTGCTGCAAATAATAATCAAACTTTTGACAGCTATAGAAATAACAAAACAGCCTTTAACACATGTATAGATAGTTTGATATCTACTTCATGAAATTGTTTTTGTTTTTATTATCGCTTCACGATACTCAGCTATCAAAGCCTGAATGTATCTTGCAACACCTGTAAAAATAGTCTCTATTTTTATCTTGGACAGAATGTTTGATGATGATGGATGACGTAAAGCTAAAATTGAAGCCGTCAATACTAAAGAGGCATCAGAATTTTTTTTTCCTTTGGTCTTCACGGCTGCCTTTGATAGCCATGTTAGTCAGTATATTAACATATTAACAGTCTGGGAGGTGTAAATAAGTAAACAACATCACTATAAAATTACATCACTGCCCTGCATGTATCCATAACACTTTCGGGATCAATTTCAGCTTCAAGTGAAGTTGCAGGGCCAAAGTGCAAACGTCTCCAACAATTGCGATGCAAGACTCGGTCTGAAATGCCACGTTGATTTTTTTTTCTTTTTTTTCGGAATAAATTGTATTTAAGGGCAATTTATAAATTTTTAGGTCCTCAATTCCCTTGCATTTGTTGATCTGCCCTAAATATTATTCAACAGATATTAACTTATAAGTGTAATGACGTGGATGTGAAAAAAAAAGCGCGCAAGTCTTCGTAGCTATCATCAATTGCGCGATCTCTTTCACCCACGACAATACACTGAGTGAATATTAGTTGAAAACATTTGCGGAAGAGGAACAAAATCCAAAAGGAGGCACCAGAGTTAAAATTTGAAGAAACAGCCCTTAAATAGCAGTACTGACGAAAAAGCTTAAAAAAAATTAACGAAGGTGTGAGACCAGTGGCTGATTAAGGGTGGATGGGGATTTCCCCCCCCCCCTTTGCCCCCTAAGTTATAAAAAAACCTTGCACTTTTTTTTTCTTTTGAAAATCCTACTCCTCCACCCCCACCCCGCCTGAAAATAAAAATTCCGGAATCTGCCACTGTCATATTTCTTAGAGGCCGAAGGCCACTTGTAACATTTATCTTCCAACTTTTTTAAAGATAAACCATGTTTGTGTTGTTCCTTCATCAAGGACCTGTTCCCCGTGAAGCACGTAAAGCATGTGAGGACATGTAGAGCCGGGGCTTGCAGGACATCCCGGGCCGAGTGTTTATTCCCTGGAAGTACATGAAGCACATGAAGCACGTGAAGCACCTGAGGACATGTAGAGCAGGGGCTTGTAGGACATCCCGGGCAAAGTGTTTATTCCCTGGAAGCACGTGAAGCATGTGAAGCAAGTGAAGCATGTGAGGACATGTAGAGCAGGGGCTTGCAGGACATCCCGGGCCGAGTGTTTATTCCCTGGAAGCACGTGAAGCACGTGAGGCACGTGAAGCATGTGAAGCATGTGACGACATGTAGAGCCGGGGCTTGTAGGACATCCCGGGCCGAGTGTATATTCCCTGGAAGCACGTGAAGCATGTGAAGCATGTGAAGTATGTGAGGACATGTAGAGCCGGGGCTTGTAGGGCATCCCGGGCAAAGTGTTTATTCCCTGGAAGCACGTGAAGCATGTGAAGCACGTGAAGCATGTGAGGACATGTAGACCCGGTGCTTGCAGGACATCCCGGGACGAGTGTTTATTCCCTGGAAGCACGTGAAGCATTTGAAGCAAGTGAAGCATGTGAGGACATGTAAAACCGGGCTTGCAGGACATCCCGGGCCGAGTGTTTATTCCCTGGAAGCACGTGAAGCACGTGAAGCTTGTGAGGACATGTAGTGCCGGGGCTTGTATGACATCCCGGGCCGAGTGTGTATTCCCTGGAAGCACGTGAAGCACGTGAAGCACGTGAAGCATGTGAAGCATGTGAGGACATGTAGATCCGGGGCTTGCATGACATCCCGGGCCGAGAGTTTATTCCCTGGAAGCACGTGAAGCATGTGAAGCACGTGAAGCATGTGAGGACATGTAGACCCGGTGCTTGCAGGACATCCCGGGCCGAGAGTTTATTCCCTGGAAGCACGTGAAGCATGTGAAGCACGTGAAGCATGTGAGGACATGTAGACCCGGTGCATGCAGGACATCCCGGGCCGAGAGTTTATTCCCTGGAAGCACGTGAAGCATGTGAAGCACGTGAAGCATGTGAGGACATGTAGACCCGGTGCTTGCATGACATCCCGGGCCGAGAGTTTATTCCCTGGAAAAACGTGAAGCATGTGAAGCACGTGAAGCATGTGAGGACATGTAGACCCGGTGCTTGCAGGACATTCCGGGCCGAGAGTTTATTCCCTGGAAGCACGTGAAGCATGTGAAGCACGTGAAGCATGTGAGGACATGTAGACCCGGTGCTTGCAGGACATCCCGGGACGAGTGTTTATTCCCTGGAAGCACGTGAAGCATGTGAAGCAAGTGAAGCATGTGAGGACATGTAAAACCGGGCTTGCAGGACATCCCGGGCCGAGTGTTTATTCCCTGGAAGCACGTGAAGCACGTGAAGCTTGTGAGGACATGTAGTGCCGGGGCTTGTATGACATCCCGGGCCGAGTGTGTATTCCCTGGAAGCACGTGAAGCACGTGAAGCACGTGAAGCATGTGAAGCATGTGAAGCATGTGAGGACATGTAGATCCGGGGCTTGCATGACATCCCGGGCCGAGAGTTTATTCCCTGGAAGCACGTGAAGCATGTGAAGCACGTGAAGCATGTGAGGACATGTAGAGCAGGGGCTTGCAGGACATCCCGGGCCGAGAGTTTATTCCCTGGAAGCACGTGAAGCATGTGAAGCACGTGAAGCATGTGAGGACATGTAGACCCGGTGCTTGCAGGACATCCCGGGCCGAGAGTTTATTCCCTGGAAGCACGTGAAGCATGTGAAGCACGTGAAGCATGTGAGGACATGTAGACCCGGTGCTTGCATGACATCCCGGGCCGAGAGTTTATTCCCTGGAAGCACGTGAAGCATGTGAAGCACGTGAAGCATGTGAGGACATGTAGACCCGGTGCTTGCAGGACATCCCGGGCCGAGAGTTTATTCCCTGGAAGCACGTGAAGCATGTGAAGCACGTGAAGCATGTGAGGACATGTAGACCCGGTGCTTGCAGGACATCCCGGGACGAGTGTTTATTCCCTGGAAGCACGTGAAGCATTTGAAGCAAGTGAAGCATGTGAGGACATGTAAAACCGGGCTTGCAGGACATCCCGGGCCGAGTGTTTATTCCCTGGAAGCACGTGAAGCACGTGAAGCTTGTGAGGACATGTAGTGCCGGGGCTTGTATGACATCCCGGGCCGAGTGTGTATTCCCTGGAAGCACGTGAAGCACGTGAAGCATGTGAAGCATGTGAAGCATGTGAGGACATGTAGATCCGGGGCTTGCATGACATCCCGGGCCGAGAGATTATTCCCTGGAAGCACGTGAAGCATGTGAAGCACGTGAAGCATGTGAGGACATGTAGAGCAGGGGCTTGCAGGACATCCCGGGCCGAGTGTTCATTCCCTGGAAGCACGTGAAGCACATGAAGCACGTGAAGCACCTGAGGACATGTAGAGCAGGGGCTTGTAGGACATCCCGGGCCGAGTGTTTGTTCCCTGGAAGCACGTGAAGCACATGAAGCATGTGAAGCAAGTGAGGAAATGTAGAGCTGGGGCTTGCAGGACATCCCGGGCCGAGTGTTTATTCCCTGGAAGTACATGAAGCATGTGAAGCATGTGAGGACATGTAGAGCCAGGGCTTGTACGACATCCCGGGCCGAGTGTTTATTCCCTGGTAGCACGTGAAGCATATGAAGCATGTGAGGACATGTAGAGCCGGGGCTTGCAGGACATCCCGGGCCGAATGTTTATTCCCCGTGAAGCACGTGAAGCACGTGTAGCATGTGAGGACATGTAGAGCTGGGCCGAGTGCCGTCTACTCCCTGGGGCGTATCAGCAGGTTGAAGGGCTGCGGCGCCGTGGTGAACCCGGGCAGGGCCAGGTTGGACGGGCGCGGCTCGCCGGGCGGCAGCTGGAAGCTGAAGCGCTGCGCGAGGTTGGCGAAGAACACGAAGAGCGAGTTGCGCGCCAGCGACTCGCCCACGCAGACGCGCTTGCCGGCGCCGAACACTAGCAGCCAGTCGTCCTTGCGGAGGCGGCCATCGGCGTCGAGGTGTCGCTCCGGCCTGAAGCTGCGCGGGTCGCCCCAGTGGGCCTCGTCCTGCAGGAGGCTCCACAGACTCAGCATCAGCATGGTGTCCTGTCCCCGGGAGTGAGAGAGCAGACACCGTCAGGACTACACACATCCCTCTGGAGACAGCTCGTAACACTGCACATCTGTACAACATATACTATGTCCACCGAGGCGGGATGTTGGCATCGCCTTGGGTATGAAGTGTCCGCCGAGGCGGGTGTCGGGACTCACCTTGGGTATGAAGTGTCCGCCGAGGCGGGTATCGGACTCACCTTGGGTATGAAGTGTCCTACGAGGCGGGTGTCGGATTCACCTTGGGTATGAAGTGTCCGCCGATGCGGGTGTCGAATTCACCTTGGGTATGAAGTGTCCGCCGAGGCGGGTGTCGGACTCACCTTGGGTATGAAGTGTCCGCCGAGGCGAGTGTCGGACTCACCTTGGGTATGAAGTATCTGCCGAGGCAAGTGTCGAATTCACCTTGGGTATGAAGTGCCGCCGAGGCGGGTGTCAGACTCACCTTGGGTATGAAGTGTCCGCCGAGGCGGGTGTCGGACTCACCTTGGGTATGAAGTGTCCGCCGAGGCGAGTGTCGGACTCACCTTGGGTTTTCTCGGGGTATCTCCTATTTACCCTAAGGATTGTGCCGTAGCTCGAAAAACCCCACAAACGTGTTTGTGTTGAGGAAGGTAGTGAGCCTCTTTTGTGGTCGGACAATACCCCCCCTCAACGAGGGCCGAAGGGTGGCAATGCTCTGAGGCCATAACTCGGCAGCTCCTCGGTATTTCTTCCTGGACCGAGGAAGCATTCTAAGCTTCGCCGCCATAAGCACCTCAGACGGCTAAGAGGGCATAGGCCTTGAGGGACACAAATCCCCCCGCCGGGAGGCAGAGGCCTAAAACAAAAGGAGATATTCGGCACGACCGAAGGGACGTTAAAAGCAAAGATGGCGACAAGCAAGGGTGTTTGGTATGAGGACCTCCTGGAGGCACCAAACAACCCAACAGATGGAGACTGGAGCGAGCGAGGGGCAGCGTTCGGACGATTATTACATGAAAGGAGTCTGGAACTAAACAGGATGCTCTATTGGACTGAAAAAATCCTTGACCCCAAGACAAACTGGGGAAATTTACCAGCTCCTAGTCAAATGGAAACAAGATGGATCATGGCAATTTATCCTGTGATATTCGGACAGGATGTGGCAATCACAAAAATGGTCATCACAGATCTCATGGCCAAGAATGAGAAAATACCTGCAGAACAAAATGCTGGAAGTGATGACAGCATCTCGGAAATGGTGATACTCAGCAAGGCTGAAATCCTACTGAAGGAGATCACAACATACACCACCGAGGACATATAAAAGGTCAACAAATCGGCGGCAAATTACATCTTGCCACAAATCGTTCAATTGAAGGGCCTACTAGATAGGTCACTTCTAGAAAACGCACGTCTCAGAGGACAACTTGAGACCAAAGAGAAAAAGACCTCAGCAGTGGCCCAATTGCAGCCCTCCTTTGCGGCTATCTTAAAAAAGGGAGCAGAGGTGACACCAAAAGAACAATGGACAACTGTTCGACCTCGAAAGCAATTGATTATTGCATATCCTGTTGACGAGGCCCAGAACAGCGAAGAGACAAAAACGAAACTGATGAAAAATGTTGACCCAATCAAAGATCAGCTCCACGTAAAAGGATTACGTAAGATCGCCAAAGGGGGTGTGGTGATTGAGGCCGAGGATGCTGGGTCTATAGAAAGAATAAAAAATGCAGAAAGACTAAAAGCCTTGGGGCTCAGGTTTGAGACCCCAAAAGGTAGAGGACCAAAGGTGATTTTGTATGATGTCCCACGAGACCTGGACAGGGAAGACCTGATAGAGTCCATACATGCACAAAACTTCAAGAAGGCCGAAATCAGCAAAGATGTGTTTATTCGTGAGTCGACCATCAGACTCCGGAAAGGGCCTAAAGAAAACAAGGAAAAGGTCCATATTGTACCTGAGGTAAGCTCTAAAACCCGGAATCTCCTAATGGACAAGGAAAGAATTTATATTGGGTTCTCATCTTGCAGAGTAAAGGATTATATAGTGGCCACTAGATGTTACAAGTGCCAGGCATATGGTCACACGGCAGCCAAGTGCCGAGGACAACTGGTATGCTCTGCTTGTGGGGATCCAGGCCATAAGTTTTCTGAATGTAAGGATAAATAAAAAGGAGAAAAGTGTGCAAATTGCAAAAAGGCTAAAAGGGATTTTAAACATCGTGTGGACTCGTTTGACTGTCCTGAGTATCAGAAAGCCCTGTCCAGGGAACTCAACAGGACGAATTATGAATAATCCTGAATGTTTACTCAAAGTTGGACAAATAAACCTTCAGAGGTCTGCTGTCGCCTCTATTGAACTTGTCAGGTTCGCTAAAGAAAAGAATCTTGATATTGTATTCATCCAAGAGCCTTATACGGTAAGAGGGAAAGTAATGGACATCCCTCAAAGGCTGTACGCAGTGGGGGATTCTGCACAAGCAGTGATATGGATAAGGAACCCCAAATTGAATGTCCTATTGCTGCCAAAAATAAGCAACGAACATCACATTTGCCTTAAGGTAGAAATGGAACCTTGGGACATGATACTCGTATCATCGTACTTCCAGTTCTCAGACGATACCGAAGTGCATCTGCAGTATTGGGAGGATATCCTAGAATTCACGAGAAACGAAAGGAAAATAATAGGTGCAGATGTTAATGCCAAATCCGAAATGTGGGGATCACATTTAAATGATGATAAAGAAGATCTGGTATCACAATATATAACAGCTAAAGATCTCTGGACAGTAAATGTACCTGGAACAATGGCAACTTACATCTCGCCAGCATGTGAAAGTGGATATTTCTTGGATATCACAGTTACAGATCATAAAACAAGAAATCACATAGTGAACTGGACAGTAATGGATGAGATTACGAGTGATCATCGACTAATCACATATGAGATACATGGAAAAAAGGAAATCCAAATGAGAAACATGGAGAATGTTCGTTATGGTTGCAGAAGAGTCAATTGGAAGAGGTTTGATGAGGATCTATTGACTCTGTTGGATGAATACAATATACAAAAGACTGGCGATCCTGAACAAGATTCAGTACTATTACAAGAACTAATAATAAACATATGTAACAAACATATGGAGAAGCTGTCCAACAAAACAAGAGAAGGACATGGTTGGTGGAACGGGGAGCTCGATAATATGAGAAAAATGGTTAAAAGATTGAGAAAAAATATGAAATTACAAAGAGATCCAGTTCTGAGAATGGAATTATTAGTCGAATATCGCCTGAAAAGGAAAATTTACACAAAATCTGCGAAAAGAGCTAAAAGAAGTTCTTGGGAACGACTGGTCACAGAAAATGGAAACAATGACCCATGGGGCTTAGTTTATAAAATGTGTGCTGGAAAAATTAAAAGTCCTATATAATTACCAGGACTCATAATAAATGGTGTACAAACAACCTCAATTCAAGAAAATTTGGAATGTATTGTCAAGGGGCTTCTGCCTGACGACAATCCTATGCAAGATACACTTGAACAACAAAGAAGACGAAAAGAGGCGGACGATTTACCAGACACATTTGATACACCTCCATTTAAAATGGAAGAGTTGAAATGGATAGTAAAACAACTAAAGCCTAAGAAAGCACCAGGTCATGACTAGATCACAACAGAAATCATTTGGCGAGTATTCGACAGAATAAAAGATGTTCTCTTAGAACTATACAACAATGCACTTGAAAGTGGAGTTTTTCCAAAAGAATGGAAAACTGGGATTCTTAAAATTCTTTACAAAGGAAACGGTAAGAACCCAGGGGAATTGAGCTCTTATCGGCCACTAACCATGCTTCCAATTTTGTGTAAAATCTATGAAAAATTATTATATAACCGGCTGAGTGATTATATTGTGACTGTCCACGGCATCAGTGAGCAACAATATGGATTCAGGAAAGGAAAGAGCACTGAGCTTGCGATACTGGATGTTATAAAAGAGGTCAACTCCAGTGATGCACAGTATGTACTTGCAGTGACAACTGATATTGCTGGAGCCTTTGACAATGCTTGGTGGCCTCAAATACTATGGCGTCTAAAAGAGCTTGAATGCTTGAATGGTATCAGGGCTTTTTTCGTTGATCGTACTTGTAGATGCGCGATCGGAAAACACACCAAAGAGAAGGCATTAACAAAGGGATGCCCCCAGGGATCGGTCTTAGGGCCGTTACTATGGAACATTCTTTTTGATGAACTGCTGAAAATATAAATGCCTGCAGGATGTCATATATATGGGTACGCCGACGATGGACTCCTATTGATACCTGAAAACTCAAGAAAAGTATTAGAAGACAAGGCAGAAGAGGCACTGAGCATTGTCAGTGGCTGGACAAACAAATGCAAGCTCAAGATAGCACCACACAAGATGGAAGCTATAATGTTAAAAGGCTCATTAAGTACGACAAGACCACCAGTCGTAAGATACCAAGAGAGACCAGTGAAAGTGGTTACGGCTCTCAAATACCTTGGAGTTCACATAGATGCACGTGGACACATGAAAAAGACAAGTGAAAAAGCAATTCTGTTATTCCATAAACTGCATGCAGTAGCACCCGCCAATTGGGGCCTGATATTTGAAACAATGAAAACGATCTACGCTGGAGTGTTCCTCGGAGTAGTTTGCTATGCTGCAGCGACATGGTACCATGAGGCGGAACTAGTACACAGGAGAAGGGTACTAGAAGGTGCACAAAGAGCAGCCCTTCTAACAATGACAAAGGCATACCGTACTACTTCAACAGAAGCATTACAAGTTGTTGCAGGAATCATCCCCATAGATCTAAAGATAAAAGAAAGGGGACAACTAGCCTTATTAGCTGCAAGGGAAGCAATTACAAAGGATGATAAGTGGATAGCAAGACAGCTAACACTTGACGAATGGCAACTACGATGGGACCGCTCCAGCAAGGGTCGATATACATACGTATTTTTCCCTGATGTAAGAGAAAGGATGAAGAAAAAGTGGATAACACCTGACCACTATACGGTGCAGTTCCTCACTGGACATGGCAACTTCAAGGCGAAGTTATGGGAAAGAAACCTGGTACCAGACAATCAATGTATCACATGTGAAGTGCAGGATACTGCAGCGCATATACTATATGAATGCAGAAAGATCGATGACATCAGGGAGAAATACAGGAGATTGGCAGAAGAACTTTCGATAAGGCTCGAAGACATGGCGGGAATGTTACAGTGCGAGGATGGATACAGCATATGGAGTGATTACATACACGAGGTATGTAAAAGACTAGAGTATTTCGATAATTGGCTTGAAACAGAAGGTCCCCACAACAATCAAAATGGCGAATAAATCCCTATGGCCATGCACATGGAGACCTATGTGTTTTGTCCGAGAAGGAAGAGAAATCCACTCCATTGACAAGATCATAAGAGACCAGAGAAGAAAAGCAGAACACGATTACGCCAAACAGATGTCCACTCTTAATGCAGATGTTCCTCAGGAAAGAGAAATTATAACCCACATAAAGATACAAAAAGGTTTAACAGAATATGAAGATGGAACAATACCTTCCATCCAGCTTGAAGAGGAAATTCCTGAGGTACACACATGCAAAAGAGTAGGACAAGACCCTGCTTTGATATACAAAAAACTTGAGTATGACATGAGGCTATCCAGATTGGATGAGCCTAAAATCCAAAAGGCAGCAATAGCGGTGTTGGTGCGCAGCATGGAGGGAGGAAAGATGATCAATTTTCCAAATATGGATATTTTTGATAGACATCTACTCGCAAGGAACAACATCCCCTTGGATATTGAAGAGCTGAGATCCCTGCTGCGCGCCAACTACGAGAGACTCGGAATTAACATCGATTTCGAGGAAATCAAAAAGCAAGCTGCGATGACCTATGGTCGTTTCGTGTTCGACCATACAAAGCCATTTAAAGGATACCAACTAGTCAAAAGGCAGTAGGTCACGCAGCAGACAAGCTTACAACTAAACACGAACATGGACGTGACAAGAGCAACACCAAAGAGATGGGAGAAAGAAATTTTAAATAAGAGACATAAAAAGATCTTAAAATTGGACTATATTTTATGGAAAATTTTAGAATCAAACGAAAATCATGGATATTTTAAAAGAAGACTTGAGATATTTTTATGGATGCTCATAAAGATCCAGAGGATTTTTAAAATATCTGACCAAATTTTACCAGGTGGACCAAAATTTTTAGAAGTGACAATAGACGAAAGAACAAGAACGAACACCGCAAGGGAACAAGGAAGCAGGTGCTGGAGTGGGCTGAAGAGTCAGCAGGAAAGAGAGGAGTGGAAAAGGACAGAAGTCACAGAAGGCAAAAGATTGAAAACCCAGAAAGGCTGTGGGATCGGTGCCCTTGCATGTTCATTGCCCCGGGTACTGGCAGCCGTCCCTGAGCAATGGCATGCAAGAGATCTCACGCGGAGTGACTGTAGTGTTTTACCATCAGCCGTCGTGTTTTTAAATTTTGCATGGATGCATTGGACAAGTATATATATTACCAACTGACAAAGCTATATTCTGGCTGCGGGCACGGCGGCTTAAACAGAATGGATAAGTTGTTTCTGGTTGAGGCAAAGAATGGTGTTTAACCATTCAAAACCATGGCATATGAAACATCTGAGGCCAACATCCAGATGCCATTAAGATCCGGTGACATCTGGATGAAAAGAACAAAAGCTAGTGCTCCTGGAATACCCTAACGGGTTCAGTCCTAGGAGGTGGAGGTGGTGAGGCTAGACCGGGCTTCGGCCCGAAACAACTTGTCGGACTCACCTTGGGTATGAAGTGTCCGCCCAGGCGAGTGTCGGACTCACCTTGGGTATGAAGTGTCCGCCGAGGCGGGTGTCGGACTCACCTTGGGTATGAAGTGTCCGCCGAGGCGGGTGTTGGACTCGCCTTGGGTATGAAGTGTCCGCCGAGGCGGGTGTCGGACTCACCTTGGGTATGAAGTGTCCGCCGAGGCGGGTGTCGGACTCACCTTGGGTATGAAGTGTCCGCCGAGGTGGGTGTCGCGGTCAGCCCTGTGCGGGGCGGCGAGAGGGGCGATGGTGTTGCAGCGCGCGGTCTCCGCGAGCACCGCCTCCACGTAGGGCAAGCTGCGGCGAGGAACAACACAGTCAGCCTCACCTCGCAATTACAAAAATAAATAAATAAATAAATAAAACGGTAGCGAGACTTTTCTTTACTGACTGCGATTAGGATTTTTACAAGTGAGTCAATAAATGGATCCACATTTGTAGAGACCTGCAATATTCGCGGATTTCATTTCGTGATACGCTACAATTCAAATAATTATACCTTAGCGCTGCTTCTGAAATTGGTTCACTGTTAATCTGGAGTAATGAGGGCCAATTAGAGACCCTCGCTCAAAGAAGTGTCGAATCACAGACACTCGGTCGAGACGACTCACAAGTCCAGCATCCAATGAACAGGTGGCATTTGCCCGAGTGTGTAGAGTGTGTGTAGAGTGAATTTTGCAGGTCTCTTCACATTTTATATGCTTTGTAGATTCTACATCACATTCCAGTCATCAATTATATATGTGTATATATATGTGTACATATATTTGTAAATAAATAAACACTGATATGACGTCTGGCCGGGCTCTGAAAATACAAAAATATGTTTCGTTGTTGTTACAACAATTTAACTGAACGATTTTTACATAGCCCTGACCCCACCAGACATTGTCCTGACAGTGTTAATTTATTTACCTCTATTAAACTAAAATTGATGTTTTCTATTTAATATAGAATCTACAAAGTATTTTAATTGGCATTCCTTTTTAATCTCACCCACAAAATACTTTTATGTTTTCAAATTTATTTTTATGACTAACATGCAGCTGAAGGTATTCGTTCAAATAACGGCCAAGATTTAAAAAAAAAGGCCCAGCGATTGCTTTGCACGTTTGACGAAATAAACATACCACAGCCGTTGTACCTTTACACTTTTGAATGTATTATTCCTTGAAATCAAAACAAAAAAATTCATCAACACATGTACGAGTAAAATTACAATAAAGTCGATGGAGACACCGTTGATACGTATGTGTTGTCTACAATTACACTTATTTTTTTACAGTGCAGCACTCACTGTGCGTGACGCGCTGTCTCTCAGGAGCCGGCACGAAGCCCCTGGCAGACAGCTAGTACCTGGGTCTGGCAGACAGCTAGTACCTGGGTCTGGCAGACAGCTAGTACCTGGGTCTGGCAGACAGCTAGTACCTGGGTCTGGCAGACAGCTAGTACCTGGGTCTGGCAGACAGCTAGTACCTGGGTCTGGCAGACAGCTAGTACCTGGGTCTGACAGGCAGCTAGTACCTGGGTCTGGCAGGCAGCTAGTACCTGGGTCTGGCAGACAGCTAGTGCATGGGTCTGGCAGACCGCTAGTGCTGGGTCTGGTAGACAGCTAGTACCTGGGTCTGGCAGACAGCTAGTGCCTGGGTCTGGATGGCAGCTAGTACCTGGGTCTGGCAGACAGCTAGTACCTGGATCTGGCAGGCAGCTAGTACCTGGGTCTGGGAGGCAGCTAGTACCTGGGTCTGGCAGACAGCTAGTACCTGGGTCTGGCAGGCAGCTAGTACTTGGGACTGGCAGACAGCTAGTACCTGGGTCTGGCAGACAGCTAGGACCTGGGTCTGGCAGACAGCTAGGACCTGGGTCTGGCAGACAGCTAGTACCTGGGTCTGACAGACAGCTAGTACCTGGGTCTGGCAGACAGCTAGTACCTGGGTCTGGCCGACAGCTAGTACCTGGGTCTGGCAGACAGCTAGTACCTGGGTCTGGCAGGCAACTAGTACCTGGGTCTGGCAGACAGCTAGTACCTGGGTCTGGCAGGCAGCTTTTACCTGGGTCTGGCAGACAGCTAGTACCTGGGTCTGGCAGGCAGCTTTTACCTCGGTCTGGCAGACAGCTAGTACCTGGGTCTGGGAGGCAGCTAGTACCTGGGTCTGTCGGCCAGCTAGTACCTGGGTCTGGCAGGCAGCTAGTACCTGGCTCTGGCAGGCAGCTAGTACCTGGGTCTGGCAGACAGCTAGTACTTGTGTCTGGCAGGCAGCTAGTACCTGGGTCCGGCATGCAGCTAGTACCTGGGTTCGGCAGACAGCTAGTACCTGGGTCCGGCAGACAGCTAGTACCTGGGTCCGGCAGACAGCTAGTACCTGGGTCCGGCAGACAGCTAGTACCTGGGTCCGGCAGACAGCTAGTACCTGGGTCCGGCAGACAGCTAGTACCTGGGTCCGGCAGACAGCTAGTACCTGGGTCCGGCAGACAGCTAGTACCTGGGTCCGGCAGACAGCTAGTACCTGGGTCCGGCAGACAGCTAGTACCTGGGTCTGGCAGACAGCTAGTACCTGGGTCTGGCCGACAGCTAGTACCTGGGTCTGGCAGAAAGCTAGTACCTGGGTCTGGCAGGCAGCTAGTACCTGGGTCTGGCAGACAGCTAGTACCTGGGTCTGGCAGGCACATAGTACCTGGGTCTGGCAGACAGCTAGTACCTGGGTCTGGCAGGCAGCTTTTACCTGGGTTGGCAGACAGCTAGTACCTTGGTCTGGCAGGCAGCTTTTACCTGGGTCTGGCAGACAGCTAGTACCTGGGTCTGGGAGGCAGCTAGTACCTGGGTCTGTCGGCCAGCTAGTACCTGGCTCTGGCAGGCAGCTAGTACCTGGGTCTGGCAGACAGCTAGTACTTGTGTCTGGCAGGCAGCTAGTACCTGGGTCCGGCATGCAGCTAGTACCTGGGTCCGGCAGACAGCTAGTACCTGGGTCCGGCAGACAGCTAGTACCTGGGTCCGGCAGACAGCTAGTACCTGGGTCCGGCAGACAGCTAGTACCTGGGTCTGGCAGGCAGCTAGTACCTGGGTCTGGCAGACAGCTAGTACCTGGGTCTGGCAGGCACATAGTACCTGGGTCTGGCAGACAGCTAGTACCTGGGTCTGGCAGGCAGCTTTTACCTGGGTCTGGCAGACAGCTAGTACCTGGGTCTGGCAGGCAGCTAGTACCTGGGTCTGGCAGGCAGCTAGTACCTGGGTCTGGCAGACAGCTAGTACCTGGGTCTGGCAGACAGCTAGTACCTGGGTCTGGCAGGCACATAGTACCTGGGTCTGGCAGACAGCTAGTACCTCGGTCTGGCAGGCAGCTTTTACCTGGGTCTGGCAGACAGCTAGTACCTGGGTCTGGCAGGCAGCTAGTACCTGGGTCTGGCAGGCAGCTAGTACCTGGGTCTGGCAGACAGCTAGTACCTGGGTCTGGCAGACAGCTAGTACCTGGGTCTGGCAGGCACATAGTACCTGGGTCTGGCAGACAGCTAGTACCTGGGTCTGGCAGGCAGCTTTTACCTGGGTCTGGCAGACAGCTAGTACCTGGGTCTGGCAGGCAGCTTTTACCTGGGTCTGGCAGACAGCTAGTACCTGGGTCTGGGAGGCAGCTAGTACCTGGGTCTGTCAGCCAGCTAGTACCTGGGTCTGGCAGGCAGCTAGTACCTGGCTCTGGCAGGCAGCTAGTACCTGGGTCTGGCAGACAGCTAGTACTTGTGTCTGGCAGGCAGCTAGTACCTGGGTCCGGCATGCAGCTAGTACCTGGGTCCGGCAGACAGCTAGTACCTGGGTCCGGCAGACAGCTAGTACCTGGGTCCGGCAGACAGCTAGTACCTGGGTCCGGCAGACAGCTAGTACCTGGGTCCGGCAGACAGCTAGTACCTGGGTCCGGCAGACAGTTAGTACCTGGGTTTGTCGGCCAAGCACACCGGGCGGTCCCTGCCCACGACTCTGTCCAGCTCTTCGTGCACCTTGCTCTGCACCTCCGGGTGAAGCAGCATGTACATGAGGGTGAAGCTCAGTGAGTTGGCGGTGGACTCGACCCCGGCAAAGAACAGGTCCAGCATCGTCACCATCAGCGCCTCGTCTGGAACCACGACGACCACACCTGTATCGACTCCCACACACAGGAGGACGCCTATATGTGGTATTCACATAGAGAGAGGTCGGAATCGAGGTTTTTGTGCGTGGGATTAACTGTGTTTTTTTATTATTTTTTTTACAGTTGGGACCTTGTCCTCTTTCCAAAATACCATGTCCCACTCCCTTCACGAAAGCTTTTGGATTCTACATAGCTAGGTGCCTGCAACATTTGTGTTGTTTTATTTTATTTTATTTTTTGGCAAGAGATAACAGCAAGTTACCATTCGTATTATTATTCTGATATCATTGATGATCCTGTATTTACCATAGTCAATTTTTCATAGGCAGTACTTAAAAAAAAAAGAGACATTCTTAGTCTTGAATGACCTAAGCGTGACTCGATCGTTCCATGGCTGTTTTTTTTTTTGTTAAATTGGTTTTAACTACCATGGGAAGCATTAAAACCAATTGTGCTTCATTTAAATACATCACAAAATAAGTCTTTAAAATAATCAGCGAAATTTCTTAGTATCTGCTTGTTTATACATATATATAGATATGAATATATATAATAAATTAGCGTCAATTCTATATCCTTTATTTTTAACTTTTTTACTATTATTATTTTGGAAATGTTTTATTACAATCTTAAGAAGTCTGAAGTAAGTAAAAATATAAAAAATATATTAAACAAATTAAACAAATTCGATGAAAAATAATCCACCGATAAGAATACTAAATACTTAAAAAAATTGAACAAATACTCATTGCATTTAATTTTGCTATTAGAGCAAATTTATGTGTAGGTATTTTAATTATGAGAGATTATATATAACTAATAATTACATACACTTAAATATGAATTTAGTAATATGTCAAACAAGGATCAAAGTTTCAATACTTCGATAAACCGATTTAACAAAAAAAGATTTTATTTTAAATTTTGTATGTTATTGGCATCGATATCATTGAAATGATACATCGAAAGACGAATATATGTCAATGTGGAAAATGTTTGGCACCCTTAATAGCCAGTGCTCCCGAAATACCGCGGATCGATTCAACAAGTCAGCAGCTAATGAAAAATGATTCAGATTTGAAGAAAACACAGCTCAATTGAGTCTATAGTGTGCAAGACACGGAACCCACAAGAGTCGACGATCCATGGGGATGAAGAGACTCACCAGTAAACGTAGTGTCTTCGACGTTTTTCTGCAGCTGTTTCTCGCGAAGATAAACGTCGATAAAGTCCCTCGGGTTATCTGAATCAAGCGTCTTTTCATGCTCTGAAATAATTTCCTGTAAAAAATAATTATTATAAAATTAATTAATTTTAAACGATAAACATTTATCTCGCTTTCTCTCAATTATTTTTTTTGAAGTAGCTTGGCTTCTGGGTTGTAGCTGTGTCCTTGGCAAATAATTCACCGACGTTTCGGTCGACATTGCAGTCACCATCACCAAGGAGCAGTTGAGTAGGTAACTGGTCCCCGATGATGGTGACTGTAATGTCGACCGAAACGTCGACGAAATATTCGCCAAGGACACGGCTACAACCCAGAAGCCAAGCACTACAGACAATGGCCGTGAAAGCCTGCGAACATTATAATTTTTTTTTTTCCAGGATGAGTCGGATTTGGCTAGGGAATTACTTTGTTTAGTAATTAGGGTGGCGTTTCAAATAGTAACATAGATTCCGTGCTGTCAAATTATTATTCACACGAATATTTCTGTTCCATTTACAAATAAATTTACAGTGCGGTAAATGGCTGAGAAAATATTTAACAACAGTAGCCTGGCGATTGGGATTAATCAGGTAGTCGATAGACCCCCCAGCAGTAGCGTAGCCAGGATTTGTGTATGGGGGGGGGGGGGTTAAGAAGCATGGGCACCCCCCCCCCTCTATTAAAGCGCGGGGTCCGGGGGTCCTCCCCCGGGAAAATTTGTATTTCAAGGTGGAAAATGGTGCTATTTAAGCATCCCGTTTGCCCCCACTTCAAGGTTTCAGAAGGGGGGGGGGGGCAAAATACCCTTCCCCCCTGTTGTTGCGCCCCTGGTGACAGGGGTAGGGGAAGGGAAGGAGAATCGGTAGGGCTCGCTTACTCTTCCCCTCCAGTGCAGTGGCCGGTGATAGCAGTAAGACACCCAGGCTTTTAGCTAACCTGCTTTCAGATAAGAAAAAAATGGCTGCTAAGGGGGGGGGGTTTAGTACCCCTAACCCCCCGCCCCCTGGTTAGGCCCCTGCCCCTCCAGGGTCAGGAGATGATCAGACTCGCCTTGAAATAGTGGTGCAGATCTTTGACGGCGTCTGTCGACGTCTTGTACGCTCCGATGTTGGGGAAGACGTGCCGCAGGAAGGGCATCACGTTGATGATGCCGCCCGCCGGGTTCCCGCTGCGCATCACCTCGAAGACGATCTCGATCAGCTTGTTGAACTCGTCGTCGTCGTGCGCGATGCGCGTGCCCGCCAGCGTCTTCCACAGCACGTTCACGACCGGCAGGTTGAACAAGTTGGAGATCTGCGCACGCGCAACACTCCCTTCCGGACGAGAACCTTCCAGAACATCTCTCTCAAGCCAACATAGATCGCGGGTCATTCGCGGTGGGGTGTTGTCATAACTTAGAAAAACTTAGAAACACACAACTTAGAATTTTCTAAGTTATGACTTTCTACATTATGTGTGGTTCTGCGTTGCGTGTTTCTAAGTAACGTGTTTCTCAGTTAGGACGGTTCTAAGTTGTGATAGTTCTAAGTAGTGACTTTCTAAGTTATGACGTTTCTAAGTTGTGTGGTTCTGCATTGCGTGTTTCTAAGTTACGTGTTTCTAAGTTACGACAGTTCTAAGTTGAGTGTTTCTAAGTTGTGATAGTTCTATGTAGTGACTTTCTAAGTTATGAAGTTTCTAAGTTGTGTGGTTCTGCGTTGCGTGTTTGTAAGTTACGTGTTACTAAGTTATGGCAGTTCTAAGATGTGTGTTTCTAAGTTGTGATAGTTCTAAGTTATGAGTTTCTACGTTATGACGTTTCTAAGTTACGACAGTTCTGCGTTGCGTGTTTCTAAGTTGTGATATTTCTAAGATGTGTGTTTCTAAGTTACGTGGATTTTTCCAAGTTTTCTAAGTTATGACAGTTCTAAGTTGTGACTTTCTAAGTTATGTGGTGTTCCCTTTCGCGGTCATTGCCTGGAGTAGCTCGGCTTCTGGGTCCAACGGTACAGAGCATCACACCGACACGTTCCAGTCAACATTGCAGTCGCCATCACCAGGGTAGAGTTACCTGCTTGCGGTTGTCACAAGTTCTTCTGCCCGGGAGCAGCCAATCGGGAAACACTCCTCTCAGGCGAGAGTATGAAAGGCGGAAGAACTTGTGAATACCTCAGCAGGTGACTCTACCCTGATGATGGCGACTGCAACGTCGACCGAAACGTCGGTGATATATATATTCCCATTGGACGCGGCTAAAGCCCAGAAGCCAAGCTACCTCGTTTCTTAAACAATACTCAAACAAATGTTTATACAAATGAATGCTTACTTCAAGAGCAGTAAAATATATATAAGCCTATGTATATATTCATTGAAAGAATTGAAAAACGTCATTTTTCTACAGCAGTTTCAATATTAACCATCTACTTAAAAAAAATCTCTTAAAACTGACTGATAGAAAACGCACAGCTTAATCCAGTGAGTCTAGAAGCATGAAATTTTGCATATTAGCTCCTTATATAACGTAGGTGTGCACTAAGCCGGTATATTTGAAAATTTCTCCTCTATGGGTGTTTGTTAGTTTTTGAAGTTAGGAATATGGAAATTGGCATTCACGCTTCTGTTTATAAATAAAAGTCTGTTATATCAGCGTTTTTAGTAATTAAAAAATGAGGATGGCCCAAAATATTAATTTTTATCGCGTGTTCCAAGTGTTGAATCCACAGAAAACTAAAACAGACTGATATGCTATTCTTCACTCTTCCATCGTTGTGTCAGCTAAACAAAGCCATAGAACCAACTGAGGGGCTACTACTCCATATACTAAGGAAAAAATATATTGTCAATAATAAGTCTAGAATTTGCATTGTTTTATTCAATGTATATAAAAAGTTCTTCGATCTAATTTCAGGCAAGATATATTGTACGTTAGTGAAACTGTGCTCTTCTGAGCTCTTTATTTCCAATAGGACAAAAAACGAAGAGCTGTAAAATCATTATCAGGGTCTCAAATCATGTAGTGAATGATCGGTATCATTGAGCTAATACAGTTTTCAGATTCTCTGACATTATCACTCGGTGTCCATAAGTTAGATATTGTGTGTTTTTATTTAAGTTATACCATACAAGAATGTGAAGTTGGGGCCTTAGAGCTTGTCATGTTTAGTTATTTCAGTTGTATTATGTTAAATTTCGATTTAATAATTTATAAATATTTTTAAAATGATATGGCAAATAAAAATCTATCCTAGGATTTAATACCTTGTTGCAGTCCAAAGTACTACTTACTAGCAGGCTCAAGTCTTATGAGTGTAAACCTGCATATCTCACGAAGGGGCTACATGTATCATAATGGTTCAATTTGTCTAAGTACTTCATCATGTCATGTTTCCTGCCAGCCATAACATGTTATAGTACCGAATTTTGTACTGAAAGCTGTCCTTTATAAGTGAAACAAAAATAATAACTAGACCGAGTTGAAAGAAACCTGAATCGGTTATAATCAACACATGCAATAAATGAGTGTGCCCTGTTTGTGAGATATTTTCGTGTGATCTGAAAAATATAAGGTTTGGTTTCAAAAATACTTTATTTACTGAGTAGAGAATACAGAGACCGAGGCCAGGAAAAATATACATATATAATAAAATAAAAGTGAAAATAACAATGACAAGAAAACACAACAAACCGTTCGTAGCACCCACATACAGCAATACCAAACATAATAGTCTCTTCTTGCCAAATGAAAAGGAGAATCAAGAACAGGATAAAGCGAAATAAGCAAAAAAAAAAAACACGATACGCAGACATAAACACTAGGGGAAAAATAGAATTTAAAAAACCCACAAAGAAAAATATAAGTTGTTTCCATCTTACTGAAACGATTTTTGAAGATTCCAGCTTCTTGATCAGATGGCTGATCTCGTCGAGCATGATCGCTTCCTCGCTGGACTTCCCGAAGCCGAACTCACGCAGGTGTCGCAGAGTGAAGCGGCGCTGCTCTGTCCAAAACTTGCCGTCGCTGAAGAATATGCCTGGACACACACACAAAATGGCACGGCCGTTGAGTTCAGTCCACGCAACACGGTACAGTGTTAAGATGTGGATTCGCATTCTAAGGGACACGCTTCTGAATCCCTGGCCGGTCATGCTTATATCGGTTTGCCATGGTTTCCATAATTACTCCAAGCAAATGCTAAGATGATTCTCAGCTAAAGGCCAAGGTTGATTCCTTCTATTGTTGTATTAAGAATGGGATTACTTTGTTGACAGACAATTTAATTGGTATACCTAATTTGATTCGTAGTGAAATCTAGAGCTAAGATAGTGATCATACTCAACATGATACATGATCGCTAGTAAACATTTTAAGGACGTCCGTAACAGCTGAAGCAGACTAATACTCAACATGACACATACTGTTGTACATCCCTATCCCCAGTAATCGTTTTAAGGACGTCTACAACATTTGAAGCAGACTAATACTCAACATGACACATGCTGTTGTACATCCCTATCCCTAGTAATCATTTTAAGGACGTCCGTAACAGCTGAAGCAGACTAATACTCAACATGACGCATGCTGTTGTACATTCCTATCCCTAGTAATCATTTTAAGGACGTCCGTAACAGCTGAAGCAGACTAATACTCAACATGACGCATGCTGTTGTACATTCCTATCCCTAGTAATCATTTTAAGGACGTCCACAACAGCTGAAGCAGACTAATAATCAACACGACACACGCTACTGTACAACCCCATCCCTGGTAAACACTCCAAGGATGTCCGCAGACCACTACCGAGTCTCTTGTTGAAGGATCTGGTCCGCAGGATGAAGGTGTCGGGCCGCGACTGGAACTCCTCCCGGCGCAGCACCTCGAGCACCAAGGAGGGCTCGCACACGGCCACGAAGGGGTTGGACCCGATCATGAAGCCGGCCAGAGGGCCGTACTCCTTCCTCCAGTGCTCCATGCGCAGGTGCATGTGCTTCGTGGGCAAGGACAGCACCGAGCCGATGAAGGGCAGGCAGGCGGGTCCTGTTTAGGCACATGCGAGCACACACTCCTGCAAGTATGTAGCCAAGGATCCCCGGATCCCCACCCTTCCAGGACTTCAAGAAAGAAAGAAAAATTCACACTGAAAACCCATGGGCAACGATAATTTCTAAATACTGATATGTATTGCTTACATAAATCTTTTATCGTAGGGATTCCAAGAGGTCTTCTTTTGCCATTAGACTTACTGATGTATATCTGTTTTTTAGCGGAGAAGGTTTGTATCCTCCTTGTTTTAATAGCTTTACTCCTTGAAATTTTGTGTTGCAAGTTGACCATATCAAAATTTTCACTGGATCACTGGATATTCATAAATTAACCGTTAAATCATCGTAAATTTACAAGTAGTACTAAGTTCACTTCCATTGCACGTGAATCCACAAGTATATATCATCAAAACATTTAAAACTTGTTAAGACTCTTTGCAAAAGACACTATTTGTTCTACGCGCGGGTTTTTAGTTTAAGAACAGAACGTAAAAGTCGAAATAAGACATAGTTTACTTTATCTGAAATAACGAAGAACTTTTAGTTTATTTATTGTGAATTGTTCGTTGTAAAATCCGTAATTTTATTGCAATTTCTAAGAGTGAAGACAGAATTAAAAAAAAAAAATACATTAGGTTAGATAAATAAAGTTACAGTGAGATTATTTTGGAAGAATTATTGTGTAATACTTAGTGGGGTACAATAGTGTATTGCTTCCCCAATACAGCCCAACATGCCTAATACAGAGGAGAAGCGGCAGGAATTGTATTTCCTTGTATAATCTATATTTAATGCCGCTCTGCACAAGTTTTACTGTATGCATGTTTTTCATTCAAGATTTAAATGTGTGTTTCGTGTATTTAATACCTAACTTATTTTTTATCGAAATCATCGAACATTTAACTAAAAAAAAAAATTATACAACCTAAATAAGATTATTAATAGTTTTATTTTCTTTTCCCAAGAAAAATCATAGCTTAAATTTATATGTGTAAAAGTTGGAGATCCCGAAGTCTACTATTCCCTGAATAATTTAGTGTGAAACCTTATTTTATTTTAAAATTTAATTATGTACATGTACTCTTAATAATTATGTAATTGTTACTCTGGACGCCCTCATACACAAAATTCTGGCTACGGCCCTGCAGACTACAGTACATCACCGTTGCATTAAAATGTTACCGACTTTGAGAAGTGTATCTCCTAAGTTCTACCACATTTTTTCCTCGAAGAGCTCCTAAACTCCACTCCAGCTAAACTTCTTCCCTCTCCCAACTAAATTCAGTTACTCATTTAAGAGTGGCTTTTTTGCAGTACTTTGGGGGAAGCCTAAGATGTACATCAAGTTCTGTCCCTGCCCGAACACGCCCGAATATTCACCTTCGGCCAACCTCGGGTTTATTTATATATATTTAAATTTCTCTGTTTATTTTATGTAGCTATACTAACCTAACTAACCGTCCATAGTGTTTTAAAGTGTTTTAATGTAGCTAACCTAACCGACCACTTTTAATATTTGAATTCATTTTTCCTGCGCAAAAAAAACAACCGAGGTTGGCCGAAGGTGAATATTCGGGCGTGTGCAGGCAGGGACAGAACTTGATGTACATCTTAGGCTTCTCGTACTTTGGTCGATATTAACGTGTGGTGGAGCGGGTTGCATAATCAGTAGCCAGGATGTACTGCGCCCGGGCGCTATCGCCGGAGGAGGTCTCCGGTTCACAGCTACGGAGTGTGTGCGAACCCATCGACGTGACCTGTAAAGTGCAGATCGGTGTTAAATGAATAATAAATAGAGCAAGCATGAGGTACTGTTTGAGTGCACCTTACGACTTCCTCCACTACGTCAATACCCAATCGATACGCGCGAAGATACAGAATCTCCCCACCTAATCCTACACTTTTTCCCCACAACCCCTTTCCTCAAGAGTAAAAGCTGATGGTGTCAGAAACGAAGGTCCCGAATGTAGCGACTCCAAGAGATCACATCCACCCTGTCAAATGATAACCTTTACACATTCTTATATTTTTATACACAAATGTAAACATACATATGTATATTCAGACATTCCAAACCCACCATTCGTAACGACATATTCGACAAGAAATAGTGCTACTTACCGGGAGGAAAATTTTTGGGCTTCATGGTGAACCATGAATAGATGATGTACAAGATGCACAGGCCTACAGCAACGGTGAGAATCATAGCTGCAACAATAAAATGGGAGCCACATAAGATACATTTAACTGCACACATCAAGCAAATAAATCATTATAATTGAGTGTTATGAATATTTAGCTACTTGTCACCCTTTTTTTGTAAATAGTATTTTAGGGTTGATATACTAATTGTATATATTAATTTTAGGTTAATGCGTAAAGAAATTAACTAATAGTTATTCTGTTTTAGTGTGCATCCAAAACTATTTAACATCTTTTTTTTAAATTTAATTTGATTTAACAATGATTATCTAGTCTAGTCACGGAACAAATTTCTCCTTCTGCAAAACTACTCAATTTACAATAAAACAATGAAATAATAAGTACCTATGATAAGAAATATTCATACAATTTTGTGGATTATTTTTTAATTGTAATTGTACAGAGGTCTTTTGATCTTTTTTAAACTTGTAATTATCCATAAGTAAATAGAATTAGTTTCTAACAGTGTGGTGAATGCCTAGGTTTTGAAACTGGGAGAATCTCAAATTCTTGTGGGTAAATAAATGTTTTGTTAGTCATTTTCACAACTTAACCTTGTTAATTAATAATAAATGCCAATTTACACTGGAGTCAATAATTATAATTTATCATAAAAATTTGCACACATTTATATTATTAATTTTTAATGAGAATAATGGTTGGTTATATGTGATAACAAAATAATTAAATGTCATGCATGAATTTGTGCCTTCACAATCAAATTTACCTTGGATTATTAACTCCACAGCAACAAAGAAAACATAAATGTTCCATATTTGAAAATTACGTTACGAAATTAACGTTACGACACCTAATCTCTTATAGAAATAAACAATTTTTTAAACCCAAAAGAACCTCTATCTAACAGTGTCTCCTACTAGTCGCCTACTCATAAAAACAAAATTGGTTTTATTATTTTTCCCCCTAAAGTGTAAAATTTTCTCTAGCTCACCATCTTAATAACATTTTTTTTACAGTTAGCCATGAATTTTCAAGTGAAAAACGTTGACTTCATTTTGTGGTGGTGTATGGACATTTTTTTTATAAACTGCCTTCGCGCGAATAATGTAAGCATTTAGTGAAAATCTCTGCCCAAACCTAAACAGCCAATGGATTTTAGAGGAAGTAGTTGTTCGTATTAACGTCCTCTGATAGTTGATTCCATTCCATTCGTTCACATAATTTTTTTGTTATACAGCAATGGCCAACTGCACTATTTTCAGGGGCCAGGCACAAATTAATTAATATTGCATTTTCACAGAAACATTTTTTTAAAAATATGTTCTGAATAGTGACTCGTGTGTGGCATGTGATGGATACACGAAAAATAACCCTCTTAAAATTATTATTTACAAAAGAAATTATTATTGAACCCGGCCTTACTTGTTAAAACTGCCGGGTTGAGCACACGGAGTTACGTACCTGCAAATGGCTGTACAGCTATCAACGAAGGAGCGAATGTGCTGTCAGCGACTAGACGGTCTCCTACGTCTGATAACGGTGGCTCTCCTGACGCGCAGCTTTTATGTAGACATGTAGACCCCACTCCCTCGAGTTATCTCGCAGACAAGAGGTCGCGACGCAATATAAATCTAACAAATCCAGTAACGCCGGTTTGAGATTATGTAACCGATTGCTTTCGCAATCGTTAGCCTCGAAAAAACAACACTGGTCACCGTTCTTTACAAGTAAGCATGAGTTTGCATTTTCTTGCCATACAGAAAGTCACGCTCATTTACTCAAAAATGATTTTTCATTGTGTTTACTCAACACACACGGGTCGGAATAATGCCAATTCATTCAATCATCGGTCGGCGCTATGCGCTCTTCCCCACGAACTATTAGCAACCACGTGGCTGCACTCTTTGGCCGCTCTACTCAAACAGATATTTACAACAAAAACCCAACAAAACCCAACAGGAATCTCAGTGATTCCTGTTGTGTGACAGATATGATTTAGGTGTATTTTAATTGGTTTCAGTGGTTTCTGTTGGGAGAAATTGACTCACAAACGAAAAAAAAATATATGCTTATTATGTTGGTGTCTGATGTCAAAAAAAACATCAAATTTTTTGGTTTTGATTGGATTCTGTTGTGAACTAATTTTGAACACAATCTAGTTTTGTCGTTTTCGGTTGTGAAACAGTATACTAGTTTCTAATGGGTTTTAGTGTTTACCATTTTACCTATCCGTTGGATTTTGTTGGTTTCTGTTGTAAAAAAAATCTGTTGATATCTGGGGTTTTTTGATGGTTTCTGTTGTAAGGAATTCTATTAGTTTTGGTGTTTTAAATTGTATTTTTCA